>NC_064421.1:45800499-47000499 GCF_023375975.1 Astyanax mexicanus | reverse complement strand
CGGAGTAGCGAGGGGGACACGGAAGGCAGTTATAGCCGGGCTCTGTGTTCTCACAGCGATGGACTCCGTTAAGAGTGAAGCAAGCTTCAGGAACAGCTTTGCACTGAAGAAAAAACAGAAAAGATTTTAGAATTTAGACTCAGTTTCTAGTTTCAAAGAACAGATTTAAAGTTTCTTATTGGTGAACACGGCCAATAACTACCTCGTCAATGTCCTCACAGTGCATGCCATCTCCAGTATACCCAACAGGACACTCGCCACACTTCCAGGAGCCGTCAGGAAAGCTGGTGCACTTGGTTCCAGCAAAGCAAGGGCTGGAGAGACAGCCATCTGTTGGGAAAATGATGGAAAATGAAGGATCTGATTAACAATGGCTCTTAGTGGAATAAGAATTAGAGAGCATGGGCGCATTTGTTTTCCTAATTTCGCTCCTACCGATGGGACAGTCCTCGGAGTTGCACAAGCGAGTGCCTTTAGCATCACCCACGCACTCTTTTCCACCATGTTTAGGCATGGGATTGTTACAGAGGCGATGTCTGGTCTGCAGTCCTCCTCCACAAGTTACGGAGCAAGTGTCCCACAGTGACCACGGCCCCCAACCTCCGTTTACTGATGTCACAGAAAAAGATGAGATAAAAAGTGAGACATTTGGATACTTTAGACTGTAAATCATTTGATGAACTTTGATGGATAAAACCCAAAGTTCTTACCAGGGCATGGAGACATCTTGCATGGCTCCGTTTGACGACCCTCTCCCTGGCAGTCCCTGCCTCCCATTTGCGGCGTAGGCGAGTTGCAGAGGCGAATGCGGGTGATGACGCCCTCTCCGCACGTCACTGAGCACGAGGACCAAGGAGACCAGTGGCTCCAGCCGCCATCTTGCCTGACTGTGGGACGAAAAGAAAGAAGTGTAATATGAAAACAGTGTGTGATGCAATACGCTCACTCAATTCGTCATCGATGCATCAATGCATATCTAATTACTGAACGGATTTAACAAGTGTACTTGACTCACAGCGCTTGTCGCATTCCTGCAGGTAGCAGTCTCTGGTTTGCACAGAGGTTCCCTCGCAGTTGCTGTTGATGCGGTCGCAGGAGCGTCCGCGCTGCTGGATGCCACGACCGCAGGTTACCGAGCAGTGCGTCCACTCAGACCAGGGGGACCATCCGTCCTCAGCGTAGTCACTCGCTATGAGAATAAAAGAGAGAAAAAAGTCAAATAGATGAAAAATGGCTGCAGCAGTGTTTTTTTAATTACATGCAATTGTGATGATGGCATCCAGCCAGGGTTAAAAAACGTTGAACTTACGTGTTCCACAGCGTGGGCAGCATTCACCGTCGGGCACGGTGGCGTTGGCACACGGCATGAGCGGGCAGGAGATTTCCCGGCAAATGGTGGCAGAGTTCTAAGGAAAAGGAATGTTGTGTTAAAACTTTTTAAAATAAGATTTTACTAGATTAAGCCTTTTTTTTAACCCTTCTGTCATGTTCATTTGTCAGGAACAGTAATGGTTTAATTGTGTTTAATTATCCAAAAGATGTCTGAAACATAAAAAAAGACATGTTCAAACTTTTATTTATTTATTTATATATTAATGTTTCACTACTTTTATTACTTTTTTAAAATGCCAACTATTATCAAACATAATAGTTTTACATAACATTGCAGTTTTCTTTTAGTTTTTGCGAAGTTGATTGCAAATATGTGAGATGGTCCATTTTTTTAAATTGTATGTTAATTTAAAAATATATATTTTACTACACTTTAAACCCATACGTTGTTTAAACGCAAATGATTTAAGTCTGTTTTACATAAAATTGGATTTATTTTAAACAATACTCAACTATTTTGAGCTAGCTGAACATTTGAGGGCACATATACTGTACTATTCAAACTGAGATCTTTGAGTTGAACCAACTTGATTATAATAACTGAGTTTAGTCTGTTTTACCATTAACAGCTTCTTTTCCATTGGCTTCTGTCACAATATATTTGCATACTGGGTGTGTCCAACAGTTTCTGACAAACTAACACTCACCATCAGTGTGTAGTGATTCCCCCTCTGGGCTACCTTACAAATAAATCAACTTCCTGTTTAATCTTTAGTTGTAATAACTTGATGTTTTAATGTATGCTAACTCAAGTTTTTTTATTCTCCATTACTTAAAACAAAAAATAAGCAAATTGGCTGCTTTAAAAAAGTATGATAAAAAATAAAAGTAAATAATAATAACTTGATGTTTTAAGTTATGCTAACTTAAGTTTTCATTTCCCATTACTAAACTTTTTTAAGGCAACCGGTTTTCTCATTTTTTTTAAGTAAATTCAACTTATCCGTGCTTACAGTGTAGTTTTAGCCTTTTTTAAACTATTTTAACACACATCACCTCAGTTAAACTCAATCTGTAGTACATATTTTAAGGCCGTCTCAACTTTCTTTTTTCCGTTTTTTCGTTAAAAACGTAAACTCAGCAGTTACAGTTTCCATTGTTATGTCTGCGTTTGGCAGTGGAGGAATGACCTCTGGCTTGGGCAGGGGAGTCCTGTGGTGTTATAGTCTCAGCCGGTTGTTTGCGGTTAGTTGGGGTGGGCAGAGCCGTGGCTCACACATACAAAACTCACAGAGCTCTATAATTGTCACGGTAGTGACTGATGTTTTCTGCTTTAATGCCGTGGTCAGCATGAGGTGAATATTACAGCCGCGAGTCTGAAGCCCTTTTCTGAAGCCTTTTTTTTTTTATCTAATAACTGCTGCTAGGAAAACATTTTCCAGACAGATCTACTCCACTGGATTTAATGGATTTTATGGAGAAATCGTGGCTCGAGAGAGAGAGAGAGAGAGAGAGAGAGAGACAGGAGAGGAATGCTGATTCAAAACTAGACCTAGAAGTCTCAAAAGTTTGTCTAAAAGGGAACAAACTCAAATACAGACTGACTACAAACTTTTCGATTTTTTTCTTTACAAAAAAACCCTGCTGGCTGCAACTCTTTCTCTCCTATTCGCAGGCAGGATTCTGATTCAGGATTCTGACCAATAGCCAGCCGCTCCAGCTGAGTAACGCAAGCTCGATTTGCAAGCGTGCCGTTCGCACTCACTACAGGATAGCTTACCGAAACCTGTTAGCATGTTAGCAAGTCTACAAGCACAATTTTTGCGGAACTGCAGTAAAAAAAAAAAATGCTGTACTTCTGATTATTATTAGTTAAATCCAAGCAAAATTCACTTTACAACCTAAATAAGTTACTCCACATTACTGCAGTTAGAAATAATTATGTGCGCAATGTCTTAAATATATACATATATGACAAAAACTGATCAGTTATTACCTAATATTTAAACAATATAACAAAAAGATTAGGTTATTATTATTATTATTATTATTATTATTACTATTATTATTATTATTATGTATTGTCATGCCCATTCTGTTGTATACTTACATTTTCTCCACTCTTTAATTTTTTTTTAAATCTCAGTTGCATTGTGTCCTGTGTTTTAATTTTTTTCTACTAAAAGCACTTCTTACGATGGGGTCCTTTTATTAAAAGAATGTAATTTTACGTTTCATAGAGATTTCTGGCAGCAGTGAATATATATGTTATTCAGCTATTCAGAACCCCCGCCAGGAAAAGCACCCTCTCTCTGGAGCGTGCACCCACATCTTCTTGGCTTTAACTTTACTTAGAAAATGCAATGGAAATACCCAAAATACCCAAGACATGTCACCTGCAGCCTCTCACGAGAGGTGGCGCTTTTCCTGGCTGGGGTGCTGAATTCGGCACCATAGTTGTGCCTAAATCTGCACCCCCTTTCGGCAGTTGTATGCATGTGTCTTCTTGATAAATGCAATAAATGAGAGAGGGTGCTTTTCATGGCGGGGGTGCAGATATATATCTGCAGTATAAGTTTTTGTAATAGGTGTAATCCACCTATTTCTGATATCAGGTAGGACACGTACGCCAATGGATGAGTGTAATTAAAAGGACAGTTGGGCCAGGACACGTCTGTCTGCTGTCTGTCCACTGCTGTCTATATCCTTTGAACTTTGCTGAGCTTTTGTTCCAGCTCAAGTAAGCTTACCTGGCAGGTGCAGTGGGTGCAGCTGTCCACCGTCCACTCGTCCTTGTCTTTGTAGACGACGCCGTTGTGCAGACACACGCCGCTGTGGATTTTGATCTTGTTCTTTATCAAGTTGTTATCCGTCCTCTGCAAAGAAAAGAAAAGAATGGGGTGAGAGATGAAGAAACGCACACAGAAAGAGAGCACAGTTACTTCTACTTCACAGAGGGAGGCAAACATAGATCGTAACAGGAGGGATTCCACTGGATATGAATCAGAGGGATGATCGAAAAATGGAAGAAAATGGAAGAAAGGAGGCTTGTTGCTATTCACATGAGGCAAATTTGAGGTTTGGCACAGACGAGGAAGTGACTAAGAAATAAGTGTCTCGGCAGTTGAATAGAAAAATAGAGCGCAGAAACTGAGCACAGCTGGTTTTGATACTCACCACTTGGAGGAGCTCGTTTGACAGCTGCTTAACCACCACACCGAGCCCCTTGAGCTCCTTAAACATGCTGGCCAGGTCCTCACAGGAGAAGCCACAGATGTCTTGGAGATCTGAACAAAAAAAAATACACTCTCTGTAGAGTCTGAGACTTCACAGACCATCACAGAACCAAAACCAGAACCAGAACCAGAGCAAGAGTCCAATGAGCGCTAAAAAAAAAAAATGCTAACCTTTTGTCTTGTGTCCAGTGTAATCAGTGCGGATGGCCGGACTGGAGCCGTTCACAGGGTTGTCCAGGGTCATGACGTCTGTGATGTAGGTGGCTATGAAGGG
Source organism: Astyanax mexicanus (assembly GCF_023375975.1). Classification (NCBI taxonomy): domain Eukaryota; kingdom Metazoa; phylum Chordata; class Actinopteri; order Characiformes; family Acestrorhamphidae; genus Astyanax; species Astyanax mexicanus. Next base: position 46,995,657 of record NC_064421.1, on the reverse strand, counting down.
AACAAACACAACGGTTGGCTCAGGACTTCAGCTTTTCTTTTTTTTTTTTCTCTGGCTTTGGCTGAAAATGATTCATTTGTAGAACTATGCAGCTTTGTCACGTGACACACATAATCACTTACAGCTCTCGCATCCCATGTTGCGTCGGATCGCGTCCACTGTGGTTCTGAATACAAAGCGCACATTCTGGAGAACACCCTGTGGAGACAATTGAAGCACGTTTGTTAGGAAATGCTGGGAAATTCAATAGCGATTTCAAGAGCTCAGTATCTTAACAAAAAGCTCACACTCACCATAAACCTATCTTTCACTGCTCCCTTCCCGATCCTGAGGTTAGCGATATCGACGACCTCCTGCGTCAGAATCTGGTGAATAGGCACGTCCAGCTCGCTGGTGTTAATCTCTTCGCAGCCGATGTGTAACTGCGCACGATCCTCCTGCACAAACAGCGTGATGTTCTTCCAGCTGCCGCTCGCCAAGTGGGCATCCTCGATGGACACCACGTCCTGCTTGTTAGCCGTGGTGAAAACCAAATCCAGAGTGTTGGCATCTCCGTTGGAGATAATCTCGAAAATGGGCCCGCTGCCATCCTTCTTCTCCACAGTCAGAAGGCTGCCTCGGGTTTTCTTGGCCTGCTTCAAGTTGACTGTGAAGAGGAATCCCTTTTCTTCCTGAATGGAGTAGACGAGGTCCCTGAAGGAGTGCTCTGGGATGGAGGGGATCAGGTTAGGGTTGAGGATTTTGTACGCGGGACTGTAGGGTTCCGGCCCCTTCACCAAACTCACTCCGTGGTTCTTCTTATTCACACGTGCCAGCTCGAAAAGATCGTACACGCTGTTGTCATCTCGGTTCTCTGTGAATTTTTAAAAAGAGAAACGTTTATTGTTAAAGAGAGAGACTGAAGTGTTGAGTTGAAGGTTTGGGAGTTTAGGAGTTTAGAGTTAAGAGTGGAGAGTTTGGTTGCAATGGATAAATCTTAATGTTAAATGTCTTTTTTTTTCTTTCTTTAGAATGATTTAATAGAATGTCTTAATTTCTTAAGGATTGCATGTGTATTTATATTTCAAGTTATGTTTAAACTCATTCAATATATTGCAAAGTTTAACAATTAAAACATCAGCATCAGGTCAAACACTTCTGAAGTTCTGAAAATAGTAGAGCTTTTTTAGATTATTAAACTTTTAATTATCCAATTATCACAAAAAAAAGAAAAAAAAAATGGTCCAAATAGTCACTACAACCACCTACATGCATTAGGGCTAATATTGTTGCTTTATTATTGTTTTATATATTGTTTGGATCCCCATTAGCTGCTATGGCAATAGCACCTATTTTCTTCTGATGTCATAACTATAGCACATATAACAAATATATACATATAAATACTTAAAAAAAGAAGAAAAAAAGAAAAGATAGGGGGAAAAAACTACTACAACATATATATACAAGAAACATAAAAATAAATGAGAAAATATATATATTCTCAATTTCTCAATAATGCAATAACGCAATTAAATTAAGTGATTAAATACAGATAAATTCCGTTTTTTTATATTAAGCATGTAAATGAATATTTTAAGACAGAAAACCAATGTTGGACTTTTGTTTTTTGGTTGTTTGCATCAATATCTTAAATGTGCCAAACAGACTAAAATTACGCTATATATCACATATGTCACACAATTTTGCTATCATATTATTCAGTCCTTAATTATAAGAAAAAGAGCTGAAATGCTCATTTTATCCACCTAAATAGAAATATAAAATGAAATATAACCCGTTAATACCCAGCATTCACCTCACCTCACCTATTCTATTCACAGGGGTTGAGGCTACCTGAGGTAACTAACTAGCGCGAGACACCCGGTAACTTTCCATAAAGTCCTCACCTGCCATCCGGCTTCCTTCTGAAGTCCAGCAGCAGAGCATCAGCAGTAAAAAGAGCGCGCTGAACATCATGATCACAACTTCTTCACTTCTTTACTGCTTTAAAAAGAGCAAACAGCAAAGTTTAGCCTACCAGTCAAGAGATCACTTCAACCATCAAACCAAGCTGAACTGCTTGAATTTTTGCACCAGGAGTAAAGCAGCATAAAGTTATCAGCCAAAAGCAGTGTGTAAGACTGGTGGAGGAGAACATGATGCTAAGATGCATGAAGAAAAAACTGTGATTAAAAACCACCAGGGTTATTCCACCTAATATTGATTATTTCTGAACTCTTAAAACTTTATGAATATGAACTTGTTTTCTTTGCATTATTATTTGAGATCTAAAAGCTCTTCAGCCATTTCTCATTTTCTGCTCTAAATAAATGCTCTAAATGACAATATTTTTATTTGGAATTTGGGGGAGATGTTGTCTGTAGTTTATTGAATAAAACAACAATGTTCATTTTACTCAAACATAAACCTATAAATAGCAACATCGGCATTTATAGCTAATCTCAACTGTTCTATTATTATAGTATATTTTATATTATATTATTTAGACTCACCTGAATGAAAATGAGATATCCCAAAAAAGAACAGCAGACAAAAAGAGTCTTGGTTAAAATCCCTTTTGTTTAAGAATCTGTGAGAATCTGTGATAATAAAAAAAAGCCTAAAGTCCAGCTCCTCTGATTAAATATATAGTTCTTTAAATATAATTATTAATATTCTCTGATGGTTTTCTCCATTTAAAGGCTTTTCCTCCTCCTGGTTCCTCTGGTTTCAGCTCAGTTCAGCTCGTTCTCACTGAAACCCTTCAGAGATAAACGCTATTTAACTCCTGTATGGACATTCCAGAGGCGCTGGCTCAGCCAATCAGAAGTGAGGACCAGCGAAAGGAGGCGTGGTCTTCTGTGCTTACCTCACACTGAGAGGAATATCTGAGAAAAAAAAGAAAAAAGAGACACATTCCATTGCAGAATTTCCATCAGCGGAGAAATATTTTAAAGACGAGCCAAAGCGTAAAAAGAAAAGCAGATTTTCAAAGAATAAACTGGTTTAAACTGCTTATATATTTATGAATATTAGATAGATAGATAGATAGATAGATAGATAGATAGATAGATAGATAGATAGATAGATAGATAGATAGATAGATAGATAGATACATATATACATAGATAGAAAGATAGATAGAAAGATAGATTAACAGTAATTAATATAAAACTATAGAAGATTACTATGCAACATTACTTAGTCCAGTCTACATGCAGAATATTTATATACAGCTCCATCACTTAAAAATCACTTAAAAATGATGAGTTTTTTATTTTTATTAAATTAAAAACCTCTGGAATATAATCAAGAGGAAGATGGATGATCACAAGCCATCAAACCACCAAACTGAACTGCTTAAATTTTGGCACCAGGAGTAAAGCAGCATAAAGTTATCCAAAAGCAGTGTGTAAGACTGGTGGAGGAGGAGAATAATAAATAGATTGGTTTAAACTGCTTATATTTATTTATAATAGTTAGATAGATAGATAAATAGTGACCAGGAGAGCAGTTGTACAGTGTGTGATTATAGTATAGATCAAAAAGTAACTAAATAAAGAAGAGAAAAACACACATATTGAGTTTGTTTTGCCTGTAAATCTGGTTTGCTGAGCATTAAAGTGGATTTTAAAAAGTTTAGCTCAGGTTTTCACCTAAACATTTGTGTATATAACTCTTTTTTTCTCAGTAAAAGTAGGAAAAAATAATAAATAAATATATATAACATAGTTTTCGATACTTTCAATGCTTTCTCCCAGTTGTCTTTTGGTCTTTTTATCACCAGAACAGACATCAGAGTCAGAATCACAGTTCCAAGGTTATCCACTAGGAGCCGGTCTACTCCCCCGTCTCCTCCACAGCTTTACCCTCCTAATCTCACTCATCCATCCAGCACTCAGACTGATTTCCTCTGCTACTGAAACTGCTTTTCTATTCTTCACACAAGAAAAGAGACAGGGAACAGTGTTTACACTTTGAATTTTAGCTTTATCATTCACTTATTAATTCTAATGCATAATATATTGCACATATTTAATATAAGCCTGAGATTTCCTTTTTTTACTTTTATTTTTTTCTATAAAAAATGTCATATTTATTGGTTCACATACAGATATCACCATTGTGAGTTTAGATGAATTCATGAATGAACTAAAAAAAAAACTATTGTCAAGCCCACTTCTGTACTAAAATAAAAAAATAAAATTCTATAGGCTTCAGATACAGTAAATATGTATAATAATTTATTTCTATAATTTATTTAGCAGAAACCTGATAAAGAGTAAAAATATACACTATACAGAACTACATTAAAATTATTTAAAAAGTATTAAAAAAGGGTAAATAAAAGAAAAAGCTCTTGATCAGCATCTTCATTTTGTGGATTTTTTTTTTGTATTTTTACTATATAATTTAAACACATAACCTATCCTTTACACTGTACCAAAATGTCTTGATGAATGGACCAATATAAAATCTCCAAAAAGAAATCATTTTTGCTTTGACTTACAATTACTTAAAAGTTACTGTAATAATGTTTTATCTCTCTTTTGCAAAGTTGCTGTTTTGGATATACATGTTTTTGATTGGACAGCGACAATATTTTATTCTCCTTCCCATTTATCTGTTACTCAGCTGTATATAACCCCCATCACTAGTGATGCCCCAACACCAGGACGGTGAAGGCTAGCAATACATGCCTTCTCCAATACATGCAAAGTCAGAGTCCACCTCTTTTTTTTGAACTGCTGCTGATGCTGTAGCATTGCCGGCATTGCCGAGTAGCATCACAGCGCTAACGCTTGGAGGAAAGCAGCGCAGCGACTCAGTTCTGATACATCAGCTCACAGACGCAGCCTCACCCTAGGAGTGATGAGGGGGAAAGAAGAGCGCCAGCTACTGTACTGTACCCACCCAGAAAGAGAGCAAGGCTAACTGTGCTCTCTCAGGGCTCCGGCAGCTGATGGCAAGCTGCATAAACAGGATTTAAACCAGTGATCTCCAGATCATAGTGGCAGCACCTTAGTCTGCTGGACCACTCAGAGGCTTAATAATATCAACCTAAATGCTAAGCCTTCATGATTATGCTTGATATTTACTCGAGATGAGAATCATTAAAATGAAATGATTACTGTAATTAGCTACACATTCCTTGCTTTCTTAGGGCCAAATCTAGCTGCCAAATTGAGTTGAAATCATTCTATTCTGCTGTCACTGAAGCCAAAACATGTGTACGTCTGTTTGTTTTTCCTGTCCCTCTCCCTGTTCAAATGTCCAGATGCTAATTTGTTAAGATTATAAATGGCAGTGGTTCTATTTTCAAACAATGAACTGTTTCAGTGTAACGAGTCAGAGTGGATGAACAGGGATTTACAAGCTAATTTACTTTATACTGCAATATTATTTCCAACAAAATACACGTTTGGAATAGGAAATTATAGCGTTCACAAATCTCATGAAAAGCGCAAACCTCTGTTTTTGGGGGTAAAATAGGCAGAACGGTGCTCGAAGGGCTTTTAGGTGTTCAGAGAGCGATTTGTTGGTAATTTTTACAAATACAAAGAGCAAAGTAAGCTTTCCTATTAGTTAGGACTCCAGAAACTGGACAGAAAGTCTAGATAAAAAGTTTTGACTGAAATGGCTCTAAGGGCACTATTGAGTATGTCAGCCATTTTTCTTTGAGTGGAAATGAACATGATTTTGAGGGCACTAAAATCCCCCATAATGCTCAATGACTTTATAATTATAGTAAACATCGCTGTACACTACACAAGCTGAATGTGTCCCAAAATGCATCGCGAGTCTCGCTACTAAGCAACAGACAGAAAAACAAACAGAGCGGACAGCGAGCCATCAGGGTTGCCAAATTATTACAGTGGGATTCAGATAAAACACAGATAAAACAGTTTTCAAATCCGCAAAAAAGGCTGAGAAAACTGCCCAAAAAAAAAAAAGCTGGTGTTCAGAATATCAACAAAATTATAGGGTTTATTCCAACCTGTCCTTAAATAAAATACCTTATCCTAAATATCACCAATTACAAAAAAATATATATTTAAAATTATTTTATCTGCATGTTTGTATTGTATAGTATATGTTTGGGGCATTGTATGATAGGACACATGAACCAATGCAATTAGAAAAGCAATTACAGTGCATAAAAATAAATTGGCAAGCAATGAAAGAAGTAAATACTCTTACATAATAACATAACCAACACAAACACCGTTTATTAAAAAAAAATTCTGTGGACTGTAGTCTGTGTAGGTAATACCATCCCTGGATTACTGGAGCATTCAGGGTTCCTTAGTGTAGCGCTGTCTGTAACTGCTAGTGATTAGCCGCTAATGCTAATGCTAATGCTCCAGCCTTAGTGCTGGAGAAATTTGGAAACCTTAGCTTTCTGTAAATAAACAGAAGCGCACAAATAAACAGTTTCTGAGGAGAAAATGTGTGGATTAACATCCAGCACTTGTTCAAATTGTTCAAAAGAAATTCTTTTTTTTTTTTACAGTTTTATTTACTTAGCTTAGCTCTACTTAACTTAGTTGGCTGCACCCTACCACCACCATCCAGCGGCAAGACCTGCTAAATTAGAAGTTCCTTATAGTGTCATTTATTAAAAATGTAAATAAAAACGAAAATAGACCAGAAAATAGATGATCACTGACAGTGTGCCTCATAATCTGGTGTGCCTTAGTAGTACGAAAAATATGGTTTGGAAACACAGGCGAGAAGGTACTAAAAGAATACTGGGAACCGGGAACCGTGTATAACGGGGTAGGGGGTGTGTATAAATGTGTTTATTGGTCGTTCAGTTCCTTGGCAGAAGCGTAATCCTAAAATATTTCCTGGAATTTAAAGTGAGAGTGTAAACGCAGGTATGTTGAGACGTGCCCATGACTTCAGCGTGTGGGTGGTAAAGGGATGGCATGGGCGGGCACAGGAACCTGCCAGATTAGGGGAGCCGGCTTCCTCGCCCACCCTCTATCCTTCCTGTGAGACTGAAAGAACAAGTTGGTCATTCTTTCCTTCAGAGCCAAGATACAGAATCTCATGCAGAAGAGGAAGGTCTTTCTGTTTAGTATCTGATCAGTGAGAGTGTTGTAGTACTCGAGTGCGGTCTCGAGACCAAAAGCATCTCAGTCTCATCCCTGTCTTTGTCCAACATTGTTTGAAATGGGTCTTGTCTCTGTCTCGTAGTGAGGTAGACTCGGAGACTGTGGACGAGCCTGGCCGAGTCCGAGTCCTCTGTCTGAGGTGAAGTTCAGTAAAAACTGAACCATTTTTCTATTGTTACTAAACATCAACAAATCATTAAAACACTAATGTTACCTGGAAGAGTCCTAAAGCTACTGACAAGCTAGCTACACTTAGCGACAAGCTAGATAACCTTAGCGACAAGCTAACTAATCTTAGCGACAAGCTAACTAACCTTAGTGACGAGCTAGCTAACCTTAGCAACAAGCTAGCTAGCCTTAGTGACAAGCTAGCTAAACTTAGCGACAAGTTAACTAACCTTAGTGATGTGCTAGCTAACCTTAGCAACAAGCTAGCTAGCCTTAGTGACAAGCTAGCTAAAATACTAATGTTACTAGGGAGAGAACTAAAGCTACCAATGAGCTAGCCAACCTTAGTGGCGAGCTAGCTAAAATACTAATGTTACCAGGGAGAGTTCTTAAGCTAGTGACGAGCTAGCTAACCTAAGCAACAAGTGAACTAACCTTAGTGACAAGCTAGCTAAAATTCTAATGTTACCAGGGAGAGAACTAAAGCTAGTGATGAGCTGGTTAACATTAGCGACAAGCTAGCTAACCTTAGTGACAAGCTAGCTAACCTTAGCGATGAGCTAGCTAAAATATTAATGTTACTAGGGAGAGAACTAAAGGTAGTGATGAGCTGGTTGACATTAGCGACAAGCTAGCTAACCTTAGTGACAAGCTAGCTAACCTTAGCGATGAGCTAGCTAAAATATTAATGTTACTAGGGAGAGAACTAAAGGTAGTGATGAGCTGGTTAACATTAGCAAAAAGCTAGCTAACCTTAGTGACAAGCTAGCTAAAATACTAAAGTTACCAGGGAGTGAACTAAAACTAGTGATGAGCTAGCTAAAATACTAATGCTACTGGGGAGAGAACTAAAGCTAGTAACGAGCTAGCTAACCTTAGCGACCAGCTAGCTAACCTTAGTGACGAGCTCGCTAAAATACTAATGCTACTGGGAGAGAACTAAAGCTAGTCACAAGCTAGCTAGCATTAGCAACAAGCTGTTTGCGGGCAAATTGTGTTTTTTTTTTACATTTTATAATAAAAATGATATAATTTGATTCAGTTGACTTTGTGTGGTGACTTCGGATTAGGTTTTAGAAGAGATACAGATAAAAAAACATAATTTTGATAAACAGAGAAGATATTTTAATGTTTTTATTTTTAAATCTTAATCTGGTCTCAGTCTTAGACTCAATCTCAGTTTTTCTGTCCACCAAAAGTCTTGGTCTTGACTCGGACTTGACATGTCCCGGTCTTGGAGACTTGATTCAGACTCGGCTCTTGATTACAACACTAGTGTGAGGTTCAGTCACAAGGCAGAGTGTCTCTATTTCCAGCAGTGAGGGATCCAGGTCTGTGTTCAGTTATATCAGTTCATGAGGAGAATTAATTTCATTAGCTAAATGTCAGATGGAAATGTGCAGTAACTCGAGACTGGGCTGAAGTTCCTCGCTTTTCCAGAGCTGAAATGGAATAGAAATTAGGAGCTCATGTCACGCCTCAAAGACCTTGGCTTTGCGTCTTCAGCTGAGCGTCTGACTGAATGATATAAGCGGACGTTCCGTGCAGGTTTGATATCTGCTGTCTTAAACAGATGCTGTCAGTCTAGCCAATAGGCTCTCGTCGACAAACCCGAGCCACATTACCTGGGCATGCTTTAGGGCACTGTTCTTTAATCCTGGAGATGTTCCAGTCTATAGCAGCCCAGGTTTCCTGTTGGTGACATCCCCTTAAACAAGAAACCTGAACGGCTATAGCCTGGAACTGGATGAAGGACATGTGATGAGTTTTTAAAATCTTGCTATTGCTGTGGAGCCACCAGTATTGGGCACGTTACTTTGAAAAAGTAATTAGTTATAGTTACTCATTACTTCTCCAAAAAAGTAACTAACTGAGTTACTCCACTATAAAAGTAACTAGTTACCAGTAAAAGTAACTAGTTCATAATTGTGTTACTTTTGTTATTCACCTGTAAAAAAAAAAGAAAGTCAATTATGTATATACTATTATTATTATAAAAATAACACATGAAAATAAACCCAAAATGTTGACAAAAATATAATCTACCGAATAAAAAAAAAAAAAACTAAATTCTCCACACAGCCAAAGAAAATTACTAAAACTTGTAATATTGAAAAATACGAAAAAAAATGAAAAAACGCATAAATAATCTGATTACCCCTTTAAAATGTAACTTAGTTACAGTATAAATTACTTGATATTAAAAATAAAACTACTACTAAGTAAAAGTAACAACTATCACTTTTGTTCCAAACACTTACAGAAGACCTGAATCCCTATCGTACACCATGTGCAAGTCATGTTGCGATGCTTATTGCTATCTTACACCTCGCCAAAACTTTTAAGTGGCTGCGTCCCTGAAATAGCAATGCGCACCTGGCTCTTGCTAGTGATAAGCTGATTAGTTTATTGTACGTTACGCCTTAAACACTCCCACAATTAATTTCCGGAAGTAGTGCATGCCTTTTGCATGTTTTGAGCCAGACAAGGTATACGTTTCCTGCTGTTATAATAGCAAAGACAAAAACAGTAAACAGTGTTTTTAATGAGCTTCTTGCGCACTTTTAAAGTTATTACTGCCTTGTTTTAAATGTTAGTGCTCTCCAGATTCTTCCAATAAGGTATGAAGCTACTTTGAGCCTGAATAATGGTGTAAAAAGCAATTAATCTGGGAAAATATGCCCGGATAAGGCTGTTGTAAAGAGCACAAAATTACTGGATCTCAGAAAGCTGTGGGAGAGCTGAGGTGTGCTATTCAACAAAGGTAAGTACTTTTTTTCATGTTTTACTACAACAAAAGTCAGTTTTACACCAGATATTCCTTTAAATAGACTCCTGAATTTAAATCTGTCCTCTTTGAAAGGGGAAAGAAAATTAAACTACACTATAAAATTACTATCTATTAGATCTAAAAACAGCCACAGGTGTTTCCATCCATCCCTCCTTCCACTGTAAAAAAAAAAGCATCAGAATTTTTTTTAAGTGGATCCACAGAAAAGAAGGGAATCTGTATTAAAGGATAAAGATGGACTACATGCTAAAACATCTGATATTATACTGTATTTATTTGCTTAGGCTTCTGTGCGGTTTCATGTTTTCTTGGTTCCTGATGTTGACACGTTGTCTGGAAAAGAAATAAATCAGTGGTGTTCCCTGACTTTTGCACGATGCTGTCATTAGCAGGGCTGTCATTATTTATTCCAAATCATTCCAGCGAGCCAATAGTTGGTCACGCATCCCACAGTGTCTTTAATACACTAACTATATTCAAACTTGTGTAATGTTTGTTATTCCTCTCGGGACGCGACTCGATGCTGATAGATTCATTTCCAGTGTGACACAACTGGGTCACAAGTATAACTCAGAGTAACGGCTCAGAGGAGGACCAACAATTTCATATTTGGACAACAGCAAAGTGCTGACACCACCTCAACCCAGATCCCAGCTCCTCTCAAAGAGCTCACAGTTCTCAGAACGCTCCTTCAACTCAGCGTTTAGCTGCAGTTCTTGATTTGTTAGCAGAGAGATGGCGAGCTTTTCCCAGACTTTGGTAGGTAGGATGTACACGGTTCAACCACACTTCCAATGAAGATGATACCTTGTGTAACACATAAATAAAAACAGATGCACACTTCAAACCGAGGGGTATGAGAATCACTGGTATGATGGCAGAGAACACAAGAAACCCAGAAATGTAAGTATTTTCCTTGTTAAAAAAGTGACAATTAGCAATATATCACCATAGCTTAATGCCTTGTTTCAAAGTTTCATGCCCAAATTCTTCATAACAAGCCTAAAAAAAGATCTAATTGTTACTCTTATTGTTACATAGTTACTTTGAAAAATGAATCGGATTACCCCTTTAAAATGTAACTTAGTTACAGTATAAATTACTTGATATTAAAAATAAAACTACTACTAAGTAAAAGTAACAACTATCACTTTTGCTCCAAACACTTACAGAAGACCTGGAGCCCTATCTTACACCCTTTGCAAGGCACGTTGCGATGCTCATTGCTATCTTACACCTCGCCAAAACCCTATTTTCACTTTTAAGTGGCTGCGTCCCTGAAATAGCAATGCGCACCTGGCTCTTGCTAGTGATATGCTGATTAGTTTATTGTACATTACGCCCGTTACGCCTTCAGGAATTTCAGGAATTAGCGCATGCCTCTCGCATGTTTCGAGCCACACAGGGTATACTTTTCCTGCTGTTACGATAGCAAAGACACATATGAACTGTGTTTTTAATAAGCTTCTTGTGCACTATTAAAGTTAATAATGCCTTGTTTTAAATGTCAGTGCTCTCCAGATTCTTCCAATAAGGTGTGGAGCTACTTTGAGCCTGGGTAATTCTTCATAACAAGCCTAAAAAACAAGATCAGTAGTAGTTTGTCTAAGTAGCTATTTAGCAAGCTAACTTTCCCGTTCCACCTTAAATGGTGCAACAGTTGGCAGGGGCTGCAGCATTTAAGGTGAAACGATAGAATAAAATAAAATAAAATAAAATAAAAGCAAATCAAAGCTAATTTCAGCTCCCTATGACAGAGTTAAGAATTAAGGAATGGACATTAATAATTAATTTCTGCACCATCTCCCTCCTTTCTGAAGACATGCGATAAAATACGCCCTCACTCAGTCCTGTTACCATAGCATGTTACCCCATCTGAAAAAATCTCATCTACAAAGTCACATCCACAACAGGAAGTGACATCAGCTGGCTCTTCTGAATATCATGGAAAGAGCAAAATGAAGTTCCCTCATTAGTTGTTTTTCTGTATATTTGATCTTATTGTAACGATGACTGAGAAGGAGCTCAATCTCAACACTCAGTCCTGTTACCTAAATAAATTCTTACTTAAATCTTATTTGTTTATTTTTACAATATAAAAATTGGGAAAATCACTAGAATGTGCTTAGTGTTCTCATGCTATTAGCATAGCCGCCATTTATCTATTTTTTCATGTTTTTGCTAATTCTATGCTAAAAACATATTCCTTTTACTTTCAGTGCTGATATTTAAAACATAAAAAGTGCCATTAACAGGAGTGAGTTCCAGTAACAGGAATGATTTTTTTTTGTCATAAATATCAATTATTTGACCATGTAGTCCAACATTTCTTTAAAATAAAGACTTTCTTGAGAGAAAATCACAGGAATTAGTGGACTTGCTTTTAAACATGCTCATTAAATTTCACATGAGTTTTGTAACGATCATCAGATAAGAAACCTTGTAAAAAAAGTTGACCAGTACATGTTTTGAATAGTGAAATATTTGTGTTTTTAGATTCAGAGATGAAAAAAAAAGACAAAAAAAAGTTTAATTTGAGTTACAACAAGCAAATGGCACCCATTTGGCAGAATGGCCTTTTTTTTTACTTTTATTGTTTCCATAATGTTAGTTTTGTAATTAGTATTATAATGTGAAAAACATTCTTATAACATTGTGAATTAAATATTTTTTATATTGCATGTTTTTTTTTTAAAGTTCCTGAAATTATTCTCATTATTTCTCTAATGTTAACAGGCTGACCTACCTAAAAAACCCTTTTTTTTTTCCCATTTTTGATGAACATTTTTAAAACATTTGCTGTTAGCTGGGTTCTCTTCTCTTTGGGTCTCTTTCCAGGTTCTGTGGTTCAGGTCTTCCTCTCTTCTCTCCAGGCTCCAGTGTTCCCTTATTGTATTCTGTATTTTATGAGGATTTTTCTTCCCTGATCTTGTTTGAGGTTTAGATCGTGTGCCAGGATGAAGGTGTGATTTACGCAACAATAATAACTTCAGTAAAACCGACCCTTTGTTTAATGGACACAAAGCCAAGATGATATGAAATGTTTTTAGCACAAAGGCTACTTGCTGACTGCAGTGGAATCCTAAAATTTGTGTTGTAAATTTGTTTTTCAGTGAAAACAGGTGTGAAAACTGCATTTTGAACCGTCCAAGAACAACGGAGCTTCGCCAAGCAACTAAATCAAACAATTCTCTTTTTTTTTATGTCAGCAATAGGCAGATGTGTAAAAGGGAGTTTTCCAGGCCAGTAATAATAAATATGTGATGTATGTTGAGCTTAGTGAATTAAACATGGCTACTGCTTTCATTTCAAACACAGAACAGAAACTTTCCTGCATAGCTTTAATGATTTAAACTGCATTAGCTCAGAACAGCTGTTTTACTTCAAATGTGCCTAAAACATTGAGTATTCCCATTCATTACTCTGTAGGTAGAAGTATAGATACTAGGGTTTAATAAAATACTTCTGTAGAAGTTCAAAAAGTATCAGCTTAAGCTTTTTACTCTTAAAAAAGTAAAAGAGTAAAAGTACTGGTTTCTAAACTACTTAATAAAGTAAAAAAGTAAAAGTAATGTAAGGAGAATATATATAGTGCACTACCCCCCTCCCCAAAACACATTTTTCTAAAAGCCATAATGACTATAATAATATATGTTGAGATGCACTAGGCTGTTCCCTAGTGTTTAAGCTGCATATATGCCCCATTGTAAATAAATGTATTTTATTAGAATGTAAATATATTAAAGAAGCTTAGTTTTTTTTTTTTTTTCTTGAGTCTCTACATGGATAATCTTAATTCATACTAGGCTACATACAGGGGTTGGACAATGAAACGGAAACACCTGGTTTTAGAGCACAATAATTTATAATTGTTTTGACGGACAGTTCTGGTGGAAACAGGAGAGTTGAGGTGCACATTGAATTCTGCGTGATTTGATCAGCCGTGGTTTTATGTTTTTTGGATACAATCCGGGTTAGCACCCGAACATCCCTTTCAGACAGCTTCCTCTTACAGCGTCCACAGTTAATCCTGTTGGATGTGGTTGGTCCTTCTTGGTGGTATGATGCTGACATTACCCTGGATACCGTGGCTCTTGATGCATCACAAAGACTTGCTGTCTTGGTCACAGATGCTCCAGCAAGACGTGCACCAACAATTTGTCCTCTTTTGAACTCTGGTATGTCACCCATAATGTTATAGTGTGCATTGCAATATTTAGAGCAAAACACTGCTCTTACTTCAGCTTTTACTTATACAGCTTGTCCTCACAGCATGTGAACTCTAGCACGTTGTAGCCGTCACCCAGCTAGATCCAAAGCCCTGAGTCACCGGATGACGCTGTAAACAGTTACTAACGTAAACCCTTCAGCTCCTTCAGCGCACCTCATACTTCACAGCTCAGATTAGCCTCAACATGACGAAAATGATTTGCATCTGCTTTCTGCCAGGTGAAAGGCTTCATCATCCTCCCCTGGGGCTTGGAACCCAGCTACACATGAGTCAGTACACTTCTACAGCGTGCTACATTAGCTGCTTGCTTGGCTGAGCTCCATATCTAGATGCCTTGAGCAGCATTTTTTCATGTCTCTACAAAGATTGCCTTCCTCTGACTCTTCCACGTAAAACTAACAAGTTGTTCTGGTACCTTTCCAAACCTCTTGACATCAGTAGATAATTTGATTGTTTCCTTGATCTGTTGATACAAAACACCTCTGTGGTTTTGGACCAGGTCTCATTGTGGATTGAAGCGTACGGTTCCTTTGGCCTTAAATGGTGTTTCACCTCATCTTATGGGGAAAAAAATAAAATATGTTCCATATATGAAAGCTTCGGCACATATACTGCCAGGAAAGACCAGACACAGCTTACATTTGGGGGAATGTGCTGCATAAACAAGAGGATCAGGGGAAATTTTAAATTCGTCACCCCACACCCACTTCAGGCATGCATATATATATATACTGTTATACAAATATACACAATTTCAGCCCACATATATAGAGAAAAGAAAAAAGATGCAATGGAATGTATGGTGTGTAGTTACTATACAGATACAGTAGATATTGGTCAGTTCTGACTCTTTAATAGTCTAGCCGAAATTAAGGTTTGAATTTCTCTCATTTTCTGTCCAATTATGGTCCAAAAGATAACAACAATATAGTCAATTTATAAAAAATATATATTTGTTTTAAAACATGCGCGCTACATCTTAAAACCAACAAAAATCAATTCTACTAGCCTGAATTGTGTCAGTAGTTTTTTTTCCCTTTATTATAAAAGTTATTTCTGACCCTGCAATGTGATTGGCTGAGAGGTCGTTCTATGATTGCCCTTATCAGCCGGTAATGCACTGTAACCGAAGATCTCCATGTACGTATTACTCCACCACATACAGGTAACCTAGCAACCATGCAGCGCTTACAAACCAAACAGCACAGCAGCCACAAACAGAGCAGCAATGGAACTATTGTAACTATTTTAACTCGCTGAGTTTTTATAACCAAACAGATCCTATTTTCTCTTCATCAACGCAAAATCTTTCAGTAAACAGTGATAATCGAACTGAGGTATAATTGCAATAATACACTTGAGGTTCGTGCTATGACGTGTAATATTGGCAGTATATAACAAAGCCAATATTACACGTTATAGCATGAACCTCTCATGTATTATTCCTATGTTGTTACTTCAGCTGTATGTATCATGGTTTGATATGAAGTGTTACAACTTCCCTCTGTGAAGGTCCTTAGTTCAATTCATATATATATATATATATATATATATATATATATATATATATATATATATATATATATATATATATATATATAAGAAAGAGACTTGGTGCTAACTTAACTGACGTTAATACCTACTGTAATATGTAGCTTTGCTAGCTCCCTAGCTAGTTTTAGCTACCTTAGACCTACAATAACAATGAAACCTCAAATTAAAGTGTTGAGTTAGTTGAGGTTTCATTGATATTGTAGGTCTAAGGTAGCTAAAACTAGCTAAAAATATAATATGCAGCTTTATGTAGGCTAATTTTACCACAGATGTGGTAAAAAAAGGTCTTTTATTCCATTAAGCAAGATTATTAAACCACTTTTATTGTTGTAAATGTACAGATATATATATTTTTAACAGAGCAGGTGTTTGCCTTGATCGAACTCGATCTAACATCAACATCAGGTTTAGACTCAAAGCTTCATGTGGAAGTGAATCCAGCATAACTCAACACTGACATCAGTTACGGGATGAGGGAAAGTGTCATAGCGTCCCATACGTCTCTGTCTCTGAAGTACGAAGCTGAAGATCTTCAGGCACGCTCCACCAAGCACGATATATACGCCTTTCCACCGCAGCCCTGCGGAGCTCTCGCCGCTCGGCTTTAATAACTCAGCTTTGTTTAAAATTACACTTCCCTGACGTGGGCCTACTTGGCGAGAGTGTCGTCCCTGTCATGGAGTAATAAACCCCGGCCCTTTGGAAACGCTGCAGCTGTGGAGAGTTATTCTCCGTCAACTTTTGATTTAATACCCAAGCTTTTGAGAACATGTGACCTTCGACAGTGGAGAAACTGGGTTTCCGATGCGTGCCCTTGGATCCAGATAACAGCTTTACTGCTCGGGCAGCGCTCTCTTCTCTGAGAGCCTATATGCATCGTGGCAAAAATCAGTTCCAAAAGCTGCCAGTAATTCCCATGTCTCCGGTCCTGGCTTAGTTAAAAATCTGGCCGCTATCATGTCCAATGGTCATCTTTTTGCCTTTTTTTTAAACGTCTTTTCCTCACATTTTCTTCCAGCTTAGTCACAGCAATTTCCCAGTTTAGCTGTAAGTCTCTGCTCTGTTGGACGGCACAGCCAAAGTAGCTTAACTGCAAGAACAAAGGTCAACAGATGTTGTCTGCGCAGCGTTGAAAGCATGCTGGTCTATTATTCAAAGCATTATTCATGCAATGTGTAAAAAACATTTTGAGCTTCCATTTTTAAGAACTCTGAGGACATTCAGTGCCACACTACAAATGCGTTGGATGTATTTAAGGTTCAACTATACATTTTTTTAGTGGAATGTTATGTGGTTGGTGCCCCTTGCATCATCATGCATTGTGTTTAGCAGTAAAACAATAAAAAACATGTTAAAGAAAGGTAAAATTAAATAAATGAGTATATATATTGATATAGTTATACAGCATTTCAACCAGCCACTCCAAAACTATCGTTTTTGGGGTTTTATTTGGAGCCATTCCAAGGTGGACCCTAAATTAGATTTAGGGGCAAATACTTTTTTTTTTTTTACACAGCACTAGATTGGTTTTGGATAGTTTTTTTACTTTAATAAATAAAATTCTCATTTGGAAAGTGCTTTTTATATTTACTCAGGTTGTGTTTGTCTGATATTAAAGTTTGTTTGATAATTGGAAAAATATTAGTATGAAAAAAAGCAAAAACAAAAGAAATCTGTAAGAACAAATACTTTTTCATGCCATTGTATGTTTTTACAAATATTTACTTATAAATTCTATATTTTAAACAATGGGCCTAATTAGCGGAAAACTTCTTAAAAAATAATATTTTGTTCTGTTTTTTTTTTTTTTTTTTGTGTGTGTAAATTTTCGACCTGTCATCTTTTTACACAGTATTTATCAGTAAAAATCCAAAAATGTTTTTTGTTTTTCAGGCAGAAGGAAATTTTACAGTGCATGCTGTCACTAACTGTCAAATTTTACACTGCTGGCCAATGATGAGCTCCACTCCGTCTGCTCTACACAAAGTCCATTCTGTCCATTTTTCCACTAAAAGGGAAAAGAAAGGGAGGCCAGACGACAATCATTTTGGGGATGAAGTAATCAGAAAAGCCGGCTCTGCCTGAATGTGTGGAATTTTCCGTTTCATGCACAGAGCGTAGTCTGCTAATCAGTGACGCACATTTAAACGGGACAATAAAACAGAGGAAAACTATTTCGAGATATTTGTGAAACGACACGTAAATATATATTGGCCTCACTGGTAGTAATAACTGACTTGTAAATTCTAGTTCAGTCCTGTTTGTTTAAGCAACATGCTGCATCATCGACTCGTAAAGAAACAGAGTTTCCTCAGAGCTGTTATTTATTTCACATTCACTGATTCCTGTTGATACACCTGATTTTTGGATGCTCAATTTTGTAAAAAAGGGATTTTTGCATCATTTTTCAGAAAGTGTTCTTTACAATTGTTTATAATTATATGACCTGTTTAAAAAAAAAAAAAAAAAAAAAAAAAAAAACATGTGAACCCGTTGGATTTCTGGATATATTGGATTTCTGCATAAAGTGGTCATTAAATGTGTTTTGATCTTCAGTCAGTCGTCTGAAGTCACAACAATAGACAAACACAGTCTGCTTAAACTAATACCACACAAAAAAATATATATGTTTGCATGCTTTTAATGAACACAACATGTTAATATTCACAGTGAGGGGTGGAAAAAGAATGTGAACCCCTAAAATAATTTATTTTCTAAGAGTTTGCTTTGAGTTTTCTGTTCTTAAGAAGCATAAAAGATCGCACAAAAGATCAAGCTCTCAGAAGACCTACATTCAAGAATTGTTGACTTGCATGAAGCTGGAAAGAAAGGTTTACAAAAGTGTCTCTAAAAGCCTTGATGTTCATGTGTCCACAGTAAGACAGACGTTGTTGCTACTCTCCCTAGGCGAGGTAAAGTCCTGTAAAGATGACTGCAAGAGCACAGCGCAGAATGCTCAATGAGGTGAGGAAGAATCCTAGAGTGTCACCTGAAGACTGAATACAGAAATCTCTGGCTCTGGCTCATCTCTGGTTCATTATGATGAACCTTAGATGCCACCAACAAACATAATTTTTCACACCACTGTAGATTTTTCCAAATATTTACTAATAAATCGTATATTTTAAAAAGTTGGCCTGATTGTAAAATAGCAAGAAATTTGTTTTCTGAGTGAATTTTCGACCTATACATTTTTACATCTAATATTTCATTATAAATGTCATCTGCTGGTGTTGATCCACTGTTTTTTTTTATCAAGTCTAAAGTCAGTGCAGTTTTGTTTCCCCACAAAATCTTACAGCACTTCAAATCTTACAGCTTCCCTCTGCTGCTGACAACTTTTATGGAGATGTGGATTTCATTTTCCAGCAGGACTTGGCAAACTGCCCACACTGCATACCAAAAGTTTCAATTGGTCTTATACTGTATAATATTCTAATTTTCTGAGACACTGATGTTTGAGTTTTTATTGCCTGTAAGCCATAATTATCTTTAAAAATAAAATAAATAAACACAAAAATAGATCACTCTGTGTGTTTATTACATCTATATAACATATGAGTTTCACATTTTGAACTGAATTACTGAAATAAGGTAACTTTTCAATGATATATCAAAGTAATTTTTTGAGATGCATTAGTATATCCAGAGGATGCATTAATGGGATAGTATCATATCACCTTATGTCATTAAAACTCTCCAAATAACCACTAGAGTCACTAGAGTACATATAACACTATAATCACCAAGAGAATTTTGGGGGGAAACTTTTTAAATATAGACTTTTTATTGTGTTTTCTGATACAGTTTTTCCTTAAGCTTTATGGTAACCATAAAAAAATAAGAATGTACTTTTTAGATTTGTGGTTGAAATAATATTATGTCTCTGGAACTCAGAGGGTTATTGTATAATACCTGAAGGGAAATACAGTGCAACAGGACGACTCGTGCTTTCGTGTTTTCCGGCAGTTTATGTTGCACCTCCATTTACGGTCAGTGGAGGGAGAGGAGCATTCCAGCTCACCCAATAGGATTGAGCGCTGCGTCACACCGAGTCCAGAGGCTGATCCAGGACTGACAGCTGTGTCTGTGACGCTGCAGACGAGGCTCGAGTTCTTCATGTTCAGCTCTTTCCATTACAGTGTTCCACTGGCTGACATGGTTCAGAAACGTAATACCAGTAAAAAAAACCTTAATAAAGTTATATACTGATCAGCCATAACATTAAAGCATTAAAAAAGATCATTCACACTTGGAATATAAATGATATTTAATATTAAAAAGTGTTTGAAATATTGTCTGTTGTAGTTTCAATATTAAATTGTTGTGAAAAGGTAATCAAAGTACTGTACTTTACCATTTCAATCCATTTTTAACTTGGAATTAACCTATTCTTACTTCTAAACATATTGTATTATATTAACATATTGTCTTTGTCTTATACATATAATAATTGTAAAAAGATTTTATTAGCATTAGGGTATTTTTTACATATTTTAAACTAAAATCTTTATTGCTGAATTTTTTCAGCACGCAATTCATGTCTGCCTGCACTGGACTCTGAACTACACAACAAAGACTCCAATTCCCAGCATGCACTCACACCAGGCTTCCCTGACTCTGCTGATCACGTGACGCTACAGTGTTCTTGCTCCCCCAGTTACTGATTGTTTACACCTGGTCTGTTTTGATTAAATACCCCTCTGTTTTCTCTATCCATTGCAAAGTATTGAATCTAGTCATCTAGCTCTTCTACAGCGCTTTTCCTTTGTCTTTTGCCTTTGTTACTGACTTGTTTTTGTTTCTGAATCTATTGTTTTTTTTTTTTCCAATGCCGATTTTTTGTGTATTTTTGACTAGGCAAGGCAAGGCAAGTTTATTTATATAGCACCTTTCAAACGGAACCTTTAGTAATTCAAACTACTCTTTTTGCCTTAGCCCAAAGTAAAGCTAAGTTAAGTTAAGTAAACAAAACTGTAATTCTTGACAAAAAGGCAAACGAATGCTGAATGTTGAATGCTAATGCTGCTCCTGCAGTGCTAGCCAGGGCTAGCAGCAGGCTATAGGCTGATAATACTTCCCTTTGAACAGCAAAAGAGCTAGCGGTTAGCATGGTTAGCAGCTAATGCTAATACTGCTCCAGTCTCAGTGCTGGAGAACTTCACTGAATCTCCTGTATAACTCTGTACTTCAGTGTTTAGAGTGTCTTTACTGCTCCTTAATACCTGACTGATAGAATTCATACATAAGGAGCACCGGATTATAAGGCACACTGATGATTTTTGGGTAAATTAAAGGATTTTAATTGAGCCATATAGTGTGAAAAATACGTTAATATGTAAAGGTTTGTGGAGCACAATCATTAGAAACCTTCTCACCAGACAGGAGAGAATGGATGAGAATTCCCAGAACAGAAACGGTCATGCCGTTTTCACGCAGCGCAACCTAAAGGCAGATACACAGGAATGGGTGAAGGTTTGGAAAGCGTGCTATAACTCATATACAGGAAGCACATTCCTTCAGTTTCAGCTCAGCACCTCAGAGAGACATGTCTCAGGCCTTTATCAATCCTCAACACAGTGAACTTCAGCAGGTTAAGAAGATTTGAGGAAACATGAAGCTCCAAAACATTGCAATAAAACATATTTATTTTCTATTCACCATCAGAATCACTTTAAGTCGGAAATGTACTGAGAAATGCTAAGTAAACTATAAGAGAGCACTTAAAAATGATGAGTTTCTTTGATTTTACCAAATTGAAAACCTCTGGAATATAATCAAGAGGAAGATGGATGATCACAAGCCATCAAACCACCAAACTGAACTGCTTAAATGTTTGCACCAGGAGTAAAGCAGCATAAAGTTATCCAAAAGCAGTGTGTAAGACTGGTGGAGGAGAACATGATGCCAAGATGTATGATTAAAACTATGATTAAAAACCAGGTTTAGTCCACCAAATATTGATTATTGATGTATTATTTGAGGTCTGAAAGCTATATATATTAGTGATCTATAGCTGGCATATTTCCTAATGTTTTTTAAAAAAGGTTTGCAGCCAATGCAGAAGTGCAGTTCTGCAAAACTAGACGTGTCTGATATTTTTCTTGTTTTAAACAGAGTAGAGTTGAACTGTAAGCTCTCCCACATGCTGTTGGCCGAGTGACCGTAGGAGTAAATGACCTGCTGCCGCTTTCCAAATCTCTGGAAAAAGATTTAAACCAGGTTCTAAAATTAAATTTGCCTTCACTTGATCCAGAACATCCCTTAATATTTAGTACCTTTTTATGATGGATGAGTGCAAAGGTGTAGGAGAGGGTTTGACATTGGGGAAGAGGCAAATTTGCTTTATGCAGCAGTTAATATAAACTTTAGATAACCCAAACCATCACAGTCTGTTAGCAGAACAGGACATTACCCAGATATTGTTTTTTATTGCAGTATATTGTTATTGTTGTGATTCTGTGCTCTCATCACTGACCTCGCATGTAAAGCCAGTGTTGTGTCGAGTTCAGCACCCCCGCCAGGAAAAGCACCTCCTCTCGGGAGCGTGCACCCATTACTTCTTGGCTTTAGCTGTACTTAGATAATGGAATGGCAATACCCAAGATACTGTTCTAAGCTATGATGATTCGTAAGAAATAAGGAAAAAGAAATATTACCTGCAGCCTCTCCTGAGAGGTGGTGCTTTTGCTGGCGGGGTGTTGAATTTTAGAACTATAGTAGTGCCTAAATCTGCACCCCCGCCATAAAATGCACCCCCTCTTGGCAGCACACTGTACGCATACACACTGTCTTTTTAATAAAAGCGTAAATAACTGCTTTAGCTAACTTTAATTAGAAATGCACTGCCGAGAGGGGGTGCTTTTCATGGTGGGGGTGCTGAATTTGGTGAGCTTTTAAAGTAAAAGTTAATTTTAAAACAATTTTAGCTTTTTTTGCAGTATTATTTTTTTGTCGGGGGTTCAAATCCACTTATTTTTGATATCCCCCCAACAGATAGCTTTTCACATCTACATTCTGTGCTAGTGGTGATGAAATAACATAAAATAAAATAAATATTTTTCAAAAAAGGAGTTGTAGACAGTAGTAGATATAACACTGATCTCTTGTATTCCAGTACTAAAACAAAACACCTAATTTGACAGGTCCACAAAAGTTAAAACATGTGATCAAGGGTGGAAAAGTACAGCATGTCCGCCAATCGTTGCTTCCTGTCCTGCGCTTCCCATTTTCCCCTCCACCGCGTAGATAAAGACACTAATAAGACTTCCCATTAATGATGTTGGGAACATGGCCTAGGAATGTACTGCAGTGCGGTGGGTACATGTTTGGCACTGGCGAGCTCCACCGTCCTCCAATAGCAAGCCTTAAACAGGCAGCGAGATTCCTCAGACTGCTTGGAGAGCTCTTAAAGGAAATTGCTGACTTCAGTCCACACTCTCTCCTCCGCCTTGAAAACCTATTAAAGCTGCTGCTCCTCTGTTTTTCCTGACTGCTGCTGCTGGATCCACGGGGGGCGTCGGGAAACTGCCCAGGCCTCGGCGTAAGCGAAGCTGAACCTGCCTTGGATAAACAGAGCTTGTGGAAATGGAAATGGCTGGAGACCGAATAAATATACCCGACTGTCACAAGCCCTCCGTGAAAACAAACTCATCTTAAGCTCGCAGAGGCAGAATTGTCCCGCTGTGCATTAAAAAGACACGTTTTTGACGTTATCTACCTTTTCTTGCTGTTCTTCTTTCCTTGATGGCATCCTTAACTAATCAAAATACGATATCTTGACTCTGAGAGGCCTTCCTATTCTCAGACTCTTGAAGATCAAAAGCTGTGGTGGTGCTGATGGGACTTGAACTTATGATCTTCTGTCTCTTGAAAAGCTGGCAGTTGCACTTAGAAGGTTGCACCACTCTGGAACCGTGAAAATGATGTATATGTATCATGTATTTTTCTGTGTTCAGACTCAACAGGGGTAAATATGTGGTTCAACTGTATCAAAAGTATCAAGATTTTACACAAAATTTTACAGTATTTCACTTTTTAGAATTTGGGAAACTGATTGCCTTATTTTTAGACCAAAAATTGATATAATTATTGGTTACTGGCATAATTGTTTTGCATAATTGGTGTGTGTGTCCCCACCACTAACACCACTAATCATCAGTGTGTAGTCTTGTAGACATGGGCTACCTTTATATTGAGTTTTTTAGTCATTTTATATAAAAAATAACAAAAAAATGATTGTCAATAGGTTTTTGTTAACTATTGATTAATCCAGCTCAGAGTTCCTTCATTACTTCATTAATTTTAGCCCATTTTCTTCAAAATTTAAAAGGCCAATTACCCAACCTGCTCATTAGGACTTTTTTTTTTAATCTAATACATGCAAAGACACCTCTACCTTTTTTTCTGAACTGCATTACCCAGTACACGTGGAGGAAAGTGCAGCAACCCAGCTATGATACATCAGCTAGCAGATGCCTGTGCTAACCAACATTACACTAGAAGTATTGAAGGTAGAGAGCATCATATACTCACCCAGACAAAGAGCAAGTCCCAAACCCCCCAACATGATCCAGTATCCAAACCAGCAATCCTCGGACGCTTTTAAAAATGTAACTGTTGGGGGCGCCGAGTGGTCCAGTGGTCCAAAGCGCTGCCACTATGAGCGGGAGGTCGCCGGTTCGCATCCCCACTCATGCAGCTTTGCCATCAGTTGCTGGCGCTCAGAGGGAGCAAAATTGGCCCTGCTCCCTCCGGGTGGGTAGATGGCGCTCTCTCCCCACATCACTCCTAGGGTGATGTCTGCAGCACAGGGCGTCTGTGAGCTGATGTATCAGTGTATGTATCAGAGGAGTAAAATTAGGTTCGCAAACCAGAATGATGCTGGTCCCACATTGGTGGAAAAGCACTATGGTATTCTCATTAAATCAATAAATCTGTGCTGCTATTCAAGCTGTACACTGACTACTCTCGATTCTAACCAAAGGTTAGAAGTAAAGGTTGTATAAATTTATAATGGGATATCATAAAGAATTGAGTAGGTGCCCCTCCAATACCTTCATGCACACAGTCCAGTGTTTAACTGATACGTACTCTCGGTTTTGATGTACTTCAGCGCTATCTGTTTAACACATTATAGATGTTTTTCCACGTTTCCCGTCCATATGTTTCCTAGAAACAGCTTCTTCCCGAACCACGTTGACTAAAATAAATCTGTCAAGCTGAACACAGGCTATTGCTAAAGCAGGTTTCTGATCTTTGCTATGTGCCACTTCATCTCTAGTCCTGAGAGCTTCGGTCCAGGAGGACAGGAACTGACCATTGATCATGAATGGTTCCATTTAGCCAGAGCTAAGAGTCCAACAGGAATTCAGTTGATAGTTGGGTTGTGGTGTCTTTAGCTCTCTCTCTCTCTCTCTCTTGAGTGCCTAAACCAACATCAGAGAACTCGCTCTCTTAAACAAGACAGAACCCAAACAAAGATGATGTTACTTTGAGGACAGGTGTATAGACACATACAAAGCAATCTCCTAGTATCTCTCAGAGATACTGAAACACAATGTCTCCTTTCTGAGGAGGAATTTCAAGTTTTTAAAAAAAAAACATTTTTTTTTTTTCAAATTTTTCCCATTTTCTTCCCAATTTACACGGCCAATTACCCAACTAGGACTCTCTCTATCACTAGTGATGCCCAAACACACCAGGAGGGTGAAGATCCTGATGCTACCACCACCATGCTTGACTGTAGGCAACAGACAGTTGTCTTGGTACTTCTCCACAATGGATTGCCATACATGCTGGACACCATCAGAGCTAAACAATGTTTTTTAATGCTTTAGTTAAGTAAAGGAAGCAAAAATATAAGGCAGACTGGCCTGTATTCATGAGTAGAACTTCTGGCTACTTGTCTTTTAAATGTACTGAAGTCATCATGATGTTTTAAATGGCTATAAATGCTCACAGTATAGAATTACAACATGTACAGATCCTGCGATGCAAGCTGACGTCAAGCTGAAGTCATCATTACAGTCCCCACCAACTCTCATCACATAGCAGTAAAAAAACGCCTGTGTTTAACACATGCATATACACACACACTAGTGAGTAATTGATCACACACACACACACACACACACACACACACACACACATACACACCCAGAGTGGTGAACAGCTACCTCAGTGCCCGGGGGGCAGTTCGTTTTCATGCTTAAACGAGAACCACTCTGTTCCTTCTCTTCCCCAGCCCCCACTTCCTCCACAAACTCAATCCTGTGACCTTTCAGCCCCAAACCCACTTTCTCGAACATTCAGGGCGCTGCATGAGATCTCAAGCCTGACTACTGCAATGTTTTACTGAGATAAAATAAATGCACTATAAAATAAAATGTATTTAATTGTTAAATTAGTCTCCACGCTTTTGTTTCCATCCATTTCTAAGTGCTTTTGAAAGAACGTTCAGGGTCATTGTCCTGCTGGAAGACCCAAAACTGAGCCCTGTGTTGCGACCCAAAAATACCTTCTTCAGATTTCATGATGTCTTTACTATGTAGGCCTCACTCATTCAAATTACATGTGTAATTGCAACCATTTTCTGGGAAAAATATTTTTTTTCTAAAAATGTTTTGAAAGCTTTAGTGGCTGCTTACACTTTTGGCCATGACTGTATATGCGCTGTAAAAAAATCCCACTTAAGAAAAAAAAATGTTTGAATGACAATATATTTTTATTAGGATGATAAAGAACATAAAAAACCTTAACAAATGTCTTAACAACACAATTTAAAGTTACAAATTAAGTATAGTATGTAATTATGCATTAATTCATGAGAGTGAGTGCTATAACATGTATTATTGCGATTATACCACAGATCCATTATCACTGTTTGGCTATAAACACTCTGCCAGTTAAAATAGTTCCATTACTGCTCTGTTTGTAGCTGCTGTGCTGTTTGGCTTGTAAGCGCTGCATCGTTGCTAGGTTACCTGTATGTGGCGGAGTAATACATACAAGAGAGCTTTGGTTACAGTGCATTACTGGCTGATAACGGTACCCATAGAAAGCCTCTCAGTCAATCACATTGCAGTTTTGGAACTAATGTAGTATAATATTTGGTAAAATGTGGTCCAGGTCACGTTATTTCTATTTTAAGTTTAAGAAAAACACTGCTTCAGTTTATAGTTCCTAATCTTAACGCTTCATGTTGAAATTGGCTCTGAGCGGAGAGCGGAAGTTCCTCTACTTTCAGTGATTAATGAGCAGAATGACAGGGGTCATCATAAAACACTGGACACGGGGTGTCATTTCCAGCAACTGCTTCTCCTGAACCGTGTCCAGGCACGGAGATAGGAACTGCAAAGCTCTTTGGTGCTGGATTTACCACAAGTGCATTTACTGTCACCTTCTGCACTCAGTCTGGAAAAGATCAGTCAAATAAGATCTATATGACTTTTTTTAGCTTAAAAATAATCTTTTGACCTCTGCCTCTAATCAGGTTCTGCCTAATATTTTACTGGAATCCCTTTTGATTGGCTTTGATTAATGGCGAATAAAAAATAAATATCTGAAATGAATGCAAAATATTTTTTTTCCATATTTGTACCATATTTTTTTGCACTATAACCCCTGTAAAAGAAAAGTGTATTAAGTATATTTTAACTATAAAAAAGTGTATTAAGTAAATTAACTAAAACTCTTTAAAAAAATGTATTAAATATATTTTAAATATAAAAAAATATTGAGTATATTAACCATAACTCTTGTAAAAGAAAAGTGTATTAAGTATATTTTAACTATGGAAAATTGTATTAAGTGTATTAAGTATCTTCAGATTGTAGCCTGCTGTTAATCCCGGCTAGCACTGCTGGAGCAGTATTAGCGTTAGCCACTAACCGTGCTAAGCCCTAGCTCTTTTGCTGATCAAGTGAGTTAAGTAATTTGGACTGTAGTCTGCACGCTTACTGTGTTAAAACAGGCTACATGGTACAAACCGCTAGCTGATAACGCCCTGGCTTATCCCCTTAAAAAAACAAAAACATGGTGAGACCCCTGTTCCTTACTAGTGCCACATAATCCGGTGGACCTGCAAAAAATATGGTAACTGTTTTTTTCTAGTTTACGTCATTTAAAGTCAAGAAGCTAAAAGTCACCTGAAAAACTATTAATAATTACTCCAGTAAAGTATAGTAGATATGTCATAGTCCTCAATCAATTCAGGTACCTTCTGATTATCTCAAAGGTACACCCAAGAGGATGATCTCAGATCATGAGAAAAACAGAGAGGAGCTTCAAATCCTCAAAAATCAAAACGGAAGCCAGTTTCCCCCTGAGAGCAGACTGTGGGGTTACACTGTGAAATTTAGAATCAAACTGAAGAACTTGGATCCTGCAGGGGAAACACTGAAAACATAAGCCAGAGAAAAGAGATGGATTTAACAGAGATCTGTAAAAACCTGCTGACTGTGCTGAACATCCACAGGATCTTACAGAGGAAAACACTGCAGACAAGAAGCTCAGTTTGTTCAAAGAATCAAATAGTAAATAAAGGAACTCCCCTGCTTTAATACACCACTGAATAACAGACTTTACACTTTACACATGCATTTCTGGATAAGCTGAGAGATAAAGAACTGGTGTCAAAAGTAAAACAAGCATTTGAAGCATTGTTACGATAGAGAAATATTACAGAAATATTACAGAATATTGTCCACTTAACCCAAATTACGTCTGCATTTTGTTTTAAAGAGACAAGCTTTGAACACAACTGATGTTACACAGAAGCCACTTTATGCTCATGTTGGGAAATTACTATAATTTAACTATTGCTTAATGTCTATGTTATTCAGATTTGGGTTGGATTGGCTGTGCAATCTGTGCATTTATAGTTAGAGAATTAACCAAGATACTAAAAAAACATATAGCTATGTCTATGCTTTAAAAAACAATATACATATAGCTACGAGAAGATTGAAAATGAGTCAAAACAATTGCACAAATACAGCTCTAGGAAAAATGAAGAGATCACTTCAGTTTCTAAATCGGTTTCTCTGATTTTGCTATTTATAGGTTTATGTTTGAGTAAAATTGTTGTTTTATTCTATAAACTACAGACAACATTTCTCCCAAATTCCAAATAAAAATATTGTCAATTCAAAAATGCAGAGCTTTTAGACCTCAAATAATGCAAAGAAAACAAGTTCATATTCATAAAGTTTTAAGAGTTCAGAAATCAATATTTAGTGGAATAACCCTGGTTTTTAATCACAGTTTTCATGCATCTTGGCATCATGTTCTCCTCCACCAGTCTTACACACTGCTTTTGGATAACTTTATGCTGCTTTACTCCTGGTGCAAACATTCAAGCAGTTCAGTTTGGTTTGATGGTTTGTGATCATCCATCTTCCTCTTGATTATATTCCAGAGGTTTTCTATTTAGTAAAATCAAAGAAACTATTAATTTTTAAGTGCTGTATAGTCCATAGCCTGTACTACCTTTTGGAATGCCCTAAAGAAGAAAGTCGTCACTGGTGTACTAACTTATTTTCAGCAATTTCCCATTTTTTGTAAATAAATGCTCTAAATTACAATATTTATATTTGTAATTTGGGAGAAATGTTGTCTGTAGTTTATAGAATAAAACAACAATGTTCATTTTACTCAAATATAAACCTGTAAATGACAAAATCCAGAGCTGTATGTTCCAATTATTTTTTAAAGGGACTGAAATAGGGAAAAAATAAAGAAACTAGAGTGCCACATGCACTTCTGGAATCAAACCCAAGGCTCAGTAGACTGATTGAAATAAACAAACGGGAGCGAGAGATAACACAGGAAACATCTTGCAGCTACTCTGTTGCTAAAACGGCTGTTTTACTGGAAACAGGGAGAAATGTGAGGAATGTGTGTATTTTTGGCTCACTTTTTTCTTGCAAAAAAAAAAGAAAGAAAAAGTGAGTTCCTCTTTTAGGGTGTCCAGGAATCTTCCATGCTTTATCTTTTGGCCATATGCCCGAGGACCACCCTTCGTCTGTCCATGTGTGTGTGTGTGTGTGTGTGTGTGTGTGTGTGTGAGGGTTTTACGGTAAGGGGTACAGTCTGTATAAGATGAATCTCAGGGGACTCATAGGCTTAAGATGAGTTTTTCTATAATGACCGAGATGATCTCCAGTAAATTTACACAGCCATTTAGGACGAGCTTCAGTCTGGAACAACTGTCTACCAGATGTATTATGCAATCCCAATCTGCTGAGGCTTCTGAGCATTTGGAATTTGCAATTTTGTAGCTGAATCTATGTAAAACAAAACTTCCGGAGCAAGTATTCCAGGTGACTGCAATGTTTTAAATTGTAATTTATGTACACATGTACACAAAACTAGTTAAAGTGTTTCTCCTGTTAAAACATAACTAAACTGCCACACCTGTTCTCAGTCAAGAAATAACTTTTATACGGCCTGCCTGACAAAGCAAAGTAGACCAAAAGATGCTCAAAAGGTAGACATCATGCCAATATCCAAAGAAATTCAGCAACACATAAGAAAGAAATTAGATCTATTTATAAAACATTGCAAAGTTTTGGGACTTCAGCGAACCACAATGAAAGCCATTATTCATAAATTACCCCAAGAGGGCAGGGAAGACTCATCCAAGAGGTCACAAAAGACTAGGAGACTAGGTAAAATGTACTGCATGGCAGAGTTCCTAGACGAAAACCACTGCTGAGCAAAAAGAACATTACTGCTTGTCTTAATTTTGCCAGAAAACATCTTGATGATCCTCAAGACTTTTGGGAAAACTTTCTGTGGACCGATGAGACAAACGTTGAACTCTTTGGAAGGTGTGTGTCCCTCAGTACATCTGGTGTAAAAGTAACACTGCAGTTAAGAAAAAGAGCATCATACCTACAGTAAAACATGGTGGTGGTAGTGTCTGGGACTGTTTTGCTGCTTCAGGATTTGATAGACTTGCTGTGATAAATGGAATTATGAATTCCATTGTCTACCAAAAATTTTGGAAGGAGAATGTCCGACCATCTGTTCATGACCTCAAGCTGAGACGAACTTGGGTTCTGCAGCAGGACAATGATCCAAAACACACCAGCAAGTCCACCTCTGATTGGCTGAAGAAAACTAAAGTGAAGACTTTGGAGTGGCCTAGTCAAAGTCCAGACCTGAATCTGATTGAGATGCTGTGGCATGATCTTAAAAACATGGTTTATGTTGAAAAATCCTCCAATGAGGCGGAATTACAACAATTCAGCGAAGAAGAGTGGAACAAAATTCCTCCACACTGCCGTAAAAGACTAATTGCAAGTTGGGGGACAAAAACTTTTTCACACAGGGCAAGATACGTTTGCTTGTTTTTGCTTAGTTATAAAAAACTTTATTTAAAAACTGCATTTTGAGTTTACTCGTGTTGTTTTTGACTAAAATTTACATTTGTTTGATGATCTAAAACATTGAAGAGTGACAGCCATCAACACAAATAAGAAATCATGAAGGAGGCAAACACTTTTTCACACCACTGTGATAAAACACAAGTTGATAGGAGTCAATGTTTCCGGATCTATTATCTTTTCCTGGACGTCGTGTAGAAAAACACCAAATAAAAATGTTTGGAAGCTTCCAGACGTGCACTCGTTCACTTGTTAGGCATGTGCATGCAACATTTCCCCCGACAGCTTGCTGCTCTGTGCAATGTGTCTATTAATCACTCCGAGGGATTAATGTGAGACGCATTAATCATCAGGGAACAAGGATTTGGTTGTTCTCTTATTGACAGGCTGACTCAGACATATTCGGACGTTTTAATTCCAAGAACATGTTTATTAAGTGCATCACAGCTTTTATTGGAATGGTTTATCATTCATTGTACACTGTTCAAAAACAGTGTTCAGACCCAGACGGAAGTGTTGGATTGCGATGCTATTCGGAAAGAAAATAAAGTTTTACCAGAAACAATAAAGAATTTATATATTTAAGACTGATTCGGGAAGTCTTTACTGAGCGTCATGTACAGAAGAAGTGTGTAATGCAACATACCAGACATAGACCTGTCACAATAAAAAAAAAAATTGTGGACAAAATGTGCAAGTAAAATAAAAACTATATAAAGTAGTGCGCACACCATACCAGGCTTTAGTTTGAGTAAAGCAGGTAGTTTCACACTTTTTTTTCTGTGAACACTTTTGAGTCTTTATTTACTGATATTATTTGTTTGAAATCATATAAATATGTTTGAAGCACTAAAGGTAAATAATATTGGTTGGGGAAGGAGATCTTTTCACTTTTTTAGGTGTTCTACTCAATTTTTAAAAAAAGAGTAAGTTCAGCCCTTTCTAACCATATATGGATTATGTTTATGTGTGAAGGGATTCCTGAGTAATTAAGCTGAGAACACAAGGTGCGATTTTGGACTTAAAATCCATCTGTAGGACGACAACAGAGCGATGCTTCACGTTAAGATTCACTTTGATCCTTGCCAGAATCTCCAGAGATATGAATGAATTCACACTGCAGGTAAAGCGTATCACCGCGTCCAAGCTTCAGGCCACTGTTGCCCTTACACATCAAGCTAACCTCCATTAAAACCTCCTTATCATCTAATTTAACATGCATTTCTATCATACAAAGACAAAAGACCCAAAACACGTAGCATTTGAGAAAAATCCAGCATTTTACTATAATTTTTTTTGGTACCACTTTAAAATAAGACTAGCTTTATAAAGGGTTTATAAATGGTTTACAATTAGTTTATTAATGGTTACTAATTAGGTTGTAAATGCCTTAAAAATCATTAAAAATCAGTTATAACACATACGTAGAAAGAGCAACAATATAGATGGCTGTGTGTTCACTATTTGGCAAACAACAGGTCATTGTTGCTCTTTCTACGTCTGTGTTATAACCGATTATTAATGATTTTTAAGTCATTCACAACCTAATTAATAACCATTAATACACTAATTGTAAACCATTTATAAACCCTTTATAAAGCTAGTCTTATTTTAAAGTGGTACCTTTTTTTAACCTCAGGAGCCCTTCAGGCAAAAAAATCATCCACTAATTAGAAATACGAAAACATTAAGTGTGACTTTACTAATATGGCTAAAAGATCAAATATTTCACATATTTAGATTTGTTGCATGCTCATTTATTTTAAAAGTAAATTTTCCTTTTTTTACAAGCTTTACAGCTTATCAGTTCAGTTCTCAACACATCTGTGATATTTACTACAGTAAAGTGAGTCATCCTCAGGCCTGCAGAGTAAACAGATCTGCCAGAGGTTAAACCGTGTTCATCAAAACTGCCACCACCAGCGTGGCCTTTCAGAAAACGGGTGAAGACTGACAGCTCCAGGAAACGAGAGGAAAGAGGAGAGAGCTGTGTTCCTCAGTTTACAGACGCTGACGCTGTGAGCTCTGGCCTCCTGGAGTCCATTTTTGTCAAACAATGACGGGAGTGTTTTGACCAGCAGACAACAGCTTTAAAGATCTAACAGAAATGGCATAAGTGTGATCTATACACAGTGACATGTTTGGTGGTTAAATTCTGCACTGAAAAAGACCAGACAGTGTACCTGACAGATGTGCAGAACAGCTGGCAGCTGGACATATTTAACATCCCACCAGCACTGCAGAAGACCCCACCTTTTTACTGATGCTGTCTTTGGTGCCAAGGTGTGTCCTGATTTATTGATTATTCACTTAATAATGACTTATTTGGGTTTTGCCTGTGGAGCACATGGCAAGGAAAACAAAAGCAGATTTCCCATTGGTTCTTAAAATGGCTTAAATAAATATCTGGGTAATTAAGGTCTTAAATTTTCTAGAATTCACTGTAAATTGGATGTAGGCGTTACATTTTCAGACAATGCGTTTAATGCCAGTGGGAAAACAGAGTTGCCCAGCGTAAACATCTAATACAGGAAGAGAACTAAGGCTAATGGAGTGCTAGATCACATTAGCGGTGAGCTAGCTAACACAATAACTTTAGCGGCAAGCTAACTAACCTGACCGGGAGAGAACTAAGGTTAGTGGAGAGCTAGTTACCATACTAACTTTAGCCTTGAGTTAGCTAACGTTACCGGGGAGAGAACTAAGGTTAGCGAAAGCTAGCTACTATACTAACTTTAGTGGCGAGCTAGCTAACGTTACTGGGGAAAAAAATATGAAAAATGAAAAACAGAGAGCTAGCTAACTTTAGTGGTGAGCTAGCTAACATTACTGGGGAAAGAAATAAGGTTAGCGAAAGCTAGCTAACATACTAACTTTAGTGGTGAGCTGGCTAACATTACTCGGGAAAGAAATAAGGTTAGCGAAAGCTAGCTAACATACTAACTTTAGTGGCGAGCTAGCTAATGTTAGCTAATGTTATCAGAGAGAAAACTAAGGTTAGCAGAGAGCTAGCTAACATTAGTGGCAAACTAGCTACCTTACTAATTTTAGTGACTGGTTTGCTAACATTACTGGGAAGAGAACTAAGGTTAGCAGAGAGCTAGCTAACATTAGTGGCGAGCTAGCTAACATACTAACTTTAGAGGCGCGTTAGCTAACGCTACCAGGAACAGAACTAAGGTTAGCATAGAGCTAGCTAACATTAGTGGCGAGCTAGCTAACATACTAACTTTAGAGGCGCGTTAGCTAACGCTACCAGGGAGAGAACTAAGATTAGCGGGGAGCTAGCTAACAATAGTTGCAAGCTAGCTAACATACTAAGTTTAGAGGCGAGCTAGCTAACGTTACCAGGGAGAGAACCAAGGTTAGCAGAGAGCTAGCTAACATTCCAGTGTTAGTGGTGAGTTAGATAACGTTACCGGAGGGAATACTAAAGTTAGCAGTGAGCTAGCTAACATACTAACTTTGGCAGCAAATTAGCTAACATAACTGGGGAGAGAACTAAGGTTAGCAGAGAGCTAGCTAACATATTAGTGTTAGTGGTGAGCTAGCTAACGTTACCGGGGAGAGAACTAAGATTAGCAGAGAGCTAGCTAACATAATAACATAATAATGTTAGTATTTTAGTAGTAAATTGATAATAAATGGGAAATGTTGAGTTTTGATTTCCAAAAAAAGAAAAATTTAATTTTCCACCAAAGAAATTATGACTATATTTTTGGGTCTTAAATTGTTTTATTCAGGTCTTAAAATGCATTAAATTTGACCTTTAAATGGTGCAAGAAAACAGGCAGAAAAGCAGGACAGAAACCACAAAGAAAGGAAAAACACAAGACTTATAAAGGCTATAAGGAGTAACACTTGATGCTGAGCTGAGTAGCCATCACCTCTTACACCAGTGTCTGTGGTGCACATCACGTCTTAATGATTGAGTGTCAAAATAAAAGCCTCTACAATTAAAATGAGATTTTTATCTTTGTGCTATATTCACATAGGTCCTTCTACCATGAGCAGAAGTTTGCACACTAGTGCTGCGTCAGGGAAAATGCAGAAACAGACGTGCGCTCTCTGGCTGTGTTTGTGTAGATCTCCCTGGTTGAGGGTAGTATCTCGTGACTTAAGGCTTTCCGCTCTTTTCTCCCAGCAGGAGATGTAATACAGCACGGCTTTGTACCGCTTGTGTTCGCTGCACACAACCGTCAAGTGCGGCCTCCTGCGAGGATATACGTTTTCCAGGCCGAGAAGCAGCACAGGAGCCAAGAGGAGCAGAAAACAGCTTCGGCGGACCCGAGAGACGTGATCACGTTACCGTGAACCAAACGCAGAGGCACGTGTGCTGCCCTCCTCCGGTCCTGCAGTACGGAACATTTAGAAGCACGGCGGAGACTGGAGGAGAAAGGTGTTAAAGACATTGACCAAATTTCATACGGCTTCTAATGAGCGAGAGGAGGAAATGGTTCAGTGCTGATCTCACGCGAGGCCGGCGGGGCTGTGAAACACATTCAGCTTCAGCTTCTGCATTGCTGACATTTTTAGGAAGCACACAGTCTGCAGTCATAAGCGGTAGAACAGACCATTCACAACGAGGACGAGAACTTCTAAATTAAGGCCTGGACACTCAGTTCTGAGAAAATCATCCAATTTACATTTTCGGCTGTTATTAAAGCTTTAAAAAAAAGGTTCTATACACTCATATCTCTCTCATATTTATAATCAACTTACAGATTGCACTACGTGAACATTAAGTTTGAGCATGGATGTTCAGATCAGCAATTTCAGTTAAGTATATCAAAAAAGCAGAAGAACACAGTGATATTTGACTTTATAAGTAAAATTACCATTATACCAGTGCATAAATTTGGGTCCCAACAGAAAAAAATACATCAATATTTAGTAGATCCTCCTTTTGCAGAAATACAGAAACAGCCTCTAAACTCTTCCTATCGCTTCCAATGAGAGTCTGGTTGAGTCTGAATGAATCTTCTGGTTGAAGGTATTTTGGATCATTCTTCTTTACAAAAAATCTCCAGTTCAGTCAGGTTTGATTCAGGTTTCTGATCATGAACAGCCACTTTAAAAAATCACACCACAGATAATATTCAATAATATTCAGGTCTGGGGACTGAGATGATCTGGGATGATCATTCCAGAATGTTGTACTTGTTCCTCTGCATGAATGCTTTTAGTGCTTTAGTAGATTTTGAGCAAAGTTTAGTGTTTAGGGTCGTTGTCTTGTTGCAGTGTTTAACACACTGCATCTGGGAACAAAAGGCGATAAACAAAGAGCTAGATAACTCAGTAGAGAACAGAGCAAACTGAGGGGTATTTATACTAGACATGCCGGGTGGAAACAATCAGAAACAGGGGGAGTGGGATGGCTCGTGATCATCCTCATGATGGCTCGTGATCATCCATCTTCCTCTTGATTATATTCCAGAGGTTTTCAATTTGATAAAATCAAAGAAACTCATCATTTTTAAGTGCTCTCTTATTTTTTTTCCAGAGCTGTATTTAGAATAGAATTTAGAATTTTATTTAAAGCTTCTGTTGGTTTAATGTTTAGGTGTTCCAATACTTTGTGGCTGATTTAGTCTCTGATATACAGTATATTCAGGTTCATTAATTCAAGGATATTTTTTAAAAACAACAACAACATCGGCAACAGCTCACAGGCTGAATGAACAAACTAATATAAAACACAGATGATTTTTACACAATCTAAAATATTTATGAACAGCTAATGATTTACGCAGAACCGCAGCATGCTATTTACATCATAAAATCTGCTAAATTACGAGCAGTATGTTTTAGCTATTATCAGCCAGTTCTAGTTGTATACCTCATGTTTATGGCATTGTCATTAAGTTTGAAGGAAAAGTTCAGATAGAAGAAAGTTCACCGTCATCCATCAAATGAGGTATCTGCCCATCTGCCACACTGCTCTCATATTTAAAGGAGCTGTCCTGAACGTACCGTAAATAACCCGACTCTCACAGCCTCCCTGCTGGATTACAGTCATGCTCTTCTCAATGGCATTCCTCCAAAACTCCTGGATGGAAAAACTGATTCATACAAAGCTTCACTTTTCTAAAAGGAGTGTGGGACGACGCATCCCTGAACAGAAAAAAAAACAGAGAGAGAGAGAAAGAGAGAGAGAGAGAATCTGCTTGTGAAATTCCTGCAGTTGCTTCTGTTCAGTCCCAGATGTGAAGCTCTGAAACATGAGTGGGTTTAATCTGCTCAGAATTTAGCAACACAACAGAGTCACAGCTTGGATACATTTTATTTTCAGACTAAGTGCATGTTGTAGCCTTTGAAGTGTGATCTAAATGTAGGTTAAAACTTTTAAAAAGTCCTATGGTGGAGAGAAACACTTCTAAACACAAAAAGGAATGGTTTGCCTAAAAAAAAACTAATCTGCCAAAATGTCCACATAAAGTAAAATACGTCATTCTTCTTTGTCTTTGGTGTCTTGAGGACGCAAAAAACCCTGCCTTGCATGGCTCAAAACTTGCAAAAGGCATTAACTAAATAATTATCTTAATTAATCATGGTTTTAGGTGTGAAATAAACCAGTGTGCCAGTCGTCATTCCCTTTAAGTTTCAGGTGAGCTCTGACTTTAGCGCAATCGTATCTTAACAGTACAGCGCTTTGTGCATCTCAGCAGAGAAAACTGCCCTGCAGGTTAGTTAAGGGAACAGCAATGTTATTTGGGATTGGGTGGCTGACTGTTTACTGACTGTTGTCAGGGTTTTAATCAGTCATTGGCGCATCACTGTATTTCCCACTGCCAAGATACATAGAAACATAGATAGATGTATTAAACACACAGAGTGATCTATTTTAAGTGTTTATTTCTTTTATTGTTGATGATTATAATTACGACTTACAGCCAATGAAAACCCAACAATCAGTGTGTCAGAAAATTAGAATATTATATTATAAGACAAATTGGTACTTTTCGTATGCAGTGTGGGCAGTGTGCCAAGTCCTGCTGGAAAATGAAATCTGCATCTCCATAAAAGTTGTTATCAGCAGAGGGAAGCATGAAGTGCTGTAAGATCACGATAACTTCTGACAACTTTTATAGAGATTAAGATTTCATTTTCTAGCAGGACTTTACAGGACACCTTGCTCACACTGCCAAAAGGACCAAATGTTCTTATATTATATTCACATTTTTATTTTATTATTATTTACATACACAATTAATAAATTGCGTAATTGCATCATTTCCAGCCATTGCATTTCCTGCTGGAAAAAAACATTATCCTCGATTCTTAGATAAGCTAAAATAGTTAATAATTAA
The DNA here is from genome assembly GCF_023375975.1 of Astyanax mexicanus. Classification (NCBI taxonomy): domain Eukaryota; kingdom Metazoa; phylum Chordata; class Actinopteri; order Characiformes; family Acestrorhamphidae; genus Astyanax; species Astyanax mexicanus. Next base: position 46,957,108 of record NC_064421.1, on the reverse strand, counting down.
AGATTCTCTAAACATATATTCTGAAAAAATAACTCAAACAAATACATGCAATTAAAATATTAAATATGGTGCTTAGATTTTAATCAGTAGTTTTCAATTCCTGCAGGTTTCCTGTTCAATTTTTTCAATTTTAAAGATGCAAACCATGTTTATCACTTCATTAATAAAGGTTAGTTTGACCAACATGTGTCTGTCTATGTGCATCTGTCATGTTAATGACATAATAATGTCATAATAGCTCTGTCATAAGGCGTGTTATGAGTGTTATTAGCCAAAACTGTTACTTAATAATGAAATCATTGGTTTGGTCAAGTTTCTCTCTCTCTCTCTCTCTAAAATGTGCAGGGCAGAGATGCCCCACATCCAGAATTTAAGGTCACTGTTCAGTAGCATTGCACAATGGGAAAATATGATGCATACAATACACTGTCCTTTTTTAGCAATGTTCTATTGGCGTGATTTTTGATGAATTCAGGACAGATAGTTTAGCAGCTGCAGTAGGAGAGGCACATCTTGGACAAAACACGTCCTTGAACCCATCTGCTGAAACAAACAAACAGTTAAACAGAACCACATGGGCCACATGCAGCTAGACATGCTAGACGAGGTTCTGCAGCTTCTGATTCTCATTAGAGGTGCAGCGAAAAGTACTGGATGTTCCAAAGTCAAGAGCTGAACTCGGCATCATCAAAATCTTAAAAATCCAAGTGAAGTATTGGATAACTGCAATCAGGGGATGTGATAATTAACATGAATCAAATGTAATGTATTTGTGTAGTGCTTTTTTACAAGCGATGTTGTCACAAAGCAGCTTTACAGGCATAAAAAAAGTAATCCAAAAGCAGTGTGTAAGACTGGTGGAGGAGAACATGATGCCAAAATGCGTGAAAACTGTTATTAAAAACCAGGGTTATTCCAGCAAATATTGATCAGATACTGACCCACACATAAACTGGGGGTACATGAAGGAATTTGTGTTGGGTGGCCAGTAGCCTTGTGGTAATCCACTTTATGCTGACACGCCCACTTTAAAAAGTTGGTTTCTTTCGCCTTTGTGGTAGAAATTCTGGTCATTTTGAATTAAATGTTTAATGGCTGTAATAAATTTAAGTCGAGATACCTATTGCTAAGTTAAGCAGCTTCTGCTGTGGACAATGATCACAATTTTTTAGCAGCAGTGCTAACTCAACATCCCAATAAGCTGTTTAATATTATTTTGAGCTATTATAGCATAGCAACGTAGCTTTTCAGTAAGTGTAAGTAAGGGTAAGTTGTGGGGCACTGTTTAACGTACAGTGCTGTGAAAAGGAGTTTTTGCTTTTTATAATTTTGTAATAAACATTTTACAGATTAACGAACACATTTTAATATCAGACAATTAGAAAAGGATAATCTTAGTAAATATAAAAAGCCGATTTTAATGATAACTTAATTTATTACAATAAAAACCTATTCAAACCAAACTGGCCCAAAGTGAAATCTTGGATAGCTGCAATTATTGTATTGTGTTGTTGCTGCTGGATGCCTAAATTTCCTTCGGGATAAATAAAGTATCTATCTATCTATCTATCTATCTATCTATCTATCTATCTATCTATCTATCTATCTATCTATCTATCTATCTATCTATCTATCTATCTATCTATCTATCTATCTATCTATCTATCTATCTATTCACGGGATTGCATTAACTGGCATTAATCAAATCAAATTTATTTGTTTAGCGCTTTTTTTACAAGCGATGTTGTTTTACAGGCATAAAAAGTAATCCAAAAGCAGTGTGTAAGACTGGTGGAGGAGAACATGATGCCAAGATGCATGAAAGCTGTGATTAAAAACCACCAGGGTTATTCCACCAAATATTGATTTCTGAACTCTTAAAACTTGAGTATGAATATGAACTTGTTTTTTTTTTTGCATTATTTGAGGTCTGAAAGCTCTGCATCTTTTTTTGTTATTTCAGATTTTTTCTCATTTTCTGCAAATAAATGCTCTAAATGACAATATTTTTATTTGTAATAATGTTGGAGAAATGTTGTCTGTAGTTTATAGAATAAAACAACAATGCTAATTTTACTCAAACATAAACCTATAAATAGCAAAATCAGAGAAACTGATTCAGAAACTTTTTTCCAGAGCTGTATTCAGGTGTATAATTTTTCTTTACAGTTTTTAAGCATCCCTGTGATTTACAGTGGTAAAGTAATGTCCTCAGATGATGATGTCACTGGTTTTCAGAGCGAATCTGATCAGTTGCAGACATGTACAACAGAAGGCAGCACTAATTCCCGTCGCATCTTATCTTGGCTCCTCCCCAAACGAGAGATTTGACACCAGAACATCTATCAAACAGTAAAAACGACCACCCTGGATCCAGTGAGTACATCTGATTTAACCAAGACGTCCTCCTCAAATCTGTTGTCAGGCTGGAGTGAGTCAACAGTCTGGGTTATTTCACTATTCTCTGAAGTGGGAAACAATTTCACTAAAGTCGCAGGGATTAAAAAGATTCCTGAAATATTATTCAGCATTCCGGGAGTGGTTATGCACCTTCAGAGTTAACCTTAGATTAAAAACACATTTTAGATTTTCTTGTTTAAATCATGTTTTATAGCTTCTTGTCACGTAACCTACTGTCAATGAATAAAACACGTTTTTTGAAACACAGTGGAAGTAATGACTTATTCTGGGATGGGCTCACTAATCTTCATGGATGTTGCCGTGCACAATGGCAGCAGTACATTTCGGGCACTACTATACATCATGTTGCTATCTTACACTTCGTGAACAGTCTATTTTCATGCTTTGCTCCCGCACTGTTAAAATAGTGGCAGAGAATATATCTACACTGATAGTTTGGTGTGGTGGTCTGGAAGTGAGGTGTGTTCAGGTACATTTTTGGTGTGTTTCTTTCTTGGCGGCGGGAAATACAGGTGCGCCACTGACTGATTAAAACCCTGACAACAGCCAACACGCAGCAGCCACAAATCGTGCTTTTACATCAACAATAAATAGAATAAAGAATAAAAAAACATTACTGTTCTCTTAAATTATCTGGCGCACCTTCACAGCGTAAACGCACATGTTAGTTTCCTCTGCTGAGATGCATAAAAGCTCTGTGCTGTTAAAATATCAACACTCCAGATATATACATTCATGGTTCATCAGGGACACAAGAAGTGGAAGGTTTTAAACTGACCTGTTCAATCTCCACACTGAAATGCTATAGAGCATGCATTTTACCTAGGAGAGTGAAGGGAGTAACCCCTACTACCCCAAACTTTAATCATGACAGTGGGTCACAGGCTTGAGCCAAATATTTGCAACTACATATTGTGAGTCTTAATCACTTAATTTTTGTCTTAATTTTTGTCTTAATCTTGTTTCAATTTGTTAATCTGTTATTTTGTATTAAACTATCATAGTATAAATGTTAGGAAGCGTTTAGAGGCTGTTATTTTTGCAAAAGGAGGATTTACTAAATATTGATGTCATTTCTCTGTTATAAATTTATGCATCTGCCTAATTTAGTTTAAAAAATGGTGAACACACTTTCTGTAAATCCTATAAACTTCACTTTACGTCTCAAATATCACTGTGTTCATCTGATATATTATATATTTTACTTATTTATTTATTTATTTATATATACATAGAGATGTGTATACATAGAGTGAACACACTTACTGAGATCAGATTGGTTAAGAATCAGAATCAGATGAGCCACATTACAGTTTAACAGTATATTTAATGGACTGTTGAAATAATACATGTTAAATATTAATATGATAATATTTATATAATGCTTATTACAGTTATAAATAATAATAAATAAAAATAATAATGTGTTTATTCATGGCTTGTAATCTTGACCTGTAAAAATCCACAGTGTGCCAAACTATTCAGTAGGCTAGAGAGTGTCATATATTGTATTGTATTGTAATGTATTTACTGTATTTGCGGTCGTACTTGTGGTAACTATGTTTTTTTCATGCAACAAATCATAAAAACGATCAAATAAAGAGAGGCCACAACATAAAACGAGCCATAACATACACAACAGCCGTTGTAGAAAGAAGAACTTAATAATTTAAAAAAATAATTGCGAAAAACAATATTGTTCTTCTTGATATTAAGCTAATATAAAGCATGTGTACAGAATGTGCTTCTCAAACAAGCAGCACAAATTAAGTCTAAAAAAGCTACTAACTATTTCAATAAAACAGCCGCAGTTGGAGCTTCATGTATCACACATGTGACAAATTAAAATCTGCACTGATCTCTAAAAGCGAAGGAAAACCGCCATCAGCAGACAGCAGCAGACAGTAATCAGCCCCTGCCCTCAGCCCCTGCACTCAGCCCCAGATCAGAAAGGCCACTGTATTTGTTTTATATGTCAGCGGGAGAGCAGGAGGAAACAAAATATGTGATTTCACAGTTTTCAGATGATCAGAACACAGAGAGAGGAACTTCATGTTCCTCATCATAATCTGGAACAACACAGAACTGGGGCAGAAATTTAAAACATTACATTTTAGCTCATTTTATCTCCGTCCCAGTGTCTAACCACTAGACACAGTTTGTTTTGTATTGTTTTTTTGGAGTTAAGTGACTTTCAACATCTCCACACTGTTGGATGCTGTGCAATCTGACTGACGGCTTCTTGACACTGAGAGAACATGATTATATTAACCACATACAAGCAGTCCCTGTTGAAAAAAAAATAAAAATCTTTATTGTATTTAAAACATATTGAGAAATGTCTAAGTATGCTGCAAATCTAAATATAGCAAATACATCCAATTAACTACAACTCTGTACCTTGATGCCTCTGGTGTCTGGCAGAAGATACCGTAGCATCTAAGCTTCCACTACCAGACTCTGCAACAGCTTCATCCACCAGGCAGTCAGACTCCTCAACACACAGAGACAGAGTTAAACCCTCCTCTGCTGTAAAATAATTCTCCTACAGGAAACTTGGAGAAGCTGTTTGTTCACTATCTACTTCACTTAATAGTTTCAGATCAGTAACAGATACTATAAATAAACAGATTGATGTACTTACCTAAAATATATTAAAAGCACATTAATATTATGCTAAATCATCAAATGTTAAAAAGCAAACTTTGATCATACTTTTTAAAAAGTACAATATAGTATATTTAAAAATATATATATAGACTACTATGAAGTACAATTTTAGTTTAATGTAATTCAATATACTTTTTAAATATACTTTTGTACATTTTTAGCAAAGTGTGTTAAAAACAACTGTTACAGTAGGTCATTTAAAATACAATGTATCGTGTAACTTTTTAGAAAGTAAATTAAATTACTACTACTAATAAAAAAATTAAAGTAAATTTGTAACACGCTAAAAAATTGTAGTACAGTATATTAAATATATTTTTATACCCAACAAAGTATACTAGAAGTGTGCTTCTTACAAAAGACAGGAACATGAAGCATGTAATTTGTGCTCTAATGTAAATATAGATCACATATATTTAACATCAATTCTTAGTACATGTCTAATATACCTGGTGTATAATAAATAGTGATACAGTTGAAATACTCATTAAATGTATTGTAATTTTACTGTAAGCATATTTAAAATATATAGTATGTTTAAATGTTACTTAAGTATATTTAAAATAGTTCCATTTTAACACATTTTAAGTAGGATATTTGTTCTATTTTTATACAATTAAACTATAATAAATATAAAAAAGTAGTTCCATTTTAGCACTCTTTAAATATACTGGTTAATAATAAAGTGGCTAAAAAACACTTTAGTGCACTATAGCATAATAATGCTAAGTATACTTTAATCTACTTTTTTTACACTAAGGGTAAGAGTAAATTTCCCTCCAAAAAAGAAAAGCAAGACATTTTTAGTTCGTTTTTAGGCTTAAAGTGGCAGTGCATGCAATTAGGGGATTTAGGGTTCTGTTGTAGTCCCTGCGCAAGGTGCGTCACAATGTTTATTGCTATCTTACATCCGATTAACAATCTATTTTCATGCCTTGTGCACATGCTGTTAAAATAGTGTCTTAGGTTAGGAATAAATCTACACTGATGGTTTGGTGTGGTGGTCTGAAAGTGAGGTGTGTTTAGAAACATTTCTGGCGTGTTTCTATCTTGGTGGCAGAAAACACAGCTACGCCACTGACTGATTAAAACCCTGACAACAATCAATAGTCAATCACCCAATCCTATATTATCTCTGCTGAGGCGCACAAAAGTGCCACGCTGTTAAGATACGAACACGCCAAAATCTGAGTGCACCTCAGCGCCTCTTAAAGGGGATTTTTTTTAAGAATATTGATTGGTTGATGGATTTTAATGTGGAGTAGGTTTAATTTCAGAATTCATTTCAACTTTGGTGAAGTGAGAATCAAGTGGGACACTGAAATATAGGAAAACTAGACCCAGTTTGGTAATAATTTAATGAATTAACACTTGGCATGGCAGATCCTGGGCAAGTCAAAACAATAGTTTTACATACCCACTGATAATTACAATACAATAAGCAAGAATTGTTAATGTTAAACTGATTCACACCAAGAGGCTATCACAAAATCACATGACCTAAATTAATATGCATTTCATATTAGGCAAAAAAGACAATCTGACACAAAATTTAATAAAAAAAAACAAAAACAAAAAAAAAACTCTCCAACTGTTCAGCATAGGATCGCATGGAAAATATTTTACAGTATTTAATGGTAGAGAAAATAATGGGTTAAATAAATATCAGCAAATTCTGTAACCAAACATCACAAAAAAAAAGATTTAATCCCTGAAGATTAAAACAGAACTCAAGCTAAAGAAGGTCCCCCAACATAAACATCATTAAAATCTGTGAATAGACCCAAAAAGAGCAGCGGATACAAAACAGTCCTACAGAACTCCAAGCTGTTTAGCAAAGAGGAACTGGCAAAAATCCTCCAAACAAAAACTGAAGGGCGGTTAGCTGCCTACAAAAGCATTCGCGAGATGAAATTCCTTCCAAAAGGGAGTGAACTGACCACACAGGACGCTCTTCTGGGCTCTTGGCTGCTTAGAAACAGTAAAAGATAGAAATAAAAATGTAATCTTGCTTAAAATCTGTTGTCTTAATATTTATGTGTTTTGGAAATCGGAGCATTTTACAGTACTTGCTTAGCCATTCACAGTAAGAGAAAGTTTTAACTAAGGGTGCACATACTTTTGCAAGCCTCTGTACATGGCCTCTTTTCTTATACTGACAAGCTTGTATCTTATTTAAAAAGCAGGACTTTAGGATTTAAAGCAACATTATGCAAGAATCAGTATTTCTTGCTCTTTAACTCCACCTACAGTCAGACGATTCAGTCAGATTAGTTTACACTTTTAGCCACGCTTAAACATAACTTATTATGTAGCGTTAAGGACAATTATTGTGCTGAATCTACTTTTAGAATCTATTTTTCGCATTATAAGGCGCAATAAATCAATAAATGTCTATTTTCTGGTCTATTTTTATACGTAAGGCGCACTGGATTAGAAAGCGCATTGTGCGACACTAGTAAGGAACAGGGGTGTAGCCATGTTTCTCTTCTAATTCAGCAGCTCTTGACGCCAGGTGGTGAGACCTGTAAAGCTAAGCTAAGTTACGCAAACAAAACTGTAATTTTTAAAATATTTTTAATCTACACAGATTCCTCCTCAGAAAATTGTTCTGTTTAGTTACAGTAAGCTTAAATTTCCAGATTTGTACTAAGGCTGGGTGCAGCAGAATTAGCATTAGCAGCTTACCGCTAGCATAGGCCGCAGTTAGAGACTAATGCTACCCTGGAGCAGGAGTAGCATTAGCCACGTACCACGCTAAGCGCTAGCTCTTTCGCCATTCTGAGGGTGCGTATATCGGACATTTTTTGCTCGAGTTTCACATTTTATGCTCACGAGAAGTTAATTTACACACGCAAAATGTTAAAACACGCTGGTTAACTTTTTTCACCTGCTATTTTTGCTCCCCTAACTTTTAAAATTGATGAGACGCCATACCTAGTAACAAGTAATCAGCAGCTATGTTCAGAACATGGCCACCATCTTGAAAGCAGCCATATTTTATTTCTAAAATAAACATAAAATAATACGTTTTATAAAAAAATATCCCATACCCTGACAAAAAGACTGAGAAAAAGAATTTTCCATGAACTGTGTCCTTCCTTTAATAAAAACTAATAATAAAAAAGGAACATGATGGGAAAAACTTTCCTCTAAAACATCTATATTTTGTCTCTGCCTCTTTTTCCAGGTATAGAATTCTGCATCTCTACAGCTGAAAGATTTACGAGCGTTCCTCCTGGAGCGATTATGTTCTCTGTTAGAACTACTACCATAAGCATGATGGAATAAAAACAGAGGGAACGAGAAACGAGAGACAGAGGGAGCGAGAGAAGGATGGAGAAAATGCTCTTTGACTCTCCTGCTACTGTGTAAGACCCTTCGCACGACACTGATACAGTACAGATATAATGCTAGATAGAATTCCTCATGGAAAGATCCTGGACCTTCTGCGCTTTTTGTGTTTATGGGTTCTGCATCTCCCTTACATCAGATTGGTGGTTGGAGATTCTTTGTGTTCTGTTTTACAGTAAGATCACAGACAAAGAGCTCCTGGGAAGCCTGTACACAGTTCAGTGAGCATTTTATGATATATTGCGAACTCTGGGGCTTTGACGTGGTAAAATTGCCCAAGAAATGTTAAAAAAGTGGAAAAACCACTCGGTTACGAGCCAAGGGACGCTAAAAGCATAATTTAAGGGTTAATTTTACCTAGCACTTAGTGCTATATCTTTATAACTAAAGCTGTTTCTCTGAAAATATGGGGGAAAACAGGTAGCCTTCTCTGCTGCAGTGCTGTTAGCCAATCAGAGGCTGTATGTTTGCATGTATGAATATGCATGAGCAAAAGTCAAAATCCTGTCTTTTTTCAGAGACCACCAATTCAGATAAAAAAGCAGGGCTATACAGAAACACCAGAGCAATTTTTTTTAACAAAAAAAAAAACGACTCACATGGCATTCATTCACACTAGAGACACAACTAGATAATTAAACAACATTTAATAATTAATGAAAAACGATGGAATGAGAGTCATGTCTGTCATCTGCTGGTGTTGATCCACTGTGTTTTATTATCAAGTCTAAAGTCAGTGCAGTTTTGTTTTCCCACAAAATCTTACAGCACTTCATATCTTACAGCTTCTCTCTGCTACTGACAACTTTTATGAAGATGCGGATTTCATTTTCCAGCAGGACTTGGCATAAGAAAGGCTTCAACACGAGCTTAAACGAGCTTAATGTAGTTGGATAGAATTGCAGAATATAAAAATACAAGTTTAGAAGGAGAGCAGGTGAATCCGTGTATCATTCGTTCATTTGATATTCAATTGAGAATCAAAATCGGAAAATTAAAAAACCAATTCGTTTTTTCGTTTTTTCGTTTTTGAAAATAATACTAAAAAACGAATAACGGCTTGTATTTTGTATTTTTATTTGGTTATCCAAACAAAAATTGGAAATTTAAAAAACGGACCAGGAGCCGAATTTGATTTTGATTTTGAACTTGACCCATTTGTGTGCCCCGGAAGTTACTGATTTGTTTATTCTTGGTGGGTTTCTGTTGCGCGGGAGTTCACTGCAGTGTTATCTACACAGTCTGTATTGCTGTAGGCTTTGGATGGAGTTGAGGATGGAGAGTTTTATCTTGTTCAGAGGAACTAAACGCGTTGCAGTGAAAGAAGACGATATGACAACAGAAAATACATGTCTTTTTCGCTTAAGGTCGTGTTGAACACAGAACCTTCTAACACTCATTGCAGAACATCGCTGGATCCCCATTTGCTGCAACGTGCACGAAATCTCTTCATGCGTCTTACCACCTTCAAAAAGATCTTTAATTAGGCCAGAATGTGGTTCCAGTCCGGCCATGCTGCCTACAGCAATACAGACTGTGTAGATAACACTGCAGTGAACTCCCGCGCAACAGAAACCCACCAAGAATAAACAAATCAGTAACTTCCGGGGCACACAAATGGGTCAAGTTCAAAATCAAAATCAAATTCGGCTCCTGGTCCGTTTTTTAAATTTCCAATTTTTGTTTGGATAACCAAATAAAAATACAAAATACAAGCCGTTATTCGTTTTTTGGTATTATATTCAAAAACGAAAAAACGAAAAAACGAATTGGTTTTTTAATTTTCCGATTTTGATTCTCAATTGAATATCAAATGAACGAATGATACACGGATTCAGGTGATTGGGCGGCTTTGTGTTCTTGTTTGGAAATAAAAGACTAATACTCCTTTAAATAACCACATAAAAATATATAAAAATGAATCGGTGTCACATTTTACTCTGCATTCTTCTGTACCCCAAGTTCCTCTCCCCACGACTTCCTGGATCATTATAAAGGTTACTTCAGAAGTATAGTGTTTTCCTGTTTACTGTTTTACTACATGCTTTTATTGTGCTTGTTAGGCAAATACCTTATGTTTACAAAAAAAAAAAAATGATAAAACCATAAAAGAGTCTCAGAACATCTGGAATGTTTTATATGTTAATGTTAAAAGGACATAACTCTTTATTTAGGATCAAAAGGCCTAAAAAAAACTAGATCATTTATAGCTCAGGCTGTGCTTTAAATGTTGCATGAAGAATTAATACAATGTGAGTTCATAACTTGATCAGTATATTGATTATTAATACCATTCCCTAGTGAAAAACATACTTGTATTTAAAATATATTGAGAAATGTCTAAGTATGCTGTACATATATAACAGATTTATACACTTACTTAAAATATATTAAAAGTACATTAATATTATGCTTTCATCAAATGTTTGAAAGTAAACTTTGATCATACTTTTTAAAAATTACAATATAGTGTATTTTTTTTAATTGACTACTATGAAGTACACTGTTAGTTCAATGTAATTTAGTATACTTCTAAAATACTTCCAAATCCAAATATACTATAAAATGTACATTTTTAGCAAAGTGTGTTTACTTAAAGTACAATGTATCATGTAACTTTTTAGAAAGTAAATTAAATTACTACTATTAATTTTAAAAAAAGTATATTTGTCATATGCTAAAAATTGTTGTGCAGTATATTAAAATATATTTTTATGTCAAACGAAGTATACTAGAAGTGTGCTACTTACAAAAGATAGAAACAAGAAGCATGTATATTTGTGCTCTAATGTAAATATAGATCACATATATTTAACATCAATTCTTAATACATTTCTAATATACCTGGTGTATAATAAATAGTGATACAGTTGTAATACTCTAATAATTAAATGTATTATAATTTTACTGTAAGCATATGTTTTTAAATATGGGGTTATATACATGAAGTAGTTTATATGTTTAAATGTTACTTAAGTATATTTAAAATAGTTCTATTTAAGTACAGTTAAGTATAGTTTAAGTAAGACTTTTGTACTATTTTTATTAATTAATTAAAGTATAATACGTATAAAAATTTAGCACTCTTTAAATATACTGATTAGTATATGTTAATCATTAATAAAAAAATCTCTAAGGGTTAATATCATGTTTAATAAGTAATATACAGAAAACTGAATATAGCAAACTTTTAGGGACATCATTTTAAAGCTCATATGAATAAAATTATGTTTTTTGAGGAAACTGACGACCCTGCAGGTCATAAAATACAGTAAATATTTTATATTAAGCTCTAGTTTATATGTTTTAACTCAGATAACCAGTTTCTCGTCTATTCTAACTATTACAGACCAGTTTAAACCATCTGAAAGCAGCTTCCAGCTAAATCTTCAGCTGGATTTTTCAGCAGGTAATTCTATAACTATGATTATGATGCAGTTTGTAATCTGCTCTCCTCATTACAACATAATTAACCACAGATGATGGACGGCTCCTCTGTGATTCCACGCTTCAATTCACCATCTGTTCTATAAATGAGCTCTTTGTTTTGGTCGGTCTTCAGAAAGAAATATAACCAGATCTGAATAGCATGAAAATAATAAATAAGGCTCCTTTATTACAGTTTTTTAATAGGTTATAAATACTTTATAACCACTAATAAGCAGTTATAATTCATATTTAAAAAGGATTTTACATTAATGTATTCTGTTAAAGCTTAAATATTTCTGGATGCTGATCCTACTTTGTCTTTTCCATCAGTCAGCAGCCAATAACAAATCTATTAATAATATATCTGTTATGAACTTTTAACTTTAACCAGATTATTCATGTATCCAATTATTATAACATGGTGTATTTTAACATAAAATAATATAAAATATATCTAAACTGACTTTCTATAAAATTGTATTAGATATGTTAATATGTTAATATGCTGAATATTAAAAAAAGGAAATCTAAGTAAGATATGTGTCATGTGTAACTATTTATTAATGGTGTTTAAAGTATTTACAACCTAATTATTAACCATTAATAAACTTCCTCATATATTATTTATACATCCTTTATAAAGGAGCATTATTTGAAAGTGGTACCCATGAATTTGCAACATTTTTGGAAACATTAAATTATACACTATATTATATATATATATATATATACACTACACATATTCCTAGTAAAAATATAGTGTTTCAGACAATTAAATATTAAAAATATTTAATAGACACCAAAACAACACCTCAGCAACACCATAGCAACAACCTAACAACTGCTTAGCAACACCTTAGCAACCACCTAGCAACCACCACAAATACCACAGCAACACCTTAGCAACCACCATGAACACCATAGCAACAACCACAGATACCATAGCAACACCTCAGCAACCACCTAGCAACACCTTAACAACCACACAGCAACTGCTTGGAAACACCTTAGCAACCACCACAGACACCATAGCAGCCACCTAGCAACCACCACAGATACCATAGCAACACCTTAGCAACCACTTAGCAACACCTTAGCAACCACCTATCAACTGCCTAGCAACACCTTAGCAACCACCACAGATACCATAGCAACACCGTAGCCACTACCTAACACACCCCACACAGCCTACCTCACACACTTCACACCAAAATTATCACACCACCAACACTAGCAACTGTCTGTAAAAACCTTAGCAACCAATTTAGATAGCAACTGCCTACCACACACTTACCAACAACGTAGCAACCACTTTTCAGTGTTATTATCACACTTTTCCAAGCCAACTTGAATTTCAATCACGAACTTTCCCATTTTAGTTAACATTTGTCATTATTTTTCTTAGCCCCAAACGCTAGAAAGTGTGCCTGGTTACTTTAAAATGATTTTAACAGTGTTAGCAATGAACATTCACCTGTTATCAATTAGATTTTTTTTTGTTTGACCGCTGGCCGCTCTGGTTTGTATGTAATGGTTTATTTAATGGTTGATTTTTTTACGAGGGCATGTGAAAGAAATTGAAATTCAAACAGAAATTTGCAACCCGCATAGAAAAATCATCCTTTCTCATCTCCGGGGTTTACTGAAGACACCGAAGACGTCTCTGGGCCAGATGAAGACACTGTGCTTTTGTTTAAATCTGCATCAGGATTCACAATTCTGTTTTAATCATTTAAATCAGGTCTTTCACAACAATTTTATCCTCCCTACTGTCCTTTCTCTCAACTGCACAGGGAGGCGGCATTGCTATGAATCTAGTGGTTCAACACTACTTCCATACCCAACAGCCTCGTTTTTATTCTATAAACTACAGACAACATTTTTCCAAAATTCTAAAGAGAAATATTGTCATTTAGAGCATTTATTAACAGAAAATGAGAAATGGCTGAAGAAAATGCAGACCTCAAATAATTCAAAGAAAACAAGTTCATATTCATAAAGTTTTAAGAGTTCAGAAATAATCAATATTTGGTGGAATAATCCTGGTTGATTTTTAATCACAGTTTTCTTCATGCATCTTGGCATCATGTTCTCCTCCACCAGTCTTACACACTGCTTTTGGATAACTTTATGCTGCTTTACTCCTGGTGCAAAAATTCAAGCAGTTCAGTTTGGTGGTTTGATGGTTTGTGATCATCCATCTTCCTCTTGATTATATTCCAGAGATTTTCAATTTGGTAAAATCAAAGAAACTCTTCTACAGATGCACCATCAATATCGCTTATCAATGTCTGGAGGTCTTTGGGAAAAATATAGATATTCTACACTGGATTCAAATGCAAATGGTTCCATCAAATTTTCAACAAAACAGAATCACTGTCAGAAGAGCACAAACCGCAATAAGAAAGCATGGTAATTGCTCCAGCTGTGTTGATTTAAAGGTGCACGTTTCTCAACGTGAACACGTTTCCAGACCTCCGGTATAGCTGAGCTACTTCTCTCCTTCTTTTCTTTCACAACACACACTGCTACAATTTCACTTTCATCTGTAAACACGGCAACAGCTTCCTCAGAAAGCGTCTGCTCACATGCAGCGCATACACAACCTCAATTATATAAACACCTTTCCAGTAGCCTGATCTATAGTTCTGACTTGTAAAGTAAAGTGTTTGGAGAGATTGACCCTGCGCTATGAGGCTAACACTGTCCTGCTAAGCTGTATATGTTTTTGCCTTTAATAACTTAATAACAAAATATAGAAAGAAATTAAAAGTAAAAGTGCATAAAGTAAAAAGCCATATCCAGACTGGATTAGTTCCTCAGGGGGGTTCTGGGGTGATTTTCTCTTTTAAGGGGGGTTTTAATCCTCTGTGATTTTATTTCCATCCAGAACTACCATGTACGTGTTTTTCTCAGACGTCCTCTGGCAGAATTACAGGCTGAATTACCTGCTGTTTTTCTCTGAGACGATACAGGTTTTTGGAGCTGGTCTATGGGTTGACTTTGACTGTTCATCTGCACTGCACTTTAGACTTGATAATAAAACACAGTGGATCAACACCAGCAGATGACAGACATGACTCTCCAAACCATCACTGATTGGTGGAAACTTCACACTAGACCTCGAGCAGTTTGGACTGTGTGTCTCTCCACTCTTCCTCCAGACTCTGATCCCTTGATTTACTTTAAATGAAATAAAGTAAAATGTACTGATGATCAGTGATGGTTTGGAGAGTCATGTCTGTCATCTGCTGGTGTTGATCCACTGTGTTTTATTATCAAGTCTAAAGTCAGTGCAGTTTTGTTTTCCCGCTAAATCTTACAGCACTTCCTATCCTACAGCTTCCCTCTGCTACTGACAACTTTTATAGAGATGCGGATTTCATTTTCCAGCAGGACTTGGTCTCACATAATATTAAAAATTTTTGAGACACTGATTT
Organism: Astyanax mexicanus; assembly: GCF_023375975.1. Lineage (NCBI taxonomy): Eukaryota > Metazoa > Chordata > Actinopteri > Characiformes > Acestrorhamphidae > Astyanax > Astyanax mexicanus. The sequence continues at coordinate 46,941,794 of NC_064421.1, read as the reverse complement.
TTGGGTTTTCATGGGCTGTAAGCTTCATAATCATCAACAATAAAAGAAATAAACGCTTAAAATAGATCACTCTGTGTTTAATACATCTATATAATATATATAAGTTTCACATTTTGAACTGAATTATTAAAATAAAATACGTTTTTTGAGATGCGCTAGTGTACTGTGCACTGTTCTATGCAGACTGACTGATATGCTACCTTTCCAAAACTACAAGATGTTTCTCAGATATTTCTATCTGGACCGCCATAGGCTGTAAAGGACAATAAGTAATGGAACATGTGGAGACACTGGAAGCAGATGTGGCTCTTATAAGAAAACCTGCATTTCTTCAGGACATGTCTGACCTTTCATAAGCTTCCTAACCTGTGTGAAAAATAGACAGAAGCTTTAATGGAAGAGGTAAAATATAGCTGTAAATTCACAGATGTAAATTCCACTGGCGTCTAGGTTTATGTTATAATAAGTTGCCAAAATGTAAACCTAGCATTGGTTTCCATGTTCAGAAAAAGAGCAGACTTTTGGATGTTGCCTCCAGTCATGTGGTGTCCTCCTTTTTTACAAGACGTTGCGAGGAGTTATAGAGTTATAGAGGCTGGAAGGAGCGCCTGAGAAATGACGTGAAGCTCTGTTCTCAAGATGTACATTTACTTATAGGCAGCTTTATATATAAATTAGCCTGTTGACTTTTTATAGCAGAAGACGCCTCACAATTCATAAATCACAATATACATTTTTTTTAATCATTTTTGTCTCACCGCTGGGTAGTGGTGGTGGTAGAGGTAGTAGGGTAACTTAGTTCGGTTAAGATAAGCTCAGTAAACAAAACTGTAAACTCTTTTAAAACCAAACAAGAGCTGGGTATTAATCTACACAGATTTCTCTCTTTAAAACTGTTAATTTATGTGAATAAAGCACTTCTGTTCACTTACAGTAAGCTTAGATTTCCACATTTCCACTAAGGCTAGGTGCAGCAGAATTAGCATTAGCAGCTAACCGCTAGCGCTAGTAAATGCTGCACCGGGATTACTGCTACACACCTGTCACATCTGTCCCAAACCATGCTATTCATCAACATATAAACAGCATTGATTTTTACAGATACGCTAAAAAAAAACTCGTCTGAAAACACAGAATTTACAATTATTTTTTTAATGTTTTCTTGACAACTAAGTTGTGAAATCTGCTTTTTTTCCCCACTATACACCTAGTGTCCAGTAAACCATGTCAAATCTGAAGCTCTTTGGTGTTTACTGTGCACTACTGCTCTACTGCTGAGTCACACTCTCATATTTTAGGCCCACAGTGACTCGTGAAACTAAGGACAGTCCTCTGTCATCTACTCAAACATCTGCAGGACAGGTGTTTTAATCATCTGTACAGATTCAGTGTGTTTTCTTCATCACAACACTGTTGGAGCTCAAGGATGGATTCATAATCTTGGGGGCCCATATACTATATATGCTAGTTGCATATATATATATATATATATATATATATATATATATATATATATATATATATATATATATATATATATATATATATATATATAAATAAAGTGTTAGAGCATTAATGCACGCTGTTACTTTGGAATCAGTAATGTGTTACTATTTTTTTTAATTAGGGCACCAAGTTTGACCCCTACTTTCTCTGAATTCCAGCTCAGACCCAGTCAGAGAGCTTTATTTCTCTCTCTCTCTCTCTCTCTCTCTCTCTGTCTCTCTCTCTCTCTCTCTCTCTCTCACACACACACACACACCCCGAGATTTTAATACTCATAAAGTATACCCTTCGTTGATTTTATCTCGCCTCAAACATACAAGTATACTATACTATAATTTTAATTGACACCACAAATATAACTTACATACAATGGCATTTTGCGTTTCTTACATTGCTATTCATCGCAGTTAATCACAGAATTTTGTTGGGATTAATCTGATTAAATGTTTTAATCGATTGACACCATGTGTATTTATAAAGGTCTTCTAAGTTTCAGGTCTCTTTCTGTATTTGACCAAGATGCATGCTATATATAATGACTATCCACATACCTTACTGTAGGGACGATGTTTGTAGGAATAGGTTATTAAGTTTAGATTTTTTGATTTGTGGTCTAAAAACTTTATTTTTGTCTCAAACTGTCTTCTTTTTTTAAATTTACACTTATTTTTTGTATTTTGCGAAGAAGAATGGGCAGAAATCTCAGTCTCTAGATGCGCAAAGCTGGGTAGAGACATACAAAAGACTTGCAGCTGTAATTGCAGTGAAAAGTGGCTCTACTAAGTATTTTGTTTAGATTTTTTATTTGATTAAGATTTTAAAAACCATGTATCATTTTTTGTGCCACTGCACAGCAGATGTGCTACGTTGTGTGGGTCTATACTGTAACTTCTTAAAATCTCTATAAAATACATTTACAGCATCAAGTTTGTGGTTGTTAGGTTACACAATGTGAACATTTTAAGGGGTATAAATAATTTTCTAGATACCGTCTGCTGCTTTAACCCTTGTGTGGTGTTCATATTTTTGCTACTCGTTTACTTTGTTACTTGTATTTAATTCAGCAAAATTAAGCAATTCTACATTAAAATGCTTTACACATGCTCTCTTCACCTAAATTGCAAGCAATATAAACAGCTTACATGGTTAATATTTGCCCTTTACCTTTCTTATGTTACATTTCTTTTAAAAAGTGCTACTCTTTTTTTATTAGTTTTTTAATAAAATGTAAAAGAAAATGAATTAAACTCAAGATATGAGTAGAAAATTTATTTAGTTTCAAATTTACAAATGAAGCAATGTTTATTAGCCCTTGGCCAAACATACTGTATGTAATATAAATGTGTGTGTGTGGGGGGGTGTACAGTGTGTGTTTATCAAAAAAGTGTTTTGATATATGTTTTTCACCAAAAATGAGCCAATGCCAATGAGTTTGAGTTAGAAAAAATATTTTTTTAGTATCATTTGATGAAAAATGAAAACGGGTCCCACAGACCCGAACACCACACAGGGGTTAATCAAGAGGATCATAGCTTTTTCCATTTCATGCAATAGGTGCCTTATTTTTCCTTCACTGATATGTATTTATTGCTATTTAAACAGACTGTGTCTCGGTCTGTTCTTGGAAATCCTCGGCGGTTGCTTGTCTGTTCCTGGTGTAAAGTTCTGCCCTGTTCTCTGCTTTGGTCTTCAACTCTGACCTGACCTGAAGCCCCCTCCCCCCCTTCAGTGAATTCTTCCTCACAGTACACCGCAGCCCTGCGTATTTGAAGCCCCCTCGGGGTCCGGAGGAATGGCGATCGCACATGGTGATTTGGCAGAGCCGTTTCTGCTGGCCTTGCCGCCTCAGAGTGAGGAGCACTTCTCGAGAGTTAACCTGCGTGACTCTGCAGGCATTAGTTGCATGCTCTCTGTGCGAGCAGACCTGCGGACAAGCAGCTTCCTTCTGCTGGATCACTTAGTGCCGCCGGTGGCCCTGGAGCTTTTCTCTCGGACTCAGAATTGAAGGAGCTGCAGGAAGAATGATAACCACCACTGCACTGCTCTCCTGGAGGAACAGCTTTTTTTTTCACTACTAAGCCTCATATGAACAAATCTCTCTCTTTTAGATTCATCTCAGATAAATATAAACCAATTTATATTTATATTATGTGAAATTATACAGTGAAAAGAAGTGGTGTGGAATGCCTCGAAGGTTAAACAACATTTAATGGAGGATTAAAGTAGAACTTATTTTTATACACTCATCATCAATAAAAAAACATCCAGAAAGAAATTTTAGATTGCAATGCTATTCAGAAGCAGTGATGGCAATGGACTTTGTTTTGGGAGATCACCGGTTGGAATCCAGGTCATGCAGCTTGCCATCAGCAGCTGTGTTTAGGGTATAAGACGAGCTTGTGATTGAGTGCTAGCTTGTTGGCTCTCTAGCCTGTTGATATTTTGGACGACAGCAACCAATGTAAGTTCCAGCAATAAAGTGACAGTTCTTATGTATTTTTTTTACCTAGGGAAAATGAAAAAAGTAACTTGGATAAGTAACTTTAATCTGATTATTAAATTGGAAATAGTAACGCTTTAGATTACTCTTCACTGAAAAAAAGTTATCAAATTAGAGTTACTGACATCACTGCTCAGAGGGAACTCAGAGTGTGCATCCAAAAGAATAAAATAAAAGCCAAAAAAAGCAAGACATTATGCCCCGACCTAAAAAAAATATAGATATATTTTCTAGGAAAACATGGAACAGTCATGTACCTTCCCAGGAGTGACCGACGCCTACCAGAATTACTTCAAAAGGGCATGAACAACTCATCCAGGAGATCATAAAGGAACCCAGAACAACATTTAAAGAACTGCAGGATCTCACTCACCTCAGTTAAAGTCAGTGTTAATGGTTCAATAATAAGAATAAAGAGACTGGGTGAAAATGGTCATCTTGATGATCTCCAGAACTTTGGGTAAATATTCTTTGGACTGACGTGACAAAAGTGGACACTTTATGGAAGAACATCAATCTCAAACATTGTCAAACATGGTGGTGGTAGTTATAAAGTGATGCCCCCTGTGGCTTTGCTTTATGTTATAAGAAAAAAGAAAAAAAAATGAACATTGTATAAAATATATAAGTAAAAAGTATAAGTAAATTTTAAAGTGACATTTGTTAACAAGTTTACAGATTAGCAAAAAAAAAAAAAAAACTAAACCAAAGTTTAGTATTAAAGATATTTAAGAGTCTCCACCATGTGCTTTTAGTTAGTTTAGGTATTTTAGTGAGAGCACCATCTACAGTATTATTTCAGTGGAGGGAAGACTTGCTGAATAAACGTATAAATATATATATATATAAATATTGGTGGTATATGGATACGGTTGAGATTTGGGTTGTTTTGGGTTGGGGTGGCTGACTTGAAACCCCGTCCCTAAAATTAGGATGTCTGAAGTTGGTATTATATAACTTCTGGAATGTAATGCAAAAAAAAAAATGAAAAAAAAAAAAAAAGCAGCTGAAACATGATAACAACAGGAGCGCAAAGTTTCCAATCATCTGTCAGAACCCGCTATTGGTTTTCCTCCATAAGCAGCAGCTGATGATGAGTTTTGGGGGGGATATGATTGGTTTAGTTATAATCATCACAGGCGAGCTTGACTCTTGTGCATTCTTGTGGATTTTGCTTAAAAAAAAGGCCTGAAATGATTCTATGAGTCTTCGCTTACGTGACATCTCATGTTTTGGATCGGCACGTTTCTGTGTGCTCCTTCAGTCAGGTCCTGGCTCCGGCTGCCTTTTCCATCTCCTGCTCCCACATAAAAATAGGGGTTGGATGTAAGGAAATTGCTCTTGGATTGGCTCGGTGTTTGGTTATGAAGTTCTCCGACAGACGGCGAAAACCTTCGTAGGCAGAAATGTGAATTTCAGAGGCAATATTTCAGTTTACGAGAAGCGAGTCTGTCGTGAAGTATTTAAGGAAAAGTACGAGCCGCCGAAAATATGCAGTACGGCGAGGTGATCTGTTCTGTGATGACTTGATCAGCTGTGCCGGTCTGGAGTGTATAAGCCATTATAGTTTGGTCCACTGGTCATCCAACAGAGGAAGTGATGGAAACAACTTCAAAAAAAAAGGAGTAGCTCATAGAACAGAAAGCATTGTGTCTATATGTCCAGAAAACCAGCAAAAAGTAATTAAGATATTTAATAGAATGCTATATTGCATACGTTGCACCCACACTGTTAAAATAGTGTCAGAGTTTAGGAATATATCTATGCCAAAGGGCTTAAAGACGGAAAATACCAGTGCACCACTGTCTGATTAAAACCCTGACAACAGTCAGTGGGCCAATCCTATATTATTCATGCAGGAGCACCACGCAGAGCGCGAATCTAGCTTTAAATGAGCTGCTGGTGTATCTTCACAGCGTGAACACGCAGGTCAGTGTCCAAACGCGCCAAAAAAACAGCCATGACTAATTAAGAGAGTTTGTTCATGTCTTTTGCGCATTTCAAGCCGCGCAAGCTGTGTTTTTTTTGCACCCTCACGATACTAAAGACCCACACTGACACACATGTTCTATATATCGCTAAAATAGAGTCTATATTGTGTTGAAATCTGTGGATGATGGTTCTCCAGGACTTGGACTATTTTAAGCTATTACGCAATACACACATCAGGTCATAAACTACAGACATAAAAAATTGTTAAACTAGAAAAACTAGTATCTTTTGCAATATGTGGTATTTTCTTGTGCTAATTTAGTCGTCTGGGAAGGAGAAACACCTCGTGAATAAAAGATAAAAGACAGATAAAAGACAAATAAAAGACAAATAAGTCTCTCCTTAGGCGAATTTATAAGCTGATAGAAGGGCGATCTCCATTCACAGGCATCCTAAAACTTCCCTCTGGCTCGCTGTCTGTCTCTCAGCGCTCTATAATGCGAGTGTTTTTGGAAAAAATGTCACTTTGGAAAGTGCAGTTTTTGCCTGGTACCACATGAAACTTTGATGAAGCTTTGGCAGGATATATAGTGAAGAGTTATTGTGAGCGAGGAGGACGCTGATGATGAACGCTTCTGATAGCGTTTATCCCAAAGTGTTCGTCTCTGGCTGAAAGTTAAGAGGAAACTTTTTTCATTACATAACAGAGATTTCAGCTTTTTTTTTACTGCGATTCCTCAAAAGCTGCTCATAATGAGTGCAATAGGGAGCGCTCGCATGCCAGGGACATTGGGTGATAAAATCAGGCCTCGCTAAGCAGTCAGAAGTCCCAGCAGGCCGAGGGAGGAAAAGCATGCCTTTGTGCAGAGTGTTAGCAGGCCTCAGTTGTTAGCACGCGCACAACAGCCTACCATAAACAATTCCCGCAATTTTCACACATGGGCACATGGGAAAAGAGGAGGTCAGAATCTGCACAATCTTTGCATGAGACTTAGACCCAATCCAAAGTGGTAGGGGTATCCTGATTTCTGTTAGGCTATGATATGGGAATCACTAGTAAGATGGCGAAACAAGTGAAACAAATTTAGGCCTATCTAATTTGGCCTATCTACAGGGGTTGGACAATGAAACTGAAACACCTGTCATAATTTTAGTGTGGGATTTTAGGTTTCATGGCTAAATTGGAGCAGCCTGGTGATCAATCTTCATTAATTGCACATTATTGCACCAGTAAGAGCTGTAAGAGTATGGAGGTTCAATTAGCAGGGTAAGAGCACAGTTCTGCTCTAAATATTGCAATGCACACTATAACATTATGGGAGACATACCAGAGTTCAAAAGAGGCCAAATTGTTGGTGCACGTCTTGCTGGAGCATCTGTGACCAAGACAGCAAGTCTTTTTTTGGGATGTATCAAGAGCCACGGTATCCAGGGTAACGTCAGCATACCATCAAGAAGGACCAACCACATCCAACAGGATTAACTGTGGACGCTGTAAGAAGAAGCTGTCTGAAAGGGATGTTCGGGTGCTAACCCGGATTGTATCCGAAAAACTCCATAAAACCACGGCTGATCAAATCACGGCAGAATTCAATGTGCACCTCAACTCTCCTGTTTCCACCAGAACTGTTCTGTCACCACAATCAATTATTGTGCTCTAAAACCAGGTGTTTCAGTTTCATTGTCCAACACCTGTATGTCACGCTGGTGAGATACATGATAGACACATGTGGATACCAAACACACAGTTCCTTAATGAAGGGCTTAGACTTACAGAAAAACGTACATATCTAATATTAGCTAATTCGACACCTAATCCCCTAATTGCATGAGCTATTCCAAAATTAGTCTTTCTTCTGAATGTCCTATTGAACTTTTAGAGACCAGTTTGCTTAGTCTGGGCTTTTCTACTGGTGCTGCAGTTGTTGTTCCGCTTAAAGGATGGGAAGAAGTGAAGGAAGGTTTTATTTTGAGAAACGTGGGTCAGGAGGACAAAGACAAGAAACCCACAAACATTCAGGCATGCATTCAAACACACCTACAAATCATCAGCTCTGGAGCACAACGCCGCGCAGATGACAGGAACAGAAGTGCAACTGATTTCAGAGCGTTCAGCTGAGAAAATGAATAAGTAACTTTAGCCCTGTAAAAGACAAAAAAAACAAGCTTTTTTATTTATTGTAATTGGTTTGAATCCTGTTCATGCAGCTTGCCATCAGCTGCTGGAGCTCTGAGAGAGCACAATTGTCTTTGCTCTCTCTGGGTGGGTTCTGTAGATGTACTGTAGATGGCGCTCTCTCTTTCCCCTCATCACTCCTAGGGTGATGTGGATCAGCACAAGGCTGCGTCTGTGAGCTGATTTATCAGAACCTAGTCGCTGCGCTTTCCTCCCGAGCGCTTCTTAGCGCTGTGATGCTGCTTGGCAATGCTTCCTTAAAGTGTTCCTTACTACCGTCAAGAAACTCCTAAAGACAGAGCTTTTTAAAGAGCTCTTACTCTCCTAACACCTCTAAATATTAAACTAACTACTTACAACCTCATGGGGGGATCAATAAAATCTTATCTTATCATCTTATCTTATCTTATTTGTAAGTAGCTTTGGATAAAAGTGTCTGTCAAATGTAATGTAATGTAATGTAATGTAATGTAATTTAATGTAATTTAATGTAAAATATTAAACTTCAGCTCCATAGTTGGAGCGGTGGATGATAGTAAATAATTGTTGCATCATTCTGCCCCTTCCGAATTTATCTGATATCGTCGCGCTGTCCAATGAAAAACAAGTATCTCCAAAACAGCCACTTTACAGGAGAGAGAAAAAACCTTTTAAACTTTCAATGGAAGTCAATGTAAAAAGAGTTTATTTCAGGACATTTTGAAGAGTTTCTATTGGTCCGTTCATCAATAAATTTTGGCACAGTGTATGGTAGAGTTTGTCTGTTCAAATTATGTAGTAAACTAAAAATTTACATTTTTTTTATTCAAATGGGGAAGATTTCAACCACTTCCACTTATGAGGGTGATATTAAAAAACAAAAAGCAGGATTACAAAGAAAGAGAACTGTTATTTGGCCCCAGTGTACAGAGAATAAAAGGGCACGGCTCCGGTACCCTAAGGAACAGAATGCAGGAATGAAATCCTGAAATGCGATTGGTCCGTCCTCCTCCTGCTTAGCAACGAGCACAACGGTACCATCTGCTGGTACCATCTCACAGGGCCGTTCGTCACGCAACGCTCTTTTACTAATCGAAAACATTTCCCAGAATGTCAAACAAGTGATAGAGGAAGATATTTCTTCCCAATATTAGTCTCTTAAACCTGTCAGAAACGCAGCCCAGGACAATATTATGAATTCCACTCTCTTAGTAATGGTGTATATTTCTCTAATATTTCAGCTGCCTCTGGGGAATACGTGTCACTCAGCAGACTGCGTAAAGTATTTTAGTCTATTGACTGTGTCTATGAATAGTTTTCCTTCCAGTAAACCTAAATTTACTATATGAAAGAATTTTGTTTATGTATCATACTTATATCATTATATTTCAGTGTATTTTTTAGGATTTTTATTCTTCTAGAATTCACAAATTTCTCATTTCCTGTTTCTTGAAAATGTAATCAATAATTTAACCTTATAAAGACCTTATAAGTAAGAATGACCGACTGACTTTTTCTGAATTCTGTTCTTAGTGTTTCCTCTTTGTGTTTCACTACGGATGCAATGTATTTGCAAAGTCTCCATAGAAACAGGTGAAAAATAGGTAAAACAAAGTTCCACAAACTACAGGAACAAAGAAGCAAAATTTGATCTGACCAAAATAACTGGTCTCAGCCCAAATCTAATGAACCATGGTCTGATTTCTCTGCAGTGTAAAACAACTTTGCTGTATATTTTTTATTTTTGGGCAAATTAAAGGTCATTAAAGCCGGCTTTCACAATACAAAAAAAGGACAGGACAGAGCAGGTGTGGGCAATCAGAAGCTCGGGGAGCGTGAACGCTGTGGTGTGACGTGATCTTTAGAGTCAGGAAGGCCCAGTGAAAGTGCATGCTGGGAATTGTAGTTGTTGGAGCTGTTTTTATCACTTATTAGACACTAAAAAGAACTGAATAAATATTTCATCAATCAATCACAGACCCCTAATTAAGCACCAATAACACTTACACAGAATAAAGCCTAATACGTAGTGAATAAATCATTTACAAATGTCTAATTAAGGCTTTATTAAGCAAATAATAAGACATTAATAAGCGGCTAATTTGTGTTCCTTAAAATCCTGTTCCTAAAGTGTTACCGTTATTGTTAATGAGTCCACCAACAGAAGAACACTGAACAACAATGGTGCACTCTAAAAAACAGAGGTACAATATTAGTACTATTTTGTACTCAAAGGTACACTCTTCATAATATTGGTCTTTAGAGGGTCATATATGTTTCCTCTGAAGTACAAACTATATATAAACTATATATATTTTAATTGCACATTAATTGCACATTAATTGCAGATAATTTTGCATCATCAAGTTCTTGACACATACAGCCCCAGCGACAAGCTTTTTACTCTTTTAAGTACAAATCTGTACTTATATTTCTTAGTGTGTGTGTGTGTGTGTGTGTGTGTGTGTGTGTGTGTGTGTGTGTGTGTGTGTGTTTATGGCAGGGTTGCAAAGAAAAAAGCCACTGCTCTCCAAAAAGAACATCGCTGCTCGTCTGCAGTTTGCATCACATGGACATACCAGCCATAAGCCAGAATTGTACATAAAAAAATAATAAAAAAGTATACTGTTGTGAAAATACAATTTTTGCTTTTTTTAAACCTCCCAATTAGTTTAACAGTAAGGCAGTCACATGGGTATGTTTTTTTTTCTTATGAATTTTTTTTCTTATGTCTCTCAGTGGTCCTGCTGGGAAGCCTGTACCTGTGTGTACCGTCCTCTCCTCTCCACGTGCTCCTGGGGTATTATCAGATATTCCCAACGTGATATTTCCAGTCAGAGCAGAGTCTGCGGCGTCCCACAGCTATGGGAACAGACGGAACGCCGAATGTAAACATATCCCTCAGTCTAAATTCAGCTCAGTGCGGTTTAGAGAGAAGAAACGTCTGTACGTTTTACATAAAAGCCAGGAGCCGCCATTAGCAGGTATCAGGAATGCTCTAATCTAAACCAACGATCAGGAACGCTAACGCTAATAGTTTCTAAACGCACTTATTAAAGCTGTAGAATCTATAGAACCACATCTCTGGTTTTGAGGATTTTCCATTGAGTGTTCTTTGGTATTTTATATTATTATTATTAAAAAAAAATCTCCAAATCCCACATGGGCACTACTAAAGCCTGTGCAATAGCCCTCACAGTCCCCTAAACTAAATATTATAGAAAATGTGCCTTAACCCTTTCAGACCCTGCATTCATTACAATGGACATCATGTATTTTCTCTGTTTTTAAATCATTTTTGCACATTACACTATTTGAGAGCTTGATGTTGTCCATCGGAATAGACCATGAATCAGCCAATGAACAAGTATGTTTATAAACCAATTAAACAGTACATTGGCCACGCCCACTGCCCTAGAAGAACTAGTAGTACTAGAGCCATTTAAGTAACAGCTTATTTTTTATTAATTTACTAATTTAATGTGATTACCCAACCCACTCATCAGAACTCCCCCTATCACTAGTGACGCTCCAACACCAGGAGGGTGAAGACTAGCACAACCTCCTCTGATACATGTAAAGTCAGACTCCGCCTCTTTTTGAACTGCTGCTGATGCTGCAGCATTGCCGAGTAGCATCACAGTGCTAACGCTCGGGAGGAAAGCACAGCGACTCGGTTCTGATACATCAGCTCACAGATACAGCCTTGTGCTGATCCACATCACCCTAGGAGTGATGAGGAGAAAGAGCGACATCTACTGTACCCACCCAGAGAGAGCAGGACCAACATGATCAAAATGTGTTTTACATTCAGAAGATTGCTGTTTCAAATCCCAGTTATGCAGCTTGGCATTAGCTGTTGGAGCACTGAGGGAGCACAGTTGTCCTTGCTCTGTGAGTGGGTAGGTAGATGGCGCTCTTTCCCCTCATGGATAAGCACGTCTTTGAGCTGATGTATCGGAACCGAGTCGATGAAATTCACATGTATGGGAGGAGGCATGCACTAGTCTTCATCCTCCTGGTGTGTTGGGGCATCACTAGTGACAGGGGGAGTCCTAATGAGTGGGTTGGGTAATTGGCTGAGTAAATAAAATTTTAAATTAATTTATATGAAAAAATAGTTTCTAGAACTGGTCAGTGCTAATACAAGTAAAAAGCACAGTGTTTTTCTCTACGTTGAATTGTTCTTGATTTGCTCTAACATTAAACACAAAGCACTCAACAAGCCAGACGTAGCGTAATTGTTTAGTTAACAGAGGAACGACACCTGTTACAAAAGACCTGTTTTCATCTGAGTATTATGTGTTTTGTACCTTCTGAAGCTTTTCTGTGGGAAAGCAGCGAGCAGATGAACCACAGGTGTTCCATTACAGCAAATGCATTTATTTCAAAGGAATTGTTTTGGCCCCATAGAACTACATTAGCAGACCAAAAATATCACTGCACTTTTTTAAGAAAACGCAGCACCACTTCTCCAAGAACATTGTTGCCATCAGCAGTCAGAGTCTAAGAGTATATAATTGTCCTTGCTCTCTCAGGGGTGTGTAGATCAAGTCAGGTTAGGAGGCTTTTATTGTTATCACATCTACAGGTAAACAGTGTAACAAAATTACATGTAAGAAAGGAAGTGGATGAAGCTGTTGCAGATTCTGGTAGTGGAGGCTGTGTGAGTTGAGGAGTCTGACTGCCTGGTGGAAGACGCTGTTGCAGAGTCTGGTAGTGGAGGCTGTGTGAGTTGAGAAGTCTGACTGCCTGGTGGAAGAAGCTGTTGCAGAGTCTGGTAGTGGAGGCCCTGTAGTGGGGCTTGTAAAATTGTTTTACTTATTTTAGGAATAATGATCTTATTCCTTATTACCTTTATGCTTGATTTGAGTCTTACTTTGTTCATTTTGAGACTTTGTGATTATAGCTTATTTTAAAAAAAATATTTTTAAAAAGATAAATTTGCTTACCCCATTTGTAGTTTTTTTATGCTTAATTTAAGCATTTACATCTCAGTTTTTATATATTTTGTTTAGTTTTTGCCAATGGATTTTTTACAGTTCGGTGTTATGTTGGTTTAGCACAGCATCTTGAGAAACCTCTTGTTTTTGGATATGTTTTCACTGCTGATTTTAATCCCATATTATCAGGCAAAAGAAAAAAAGATCTGTACTGGGGAAGAGCTACACATGGCCTATCGCAAAAAAGAGAGTAAACGATGCTGTACGAAAGTATCCAAAACTCAGCAGGAGAGAGATGTTGAGAGATTGTTGGCGCGGCGATGGACACTTGTCACATTGCTTTAACGTGATTAGCAACCGTGAGGAAGAATACGTTCTTGATGGTTTAAATCAAGTTGTTCATATTGCACTGTTTGCTCTGTTTTCACTGTTTGTCCTGTTTTTTGCCTCGGCAACAAATTCAATTCAAAACAGACCTCCGCTAATATCTGCTTCTGCAATTAGTTTGATGTTTTCTTGAGTTAAACTCAAACTTTTGAGCAAATGTAGATGAAAAGTACGAGAACGCTCTGTGTGTCCTGCTTCCCTGGACCTGTCTCTCACTTTACTGTCTGTAAGGAAGCGGAACAAAATCAGTTCCAGGAAAAAAAACAGCCGTTCCACTCTCGGACTTCCCTTTGCCAGATTTTTGTACACCTCCAGGTGGATTCCATCTCCTCTGTATGTAATAAATGTTCAGCGACCACTGTTATTAAACTCGGGTCCAAAAGCAGCGCCTGCTTTCTTAAACTCATCAAAGCATTGAATTAACCTGATTCAAGTGTTTACACTCTTCACATATATAATAAATATAATAAAACACATTACATCAGAGCGGTTTCTCCTTAAATTCACATTGGTGTAATATTTGTAATTGTTGATGTTGAATTAGAATTGAATTAGAGTACCATATTTTTCGCACTTTAAGGTGCACCGGATTATAAGGCGCATTATGCAATTATGCAACACTAGTAAGGAACAGGGGTGGCGCCATGTTTTCCTTCTAATTCAGCTAGCACGGTTAGTGGCTAATGCTAATGCTAATGCTGCTCCAGCAGTGCAAGCCAGGGTTAGCAGCAGGCTACAGGCCTAAGGTAGGTAATACTCACCTCTGAACGGCAAAAGAGCTGGCGCTTAGCGGCTAGTTAGTGGCTAATGCTAATACTGCTCCAGCCTTGGTGCTGGAGAACTAAAATGATCTAAACTGATAAACTGACGATTTCTGGGAAAAATAAAGGATTTTAAGTGCACCTTATAGTGCAAAAAACTGCAGTATTCACATTTGTATTTATCATTATGATGATTATAATAATTATATAATAATTATTATATGTTAAAACAATATACAGAGGCCCTAAAGGGATATGGTAAGTTTTTATGCTTTGTTTTCTTATAATATCAGGTGAGCACCAGATACAGTCAGGCTTAAAAGTTCTAAAAGTTCTAAAAAGTATATTTGAAAATAAATATTTAAGACGTATATTAAATAACATTAAACTAAAAGTCATAGACTTCCTAGTTTCATAGTAGTCTATTTATTTTGAAATACACTATATTGTATTTTTTAAGAAGTATGATCAAAATTTAGTTTCAAACATTTGATGAAAGCATAATGTTAATGTACTCTTAATCTATTTTTTTACAGCATAGTTAGACATTTCTCAATATGTTTTAAGTACAGTTAACTATAATTTTATCATTTTTCCACCAGAGCAGACTCATGTATTGTATCTGTACACATGTATTTATCAATTATGTCTTTATTATTATGATAATGTTTCTCAATAACACTGGAAAACCTCTATACAATACTGATGTTCAGTACATTTATAAGTGTTTACAGATGCATGTTCATAATGCGAGCAGCATCAGGGTACAGTTCATGGCAGTCATTGCTTTTTAGTGAGTAAAACATCTTTTTCTGATCGCTTTGTAGACACACAGTGTCCTCTCCAAAATACGACGGCTGTCACTCGGTGATGGGTACACCATAAATCTCTCCGGGTCTTCTTGGATCCGGACAAGCGCCGGTCCAACGACAATTATTTGATGCCTTCAACAAGGATTAAAAAGAGCTTCTTGAACACATGTGTGCGTCTGCTCCCACGAGCCAAGTGATTACCAACAAATGAGCCATGCGCCGCAATTACATAATTAAGAACAGCCTCTTTGTTTTCCTCAAATCAGTTTTTAATGCCCTGACTCATGTGTAATTTATTTTCTTTTCCTTGTGTGAGTGCACATGCCATGTGTGTGTGTGTGTGTGTGTGTGTGTGCGTGTCATTCTGTCTGCAGCTAATCAAAGACATGAACTTTGAGCTTTAGAGTTGGGTTTGTTTAGTCTGATGCCTGGAGGAGGACAGGCAGTTAGCATGCTACACAGTTGGAGGGGTTTTCTTAGAGCGGACTGAAATGATGCATCCAAAAAAAGCAGTTACTACACACTACAAACATGTGGACAAAATGTTGGTACCCCTTAGTTAAAGCTGATTTTTAGGGCCCTCTCTGGTGGTGAGAATGGGTAATTGCACTGAGCATGCAGAAGAATCATTTTAAAGTGGGCGGGTGTGATGCGGTCCTCTTTTCACTCCTTTGTTTCTTTGGTTTTACTAGGAGTGAATGGAGGAGCTACTGAGCTCTAAGTTTCCTCTT
This sequence comes from Astyanax mexicanus, assembly GCF_023375975.1. Lineage (NCBI taxonomy): Eukaryota > Metazoa > Chordata > Actinopteri > Characiformes > Acestrorhamphidae > Astyanax > Astyanax mexicanus. The sequence goes on along the minus strand of NC_064421.1, from coordinate 46,926,067 downwards.
CTGAAGTCCCCAATGCTCCACCAGCCGCTCGCGTTCAGTAAAACTGAGCCAGATCCTCTTTTAGAGGCTGTACGTGTGACATAAGTACGTAAAGGTGTGTAACGTGGCCAGAAGAGGAAGAACGGCAAAAAAAAGACCCAACACCCCTGTTTTTTTGAGAATTAATATATTATTAAGTTTAGCAGGGATGGTGGTTTCAGCACACTGGTACCACTAAACTCTATATTTTATTCATATTCTTCCCCACTCAGAAATACTTCTGCTCTCATAGTTTTCAACTATGTAAAAACTCATTAAAACAGGCCTGGACAGAATTGATGGTACCCTTAACCCTTAGATGTTTTATTGCACAACCTTTTGAGGCAATCATTGTAAACCTTTAGTTTTTAAATACCACCAGAAAGCCTGTGCGGCAGATTGTGCAGGAGCAGGAAGAAAATTTCTTAAACAAAGAAACAAACAATGAACCAAGAACTATAAAACCAAACTCAAAACAAGAAACAAATTAGGGAAATAAATAGGAGAGCAAACGAGATGGAAAATAAACGAGAAAATGCTATACAATCAAAGAAAACATAGAAAAACTGGGGTATAAATACACAAATGGGGAATGGAAAACACCTGTGATTGCTGATGAAGGGGGCGGAGCTACAAATGAACACAGGTGGGAGCACTGAAGACATGGGCGGAGACAAGGAGAGACAGAAGAGCTAGGACAACAAACAAAGGAGGGGAAAAAAACATGGAGACAGACAAGGGACAGGACAAGGACAAGGACGTGACACTGTGACTGTTTGAAACTATTTTTATTTTAGCAGTTTCATTGTCCAACCCCTGTCCTTTCCACTGTGTTCCTGTGTGATAGTGATATATATTGCCTCAACTGACTGAGGGATCAAAAGTACCAATATTTTGATTTGAAATCAATTATAGAGCATAAAGATCTGGTATCGAAGGTATTGATATTTCAGTATCGACCTGCACATCACTACCACACACAGTTTTAAAACCATCCATGGCCTGTGTATATCCATCCCATCACCGCTCCCACGAGCCCTCACCCTCGCCCTCGCCCTCGCCCTCACCCTCGCCCTCGCCCCGTGACGTGGAGCACAAGTGCTCTGGAAGACAAACAATGGTCGATTGTTAGTTCAGTGCTGCACAAACTCCAACTTGTTCTTGTGGCAACAAATTGTGCTAATCAGCCTCCAAACATTCCAGGCATTCCCGGGGAGCGCTGCTGACCAATCCCAGAGTTTAAAGTTCAGGTCTGATCCCTGTTAAACGGAGCTTCTTATGTAATGGATGCGGTTCTCCTCCTTTCTCCCAGCTGCCCTATCAGACTGAGCGGAGGACCAGAAGTGCAGACGCTCACGTCCATATAAGGACTTCAGAGCGGCGTTAAGAGCTTCCTGATCTGTCTGAGGCCAGCGGTGGACGGTATGTTTCTCATGAGATTCCCACTCGCTTCTGATTCCCTTCTGTTTTCAGTTTAGTTCAAAGTGGGGGAGATTAGGCTGGATCAGTAGGTCTTTTTTGGGGTAAAATAATGATAATAATTTGGTACCTGCAGAAGCTGTGGTCAGATGTACAGGTTATATTATAGGAGCTGTACAGGTTATGGTTCACCTGATTGAAACAATAAGTTCCTAAAAAGTTGTCCTTATTTTACTTTCATTGTTTTTTTTTTTTTTGTTTTGTTTTTTTTTACCAAAACTGTCCATGCATTGTACACCAACCAGCCATAACATTAAATCCACTGATAGCTGATTGGTTGTGAACAACCAATCAAAGGGTAGATACTATATTAGGCAGCAAGTGAACATTATAGAGTGAATTTTGTGTGTGTATATGTACAGTCATATGAAAAAGTTTGGGCACCCCTATTAATCTTAATCATTTTTAGTTCTAAATATTTGGGTGTTTGCAACAGCCATTTCAGTTTGATATATCTAATAAATATATCTGATGGACACAGTAATATTTCAGGATTGAAATGAGGTTTATTGTACTAACAGAAAATGTGCAATATGCATTAAACCAAAATTTGACCGGCGCAAAAGTATGGGCACCCTTATCATTTTATTGATTTGAATACTCCTAACTACTTTTCACTGACTTACTGAAGCACAAAATTGGTTTGGTAACCTCATTGAGCTTTGAACTTCATAGCCAGGTGTATCCAATCATGAGAAAAGGTATTTAAAGTGACCAATTGCAAGTTGTTCTCCTATTTGAATCTCCTCTGAAGAGTGGCATCATGGGCTCATCAAAACAACTCTCAAATGATCTAAAAACAAAGATTGTTCAACATAGTTGTTCAGGGGAAGGATACAAAAAGTTGTCTCAGAGATTTAACCTGTCAGTTTCCACTGTGAGGAACATAGTAAGGAAATGGAAGAGCACAGGGACAGCTCTTGTTAAGCCCAGAAGTGGCAGGCCAAGAAAAATATCAGAAAGGCAGAGAAGAAGAATGGTGAGAACAGTCAAGGACAATCCACAGACCACCTCCAAAGAGCTGCAGCATCATCTTGCTGCAGATGGTGTCACTGTGCATCGCTCAACAATACAGCGCACTTTACACAAGGAGAAGCGTAACACGGCACCTCTAGGAAGTCAATCACCTAAATATTGATTACAAAAATTGGTCAAAACAAATATATGGGTATATATATATATATATATATTGTCTCATTTATCATCATCACACAGACTACTGTAGAGCAGGCCTCTGTTCAGTAAACCCTTGTTTAATAACATCAGTCCTGTTCCCCTGGATACTACATGCTGTAACATTCCTTCCTATACTCTCTCACCACATAATGTTTCTCTATACATTTTCCTGAGCATAAATGTCCAAATCAGGGTGCTTAACTGTATTATAGCGCACTGATCTGACCAGAGCGCTGGATACAATTTAGACACAACTTTCCATTTCCATAGTCCACAGTCTTTTACAATTTTTTCCTGCCCTTTCCTTTTTAACCCTTTCAGGCTTTTTTTTTTCACCAATATATATATATATATATATTTATAGGTTCAACTTAACTGAGTCAAGTCATCATTTTTGCTAAAGACTCAGTTATGCTGTAAATATATACAATTTTAAGTGTAAGTTTAACTAGATGGTGACTTGAATTATTTAGGTTTATTCAACTTGCAGTAACTGAGTTTTGTTCATACAACAGTAGTTGTATTAAGGATTTTTTTAAATTATATTGGTATTCTCAATATATTTTGTATATGTTTAAAGAACTGCTACTACTGACAGTATAACACTGTAGCTCCAAGCCAACTTTTGTGACTAATAAGAACACAGAATAAAGAAAATTTGCTCTTACAGCCTACAACACTGAGGCCTGGTATCTAGCCAACATGTGCTACTAATACTAATGCATAGCTTTTGGCAAAAGTCAACACAGAGGGTAAGTAAGGGAGAGGCCACGCCCAATATGCAAATATATGGTGCCAGGAGCCTGTAGCTATGTTCACATTACCAGACTGAAGTGACTCAAATCTGATTTTTTGCTCAGTGTGGCTCAGATCTGTTTTTTTTTCATGGCTGTGTGAACGAGCCAAATCAGATTTTTTCTAATCAGATTTGAGTCACTTTCATATGTGGTCCTAAATCGGATACGTATCCAATCCATAGACATGCGACATGAGTGTGAAAGTTCAAATCGTAATTCATGCGTAATTCTTTTTGCTTTTACGCATTAGCATTAGCATTAGCATTAGTGCTACGTGCTTCTCTCTCGTACCCACACTGCATCTCTTGGTGCAGCTGTGCAGCTATAGCTGCAGAAAAAAACAGCAAAAGCAAACCAAAGCCTGGCCTTTTTTCACCTCCTGGACCTGAGCATGAACTTCAGAGCAGCTGTTTCCACTCCAGCAAAAGTTGCTCCACATATGAGCTGCTACCTCATCAATTTCCCTTTGTAAATGTAATGGCTAGGGGCCGGCCGAGTGCTTCTTCGGCCGCCAGGGGGAGGTCTTGAGCCCCTAATCAGACCTGATCCACTCCACCTGGGTTTGCCCCTATATAAACCCTGAGATTCAGGTCCTCGGGGCTGGATCTTTGAAGCTCGTGAGAGCGAATCTATGCCCGTTTTTCGAGTGAGCCTCGGCTCTTTTCTCTTTCTCTTCCTGCTATCCCTTGGGAGAGAGTATGATCCAGCACCGCTGGCATACTCCTCCCGCAAAAGTATCTTCCTCTGTCCCTTTCTTCTCTCTCGAGTCTGCTGGAGATAGAGCTGTGTGCTCTCTCCTGTGTCTCTGTGTTTGTGTGTGTGTGTGTGTGGTAGCCGCTGCGAGGCACGCGGTGTGCTCACCTGTTCTCTCCCCTCGCTGTTCCTCTTCTCTCTGGTGGAGCAGCGTTTAATCCAAAAGCACCCCAATTCACTTCTTTGTTTAGTTTGGAAGCTCTTTTGTTTTTACCTCGCTCCATAAGAGGTAGCCGTTAGCTTCCGCGGCGAGTCTTGTTTACATTCTCCCCTTCTCTTTCACTCACGCTGGGCGTGAGGTTTTTGTTTTCCACCCGTTTTCGTCCTCCGCCCGTTTTCGTTGCTCCGCCCCTTTCGGCGGAGGTTCTAAGGGCGAATAAAGCGGCCGCATCCCAATCCGCTCGCTGGTGCAGCGGTTAGAGCACTGGGCTGCGACCGCGACAGCCTGGGTTCGATCCCCGCGTGGAGCGGGGTTTAATAAGGACATATATATATATATATATAAATATATTTATATCTATATATACATACATACATATATATACATATAATTTTATTATTATAATATTATATATCCTATTAATATATATTTATATATATTAATGATTATATATAATTAATTATTATTATTATTATCATTATTTCCCTTTTTTTTCTTGAGTTTACCTGCTTTGAGATCTGCTGTTCTGCCACTGGGTTCTAAAACTCTCTGGGCTGGAGTGCCACCTATCTGTAGCACTCCAACCCATTACAGAAAGATCCAGCCCAAACATGGATCCAGCAGAACAGTTGGATCTCGAGCAGGTAAAAATTGCCCTGGGGAACCAGGGGGTGGCAATAGGGAAGCATGAGCAGACCCTGCAGCAGATCTTAGCCCAGCTGCAGGGTCTGACGGCTAGGCTGGCCCGGAACCCACCCCCAACCATTCAACCAGTTCCCCAGGGGCCGGACCCTGTTCTGGCAGAGCAGCCTGTGGCGGCTGCACCCCCCTCTGCACGTTTAGTTGAGCCACCGTTACCGGCTCCCATGCGCTACGGGGGCGAGCCAGGGGGCTGTAGGGGTTTCCTCCTACAGTGCTCGCTGGCTTTCGAGCTACAACCCTCCCGCTTTCAGTCAGAGCGGGCCAAGGTGGCATACATCGTCTCCCTCCTCACCGGAAAGGCATTAGCGTGGGCAACCCCAGTATGGGTACACCAGCCGGGTGTTTGCACCACAGCTATGCTGTTCGCGGAAGCTCTTTCGCGAACATTTGACCTTCCGGTTCGAGGAGAGGAGGCGGGGGCCCGCCTCCTGAACCTGCGTCAGGGTAGGAGGTCGGTGTCTGAGTATGCCATCGAGTTCCGTACGCTCGCGGCTGAAAGTGGGTGGAACGCTAGTGCGCTCGCTAGCGCATTCCATCACGGGCTCAATGAGGATCTCAAGGATGAGCTCGCCCATCGCGACTCACCAACTACACTTGATGACCTCATTGAGCTCACCCAGAGGCTTGATAACCGCCTAAGGGAGCGGTATAGGGTACGGACTGGGGATGGACCCCCCAGTCCTACAGGTAATAGAGGGCGGCCCGTGCAGTTGAGGCACACGCGCCTCTCGCAAGAGGAGCGAGACACCCGCATGCGAGACGGCAGGTGCCTCTATTGCGGGACAGCAGGGCACCAACGCACCGACTGTCCACAGTTGGCGTTGAAACGCCAGCATCCGTTAGGGGGTGAGGAACCCCTAACGGACCGACCCGGGTTCCCTCGGACTACAGGGGTTTTCCTCAACGCCACTCTGGCATGTGGGGACTCTGAGGTCCGCCTGCCCGCCTTCCTGGATTCAGGAGCGGCGGGTAACTTCCTGGACGCAGCCACAGCCAGGAAGCTAGCCTTGCCGCTGGTCCGTCTGAGGGAGCCCCTGCCTATAGAGGCGATTGACGGGCGGTCCCTGGAGCCAGGGATGGTGTCACATCAAACACGTCCCCTCACACTGCGAGTCGGGTCGCACTCTGAACAGATCACGCTGTTCATCATCAGCGCCCCTGACTTGCAGCTGGTTCTGGGATTCCCCTGGCTCCAGAGGCATAACCCCCATGTCGACTGGCTGTCCCGGTCAGTGTTGGCATGGGGGCCCGCCTGTCGGACCTCCTGCCTCCAGCCTTCCCAAGCCCCCAGAGGCACAAACCTCGATCCTGAGGCTGCTGACCTTTCCCGAGTGCCCACCGACTACCATGACCTCGGGGAGGTGTTCAGCAAAAAGAAGGCCCAGATACTGCCCCCCCACCGCCACTGTGACATGGCCATCGACCTTCTCCCTGGAACTAGTCCCCCCAGGGGAAGGTTGTTCTCCCTGTCAGGCCCCGAGCGCCGGGCGATGGAAGAGTATATTCAGGAGGCTCTGGCCCTGGGTTTCATTCGACCCTCTTCCTCCCCGGCCGGCGCCGGCTTTTTCTTTGTAGGGAAGAAGGATGGGGGTTTGAGGCCCTGTATAGACTACAGAGGCCTCAACAAAATAACGGTTAAAAACCGTTACCCCCTACCCCTTATGTCGTCCGCCTTCGAGGCACTGCAGCAGGCCACCATCTTCACTAAGTTGGACCTGCGCAGTGCCTATAATCTAGTTAGGATCAAGGCGGGCGACGAATGGAAGACGGCGTTCATCACCCCCTCTGGGCACTATGAGTACCTAGTTATGCCCTTCGGGTTGATGAACGCCCCCGCTGTCTTCCAGGGGTATATTAATGAGGTGCTCCGGGAGGCGTTGGACAGGTACGTGTTCGTTTACCTGGACGACATACTCGTGTATAGTCGTTCGGTAAATGAACACGTCACCCATGTCCGACGTGTGCTCCAGCTACTCCTAGAGAACCACCTCTACGTCAAACTGGAGAAGTCCGAGTTCCATGTGCAGACGGTGTCCTTCTTGGGATTCGTGGTGTCCCATAACACCCTGCACATGGACCCCACCAAGGTCAAGGCAGTCGAGAGCTGGCCCCAACCCACCTCAGTACGCCTGGTCCAGCGCTTCCTGGGCTTTGCTAATTTTTTCCGGCGGTTCGTCCGGAACTTTAGCACTGTGGCCGCCCCACTGACCGCCCTGACCAGGAAGACCTCAGGGCGGTTCACCTGGACCACAGAAGCCCAGGAGGCATTTGATGCAATCAAGAACCTCCTGACCAGGCCGCCAGTTCTCCGACTGCCTGACCCTGGACTCCCATTTGTCGTGGAGGTGGACGCCTCTGAAGTAGGCGTGGGTGCGGTCTTGTCCCAGCGGGCGGGGCTGGATGGCCGACTGCACCCATGTGCCTACTATTCCCACCGTCTGACCCCTGCCGAGCAGAGGTATGACGTGGGAGATAAGGAGCTCCTGGCGGTAAAGCTCGCCCTAGAAGAGTGGAGGCACTGGCTTGAGGGGGCCGAACACCCCTTTCTGGTCTGGACAGACCACAAAAACCTGGCCTACATCCAACAGGCCAGGCGCCTAAATCCACGCCAGGCCAGATGGGGGTTGTTTTTTACCCGGTTTGATTTCGTCTTGTCATACCGCCCTGGATCCAAGAACATCAAACCGGACGCCCTCTCTCGCCAGTGGGAACCCCTTCCTCTCCTAGGCGAGCCCTCCACCGTTTTACCTCCAGCCAGGATCCTGGCGCCCCTTCGGTGGGGACTCTTGGACGCCATCAGACGGGCCCAAGAGACAGATCCTGGTCCAGAGAATGGCCCACCAGGTCGGGATTATGTACCTCCCTCCCTCAGGAAAAGGGTACTCACCTGGGGACACTCCTCACCTCAGGTCGCACATCCAGGGGTCACACGCACGCTCGAGTTCCTGCGGCGCCAGTTTTGGTGGCCCCGCATGGAAAAAGACGTGCGTGCCCACGTGGCCGCCTGTGTGACATGTGCGCAGGGTAAGGACCCCAGAACCAGGCCCACGGGTCTACTGCACCCTCTAGCAGTCCCCTCACGTCCCTGGTCACACCTGTCCATGGACTTTATCACGGGGTTGCCCCCATCTCGGGGCAACACCGTGATATTAGTCATTGTGGACAGGTTTTCCAAGGCTGGTCGCTTTGTGGCCCTGCCCAAGCTACCAACCGCGCAGGGGACTGCAGAGGTGCTGCTGGACCAGGTGGTCCGCATTCACGGACCACCCGCTGACATCGTGTCGGACCGTGGGGTGCAGTTCACCAGCCGGTTCTGGGGGGCCTTTTGCCACTTACTGGGGGCTGAGGTCAGTCTGTCCTCGGGGTTCCACCCCCAGTCCAACGGGCAGACAGAGAGGGTCAACCAGGACCTGGAACGGACCCTCCGCTGTCTGGCGTTGGCGGCCCCGTCTACCTGGTCAGACCAACTGAGGTGGGCGGAGTATGCCCATAATACGCTCTGGCACTCGTCCCTAGGGATGTCACCCTTCGAGTGCCAGTTCGGTTATGCTCCGCCTGCCTTCCCCGGACAGGAGACGGTAACGGGAGTGCCTTCAGCCGACCAGACGGTTAACCGTTGTCGCCGGGCTTGGAGAAGGGCTCGGGCCGCCCTTTTGTCTGCCCGGGCGATGCAGAAGCGTCACGCAGACAAGAGGCGGAGGCCTGCGCCCTCCTATCGGGTCGGACAACGGGTCTGGCTCTCGGCCAAGGACATCCCACTGCGGGGCAGCCCACGCAAGCTGGCTCCACGGTACCTGGGACCCTTCAAGGTAGTGCGCCGGATCAATCCGGTGTCCTACCGCCTCGCCCTGCCCCCTGCCATGAGGGTACACCCGACCTTCCACGTGTCCCGCCTGAGACCCTACCTCTGCTCCGTTGGTCGTGCCTCTCCCCCCGGACCCCGTGTCGTGGGTGGTGCCCCGGCCTACACTGTCCGCCGGCTCCTGGACTCCCGTCGGGTGCGCGGGAGCCTCCAGTACTTGGTGGATTGGGAGGGCTATGGACCGGAGGAACGGTCCTGGGTGCCCTCCAGGTACATCTTGGACCCCGATCTGGTTAGGGCCTTCCGGCGGGACCGTGCGGCGGGTTTAGGGCCGTCGGGTGCCGCCCCTCGGAGGGGGGGTCCTGTAATGGCTAGGGGCCGGCCGAGTGCTTCTTCGGCCGCCAGGGGGAGGTCTTGAGCCCCTAATCAGACCTGATCCACTCCACCTGGGTTTGCCCCTATATAAACCCTGAGATTCAGGTCCTCGGGGCTGGATCTTTGAAGCTCGTGAGAGCGAATCTATGCCCGTTTTTCGAGTGAGCCTCGGCTCTTTTCTCTTTCTCTTCCTGCTATCCCTTGGGAGAGAGTATGATCCAGCACCGCTGGCATACTCCTCCCGCAAAAGTATCTTCCTCTGTCCCTTTCTTCTCTCTCGAGTCTGCTGGAGATAGAGCTGTGTGCTCTCTCCTGTGTCTCTGTGTTTGTGTGTGTGTGTGTGTGGTAGCCGCTGCGAGGCACGCGGTGTGCTCACCTGTTCTCTCCCCTCGCTGTTCCTCTTCTCTCTGGTGGAGCAGCGTTTAATCCAAAAGCACCCCAATTCACTTCTTTGTTTAGTTTGGAAGCTCTTTTGTTTTTACCTCGCTCCATAAGAGGTAGCCGTTAGCTTCCGCGGCGAGTCTTGTTTACATTCTCCCCTTCTCTTTCACTCACGCTGGGCGTGAGGTTTTTGTTTTCCACCCGTTTTCGTCCTCCGCCCGTTTTCGTTGCTCCGCCCCTTTCGGCGGAGGTTCTAAGGGCGAATAAAGCGGCCGCATCCCAATCCGCTCGCTGGTGCAGCGGTTAGAGCACTGGGCTGCGACCGCGACAGCCTGGGTTCGATCCCCGCGTGGAGCGGGGTTTAATAAGGACATATATATATATATATATAAATATATTTATATCTATATATACATACATACATATATATACATATAATTTTATTATTATAATATTATATATCCTATTAATATATATTTATATATATTAATGATTATATATAATTAATTATTATTATTATTATCATTATTTCCCTTTTTTTTCTTGAGTTTACCTGCTTTGAGATCTGCTGTTCTGCCACTGGGTTCTAAAACTCTCTGGGCTGGAGTGCCACCTATCTGTAGCACTCCAACCCATTACAGTAAAGCTACGAGTAAAGTCTCTCGTCTCTCTAATATGAGGGTTTTTATTGTTGGTGAAGAAGGAGACGTTTATACAGGTTTCAATGTGCAGCACGTGAGATGATTCAGGAACAGATTCTGCGTTCACATTACACACAGATACAGATCACTTACATTTACAGTGAATGTGAACCGTCAAGCAAAAACTTGGATTTGAGGAAAGTGGCTTGGAATGTGAACGTATCCTATGTGTAGTTGGTTGGAATCCCATTCCAAGCTCTAGCTGCTTATCAGTGAAGCCCCTGTTTACAGCACCAGACTAAACCAGAGTTAACTGACTCAGTGCAATGAAATGTGGACTGGCTGGCTGTGTGCCGGGTCCAGAGTCGGAGTGAGAGTGGGAGTGAGAAATGCTCTCCTCGTCTCCTCCTCTCAGACCATGACTCAGTGAGTCAGCAGCTGGAGCTTCTCAGACGCCATATCTCTTTCTCTCTCGCAGCTCCGCGGGAATTCTCACGTGTGACGACATGGAGATTTCCGCCCCGTCCTTTTATAGGCATCCTTTTCTGGGCGGAAGGGCTGCTTGTTCCTTCTGAGAAGTTCTGTGGGCATCTAAACTCTGATTTCATGCATTTTATAATGCGATGGTGTCCTCTGGGGGAGGGGGGGGGGGGGGGGGGGGACATACCGGAGATGATGTTTGGGTTTTTTTCTGTCATCGAGAAATCAGAGAGTTTTTAGTCATAGAATTTTTATTTTTAGGTAAACAGCATCAATCATCATTTGGTATCAAAGCATGTTCTCAATGTCTCAAAACAAAACAAACAAAAAAAAAATTTCAGATTACTAATCTGTATCAGAAGCCAGAATACAGTGGTATGAAAAAGTTTGGGCACCTCTGATCATTTTCATGATTTTCCTTTTATAAATTATTGTTTGCTAGCGAACTCAGATGATTGGACAGGAGTTCGGGGCAGCTTCGCTGAAAAAGCGTGGAGCTGAAGCCCCCCCCCCCCCCTCCCTAGGTGAGTGCGAGCGGTTGTTCGAGACGCAGGTAGAGAGGAAGTGACGGTTTATATCGGTTGGAGAGTGGGAGGAGTAAGGGCGTGGATCAAACTCCCAAATTTACGTTATAAAACTCCACGTTGTTTAGATCATCAATTTCAGTTAAATACTGTAGATGGATGGATGGATGGATGGATGGATACTTTATTGATCCCCGAGGGGAAATTTTAGACGTCCAGCAGCAGGTATGTATAGTACACAAAGTTACAAAAAAATAAAATATAACGATACATATAAAATACAATAAAATAAAAATAAAATGAAAAGTATAAAAGTACAGTCTTTAGTGTGTGTGTGTGTGTGTGTAATGTAGAATGGAGGTAGTGCAGTTGAACACAATAGACAGTGAACACCAGTTGATAAAGTGCAGAAAGTGCAAATACACAGTTATATAATAATTTTAATTCAGCAGTGCAAAAGATACGTAAACAGAAGACAGTGAAGGAACCATTAGTGAAAAATAGGGTAGAATTATAAAAATAGTGTTCTAGGCATCAGCAAGACTGAGAGTGTCTCCATTGACATTTTTGCTCTGTGAATCTCAGCTTCTTTAGTCTTTCTCTCTGATGTTTACCAGACTGGATAAAAAGTCTGTTTGTAGTCGTTTAACGTTACCTAAAGCCGGCTCCCCATCCTGAGGATCAGATGAAGAGTTAGTAATGCAATCACGACTTCAAGGCCTCCTAAGCTCGGGTTTTTACGGCTGTAGATACAGAGGGCCTCACAAATCTTCCTGATTGGAACAAAACGAGCGTACAAAAACAACCGTTTAAAGACAATTTGTTGCTTTGGACCACACCAGAAACGGAGGATGGAAAGGGACTGATGAAAGTTTATTATGTCTTTGAAAATCGAAAAAAGAAAAGGTATGCAGTGCTCGAAAAAACTGACAATAGCCTTAAGTACTATTTTTTTTATCTGAGTATTGATAGAATAAGAATAGAATCTTTATAAAACCACTTTATAGTTTCATGTTTATGCTCCCTTTAATTTCTAATGCCTTAAAAGGGAGTTCCAGGACTTCAGTGTTTCCATACAGTGTTTCCTGTTTTATCAGGTTTTAAACAGCTCTAAATCTAAATCTGCAGCACACCTGAGTCTATGTGTTTAAGCAGTCAGTCAGTCATCAAACAGCCAATGGTGTGTGAGTCTCCTTGGATGAAATAAATGAAAAAAACCTGTAGACACACCAACCCCTTACAGATTAAAGATTCGAGACCCTAATATAGAACCATAACAAATTCAAGACCCTTTTAACTGCTTTAAATGTTCTTTTAATGAGAGGAGGTGTGTCCAAACTTTTGACTATATATATATATATATTGAAAGTATATTGAAATTTGAATTTGGGCTCTTATGTGTTAAATAGGAGGCAGTTAAATGATAACTTTTGTCACTTATGTTGTCAAATAATTAATGTTAAATATAAAAACATAAAATATGGTGTAAAATTTCCCCATTTTCAAATGTTCTACTTTCTCATTTCTGCCCCTCACAAACTGAATTCTCCATTTTTTCATCTTGTCACAAGAATTTACTTTTGTTACAAGATGCAAAAATGGAAAAATATGATAATCGGTTAAAAATGATTCTGAAATTCTGATTGCGAGGTGCAGAAATAATAAAAAAAAAATAGAAAATGGTTACTGAAGTGAAGAAATTAAATATTAAAGATTTAGGCCCAGTTTTTCTATTTTCAAATTTAGCCTTAAAGGTCTGAAAATTAAACTTACTAGGGGTGACCGATATGGTCATGATATTTTATAGAATATTCATGATATAGATAATTTTGGCAATATAACAAAACACTGAATTTAAAAAAATATATATTTCAAAAATACACTACTGCAACAAAATAAAAATTATTATTTGATGAAAATTTAATTATTGCATACGATATGATATGGCACACCCATAAAAAATCAGATTAGTGACAGAAGTCAATGATCCAGAATGAGGTCATGATACTAATAATAATAAAGCACTCCAAGTATCTCCATATATCCAGGATTAAAGTAAAATAAATGATACTGAACAGATATAATTACATTACATTACATTACATTTGGCAGACGCTTTTGTCCAAAGCAACTTACAATAGTCAAGTACAATGTAAAATAAGTTAAAGGTAAAACATCTTTGGATAGGGATAAAAGGAGGTCAAAGGGAAATAATGGGATAGAGGAGTGAAGGAGGGGAAGAAGGAAATGAGGTTAGAAGTAGTTAGTGTGTTAGAGGTGTTAGGAGAGTAAGTGCTCTTTGAAGAGCTCTGTCTTCAGGAGTTTATTAAAGATAGTGAGAGATTCTCCTGATCTGGTAGTAGAAGGTAGTTAGTTAGAGGTGTTAGGAGAGTAAGTGCTCTTTGAAGAGCTCTGTCTTCAGGAGTTTATTAAAGATAGTGAGAGATTCTCCTGATCTGGTAGTAGAAGGTAGTTAGTTAGAGGTGTTAGGAGAGTAAGTGCTCTTTGAAGAGCTCTGTCTAGTAGATATATAATGTGAAATGAGAACAGTGTAAAATTGTGAAAGTAGTACCCTAATGTGATAATTAGGGGTGGGTGATATGACACCATATTTCTGGGTATAATATCGTTCACAATTTTAGGCGATATTATTGCATAAGATACGATATTGATTAATGCAATGCTCTGCAGATTACCTGGTTAAACTGTAAGCTCCAGTGCATGGGTTGAATTGTATGTAGATCTTATTCAGCACTGCCAGCAAACAAGGCTGTCTCGATTAGCCTGTTAGCATTTTTGTTTTTAAGCCTCCCAAACGTAATGTGTAGTGCGTAATGCTCGGATGTGATTGGGCGCCAACAATTAGGCTGTAAACGATTCCTCATTAACTCAGTTCTGAACTGAACTCTGTTGTGTTGAAGATCTTGTTGCTCTGCAAAACCAAACAAGCGCGTGAGAAAGCGTGTGAGTGTAATTGGTCATACTTGTTTAAATGCAGTGAGGGACGTATCTGAGTACAGTACAGCGTCCACCTCCTCCCTGTTGTCGTTCGTAGCGAATTCTTTATGACTGAAGACACCAGCGGCGCTGTCTGACTTGGCAGATTGAACCCCTTCAGTTCATTGTTTTGGAGGACTACAGTTTATGATCAGCAACATCTGCTCCACATAAAGCGGGCTTTACGGTCCAGAGCTGTGGGTTTGTGGGAGTCTGAGGTGCCTGAGATTTCTCATAGGGACAGGAAGACTTGGGTCCCTCCTTTGGGTCAGTTCTGATGTCCAGCACGGCTTGGCTCACGGTGTGACATGAAGCAAACCTTTGAACGCGGACAGAAAGCCAGAAACGCCATCTGTTTCTGTGACTGGCTCTATTACAGCTTGTCATGCTATGGTATGACTTGGGTTGGGAACAGAGGGAGGCATGGAAGAGATGGAGATGGAGGGAGAAAAAGAAGAAGAAGAAGAAGATGGTACGTGTCCAATGTAATGATTTTGTACAGGCCTGGTCAGCAGAGTCAAGTGAGGAAACTTCCTGTAACTTCACACATTTCAGCACAGATTAAAAACGACGGCTAAATTGGAGCAGCCTGGTGGTCAATCTTCATTAATTGCACATTGCACCAGTAAGAGCAGAGTGTGAAGGTTCAATTAGCAGGGTAAGAGCACAGTTTTACTGCTCAAAATATTGCAATGCACTCTATAACATTATGGGTGACATACCAGAGTTCAAAAGAGGACAAATTGTTGGTGCACGTCTTGCTGGAGCATCTGTGACCAAGACAGCAAGTCTTTGTGATGCATCAAGAGCCACAGTATCCAGGGTAATGTCAGCATACCACCAAGAACAGCCAACCACATCCAACAGGATTAACTGTGGATGCTGTAAGAGGAAGCTGTCTGAAAGGGATGTTCGGGTGCTAACCCGGATTGTATCCAAAAAACTCCATAAAACCACGGCTGATCAAATCACGGCAGAATTCAATGTGCACCTCAACTCTCCTGTTTCTACCAGAACTGTCCGTCGTGACAATTATAAATTATTGTGGTCTAAAACCAGGTGTTTCAGTTTCATTCTCCAACTATCGTGTACTATCGTGTGGTTTTGCAGGGATGTGTGTACAAGCACTAGCAACTGTTGGCAGGTAAACAGCAGTACAGTTCTGGGAAATAACAATTACAGCAAATATTAAAACCATCCCTCTATCAAGATCTGCAGAACTGCAGCACTTCCCAGCCTCAGGCAGAAGATAACTTGACCTTAATTGACCTCTGGGCTGTTGAAGTATAAAAGCTTAGCAATGCTTGTGGGCCATCCCACTGAATGGGTGCCATTTGCTTGTTGTAACTCTTCCAAATTAAACTTATTTTTTAAATCTTTGTTCAACTCTGAATCTAATAACACATGTATGTGTCTCAGGCAGCTTTTACTTCATTTTGTCCAAGGTTTCTAATCCAAAGATGGTTATGTTTTTCTCAGTCCTGTTACCAAAACTCATGTGAAATTTAAAAAGCATGTTTAAAAAAAGCAAGTCAACTAATTCCTTTGATTTTCTCTCATGAAAGTCTTTTTATTTTTTTAAGAATTAATTGATTGCATGGCGGCTATGCTAATAGCATTAAGACACTGAGCACATTCTAGTAATTTTCCCAATATATAATGTATTTTAATAATATATACTAATATAACATACAGAAAAACAAACGAGGGAACTTAATTCCTGTTACATAAATGAAATCTTAGATCTTATTTGTTTATTTTTAAAATATATTTTTTGGGAAAATCACTAGAATGTGCTCAGTGTCCTCATGCTGTTAGCATAGCCACCTTTTGCCTATTTTTCATGTTTTTGCTAGTTCTTTGCTAAAAACTCAGTTCTGTTACTTTCAGTCCTGTTATTCATAGCATAAAAGGTAACAGGACTGAGTGCCAGTAACAGGAGTGATTAACAGTAAAAGGACTTAGTGCCAGTAACAGGACTAAGTGCCAGTAACAGGAGTGAGTGCCAGTATCAGGATTGAGTGCCAATTACAGGAGTGAGTGCCAGTAATAGGAATGAGTGTCAGTATTAGGACTAAGTGCCAGTAACAGGATTGACTTTCAGTAACAGGACTGAGTGCGAGTAACAGGAATGAGTGCCAGTAACAGAAGTGAGTGCCAGTAACAAGAATATGTGCAAGTAAAAAAAAGTGACAGTAGCGACAGTAACAGGAGCGAGAACTGTTGATTTATTAATGTGAATATTAATAAATAAGTTAACGAAAACCACTTTTTTTCCCCATTTTGTTTGGCTCATAATGTATCAATTTGTTTAATAAATGAATAAATTGCATGATAATACATTTGATCAATTTCAGGTTTGGATCTTCTTGAAAAATGCAATTTTAATACAATTTAATTTTTTAATTTCTAGGAATCATTAGATCTTTTTTGAAGACCAGTGAGGCCCAAAATCAAACACCTAATTATTTATACTAACAGGCTTGATATCACAACTAAAATTCAGCGCAAAATCTCAATTCAAGACCTCAGTAATACAAACCACGTTCTCATGAGCTCCATGTTCGAGAGTTTGATTAGGAAACAATCTCTGGCTTCATCTCCATCATTCTTTACCAGAAGACGTGTTCTCTCTCATGGCCGCTGTTCAAATTGGCAGCTCTCCGTCTGACAGTCTGTGGTAGATGAGCAGACGGGGAGCAGGGGGATCGGCGAGGGACTTTCCTGATGAAGTAACGGCTCTCTTTTATACGGACTAACCGATGGATAGCTCTGCAGGTTTACACGGGCGTATAGTGAACTCAGCCGTCCCTGTCTAATCCAATCAAATGAGTCTCGTCTGATGAGCTCAATAACAGACATTTTCCCACCAAGACGACTCTTCTGGGATTAGTTTCTGAAGATGTGGGTCTAAAAGGAAGGCGCTAAAAGATTTTTGGGAGAATTAAGAGATGTCACAATGTACAGTTAGTGTTTATTCCAAAGCCAGTTTCATATTCAGGCATCAATTCATGACCACATAATGCTTGAACCTTTTCACATTACAGCCACAAACTTTACTCTATTTTATTTGTTATTTTACGTAATAGACCAGGGGTCACTAATAGGTGGACCGCGGTCCGGACTAAGAAGTTGTCCAATGCGGACCCAAACCGATATTCTACAGAGAAGGATTTAATTCTGACAGTGTTCATTTAAAGCGGTGTAACTTTTCTTGTTCACACTGCAGCCACGCGGCATCGCTCCCAATCGCTTTCCCTGCTTTTCTCTCGCCGCTTTGGGGCGTGTCTCCTGAAAGAGCAAGCAGTTTATCTGCCACCAGCAAGAATGTGTAGAGTTGTAGTTCAGCGCTGTGTATGAACGAGACGCCCGGTGAACCCTGCTAAAACAACCAGTTCAGGACCAGCTGCTCCTCCGTCTCTGTTATCTTACAATGAGGTTTCTTAAAGCACCAAAAAGCCTACTCAGCCTGTTCAGCCTGTGGCGTGTGTGGTGCTGAAGCCCTGTCCGCGTGGCGCTGATTGGCTATCGCCCAGCGAAACTCGCTTCTCATTTGCCGCTCGCGTCTCCTCGCATCGCATCGCTGCAGTGTGTGTTTTGCGGTACAGAAAACCCACAGACCAATCACGTTTGGTGTAAGATCACCAAATGCTCTCCTCTGCCAAACAGATCTGTGCAAACTGCTGCCCCAGGTAGTGAATTGGGGCACGTCCTGGAAAAAAGGCCTTTTTAAATAAATATATATATATATATATATATATATTTAAGAAGCAGCCAAGAGACCCATGGTCACTCTGGAGGAGCTGCAGAGATCCACAGCTCAGGTGGAAGAATGTGTCCACAGGAAAATGATTAGTGAGTGGAATAAAGAAAGACAATATGAACTATTTGGCCTGATGTTACACAGTGTTTAGCTGAAGTGGGTTCCTACATACCATGAGTTCTGCCCTATATATGTCAAACTGGGCCAAGCAACTTTGAAAAAACCTTTTCTCTAGCCCAGTGTTAGATTGTGATAAAGTACTGGATCAATTTTCAGTTTTAGATTACCTCCTCATTTAAACAGTGTATTATTGTATATTAGTTTTAGTTTCTAAGCTTACAGCCCCACAGCCTCTTTTTTGATGTTGAATAATTAATAGCTCCTGCTTAATGGTTGTTTGACTAGAAATGAAATAAATGAAGGCTGGGCTCTGACTTTTAAACAGTACTGGAGCTACTTTAAAAGAACAGGAAATACAACCCCAATTAGAAAAATGGAAAGCTGAGAAGATGTAATAAATAAATGTAGCTTATAAACAGATATTTTATTAACAAGAAATCCTAGAACACTACAATATTTAATATTTAAAGTTAATATTACACCATTTTATTTAAAAAATGAACTGATTTAGGACTGATTTTGGGCAGAAATACATCACAGCAACATTAAAACAGTACTTAATAAAACAGCCGCAATAGGAGTGTTAGACTCTGCTCAAGACTCTGAACTGTTCTATAAAGACTCGACTTCCCAGCATGCACCAACACCAGACTTCCATTCAGAATCCATTGATCACATGGCGCTAAAGTTAACTGGCTTCATCTGCTCTCTCTAGTATATATACCCCTCAGTTTGCTCAGTTCAGTGCTGAGAACTGCATCTAGTTGCATCAACCTTTTTAAGGGGGACAAATCCACCTATTTCTGATCCCCGTCAATGGTCACATGTTTCACTTCACGTGCGAAAAAGCCAATTTAATGGAAGCTTTCAGCGTCTTCACTTCTAGACGGTGCAAAAGAGCACCAGGCACCTCAGAAAGGCATTCAATCCCTCTGCCTCGCAGCTCCAGCTGCTTCAAATATTTGCCTCCCTGAGAAATCTGCAGACTGGGAAGTCTTAAATTACAAACAGAAGTGACTGGGATCTGCGGAGTCATATTTTCTCTTTCTCTTTTCTCCGCTCTCCTCTGAAGAAGTCCGTCGCAGGCCGCTCCTTGTTGCTTTTGGCTGCTGGCGTTGTGTTCGCTCCCTCCGGCCTCGGCGAGAACGAAGTGACATATCGAGACCTCTGTGTTCACAGCTGCCTCTGGCTGCTCTCTGAAGAATATTGGGGAAGGAATATATGAAGTGTGCAGGGAGTAAATGTGAAGTTTCTGCTTTAATAATTTTTAAACTGTACCGTTAACATCAAAGAAGGACTTGCTGAAGCTCTGTAGAAATCGGTGATAAGCTGGAGTTCTGAGCATGCTTCTTTATTCTAATACAGGGGTGTCCAAACTACGGCCCGCGGGCCATTTGCGGCCCGTTTCCTATTTTGGAGCGGCCCGCGAGGTATAAAATAGAAACAGAATGAAAGTTGGCCCGCTGTTAAGCAGGTTTTTATAATGTGAGATTCAAAGTTTGAACGCTAGGTGTCAGAAACGGGCCAAAGAGTCTAAAAGCGGAGAGAGTGCGCATTTCTAGTGCAGAAAAACGGGCCAAAGAGTCTAAAAGCGGAGAGAGTGCGCATTTCTAGCGCAGAAAAACAGGCCAAAGAGTCTAAAAGCGGAGAGAGTGCACATTTCTAGCGCAGAAAAACGGGCCAAAGAGTCTAAAAGCGGAGAGAGTGCGCATTTCTAGTGCAGAAAAACGGGCCAAAGAGTCTAAAAGCGGAGAGGATGCTCAGTTGTAGTGCAGAAAAACGGGCCAAAGAGTCTAAAAGCGGAGAGAGTGCGCATTTCTAGCGCAGAAAAACAGGCCAAAGAGTCTAAAAGCGGAGAGAGTGCACATTTCTAGCGCAGAAAAACGGGCCAAAGAGTCTAAAAGCGGAGAGAGTGCGCATTTCTAGCGCAGAAAAACGGGCCAAAGAGTCTAAAAGTTGGCGTAATTAAGGAGTTCAATATAAAGAGATTAAGAGTTTCATGAAATGAAACATCAATTTGAAAAATCTTAGTTTACACAACACTGTCAAAGATAGATAAAGATAGTAAGTCAAGTAAAATGGTGTGTAAATGAAATAATCAGGAAAAAAGTATTATTTAAAGTGGTATATTTCATTATTTGTTAGTGTGGTCCGTGACTTCAAATATATTTCTCCTTCTGGCCCCCAACAAAAAAACTTTGGACACCCCTGGGTTAGACTCCCCATAAACGGCTCTAATAAAGCAGGGGGTGCGTGTTGTTCCTGTGGTTCTCTATTTCTCCGCGATTCCATTGGCTGTAGGTATCCACTGCTCCTGACTCCCAGTCGCCGACTGGGTCAGATATCTAGCATGCCAAATATTTGCCGGGTGTTTACACTGGACTTTTTAATCTTCTAATTGGATTTCTCTGTTTTTTTGACGTTTGAATGTTATTTACATTGAATGTTGATACAATTTGTTGACAGCAAACCTTTCTGCTCTGGTCCTCCAACAATAAAATTTTTTTCTAGATTTTTTTTTCAGTGCAGCAAATTGAGCAAAAGAATAGGGATGTATCAGCTGATGTACGTCCACTTTTTACTCTAAGACGTGTCTGTCTCGCCACTTAAACTTTTGTGAGATTTGTGAGATTTAGCATTCCAGGAATCATAGCTCTTTGTGAATATACAGGCAGTCTTGCGTAAACTGTGAAGTTTAGAAAGATTTCAGCTGAATCTCCTGAATGCACTGGAGAGGAGGATAAACCATGGCTGATCTCTGGCATGAAGGTGCATCACCGAGCTACACATGATGAGGCCTGGGGAAGAGTCTGCTGCAAACCAAGTGCATCAGCAGCAGATTATCAAACAAACTTAGAACAAATCAGACAAAGATAACCTGAGTAAATATAAAAATCACTTTTTAAATTATAATTTAATTTATTAAAGTAAAAAAAAAAAAAACTATCCAATTTTGTTTTAATTCAGACACACTACATGATTTTCCAGCTTAAATGTCCTGTTTACAAAGTGAGAAAGGTTAGATTGGTCTGGATAGTTTTTGTTCCCTTAATAAAAGAAATCCTCAATTAAAAAGTGCTTTTTATATTTACTCAGTTATATTTGTTTGATATTAAAGTTTGTTTGATAATCTGAAAAATGTGAGTATGACAAAAATGCGAAGAAATGTGAAGCAAGTCATTTATTGATATCAAACAAAAGAAAACGAACAAAGAACCAGAAATAAAGAGAAATAAACCAAAGCATAGAAACGAAAAATACACTGAATAGAAACTAAGACAACTAACAACCTAACAGGCGTAAAACGTATATATATATATATATATATATATATATATATATATATATATATATATATACATATTGTTAAAATACAATTGGAGGGAACAGCTAACAGGCAACACCTGGGGGCAGGTAATGAGGGGGCGGAGCTACAAATTAACACAGATGGGAGCACTGAAGACATGGGCAGAGAGTGCTAAGGAAGGTATATAAACAAACAGTAGGAGAGGAAAAACACAGACACACAAGAAAGACAAAACAGGACGAGACACACTGTAAAAATATATATAATAGTAATAATAATATATATTAATATAATTTTAGTTTCACTTCTGTTGGCTGTAATTCAGTATCACTCTAAAGCAAGTGAACATCCTGTTGATAATATTTGCTGTTTTATTTTGTGATTAAAAATACATTTGCACTCATTTTTTCACGTCCCCGTCTCACTGATCATATTTGTTTGGACGCAGAAATTTTATATATTATAAATTTTAGGTTGGAAACCTGGTTTTACTCAAAGCGAAACATACATACAACTCAAAAATGTGAATAATGTGCACAATGATACCATGTTTTCCCAAACTTTAGAACCATAAGTGTGAGTAAAACCATGATATGTGTCATAGTTTTGCAGGAAAGACACCGCAACGTAAACATTCCCCTCCGATGTTTCCGAAACTTTATTACCGATGTGTTGAGCTGTGAAATATATACTCAGAGCAGCACGGCTTGGATGTGGCTTCAGATCTGAGAGGGTGTATTTAGTGTGTGTTTAGAGCAGTCGCTTTTACACACTGTAATTTTGCATGTTTGAGAAATGAGACTGACTTTTATATTTACGGGAAAAACACATGAACAAAATACAGCTCACACAAATAGAGAAAATGAACTCAGGCTACAGGCCATCAGTCCTCCACTGTCCTATTACATACTTTAACTCACTTCCCTTCCAGATTTATAGGAGCCAAGTCCTGGTGTAACCCCAGTCTCTTATCTCACTGCGTGAAGTTTTCCTGTGAAAGTTAGAGAAGGACAGTGTCTCTGTGTTATTCCACTGCAGTCTGACGCCTTTCTGACGAGCCTTGACCATTTTTATTAAAAATATACCTAAAATTATTAGCTTGTAATCTGCTTTTATTCAGCACAAACTACTCCAAACTTAGTTTGTGTGAAAAAAGTTAGTGTAAAGATCAGTTTCTCTGATTTTACCCGGACTTCTGTTTGGTGTGCATCTGTTTAAGATTATCAGGACCTAACAAGTATAAAAAACAATACCCTCATATATGAATCATAATTTCAGCTTTCTAAAGAAAGGAACTAAACTAGTTTCAAAATAAAATCTGATGAGGATTTTTACCTGGCCCACGTTCACATCTCAACTGGCTGTAGAAACTTTGGTCTGGGATTCCCGCCATCTTGTTTTCAATCAATTGAGTGTAATGTCGTCTTGTGACCACTAGGTGCTACCGGCAGTGCCTTCATATCAGACCAAAGGGTCAGCGTTTAACAAAAAGAAGTATTATGGTGCACAGAAGCAGAAATGTAGTGTCCACATATGAGGACGCAGGGTCTAAAGAGGATATGTTCGAGTTGAAAACTGGCCTCATTGGAGAAGATGATCTTACTCCAGTTTTATTTTTAATGATGAAAGGCTTTTTTTTCTAGCTTTACATGACTTTACAGTTTTCAACTGTTCTTTCTTTGCATTACACCTAGTCACCATTTGCCATTCTTTTTGTAGGTCACTTGAAGTCATTTGAAAAAGTTAAGTTAAGAGGAAGACAGATTGTAACAAGCAATCAAACAAACCAGGAGTGGCATAAGGTCACACAAAAGTAGTGTGAAAGACTAGTGAAGAGCATGAAAGATATTATGAAAAATGACCAAGATGTTGAACAATCTTTGTGTTCAGCTCATTTGAGAGTTGTCTTCAGAGAAGATGAGAAAAGAGGAGAAAAACGTGCTATTGGCTTCTGAATCCTTTCTCATTATTCTCAGGATTCACCTGTGTGAATGTAGGTCAAGGGTCAATGAGCTTACCAAAATGTTTTACCCAACATTTTGTGTTCCAATAATTAGTTCTAAAGGTTTTCAAGTCAATAAAATGACAATGGTGCCCAAATTTACACATTTATGCACCTGCCTAATTTAGTTTAAATAATGATTGCGCACTTTCTGTAAATCCTATTTTTAAAAACACAATTTTAGTGAATACGATGATGATTATTAGTAAGTGCAAAACTTTCTGAGGAAACAAAATAAGGCAAAACAAGTCTAATAACCGTATTTTAGTAAAACTTCCAGTAAAAGAAAGAACTGGATTCAATCCCAGAGCCTTTTCCACTGGGTTATAGGTCTAGACTCCATTCCAAGAAATGAAGGTATGTAATTTACAGCAGTTCCAGATTACTAATTAATAACCACTAAAGACATTTATTGCTTCTCGTGAACACAACAGAATGGTCATAAATAAATAAATAAATAAATAAATAAATAAGTAGATTCTGTAGAAAAATCTAATCAAACTTGCTGAGAAATGGCTTCTTTGGTTAACGCCTACGGCTCTGTAGGTTTTACCTTTCAAAAAGTTAGGGACAAAAGGTCAAGGTTAAGGTCATCATGTCTGAAATACATTTCTTTTACAATATATGCAGCTCTGGAAAAAAAGAAGAGACCACTCTTTCTCTTATATGATGAGTTTCTTTGATTTTAGCAAATTGAAAACCTCTGGAATATAATCAAGAGGAAGATGGATGATCACAAACCATCAAACCACCAAACTGAACTGCTTGAACTTTTGCACCAGGAGTAAAGCAGCATAACGTTATCCAAAAGCAGTGTGTAAGACTGGTGGAGAAAGAGAACATGATGCCAAGATGCATGAAAACAAAACTGTGATTAAAAACCAACCAGGATTATTACACCAAATATTGATTATTTCTGAACTGCAGCCGCAGCCGTGTGCTTGTTAAGAAGTTGTGTCTTGCAAATCTGCTGTGATTTTTAACTTTTGAATATGATCAAATCGCCTCTTATTTGGAAGAAAATCAACTGATACTGATACATAGCTGATCGATTTCTCCATCTCTAAACCTTATAAATATCGGTTGTACAGTTAAAATTCCCTTAACAGAAAGTGAAGCAGCTAAAAGCTCAGGATACCACAGGATGCCCACAATCCCTCTGTAGAACATTGTGAGGATGGAAGGATGCCTTTCAATTGGGTGAACTGGAGTATATAGTCCACAGCCTGGCTTAAGCTCACCGAAAATGAAGGACGTGGACAGACAGTGCCCTCTACTTTTCAAAAACAACAGGAGGCACATGGCTAAAATCAAAAGCACATCCAGTTCATTCCCTAATGTTTATCGTTTCATCCACGATTCAACTCAACAAGCTTAAATTAGAAACAAAATCAGGTCAGGTTTGCCTTTCTCATACCAATATTTACTCTAATACAATGTCCTTGTACCACTAATTCCCTTTTTTTTTAAGTTTGGTAGAGCAAATTAGTTCAAAATGATCTTTTTTTTAATGCGATCAATAGATGGTTCAATGCATGAAAAGAAAAAAAAAGAAAAACGAAACCTGCCAACAATAAACATGAATAAAAAACGATTTCCCAAACAGCTGCGGACATTCCTTCCTCCTGAGTCCAGACCTTTCATAACCGCTGCCGTCCACCACAGACGTTTCCTACAGGCGGTGCAGCTCGTACGACAGCCGTCAGAGACGATGATCAAGTGTACATCAATGTCAGTTAATATAATAGTCATCAAAAGATCTTTTAGAGCTAAAATTTGCAACCCATTGCTATGTCCCGGTCTATGGAAAAAGGGTCATTACTATGCACTGAGCTCGTTTTCTCTCTCTTTCCAGGGATGTGGATCAAACATTAAATGGCAAACATCTGCTTATTTTATCACCGGAACATCGTAATGGTCAAAACAATTGTTTTGGTGCGCCAAATAAGATCTGCTTATTGATGACAAGGGATTAAAGGCGCAATCTGAGGCTTTTTAGACTTCCTTCCCATCTGGTTCACATTTTTCAGCGATGATAAAATAAGCAAAAGTCCAGAAAGTGAAACATCCATCCGAGCTGCGAAAGAAAGAATGTAGCAGCTCTGAGAACCACAGTATAGTGTCACATTAAATGTATTTTGTGGTTATTGATGTTTGTTTGTTAAGTCTGCTTTGTTCTGAATCTCAAGGGACTGGGCAGAGTGATGCACTCTTGAGAGGGTTATCCAGTTAGTGGTGTTAAAAGGACTAACTTTACTTTATGAATTACAAATGTTGTGGAACAAGAGCAATTGCTGAGAGAACCTGTGAATTTTTGAATAGTATTTTATTTTTTTTACGGTGGAGCTTAAAGTGGAAACACGTCTAAAAGGGCTGCTTAAATAAAAAATGCAAAAATTCCATCACTCCATTGGGTGAATCCTTTAGCTTTTTTAGCTTTTTTTAACTGTTGCCTTTGATCCTTTGCTGGTGGATAAATGTGCAATATTGTGTTTGCCTTTTTTGTGGTTATTGATCTTTGTTTGTTATGTCTGCTTTGTTCTGAATCTCAAGGGACTGAGCAGAGTGATGCACTCTTGAGAGGGGTATACAGTTAGTGTTGTTAAAAGGATTTGCTTGTTATGGGAAGTTATTGCTTGTTATTTAAAAGTCTTCACGAAAGTTTAAACCCTGCAGGCACGTTAACTGTATTAGATGTTATCCTGACGTAATTAATTTTTTTTTTTGTCATCTTATGTCATGACCAACATTCAACCAGTAAAGCAACCTATGTCTATATCTACAATATAGACAATCTATACAATCTATATATATACAGCTGTTGGACAATGAAACTGAAACACCTGTCATCATTTTAGTGTGGGATTTTAGGTTTCATGGCTAAATTGGAGCAGCCTGGTGTTCAATCTTCATTAATTGCATATTATTGCACCAGTAAGAGCAGTAAGAGTGTGAAGGTTTAATCAGCAGGGTAAGAGCACAGTTCTGCTCTAAATATTGCAATGCACACTATAACATTATGGGAGACATACCAGAGTTCAAAAGAGGACAAATTGTTGGTGCACGTCTTGCAGGAGCATCTGTGACCAAGACAGCAAGTCTTTGTGATGCATCAAGAGCCACGGTATTCAGGGTAATGTCAGCCAATACCACCTAGAAGAACCAACCACATCCAACAGGATTAACTGTGGACGCTGTAAGAGGAAGCTGTCTGAAAGGGATGTTCGGGTGCTAACCCGGATTGTATCCGAAAAACATAAAACCACGGCTGATCAAATCACGCAGAATTCAATGTGCACCTCAACTCTCCTGTTTCCACCAGAACTGTCCGTCACCACAATCAATTATTGTGCTCTAAAACCAGGTGTTTCAGTTTCATTGTCCAACCCCTGTAGATCTACAATATATATACAGTATAGCAACCGATTGTGAAGCTTCTTGCAAATCTGAGAAATAAAGAATGTAACAGCACTGAAAATCGCAGTAGTGTCACTGAAAGTCTCCTGATACTTCTCGTAAACATCATCTACATTTTACTGTCTGTTAAATTCTACATAAAATGGAAATTTGTCGTACGCATTCGCCTCAACAGAACCACAAATTTTGCTGTCATTCTTCTTTAAATTCGCCCCCAGCCTTCCAGAGGCCTGAAGCTCCAACCCACAAAAGCCCATTTGCTCATAAAATACAGCCACTCAGTAAATCGCTGGTTAGATTTTATGGATTCTTAAGGCCACAGTGACAAGTTCTGTGCACACACACACTCAAACACACACACACACAAACGCAGATACACACAAAGTGAGCTTTGTACTGACAAATTTTAGCAGCACGTAGCTCAGAAGCCGGACCACACCATCAATCTGATTATTCTAAAACACATTATGTCCAAAAAAGGCTTAAGAAAGAAAAAACACACTTCTAAAATTAGCTGCTAAAATCATTTAGCAGCTCAGGAGCATTTTCACCTTTTTTCCTGCCAACAGAACAACTACAGAATACAAAGTGTACCAAACGTACCAAAGCCTTCAAACCAGCAGGATTAATATTTATCAATATTATACAGCTGTTTAACCCCTTAACGCCTGAATTAATGTAGCTGTATCTGAAAAAATGTTTCATGTGTGTTTTACATTTAAGTAGATAGTAAATATTGTTGAGATTATTAATTTCACTTTTGCACAAAAATAAATAGAAATTTTGGTATGTTGCAAATTTGCTACAGCAGACATAATGGTCCATACTAAGATAACAATAACAGAGTAATATAACAGTGAAAAATCAATGTTTTATTTATGCACCCAACAGCAGGCATTCAATAATAAATAACACCAATTACTGTCACCAACACAATATACACAAATATTACAGGAAACATTTCATTAATTTGAATTCTAGATTCATTTGAATTGTAAATTGTCAAAGGTTCCTAGGTCCGTGGCGAATATGCACTAACAGGCATTGGGAGAATGCAGGCGCTATCTTCGCAGGTTGATTGAATCAAACGGTTAGTCGCATATTTGCAACAACAGGCGTTAAGGGGTTAAGTTCTAAATCAGAATATATATTTTATTATGTACATTATATATTGTCACAGTCCAATGAAAAATAAGTGTCTCTAAAACAGCAACCATGTAAATTTTTTAATGGAAGTCAATGTAAAGAAATATATATATATATATATATATATATATATATATATATATATTGAAGTATTTATTTTGGTCCGTTTATCAAGAAATTTTGATGCAGTGTAAAATACAGTTTGTGTGTTCAAATTAAGTAGTGAACATCAACAAAAAAAACAACAAAAATGGAGATACTTGTTTTTCCAGAATTGAATCAACAATGTTAGTGTTAAATTTTACACTCTCAGTTTTAATTGAACACTAACAGTGTTGATATAACACTGGCGAATTTACTCTATGGACAGTGTTTATATAATAACAATATATTTGAACACACTCTTGTTCAATGTTTGTATTTATTTCTATTGTTTTTCTAATTTGTAAATTAACACTGAAGTGATTGAGACTATAAAGGAACACATAAGCAATCATGAAGTATCATATAACTTTGTACTTCAGTGGAGTGGCTTTACTGCTCTTTACAACCTAACTGGTGAAAGTGTTTATATAAGGTGCACCGGATTAAAAGTCGATTTTAAGAAAAATTTAATGATTTTAAGTGCTCCTTATAGTGCGAAAAATGCGGTACGCAAAAAATTTAAACAATATAATTGAAAAAATGTGGATCAGCCATCACTAAATATTTCCTCAAACTGAAAATAACCAATGACACAAGAGTAAGGACTATCGTTAATTCATTTTTATTCATGTGCTAATGAGGAACACACATGTGTTATTGGACATTTTTGCAATAGATTCGATTCCTCTCTGGAATGAAGGGTGGAACAGGGGGATGCAGGTACACATGAGACTCATGCCTCTCATTCCCGCAGAGCTTTAGAGCCTCATAAAAGTCACATAAAAAACAAGGGAGCTAATGGGCTCCCAGAATTCAACATTATTACAAAATAGAAAATTATAGATACTCAGAGAAATACATTGCAAAATAGCTCCTTATCATCACTTCTTACCAGTTCTCTCACACCCAAGACATCCAATTTTCTGTCAGTTTTAAAAGGTTAATAATTCACTAATATGGTTTTAATATTGTAGCGTCGGAGCGTCAAAAGGGTCAGAGTTACAAGGCCAAGCCAAAGTCCCCTTTTATTTTAACCAGGAGAAAAACACAAATAACTGCAACAAAAAATAGATCTTAAAAAGCAAGACCAGTGGCTTTCTGGTAGAGAACCTTATTAACCCACCACACTAACCCTCTAAAGGGTTAATAAAACCAGTGGAACTGCTTGATCTAAACAAAAACAAGATCATTCAAGATCCTAAATAACAAAAAAAGGCTAGCCACTTCCTTCCTAATTTTATCTTTCTAACCATTATATCTGAAAATGACATCAATTTGTTAGAAAGAGTCTACGAGTGAGTCCTTAATAAAAGAAAAAATAGCACAACACAAATGGAAGAAAACTGGTGGAAAATTAGGCTTTTTAAAAATGTTGAATTTCAGTGTGAAGTTTCAAATTTGTAAGAAACTGTAGCACAGCCTTGACTTTGGGATGGATGGATGGATGGATGGATGGATGGATGGATGGATGGATGGATGGATGGATGGATGGATGGATGGATGGATGGATGGATGGATGGATGGATGGATGGATGGATGGATGGATGGATGGATGGATGGATGGATGGATGGATGGATGGATGGATGGATGGATGGATGGGCATGTTATAAGGAGATGTAGAAGTGTAGTAATACAAAATAAATCAGGTAAAAGGGAAAAATCAGGTATCAGCATATACAACTATACTAAAAAATAAAAATCTGTCCAATTATTGTATTCTATTGTATTTAGTAGAAAGTAAAAGTGTCCAGGAGAGCAAAAATTACAGGTTTCAGCAGCAAGAAAGCAGCTTATAAGCCCTTTGGAGAGGCCTTTCTAAGTCAGGTTGTTTAAATCAGTCCATCCTTGCAGGTATTTCTATTTTTGTCTAATATTTTGGCCTAAGCATGGGATTTATTCATTCTGCTGATTTTGGTAGCTTGTAAAATGGATAGAATAATAGAATAATGATCGCCGCCGTCACGTTTACGAAGGAGAAACTATTTTAACTTGAATCAAGGATTTAGAGTGTCAGTCTAATGTGCTGGATATATTACCTTTTGGAAAACAGGGAGTACAGTTAGTTTTCTGCTTGACGTTTGGAGGAGTACTGAAGCTCTAAAGGATTTGTCTGCAGGGATTTACTCTGAGTGTTCCTTCGAGGATCTAGGATCTCCCTGTTCGTATTCTGAGAGAGATGCGGCTCATAAATTCTGGTTCGGGATGGTCGATGCTTTTTGTGCTGCTTTTGGTCAAATACTTCATGCAGTTCCAGGAGAAATCGTCTTCAGAATGAAGGCTTGAGAGGCTCCACAGACTGAAACCTCTGGGCACCAAAAGCTTGTGGTTTTACCCACTGCATTCCTTTATTTCCTGTGAGGAGTGATGAGTTAATCCTGCAGCTCAGTCGCTCCGCACAGGATGTACCCTTAGCTTCCATGATGCTTCGGTTCGGCCGCATGGTACGCTCGCAGAAACCGTCCTCCTGCTGAAATAACAGGTCCTGTTTAACGTAGAGCCGACTGTACAGTTCTGAAGGGAAAATAAAGCGATCCCGGCGGCAGATAAGAGGAAGGCTTACACCTGAACCCTGTGTAGACAGCCATTTCCTCACTTGTGGCCTGCTGCTCCCCTGAGGAAATGGGTTTTTACTCGCTGAGGGATCTGACCTTAGGTTTCAACAATTCTATTGTGCATAGCTTGTTGGGTTTTAGCCCTTTGGAACGTCACCCCTGATGGCTTAGGTATCCAGCGCCATTCCATCTAGATTCCCACTGAGGGACAGAAAGAGCCTGCCAGTCTCATGCTAAAAAAAAAACAGCAAAAAAGTAGAAAAAAGCAGACTGGATCCACAGAGCAACAAGTCAAGCATTGTTCACACTTGCCACATCTCAGGTTATGTGAAAACAGTAGGATCTACTCTGTTTAAATCTGGGGAGAAGTGCTGGTGTTGGGCGATTTTCCCTTTAGGATGCTTAGAATGGAATCGTCTAGAGCAGGGGTCACTAATAGGCGGACCGCAGTAACCGATAAACTACTGAGAAGGATTTAATTCTGACCGTGTTCAATTAAAGCAGCGGAACGTTTATTATCTTTAAGGTTTACGTGCTTTATTACAGTGCAGTAAACTCACAGACCAATCACGTGTGCTTTAAGATCACCAAACGTTCTCCTTAGCCAATCAGATCTGTGCAAATGCAGGAGGGCGGAGCCACACAGGAGAAGCAGGCAATGAGAAGTGGGAGGATAAAGCGAGAAAAGATGAGAATACAGATGGTGCGCACCAGAAAAAGAAATTAAAATACTACATTTATATAACATATTAATAGTAATGTAACAGAGCGTTGTGTTACTTAAAGGAATTAAAGAGAAACAACCGAGACAAGAGTCCAAAATATTCCACTTTACTCCACCTGATCAGAAAAAACCTCTCTCTCTACTCCCAAAACAACCCTACCTCAAAACTACGGCAGCCCCCAGAGGACAAAAAGCATTGGCAACTTCCCCCATCAGTTTTGCCCACAACACAACATAAAGTATGCAACAGTAATAATAATAAATAAAATAAAACTACTGTTTTTACAAAAAAAGCTGATATTTTGGCCAAGTTCAGCAAACATTTCTCCATATATTATACGATTTATCATTCACGTAATTATTATTATGACAGGCAGGCCTAAATCCAATATAAATAAAATCAAATAGAATAAATATAGCATTTTGAAACAAAGAGAACATAGAGATTAACATTATTAGACTCGATATGTTAAATGCGCAGAACCAACCGGAGATCTGTTTTAAACCTATAGTTACTTACACAAGGTAGCTAAAGTTAACTAGCTCTGTAAACAGAGCTGTAAACTCCGCCTGTGGGCAGTCCTGAGCTGGGGTGGGCGAGGCAATGAGGTCGCTGGTTGACATCGACATTTCTTTAATCAACATCTCTCTGATCAACTCATATTTCTCTCATATTTCGGAGGATTTTCTTTTACTAGCTACTGCAGACATTGGAGGTTAAGGAAGAGTTTCATGTGCAGCATCAAATACATCTTGGAAAGAACGACAGTATTTCACAAAGAACAAAAAAAAAAGGATTTTAGCAGAAGGAGACCTTTAAGATGTATTCGGCCAATACTCTCTCTAGTGAATGGAGAAATAGCGCACTAGCGCAGAATGGTGGCCCTGCGGTTAAAGGCAGTGCTCAGGTTACGTCAAAGCCCCAGAGTCCGCTCTATATCATAAAATGCAATTAAACAGCGCTCACTTCGACCGGTATTCTGTCGAGTTGTGTTGCTTTGTCAAACCGTGCTTCCCTAATGTATACTTCATGTCTCGGTAAAACACAGAATCAACCGGAGATCCGATTTGAACCTATAGTTACTTACACAAGATAGCTAACGCTAACTAGCTCTGTAAACAGAGCTGTAAACAGAGCTGTAAACTCCGCCTGTGGGCAGTTTTGAGCCGGGGTGGGCGAGGCAATGAAGTCACTGGTTGACATCAACATTTCTCTCAACATCTCTCTGATCAACTCGTATTTCTGAGGATTTTCTTTTACTAACTACTGCAGACAACGGAGGTTAAGGAAGAGTTTCATGTGCAGCATCATAAACAACTCAGACAGAATGATAGTATTTCACAAAAATAACAGAAAAAAGTGGATTTTAGCATAAGGAGACGACGGTGCACTAGTGCAGAACAGTAGCATTGCGGTTAAAGGCACCACTCAGGCTCTGGTTGGATCTGAACGCAGACCATCTGTCCTCCACCGATTTGGTTTATAGAAAGACTTGGAGGGATACTATGAAACACACTTCAGCTTTCATCACACAAGAGGGGAAAAATACCACCCAGCGCTGAAAATAACACAAACAGCGCGTAAGATCCACCACAGCCGAGTCCCGAGCCACTGTGTGTGCTCTTAGCGCTTGTTTTGATCGCTCAAGATGTTCGTTTGGCAGAACCATACACAGTTCTTGAATCAGTTAAGAGAGAGAAAACACACTGTTAGCCCATCTTACAGCATATATATTACTGGTGATATAGCGCTTATGGGCTGTGGTGCGGTTTATCCACACTCTTCAACAACTTGAGTCCTTATTTCTATTCCTATGGGAATGTGATAAACAGCTAGGGTTGCCACCCGTACTGTAAATTTCAGGACATCCTTTATTTGACAATTAAATGTTGCGTCCTGTATTAAACCAATATGCAAAGCGATTTGTTCTTTATTTCCAAAAATGTCCATAGAAATAATAAACATATGCATATATATATACATATATTTGTAATTATCTTTAATTATAATTAAAATAAGGCATGCCCACCAAATAAATATGATTTCTGAAAGGTGGCAACCGTATAAACAGTTAAAAACAGCCTTTAGACAATACAAGAACAAGCAAGGGACCTCAAAAACAAGCCCAAACACATTTACTTAATACTAGTGGTGTCAATCGCTAAAAAAAAATATATTACATTTGATTAATCACAGCAAAATTCTGTGATTAACTGTGATTAATCGGACTTGTCCTTTCTATAACGCGGGTTTTTATAGTGGATATTTAAATGCAAGTAAAAGAATGAACTTAAGAAATATAAAATGTAATTATATTTTTTTTAGTAGAGGTGTTTAATAAAATACTAGTATATACTTGGTATGTTTGAGGGGAGATAAGCCAACATGGGGCGCTGAAATAAAGAATCTCAGGAAGTGTGGGGGGATGACCATTTAA
This sequence comes from Astyanax mexicanus, assembly GCF_023375975.1. Lineage (NCBI taxonomy): Eukaryota > Metazoa > Chordata > Actinopteri > Characiformes > Acestrorhamphidae > Astyanax > Astyanax mexicanus. The sequence goes on along the minus strand of NC_064421.1, from coordinate 46,892,168 downwards.
ATGGACTGGGTGAAAAAAAGAAATGTGTACACTGTCCCTTTAAGAGGGAGCCCTACTTAAAACACATCACTTAAAGGAGAAACCTGTTGTGAAACGGGCTTGTAGGGATGTAGTAATACATGATAACTAGTATGAACTTTTGTTGAATAGCCGACGTCCATTCATTCCCAGCATTAAAAAATACATCACTTTTAGCCGATGCTTCCAACAGGCTTACAATGCTAGTAATAGGGGCATAGAGTTACCCATGCAAAGATATCTAAAGCTATGTTTACACCATTAACAAACTCAAAGTAGCTCCACTTTTCATTTGTAGAATTATGTGGGCCCTGACATTTAAAACAATGCACTCAGAGCTTTAAAATGTACAGATTGGTTATTAAAATCACTGTTTTACATCACTAAGTTTCTCTAGAAGGGCTCAATTCTCCTCAGACCACCCTCGAAGGCTTAAACTAATAATGAAGAAAATTCTGAAGAAATGGTGGAACTCGCTGTCTTTAAATCAACACAAACAGCATCCAGAGCATTCCTGACCTACGAGGTCACAAACCTTGGAAACAGCAAAGACCAAATACAAAAAAAATATAAAAAGAAAAACAAAGCAAAACACAAAAGTGAGCTCAGAGCTGTTGAAAGGAGGTTGAATGTTCACCAAAACAGAGCTCAATTAAACTAAACTAACCAATCCCCTTCTGTTGAGGAGCTTGTATTATTCATTATTTTTCATTATTTATTAGGCTGAACAAGAAAAAACAGTTTCCACTGCTTATTAAAAAGTCAGTGTTTCAAAAAAAAAAAAAAAAAAAGGTCACACGCTCTAATATTAGGTTAGACCGCCTTTAGCTTTCATTGCAGCTTTACGCATTCACTGTGGCATTGTTTCAATAAGCTTCAGCAATATCACAAGATTACTTCAATCCAGTCTTGCATTAATTTAGTTTTTTTGCCTCGCTCAAAACACCCAAAATTGTGTGTGCACCTACCTTGCTAAGATGGAAATGGACGTCTGAGTGTTGTCACGGTTCAAATCAGTCAGTGGCGCACCTGTGTTTTCTGTTGCCAAAATAGGGATAGGGATATAGTACCTATATATAGACTGAATCAGTCTAAATCAGTTAAAGGATGACTCTGTCTCTGCCCCACAATTCTTTTATTCTAATACTTACCATATTTTAAGGCGCACTTATCATTGTCATTACGCCTTATAATCCGGTGCCATCTTTTGTATGAATTCTACCAGTCATGTTGTAAGGAGCAGTAAAGCCACTCCTCTGCAGTTTTCAGGAGAGAAATCTGTGTAGATTAACATTCAGTGCTTGTTCAACTTTAAAAGAAAATGCTTTTTTTTAATTATTATTATTTACAGTTTTGTTCACTTAACTTATCTTAGCTTAGCATTACAGGTCTTTGCTGAATTATAAGGCAAATATGGTGACACCCCTGTTCCTTACTACTAGTGTCACATAATGTACCTTATAATCTGTAATAATAATAATGTGCCTTATGTAAGAAAATAGATCAGAAAATAGACATTTATAGATAAAATGTGCCTTATTATCCAGTACGCCTTATAGTGATGGTCCTAGTGATGGCCCACAGGTGTGTTTAACTGAAAAGTGTGTACTGTTGTTAGCTATTTGAGCAGTCTGGGGTTATTTAAAATGAATATATTAACAATATGATTCAGTCAAGAACTTGAGCGTTACTGTGAGGAGCACTGTGTAGGTTTAACTGGCAGGTCTGCACCAACCACAAATATGCCCACGTTATGTAACGTACTTTCCGAGACGGCTGCCAATCAAAGCCAAAAAAGGTGCTTTACTTGCCAAGCACATTTTGGGTCTGTGGGGCTGAATTAGCCAGAGCAGATCAGTTATCTCCTGAGCCCAAGAAAAAGCCTGACGTCTGGCAGAGGCAGTGCAAGCTTTGGCTTAAAGAAGGTATTACAAGGGAAATGACTTCTGCAAGAAAATGAAGACTGTCCATCTTCTGCAAGACACTGATAAAAAAAAAGGAATTTATTGCACTTAATTTCAACAGGTTAAAGGCAGCAGTATTCTATTTCAGAGTTTTAAGAGCTTCTAAAAAATCAATAAAGTTGCATACAGTACATAGTTTCCCTGTTAAGATTAATACATATAACAAAATTTGAGATATTTTTTTTATAACAGTGTTTAAAAGCAAGCGAATAGAGGTAAGAGAGAAAACTATTGATTAAAATCGATACATAAGCAGATCTAGCTGTATAAAATTAAGACATCTTTAATGAATAAATTTTATCTTTAATTTAAAGTGTACCGTATTTTTCGCACTATAAGGTGCACTTAAAATCTTTTAATTTTACCAAAAATCATCATTGTAAAAGCAGTAAAGCCACTCCACTGAAGTACAGAGATATACAGGAGCTTCAGTTCCAGTTCTCCAGCACCAAGGCTGGAGTAGCATTAGCATTAGCCGCTAACCGCGCTAGCTCTTTGGCTGTTCTGAGGTAAGAAATAATCAAGAAAGACTGTTGTAGTCTGCTGCTAACTCTGTCTAGCACTACTGGAGCAGCATTAGCATTACACGCTCGCAATTAGCAATAATGCTAATGCTGCTGCACTCAGCCTTAGTGGAAATCTGGAAATCTAAGCTTACTGTACATAAATGGGAGCACTTTACTCACCCAAATGAACAGATATCAAAAGAGAAATCTGTGTAGATTAATATCCAGCGCTCTTTTGACTTGTCCGATTTATTTATTTATTTATTAAGAATTACAGTTTTGTTTACTTAACTTAGCTTAGCTTTACAGGTCTTGCCATCCAGCAGCGAGACCTGCTGAATTAGAAAACTAAACATGGCAACACCCCTGTTCCTTACTATTGTCTCATAATACGCCTTATGTATAAAAATAGACCAGAAAATAGACGTTTATTAATAGTGCGCCTTCTAAACCGGTGTGTCTTATAATGTGAAAAATACGGTATTCTGAATCTGCTGAATGCTATTTTAAAAGATTTAAGAGATTTCAAGATACATTCTTTAAACCTTGTGATCTCATTAAAGCTCCACAAATACCTCAACCTGCTTGCATCATAGAGTAATGTAGTATTCACTGGTTCATCTGATAAAGGTTAAATGTGCAGTTCTCCCTTAATAAGCTTTTAAAGTGCAACATCCTGAGAAAATGTGTTTGCTTGGTTTGGTTGCTGTGACCTTTCCAAAGCTGCAGGGTCTTCAGCGCCAGGCCTCTGGTCCATGAACATCCTTTATCAGTGTGATGCTGTCTATTACTTTGCCAGACTGTGGACAGAACACATATTATCAGTTCTTAGGTCAGTTGGAAAGCCTTGTAGACAAGAGTTTAATGGTGCAAGTTTTGTACAAACACTGAACATCACTGAAAGAAAAACATAATGTTGATAATACTCAAAATAATAAAAGTAAAACATTTGCTAATAGTTAAAAATACTGTAAAAACTCTATGACCCCATTTACATCTGGTAATGTAATGTGACTTGTATCTGGATTGTATCCTGATATGATTTTTAATCACATGCATCCACACTAAGGACTAGCAAGTAGTAGACTTTTTTTTTTTTTTTTTATGTATAAGCAGATCTCGATTATGATAATATTTTTTACTTCTTACATAACTAAAAAAGACAGCTATATTCAGAATTTTTTTAGAGCCAGCAAAATATTAAAAATGGCACCATTTACAGCTGCTAAATTTGCAAATGATTGCAAACGAAAAAACGACAACAAAAAAATACAAATAGCAAGCTGCTCCTTTCAATTTTATTTTATTTTAAGAAAAAATGAACAAAAAAACATCCCTATTAAGGAAAAGTGCAAAATATAAAATGTACTTCTATATAGGGGATTAAAAAACAAGCGTATCTACTGACATAAGCTACCCTCTGGCAGGTTCTATACACAAAGATGTACAATCTCAATTATCTCACTTAAAAAAAAAAATCACATTAACACAGTAGACTATATTATATTGTCATAGAAGTTGCACACTCCTAGTCTAATCACTAATAAGGTTTCTGACGAGGCACTGATTGTTAAAGCAGTCTAAGGCGCTGCTTCTATGATCGGGAGATTGCTGGTTCGAATCCCGGGCATTCAGCTTGCCATCAGCTGCTGAAGCCCTGAGAGAGCACAATTGGCCTTGCTCTCTCTGGGTGGGTACAGTACAGTAGATGGTGCTCTCTCTTTCCCCTCATCACTCCTAGGGTGATGTGGATCAGCACAAGGCTGCATCTGTGAGCTGCTGTATCAGAACTGAGTCGCTGCGCTTTCCTCCGAGCGTTCAAAAAGAATGAAAAATAAAAACATAAATGAATCGCTCAGATTGGCCAAAAGCGCTATGCTTACACGCAGATGTCTGTAGCTCAGCGGTGGAATCAAATTGTGCCCATTATGCAAAATGAGTGAATAAAAAGTTTAATAGTTGTTGAATGGTTACTAAATGCATCTTGGAGAGACAGATGTGGCTTGAATGCATAAAATGGTCTGAGTGATCATGTTCTATCTGATTTAAACATGTCTAGGGTGTGTGTACACATTTTTTACACAGTTTTATGAGCCTTTATGAGCCTAAAATATGTCCTGATACACCAGACACAAGCGTTAAATAACCATATATGTTGCCATAATTCCTTTAAAAATTGTTAAACAAATTTCTCAGAGATTTTACCTGATCATCAGACACCTGCTCCAGGTAGATGTGTGTAGTGTTGATGAGGTGCATACGCGTGTATCCGTAGTCAGTGCTCCTGAAGGCACTCCAGTCCCGAGGCTTGGGAATAAAGCCATCATGCTTCTCTCGACAGCCCTGAGGAAAACAATACATTAGCCTAATAATGCTCTCTGAGAGTCTTTAGGGTAGGATATAGTTTTATCTTATAGCTACATGTCCCTTTAAAAGCTCTTATGTATACTCACAGCTGAGCCAGTGATGATATGCACAGGTGCTTTGGGGTTCACATATGGCTCATCAGTACTGCCATTATACACCTGTGAGAAACAGGAACAGCGACTAAACGCTCATTAACATCTGTGCAATAATAACAATTAATCTGCATTTAATATGATCAGCACAACTCATCTAGTGTCTTTAGCCTCAGATTGAACTACAAATCCCACTGACCTTGTAGTTGTACACAGGCCACAGCCTCTCATAGGTATGCTCATGTGCCCAAAGCTCCAGATCCACACCTGCAACAACACAACACACAAATCACATCTGACATCAAATAAATAAACAGATCACACTCATATCCAGACATCAAAATAATAAACTGAACTCATCGTGGCTTTGAGGCTGAAAGCTAGTGCTCCAAAACACATTACAGACTTTCTATGGAACTTCCACTGAGAGAGATCCAAACCCTTCAGGGTTACTGTGGTGAAATGTTCAGAGAGATTTCTATTACTGTCTGCCTGGCAAGATAGAGTCGTCTTCAGCTGCAAATAAACACTCTCACTGATACTCAGAGAGCAGAGGACGTCTGTTACTTTCACTGAATGAGTCTCAAGAAATATAGTTGTTAAGAAATGAATGTTATAATGCACAATTTGAATGTAACAAAACCTAAAGGCTAATGTTTTAATAAACCTTAGCAATAAATTATCTTCAAATAATAACAACACAAATTAAAAAAGTAAAATCATAAAAATACGTAATGCATACTTTTAGATAGATAGATAGATAGATAGATAGATAGATAGATAGATAGATAGATAGATAGATAGATAGATAGATAGATAGATAGATAGATAGATAGATAGATAGATAGATAGATAGATAGATAGATAGATAGATAGATAGATAGATAGATAGATAGATAGGGGTAGTGCAACAAGAGAGCACAGTAGGAAATATAAGACTCTAAACTATAAGATTCTAAACTGAAATTTGAAGAATATATACATCAATATATAAATACAAAAACTATACAAAGTGTGGAAGTAATCAGCCATTGATATGAGGTAGTGCAGTAATACAGAATAAATTAAGTAAAGGAGATAGCAGGTATCAGCAGGTATATGACAAATACTAAATATAAAACCTGTTTTGTTTGACTTAAACAAGACTAAGATGTTTTTAGCTTTCATCAATTAAAACTAGACTAAAACTAATAACAAACAAGGGCCCTAGTTTAGCGTTCTATAGTGCACTGGTCACTTCACACTTCACACTTCACATGCCAGCAGCTCATTAAAGGGAACAGTAATGTTATTTTATTAGTTATTCTTTTTATTCTTTATTGTTGCATGTGCTTCAGTGTTTTACAAATATAAAAAATATATAAAAGCAGATTTCAGTTAAATAATAGCAAAGTGAAATAAAACGTGATTTTCACTTTTCAATTTTTGATTTCCGAAACTGCAGGATGTGAGAGAGAATGGGTGAGAATGAACAGAATGCCTATATCTGCTTTATTAAGTAACAATTATTAACTTTAAGTTGCTGTGCACATTTTTAAGAATATTTGTTTTATATAGTTGGTTCCTGAAGGCTCTGGGCGTGGTGTTTTTTTGTTTTTGTTTTTTTTTTGCTGTGGAAAAGAAGTGATGGTATGTGGTATTTTGCTTGGAATGCGCAGTGTGCAGTGCGCACGGTGATCCAGACAAGATTGGGCGGCTAACTGTTGACTGTTGTCCTGGTTTTAATCAATCAGTTGCGCACCTGCATTTCCTATCACCGGGGTACAAGAAACACGCCATAAATTTACCTGAACACACCTTACTTCAAGACCACCACACTCATCTGCGTTAAAATATTCCTAAACTACCAACACTTTTTTTTAACAACGCGTGCGCAATAGACTAATAGGCATGAAAATAAGTTACATACAGTGCTTAACCAGTGACTCAGAATGTATTCAGCAGTAGAGGATTGTAAGATATATGTGTGCAGTATACTGAGACAGACATAGTGGGGTCATTAAACAGATACCATGCTGATAAAACAGATCCTCCAGGCCAGGGGCTGGAGGTTTCGTGTCGTTCCGGCCAAGCCGTACCTGAAAAAGAGGGAGATTACGGATTACAGCGGCTTCGGTAGTGCTGACAGTCTCCCAGTCACTGTAAAATCTACTGCTGGTTTAGAACATAAAAACTAATTAGATTTAAGGGCATGCTGAACTGAACTTAATGGAGACCAGTTTACGAGATGCGCAGTAAATGCAATTTAAAACAGCTGTGTTCAGTATGTTCCAGTCGGAGGTAGAAGATCAGCTCAGCTCAGGACCAAATTGTCACTTTCAGAAGCCATTAAACCCGTCCACAAACGCAGCCCTGTGCAAATCTTTCAAACGGCCTTCCCTTACGTAACACAGGAAGACCTCCTGAGATGCTGCATGACCGAGCATTTCCCCTCCAAGACCAGTATACACCGTTTACAGGCTTACGTCAGGTTATTCACATACCTTTATAACACTAGCGGAAGCTGACTAGCGGAGAGACACTGGAACTTAATCAGTCAGTGCACCTTTTTCCAATTATGAACTTAGGAGACACACACTGGCTATTACACAGTAGTAAGAGCAGGCAGTAAGAGCATGGAATTTGCATTTAAATAGACCAGTGTGGGCAACAGACAACTAAGTGTGGCGCCAAAGCAGCAAACCCTGTTCACATATAGAGTCCTGTCTCAATAACCCATGTATCCTGTCACGGTTTGAATGAAATACTAGATCAAGCAGTATAAATTCAATACCCTCACATTACTCCCCTTGCTTGGAATGATATATCGTGCAGCCCTATTATAAGGCGCACTGCATTATAAGACACATTATGTGACACTAGTAAGGAACACTAGTGTCACCATGTTTTCCTTCCAATTTATTAGGTCTCACCTCTGAGTGGCAAGACCTGTAAAGCTAAGCTAAGCTAAGTTAAGTAAACAAAACCGTCAAACGAGCGCCGGATATTAATTTACACAGATTTCTCTCCTAAAAAAAACAGCTTAATGCCGCCCGACAGAGCTACACTGAGGAACCCTGAGTGTTCCGGTAAGGCAGGGTGATATTAGCTAGCGGTTTGACCCACATAGCTTGTTTAAACTCGTTAAACGTGCAGACTACAGTACAATATACTAACTAGCGGTTAGTGGGTAATGCTGCTCCAGCAGTGCTAGCCAGGGTTAGCAGCAGGCTACAGCCCGATAATGTTGGATGGTCAAAGATCTAGCGTATACGTTGCCATTGCACATTGTGCCATTAAACCCGGAAACTCAAACCCAGAAATGTTTCTTACAAAGCTCTCAAACTTTGTGCAGTCATCATGATCATCATCAGAGCAGTACATGGGTCGGTGTGCCATAGTGATGATCCAGGGCCGTATTGCTCGGTTCTCTGGTTTGTTCGCCTCCTAAAGAACAGACAGATGTAGGAGTAGAAAGTTTAGATAATTGGGTGAAAATGTAACAAGTAGAAGTAAAAAGTGTAGTATAGATATAAAAGTATAGATAACCAATATTTCTATTTAGTATTAGTACTTCATTACCTGACACCTCTGTCCCAACACACTTAATAAACATTGAAAATATGTCAGAAAATGTAATTAAGCATACAGTATAAGACCACCAGTATGTTGGTGTTAAGTCAAACCTCCAGGTCACTCTGCAGCCACTTGTATTGTTCGAAGAGAAGATCCAATCCATACTCAAGGTAGAAGTAGACCTCAGTCGAGAAGGAGATAATGTGAGCAGACCCGATATTCCAGCTGCAAGACACATACACAGCAGTGTTAAATATGACAGGTGATTTTGATTTAGTTTTAGTCTTAATCTTTTAACTAAAATGCGTTACAGTATTAGTCACATTTTTGTCTTTTGGTTATATCAACATTTTAGTCTAATTTAGTCTAATGAACAAGCCCACCTTTCTAAATATCTTGGTAACGAGATGCACGCCACATATTTTGAGTTTAAGTTTTAATGGTAGCGCAGCTGCTCCTATAAATGTGGAAAAAGAGCTTTTTCCTTATGATCGGTGTTGTGCCGAATTCAGCACCCCTGCCAGGAAAAGCACCGCACACATCGTCTTCTTGCCTTTAATTTACTTGGAAAATGTAAAAAAAAAAAATCACAAGATACTGTTCTAAGCTATGCTGGCTTGTACAAAATAATGAAAAATAATCATAATCATGTCACCTGCAGCCTCTGTCGTGAGAGGGTGCTTTTCCTAGCGGGGGTGCTGAATTTGACACAACACCGGTCATAAGGATCATAATTTCATAAGGTCTTCATGTTCGCTAAGTTTTTATTATTTGACAAAAAGTGTAATACATTTTTTTTCATAGTTTTTGTTTTCAAGCATTCATTTATTTTTGTTTTCCTCTCGTTTTCGTCATAAAAAATAGGTTAACAGATTTTTTTTTATCATAGTTTTCTTTAGTGAAATTAACACTAATACACAGACATAGCACATTCAAGTACTTTCAGAAAGCAAAAGTGAGCAATGAATGCCTTTCTATAAACAAAAACACTGTTCCGATAGCAACCGCTATCTCCTCTTTTTACCAGTGATTATCCCTGGGAAGCTGTTCCAGAGAACAGCTGGAAACGTCTGCTCCTGTGTTATTAAAGCGAAACCTCGGCGCTGCTTCCAGTCTGACAGGAGCGAAACTATAATGCTTAGTGAAGCGAAGATGTCTAATTTGTAAAATTATGTACAAAATGTTTTACTGGTCATGCCCAGAACACGGTAAATGTGCTTAAAATCATCTAAACAAAATACTTCTGCATGTAGTTTAAATCTTGGTGTCACAGAGGAGCACAGGGGATTTAAGGTTTAATTATATCAGACACACTAATGTTCAGCAGGGAGAAAATGTTTCATTTTATTTTGGGAATGATCTCTTACTGAGTCTGCCATTTTAATCAGTTATCTAACTTTATCGCATGAGGACTTCTGATCCGAGCCATCTGAAGGAGTCAGAGCACTGCCAGGATTCAGCACAAGCCAAAAACACAACTGGACAGCGCATTACAGGCAGACTGAAACGGAAAATGAAAATGAATAACAAGAAACAATGATTTTAGAGTATTTAGAGTAGATGCAAGTGAAAATCTGTTTGGACTGAGGAGAGAGCACTGTATCATACTCACTATACCAAGCATATGTTCACAGCAGGTAAAAATTGCCCATTTTTTGCAGAATATGATGCAAACGCAAGTGTGTTTTCTGTGTGAACAGCATGAACCAAACCAAGTGTGACCTTTTCTATTCGGATGACACTCATTTTTATGATATACAGCTCTAGAAAAAATGAAGAGAGCACTTCAGTTTCTGAATCAGTTTCTCTGATTTTGCTATTTATAGGTTTATGTTTGAGTAAAATGAACATTGTTGTTTTATTCTATAAACTACAGACAACATTTCTCCCAAATTACAAAAAAAAATAGTCATTTAGAGCATTTATTTACAAAACATGAGAAATGGCTGAAATAACAAAAGATGCAGAGCTTTCAGACCTCAAACAAGTTCATATTCATAGAGTTCAGAAATCAATATTTGGTGGAATAACCCTGGTTTTAAATCGTCATGCGTCATTGCATCATGTTCTCCTCCACCAGTCTTACACACTGCTTTTGGATAACTTTATGCTGCTTTACTCCTGGTGCAAAAATTCAAGCAGTTCAGTTTGGTGGTTTGATGGTTTGTGATCATCCACCTTCCTCTTGATTATATTCCAGAGGTTTTCAATTTGGTAAAATCAAAGAAACTCATCATTTTTAAGTGATCTCTTATTTTTTTCCAGAGCAGTATATCTGATTTATCCAAAATATGATTCAATATTTAGATCTTTAGAGCCCAGATCATAATTCATGCAACACTTGTGTTAAGAAGAATGAATAAAGGCCATTAGGAAATATTTGAAGAAATGACAGAACGTTGCCTCAATAAGATTTTGCTGCAATGTCAAAAGAAACAGAAAAAAAACTAAAAAAAAGTTTAAAGAGAATCAGAATTGTGCAGCCAATGTCGTCCAGTTAGCAGTGTCCTATGAGCAGCGTCCACTTCAAATAATGCTCATACTGCTCCAGTCTCGGTGCTGGAAAACTAAACTGAAACACCTGTTCTTATACATCAGCTCACAGACGCAGCCTTGTGCTGATCCACATCACCCTAGGAGTGATGAGGGGAAAGAGAAGAATGCCATCTACTGTACCCACCCAGAGAGAGCAAGGCCAATTGTGCTCTCACCGGGCTCTGGCAGCTGATGGCGAGCTGCATGACCGGGATTCTAACCAGTGACCTGAATTTTTGTGGTGTGGATAGATAAGAACGAAACTGAAACTCCTGTATAACGCTGAAAGGCGCAGTAAACATTTTGGGGAAAATTAAAGAACTTTAATTGCTTAAAATACGGTACTTGCATTTTGTAAACCTTCACACTAAAAAGAACGCTTCCATTCCTGACCAGCAGATGTGATGGATGAGACCTCAGTGGAGCTCGCCTGCTCTAAACAGGAAGACATGACTGCATGCTTGTGGTCTAACAGCAGCTCATCTTACTACTCTGCAGCTCAACCCACCACCAGTTAACTCACTTTCCCCTCGCCTTCCTCTCACGCACAGCGCAGATCAGGGTTTGATGCAGAGCAGCGCTGCTTTGGGTTGTCAGGTCTTTGGTATTTCGCTTAAAGATGATACCCATTATTACGTAAGAGGAGAAAATCTGAAAATATGTCCTGGACATAAACAGGTAGTTGATGGATGGAGGCAGTGGGAAGGGAACTGAAGAAAAACTGGAGGTCTTACCTGTACCAAAGGCTCTCTGTCTGGCCTGGCATGCTGAAGCGGTTCCTGTAGTGCGAGAAGTTACTGGAAGAAATAGAGGAAAATATATTTTGAGCACCAACATCAACGGCTCTCCCCAAAAACACCTGAGCGCGTGATGAAACGCCCGGCGTGTGTTCTTTCAGTCAGCCAGAGGTGCGCACCAGGCCTAGCCAAGCACATGCCAACCTGACGGTCAAATATTTTATTTGGACATAAAGCTTGGAAAGAAACGTCTTTCTAGGAACTTTCTATCCAGCAGAGGTGCTAAATTTTCCTATGTTTTCCCAAATTTCAAAGTCATGGAAGTGAGCGCCAGTAAGCGTCTCAGAGATGTACAGGTATATGTGAAATCTGTAAGCAGCACGATGAAAAACTACAATGTTAGAAAGCAGAATGGTATGAAATCACTAATTAAATTGTATGCAGTAAAGCAGGGGTATGAAATTGGCAGGAAACATCTGGCCTGTGAGGTTGTTTAAACTATAAAAAAAACTAGAAAGCTTCTCTGGTGAGCTTTTGTTTATATTCCTTCCCTTTTTCTCTCTGTCGCGCTCGGCTTGACTTTAGTTTCTGCCCGTTCTCGTTTTTACGCCCGTTCTTGAGTTCCCTATCTCCTTATAAGGGTGTTTTCTTTTCCTGGTCGTGTCCCAATTCACTAGCCAGGGCAACTGTAGTGTATTGGACCTCTATTTTTTTCTTTCTCCTTGGGTTTGCCAGATCTGAGATCAACTGTTCTGCAATTGGGTTCAACAACCCTCTGGGCTGGAGAGCTACTAGTTCCAGCACTAGCTCGAGGAATGTAAAATATGCCTGCACCACATCAGAAAAGGAATATTCCAACTATGGCACCCACCAACAGGCCATGCTTGAACTCTTTGGTCGTCCCCAACCTATGCCTGACGTCATGCTTTTATTTACTGCTGTCCCTTAACTTTTGGCACAGCAGTTCATATTCTATAGAGAACTTAAACGTCAATCGTCAATTCAGTCTATTAAGTTTCCATACAACCATGGACTCAACTCTTACAGACCTACAGATGCGTGCATGGGCACACGGCATGAGCAGCATGTAACCCTAACTTAACCCTCAGCCGCTGTAAAACAACACCGTAACAGAATAAACGAAAGTGGATCTGCATAAAGAGTTTCGGCAGTATGAAGGCCATCCTGAAGATCCGGGGCTGTTTTGAACGTAAAATAAACATGTCATCACCGCTGGCAGAAAACCTCAATTCTCCAAACCATTGCACTGCACTGGTGGAAAAGCTTGCTGGACATTTTCCACACAGCTCCAGGCTTTTTTTTAACGATGAAATATAGGGTTAATGGTAAACTAAATATAGGATTATGTTTCTTTTTTGGTTCGTTTGAAAAGAGGCCTTTTAATTAGGTCTCACAACTATGTCGTAAGCTTTTACACAGACATGCAATGAAATGCACAAAAAATGTTGCATTTGAAATAATTTAGCTACACAAAAGTCTTTTGAGAGCCTTAAAGGTGTGTTAAATTAGGTAAAGAATGCCGTATTTTTCGCACTATAAGGCGCATTTTATTATTTTTTTAATTCAAACAATTGCTGCATGTTAATCCACACAGATTATTCTCTTGAAAACTGTTTATTTGGGTGAGTAAGCTTAGATTTCCACTAAAGCTAGCCAGACAGCACTATACTAAGGAACCCTGAGCGTTCTAGTAAGCCAGGGTGATATTAGCTAGCGGTTCATCGCACGTAGCTTGTTTTAACATGGAAAACATGCAGACTACAGTCTGATATACTCACCTCTGAATGGCGAAAGAGCTACAAGCGCTAAGCACGGTTAGCAGGTAATGCTAATGATGCTCCAGCAATGCTAGCCAAGGTTAAAAGCAGGCTACAGTCTGATAATGCTCACCTCTGAAAGGTGAAAGAGCTAGCGCTTAGCACGGTAAGCAGCTAATGCTAATACTGCTCCAGTCTCGAGTCTCTGTGCTGGAGAACTAAACTATAAAACTAAATTATAACATATAACATAAAACATTAAAAATCCTACATACGGCGCACTGACAATTTTTGGGAAAATTAAAGGATTTTAAGTTTTTAAGTGCACCTCATAGTCCAAGAAATACGGTCCTAAAAGTGCATTTGCTATTTAATATACTTAATATCGTTTTTTTTACACAAAATACACAATATGTGCATAAGTACGCAAAGTACTACATTTACAATATACTTCAAGTGTATTAAAAAGGGTGTTTAAGGAAAAACACACACTAAATCTACTTAAGTATGAAGAAGATATACAATATATATAAAATATAAATAAAAATATATATAAAATGCTTTTATTGTACTTGTTGTATTTAAATATAGCGTAATTACAATTGAAATATACTTAAGTTGCCATAAGTTGTTCCAAAATATATAATTTAGTATGCATTTAAGTAGATATTAATTTGAATGCTAAAAGTATACTTAAAAAAATATATATATATAGTTAAATACACTTTTCTTATACAAGGGGTAGCTTAACTGCCAAAATAGGTTTTTTGGTTCACTACTGTGAGCAGAAGAGCACATAATTACAAAGAGAAGTACTGAAATTTTTGAGAAAAGCATTTTTGGCATCATTCACTGTTAGTAAGAATGGAAAGAAACTGACCGACCCTCATAGCCTCTATTTACATTGGTTACTTTGCTAAGTGTCTCTTTTCTCAGTCTCACCCACAGAACACCAAGTGATTCATGTCTAAATTTAAAAGAAAAGCAAAAATTCGAGAAACGCTCTGAATCTGCACTGACTAAGACGTTTTTTCCTCCAGACAGTAGCAGCAGCCCATGAGAACAGTCAGAGTTTAGACAGACAACTTTTTATATGTTTATGGAATATGTATTTAAACTCTGCCAAAAACCGTTTTAATGACAGAGCAATTGAGATATGAGTGGACAGGAATGCTGCTAAAGTAGAGAACGGGGAGAACTGGGGCAGATCTGAAAAAGATATTGTCTAGACTTCAGACTGGCTGTTTATCTAAAGAAACGGCGCTTCAGAGGTCATGTCATCACATCAACACAACAGCACCAGACTTATACTGCAATTAATAAAACAAGGAATGTAAATAAAATCAATTTTACTAACTATAAAGAGAAAGTAGGGCTGTTCCCACAGAAAGAATAGCTGTTAAACTACATCAGGGGAGGTAAAAATGTTAATATTTTTTGCAGGCTTTAAATAAAATGCATACAGTGCCTTTTTTGAGTTTATTTTAGAGTGATCAATGATCTAAATGTTCCAGTGTACTGCCATTATTTTAGCGATAGCATGCAAATACTCACAAATTAATTAAAGGAATTCATTAGAATTAGCATAGAGTTGGATTTTGAAACATTTTTATTTTAGGATCAAGCTGTCGCTGGCTTTGATTGCCCTTATTGTCCTTCACCAGGAAATAATCGGCTTGCTGACTGGCAAAAATCACAAGATAATTGGCAAAAAATAAATAATTATGCAATAGATCTAGATTTAAAAAACGAAACAAAGATAAAAGCTAAAAAAAACTGTTTATTAGGTGAGTAAAGTGCTTCTGTTTATTTACAGTAAGCTTAGAGTTCCAGATTTTGACTAAAGCTGGGTGCAGCAGCATTAGCATTAGCAGCTAACCACTAGCGCTAGTTAGCTAATGCTGCCCAATAGCGCTACACTGGAGAACCCTGAGTGTTCAGGTGAGCCAGGGCGATATTAGCTAGCGGTTTGGCCCACATAGCTTCCACAGGCTCCAGTTCGATATACTCATTTCTGAACGGTAAAAGAGCTAGCGATTAGCGCAGTTAGCAGCTAATGCTAATGCTCCTTCAGCAGTGCTAGCCGGGGTTAGCAGCAGGCTACAGGCTGATAATACTCACCTCTGAACCAAACTGAAACTGCTGTATAACTCTGTACTTCAGCTGCTTAACTTAGAAGCTTAACTGCTTCTTAATTCCTGACTGGTAAAATTCATATATAAGGTGCACCAGATTATAAGGCACACATTTTTTGGGGAAAATTAGAATTTTAATTTGGCCTTATAGTGCAAAAAATACAATATATAAATGAGAAAATCGACTTGAGCCTACTTTTGTAGCACATGAGGAACCGTTTGCGAGGCCTGTCCTAGACAAATCTATAATATACTAAATTAACTTAGATTTTATTTTATTATTATATGAGAAAACCTTCAATCACAACAGAAATTAAAGTTAGGATGCACAACAAACCTACTATACATAACAAACCTAATATAACTGGTATTTTAGTCTAGATGAGAACAAAAGAAGCAGAAAGACTAGAATACTTACTAGGCCCACTCATGATTCCCGGGGCAGGTCATATAGGGAACATAGGCAGCGATGGACTCGATCTGTTTCATAAACTCGTCTCCAATTCTTCCATTGTCCTTAAAAACAAATTGTGCAAAATAGCAAAATACGCAGACATGAGAAAATATTATGAGTAAAGATATTAGTGATTACTAACCAGAAGAAAGGCAGCAGCTAATCCTTAAAAGCTTCGAAATTAGCAAAATACTTGAATCTGCCTTAAAGAATGCTGACAGCTTAAATGCTGCAATTTTCATTAATGATTAGCCATAAGTCTGACTGATGCCCTTTTTCTTGAGGGCGATGGCAGCGAGTAAACTGTCAGCGAGCTTGACTGAGAAACCTCAGTGATGGCAGAACGCAAGTTATAAGTGCAGTCAGGAGAGAAGGCCCTAAAAGCTAGGCCTGCCATTAGGCTAAATCAATTTTCCAGGCAACTTCTCCAGATGCCCTATCATTATGCAAAAAAGTAAAAGGAAACGTGCCTGATGAAATCCGAACCCACCGCTTTGAAAAAATATTTTAATAGAGGCAATTGCGGCATAAAAACAGTACAAAATATGGTGTGCTGCTGAATTTTAGGGCTCCTAATGAGTTTTCTGACAGCGCCTGCTCTGTTTTTCTAGTTACGACATCTGGGGAGTGGTGGAACGGAGATGTTCACAGAACTGGATGTACTGCGGTGTACAGACCTTTGCACTTTTATGATGCTATCTACTGCAATTTTACTCTATTAGAGGGACATAGCGATTTCATGACAAAGGTTAGCAGAATACCATTAAAATATGTGGAAAATGTTTGGAAAGTCTTGTAAAAATGCAGAGACAGGAATCTAAAAGAACATCTGTGATCACATTATGTACTATTTTTTTAATTGAACTGGGGTTCACGACCTCTGTGTGGTAGCAATATATCATTAGTCTCCACATAAACAGGTTACCGTAATTTACGGACTATAAGGAGCACAGAATTATAAGGTGCATTATGCGACACTAGTAAGGAACAGGGATGTCGTCATGTTTTCCTTTTAATTCAGCTTAGGTTAAGTCTACACAGATTTCTCTCCTGAAAACTGTTTGTTTCAGTAAGTAAAAGCACTTTCATTTATTTACACTAAGCTTAAATTTCCAGATTTCCACTAAGGCTAGCTGTGGTTAGCAGCTAATGTCGCCCAACTGTGCTACACTAAGGAACCCTGAGTGTTGCAGTAAGCCAGGCCGATATTAGCTAGCGGTTTGCCCCACGTAGCTTGTTTTAAAATAGCTCTTTCGTCATCCAGAGGTGAGTATATCGGACTGTAGCCTGCGCCTTTACCGTGTAAAACAAGCTACGTGGGACAAACCGCTAGCTAATATCTCCCTGGCTTATCAGAGCACTCAGGGTTCTTCAGTGTAGCGCTGTCAGCCGGCATTAGCCGCTAATGCTAATGCTCCAGCCTTAGTGATGGAGAAATTCGGGAATCTAAGCTTACTGTAAATAAACAGAAGCACTTTATTCACACAAATAAACAGTTTTTAGTAGAGAAATCTGTGTTAATTAACCAAAATTTTTGATAAAGGTTTGTTTACGTAGCTTAGCATTACTCAACTTAGTTAGCTATCTCCCCTCATCACCTCCCAACGGCGAGACCTGCTGAATTAGAAGTCCCTTATAGTGTCTCTTAAAATGTGCCTTATAATCCGGTGCACCTTATGTATAAAAATAAGACCACTCCTGAATATAGGCCTTTTTAATAATAGTGCAAAAAATATGGTATATTGATTCTAGTAATTCACTTTTATCTCCATCTTCACTGCACGTTTGGAATAAACGTTACCAAGATCCAGACTGTGTTTAACTTACAGCACATTCTGTACACTTGTAATTGGCCTTTAAAGTGTTTCCACTAATTTGACCATTAACATAAACAGCCACTTATATGCGGTTTGTTTTCACAGTTATGACTTTTTTAGACAAGCTACTGGCTGTATATATTAGAACGTAGGCCACACAAGAAGAGCTTTTTACGGTAAATAACGGGGGAACATCGCTAATTTTGCCATGTGCTGATGATGCATATATAAATACACATTCTAAACTAGTGGAGAATTCATTAAAACAAGTGATGTAAGTAACTGTACCTCATGCATGTCGTAGGCAAAGTCCCCTACAAATCAAGCACATCAAACACACAATAAACAGAACACATTAGCTTCATGTATTGATTAATAGATTTTCAGTTATAAACATTATAAACAACAATTTCCTCTCCCTACTCCCCCTGCTCTAGCATGGAAATAGATTGACTGTTCTATTATGTAGAAAAAAACGGACTTCTAACTTCCATAAATCCTGAGAAACCTTGTAAATACTGCTCATTTTAAACATTATAAAATGATAAATGTATTGTTATGCACATTTGTTGGCAGATCAAAGGTATATACTTCAGCATGTTTCAGCAATTTACCTTAAATCTCTATATAATCCTGTGTATATAAATAGAGCTCTGAACAAAATTAAGAGAGCACTTCAGTTTCTGAATCAGTTTCTCTGATTTTGCTATTTATAGGTTTATGTCTGAGTAAAATGAACATTGTTGTTTTATTCTATAAACTACAGACAACATTTCTCCCAAATTACAAATAAAAATATTCTCATTTAGAGCATTTATTTGTAGAAAATGAGAAATGGCTGAAATAACAAAATAGATGCTGAGCTTTCAGATCTCAAATAATGCAAAGAAAAAAAAAAGTTCATATTTATAAAGTTTTAAAGGTTCAGAAATCAATATTTGGTGGAATAATCCTGGTTGGTTTTTAATCACAGTTTTTTTTTAATGCATCTCGGCATCATGTTCTCCTCCACCAGTCTTACACACTGCTTTTGGATAACTTTATGCTGCTTTACTCCTGGTGCAAAAATTCAAGCAGTTCAGTTTGGTGGTTTGATGGTTTGTGATCATCCATCTTCCTCTTGATTATATTCCAGAGGTTTTCAATTTGGTAAAATCAAAGAATCTCATTATTTTTAAGTGGTCTCTTATTTTTCTCAGAGCTGTATCTCTGAGGCTTACCTATGTGCAGGATGGCATCGTACATCCCAGCCTGGGTCTCTTTCTGCAGTCGGGCGAGTGACTGAGGGTTTTCATTGCCCATGTCACCAAACAAAGCAAATCTGGGGCTAAAGCTGGCACTCTCGTTTAGAGCAGTAAAGTAGAAAAGATCACTCCAGCCTTCCTCACTGCCACAGTGATAGACTGTATAGAAAACACACACAGAAAATATAGGAGTTTTAATTTTAAAAATCAGTAATTGTACTGTGCACCTTATAATCCGGTGCTCCTTATGAATAAATTCTACCAGTCAGGTATTAAGTCACTCGGCTGAAGTACAGAGTTATACAGGATATTCAGTTTAGTTCTCCAGCAGCATTAGCATTAGCTGCTAACCACACTAAGCACTAGCTCTTTCCCATTCAGAAGTGAGTATTGTCGGCCTGTAGCCTGCTGCTAACCCCAGCTAGCACTGCTGGAGCAGCATTAGCATTAGCTGCTAACCGTGCTAAGCGCTAGCTCTTTTGCTGTTTAGAGGTGAGTATTATCGGACTGTAGTCTGTGTGTTTACCGTGTTAAAACAAGCTACGTGGGACGAACCGCTAGCTAATATCTCCCTGGCTTACAGGAACACTCAGGGTTCCTCAGTGTAGCGCTGTAGGGCAGCATTAGCCGCTAACCGTGGCTAGCATTTGTGGAAATCTAGAAATCTAAGCTTACTGTAAATAAAGGGAAGCACTTTACTCTCCCAAATAAACAGCTTTCAGGAGAGAAATCTGTGTAGATTTACATCTAGTGCTCATAATTTTTTTTTTTTTAAGAATTACAGTTCTACAGTTCAATTAAAGCTTAGCTTTCCAGCTCTGCTGAATTAGAAGGAAAACATGGCTACACCCTTGTTCCTTACTAGTGTTGCATAAAGTGCCTTATAATTAGGTGCGCCTTATGTATGAAAATAGACCAGAAAATAGACGTTCACTGATACTGAGCCTTATAATACAGTGCTCCTTGTAATCCGGTGTGAAAAATACGGTAATTGACATGTTTCCACTGGACTGAGTAAACATTCTCTTCTGTTTCTCAGAATATACACTAGTTTTAGGATCATCACCTTGAGCAACTTGTTTTAAAATCCACTCAGGTGAGCTAATAAAAGCTGGATGGACCAAATGTGATCATATAAGAGATATAAGAGATGTACCAATTATGGTTTTTGATTTTCTTTCAGACATATCCACCTTTGCATGCATGCTTTCTAATGCATCATTGTGTGTGTTTTTTTGTGTGTGTTTTTTGTAATTTTCTATGGTTTATGGAGTCATACAGTGCAGTAAAAAACACCAGACTAACTCCACACATGGAGCAGATTGCTACACTGGTTTCTGTGTTCATGCACAGGCTGTTTATTGACAAATAGCAACTAAATGAGGAACTTCAGGTTCCAGTCATTAAGGCATGATAAATGAATCATATTTACTGACCTGCTCTCAGTATGAGGTATACAAACTGTCAGCTCAACAATCACATGTTTAGGCTGAAAATCGGACAATGCAGATACATAGCTTATTGATATTTCCATCTCAAATGCTTACCGTATGTAGACCCAGGCCTCAGATCTGACAGGGTGACTCTATGAATGTACAGTTTCCTCTTCTCTGTCCCTCCATCAACAAACAGTGTGGAAATTCCTTTTGCAGACTGAGTAAAGAGCTTCCCACCCCACAGATTATACTCCACCATGCTGTCTGTCTTATCAAAGGTTGTCCAAGTGATCACCATTGATCCCTTTACACCTGTGGGGGGAAAAACAAACCAAAAAGCACATTGCCTACAGTTTATTTCAGCTGATAAAGATGTGTGGAACATCTAAGTAAAGTCAAGAGACAAAACAGCGCCTGTTTTCCCAAAAGATAAATGCACAACTTAGTTTTCAGCTACATAAACATAAATATCAGAAGCGTCAACATTAATTCTACTGAATGTTTTGTTTATTCATTCAATTATTAAGTGTTATTTTTACCAGTACATTTATTTTGTAAATTAAGGTGCATCAGAATATGACTTAAAGGAAAAGCAATGTAATGGGGGAGGGTTTAGAATCGTATTATTAGGGTAAATATAGGCTGACAGTTTGTTATGTGCAAAAATGGGACATTTTTAATATTTTAACATGTAATTTGTCAGCCTGGATTTTTTATGTAAAGCAAAATCATCAATAAATCAGGCTAAAATTTACTTTTTTTTCTTCATGAACTTCACCAAATACTTTTAATCATATAAATGCAACTCAAGTCAATTATACAGCTCTGAAAAAAAATTGACCACTTAAAATTTTAATTTTACCACATAGAAAACCTCTGGAATATAATCAAGAGGAAGATGGATGATCACAAGCCATCAAACCACCAAACTGAACTGCTTGAATTTTTGCACCAGGAGTAAAGCAGCATAAAGTTATCCAAAAGCAGTGTGTAAGACTGGTGGAGGAGAACATGATGCCAAGATGCATGAAAACCAAATATTGATTATTTCTGAACTCTTAAAACTTTATGAATATGAACTTGTTTTTTTTGCATTATTTGAGGTCTGAAAGCTCTGCACTAACACTATTAATTATGTTAGTTAATTGGATTTATGTGCTGTAAAGATTTCATAGTAAAAGTCTTCTTTTCTGTGCATTTTTTTTTTCCATCACTGGAGATAATTCAGGTCTGAAAGGATTAAGGTTCTTGATAATGCTCCTTTGTAGTACTATTGTGCCATCTACTGTTGAAATGTTTAAAAGCATGCTCTGGACAATGATATTTGCAAAATAGCTAAAAGTAATGCTGTATTTATGTATGGATTCATAATACACAACTCAAGCTATTAAAAAGCAACAATGGTGGTTTGATAAACAGAAACTGTAGTTATGAATTGATTATTATAATATATAATAATAATATAAGGAAAATAAGTGATGTGACACATCAATACCTAACCAGTTTTAACCAGCATGAGCCAGCATATGTTCCTGCATTTTATAAAAACCCTTAAGAAACAAAAGTCTGCAAATTGAGACCAATAAATAATGCATTAAGAAAAGCAAATCTTACCTGGATATGATATGTGCACCTGCTCAGGTTGGGTCCAAATGGGCGGCACACATAATGCCACAGGCATCAGTCCACAGAAAGATAAAAAAAAAAGAAACAGAGGGGCCATCCTTTCCTTTATTCTCCTGTTCTTGTCTCAGGCACCTGGATAGTGGAATAGAGAAGACTGAGACAGAGAGGAAATCTTCACTTTGCTTGTCAAATAGTGACAAAAATCACATGATCTGCTGTATAAGCGCTTCCTGGTGTCACATGATCACAGTCCAATAGAACAGTAAACATGCAATATGACTTTATGAAAGTTGTAAACTGTTTTTTTCTGTTTTTGGCTGGATACAACAGAAACACACAGGAGCAGGTCAAGTGTCACATGACAGAAAGACTGACAAAACAATACTGCTGGAGTTTCTCACTGCCCTTTAGAGACCGAGAAAAGAAATCAGCACAATACTGCAAATAATATGCTGATGTGTAGTGTCTTACATTGGTCGTCACCAAGGATATTATCGGTAACGAAAACGAATGAAATAACCAAAACTGAAAGTGAAAAAACATTTTTCTTAACTGAAACTAATAGAATGGTAATTAAACGGTAATTAAAAAATAAAAAATAAAACTACAGATAGAATACCCTTCGTTTTTATGTTTGTTAATTTATTTATAAGCACTATTTATATCCACTCAAGCAATTTTACAGCGGGTGGCGAGCAACGCTGTACGGCCCGTGACAGTCCTTCTGTATACACTGCTCGCGCTAGCCGTGAAATAACTACAGAAAACACTTAAAACTCCACTAGGTAGGATTGAGATTTTGTGCTCGTGTGCTGCCCCTACAGTTGTAGAGTGTAATAAATGTTTCAGGCGGATTAGTTTCTCTTTCTCGTTTTCTGGCTTTCACAGACATATTCGGTCTCTTTCCAGCTTTCAGTAAAGAATGAACCAGTAGTCCTTATAGAACTGTTAGAACTAAAGGTCGGAAAGCAGGTCGCAGTTCTCGCGAGCGTTGGTCGCGGCCGCCTCGGAAAACTTACAGAGTCTTACAGTGAGATTCAAGCTGTAATTTTACTTCTTTAAAAAGATCAAATATCAAGGAAATCCTACCTAGTGGTGCTTTAAGAAGCTGCAGAAATGTTTGTACGGGATTAGAATATGAGCACAAGGGAGATAAAAGCACGTGTCCTA
Organism: Astyanax mexicanus; assembly: GCF_023375975.1. Classification (NCBI taxonomy): domain Eukaryota; kingdom Metazoa; phylum Chordata; class Actinopteri; order Characiformes; family Acestrorhamphidae; genus Astyanax; species Astyanax mexicanus. The sequence goes on along the minus strand of NC_064421.1, from coordinate 46,868,734 downwards.
TAGTGAAATAGGTGATACAGTATGTCGAATAAACACCATACAGCTATAAGTTAATTGGAAAAGCAGGATAAGCTCACCAGCTACACTCTCAACACCCCAAGCGGAAGGATGAACTGATAAATCTCTCTCTCTCTCTCTCTTGCTCTCTCTCTCTCACACACTCTGAAAGAAATGTATTTCAGACAGCTGTGTTCCCTTTCTGATTTTATATATGTGAGGTACAGTATAGTTAGCTCTACACTAACATGGTAAAAAGCTGTATTTGTATCTAGTGCTGGGTGTCCATTTCCTACTTTACTTCTGAGCTTAAATTTTTGGTGAAAATGAATGAAACCTGTAGAGTTAATTGGGTTTTACATATATTTTTTGCACTTAAGGCTGCTAGATTGTGGACTGTTACAGTTTTGTGGACAGTTGGTTATTTCACTGTAACTGAATATTTTTTCAATGTTTTTTTTGGTTGAGTTTTGTTACATAACACCTTTTTAAATCCTACACCTCATAAATAAGTATGAAAAAACTCAAACTAATACTAGAATTAATAAAAAAAACAACTAAAACCAAGCACTAATAAAAAATAAAACTAATAAAAAATAGCAAACCCACTCTAACCTTGCCTTGGATGTTTATTTGTAGAGATCTTGTCTTAGGAAGAGATAGAACTTACTGTGTACTTCCTCTGGAATGTTGAGGTGCCTGTTTTACTTTATGTACTGTAAGATGATTCTCCACAGTTATGCTTTAACTTGAAACTGTTGAAAGGCAATGCCAAGAATCATGCTGATCACAAGGTTCCATCTGTTGGCAAGAAGAACAAGGTCAAAACGCTCATTAAAAATCACTCCAGATAAAAAAAACAATGTATTGTGTGTTGTATCCCAAGATGCCCTGTGCACAACTTGTTGGCCTGAGCAAGTTATCAGAAGCACAAATGTAATTCCATTTTTTTTATGTAATCTAAGAGAATATCTGAGAGAAACATCATGTTCATCATGACCATTATTCAATTTTTTTTAGTTTAACTGAGCACTTTGTATTTCTATACAGCATTTTCCTCACTATGAGGTGCATCGAATTATAAGGTGTATTTTATGTGATACTAGTAAGGAACAGTGGTGTCGCCATGTTTTCCTTCTTTAGAATTTAGCATTCACCTGTAAAGCTAAGCTAAGTAAACAAAACTGTAATTCTTATAAAAAAACCATTTCAGACAAGTCAGACAAGTCAAACGAGTGCTGGATGTTAATCTACACAGATTTCTCTCCTGAAAACTGTTTATTTGGGTGAGTAAAGCACTTCTGTTTATTTACAGTTAGCTTAGATTTCCAGATTTCCACTAAGGCTGGGTGCAGCAGCATTAGCATTAGCATTAACATTAACATTTAACGCTAGTGGTTAGTCGCCAAGGCTAACGCTACAACCTTAGTGCTGGAGAAAGTTTTCAGGAGAGAAATCTGTGTAGATTAACATCCAGTGCTTGTTTGAATTTAAAAGAAAGTCTTTTTTATTACAGTTTTGTTTACTTAGCCTAGCTTTTATTTAACTTATTTAGCTACGGCTAAATAGGCGAGACCTGCTGAATTAAAAGTTCCTTATAGTGTCTCTTATAAAGCGCCTTATAATCCGGTGCGCCTTATGTATGTTTGAAAATAGACCAGAAAATAAATGTTTATTAATAGTTCGCCTTATAATACAGTGTGCCTTATAGTGTAAAAAATACTGTAATCTATACAAGCTTTTTTATCATTGAATTCAGGTGGTTCATTTAGTCTTATTGATACAGGTGTATAAAGTCAAGTATATATATGAAGTATAGTTTATGAACCACAGAAACTCGGCCATAAAGCAGGGCGGGAGCGAGGTCACAGAGTGCTGAGGCGCATGCTGCATAAATGTCACCAATGCTCTGCTGACTCAATAACTGACTCAATAATTGACTCAATAAGAGCTCCAAACCTCCTCTGGAATTAACATCAGCCCAAAAACTGTGCCAGCAGCTTCATGGCATGAGTTTTTTTTAATGGCTGAGCAGCTGTAGGCCAGCCTTACCTCACCAAGCACAATGCCAACTGTCAAATGGTTTGGTATAAATCACACCAACACCAGATTCAGTGGAGCAATGGAAACATGTTCTGAGGAGTGAAAAATCATGGTTTTCTATCAGACAGTCTGATGAATGAGTCAGGGCTTAACAAATTCCAGGAGAACGTTACCTGCCTGACTGCATTGTGCCGCTAACTGTGGTAAAGTTTGGTGGAAGACAGACTATCCTATTGGGTGGTTTTTAACTTTGGTGTGAACTAGGATGAATGCTGTGAACCAGGACCTCTCGTGCAACATCAGTGTCTGAACTCACTATTGCTAATCTGGACAAACTGGCTAAAAAACACAGACACACATATTAATGCTTATGGATTCTGTGTTTTTTTTTTATTTATGGCTGGTAAATGTACATATCGTTGCTGTCCAGTGAAAAACACCATCCTCATTTTTTTTTAATGAATGGACTAATAGAAATCTAATCTTCAAAATTACCTGAAATAAACTCTTTTTACAATGACTTCCATTGAAAGTTGACAAGGTCGTTCCTCTCTCCTGTAAAGTTGCTTATTTAGAGATAAGTGTTTTTCATTGGACAATGACGATATTTGTGTATCTAAGAGCAAATTCTATTAAAAGCAAATGCATTAATATTGTAACTTTCAATAACATTGTTATAATATATCCTTAAATGTGGCCTTTGCTACGTTTAACGCAGTATTGAACTCTTTCTGGATTAGTGCTAAACTTTGTAATCTGGAAGTAGCTTGTTTTTTTCAGCTTCTGAAGTCTATTAGTGAACCAGTTGCTGCCAAAAGCACACAAAACAATGCTAATATGGCAAATCATTTCAGCATAAACATGTTTAATTTATTGTCTTTAGTGATATGTACTACTGTAGAAAGGATCTTCTTGTAAAGATTCTTGCCCTTTTTATTATTGTGCTGTAGTGTGTAACTGCTACTGACTGCTAAACTTCAGGATCTATAAGGTATCTATCTATCCATCCATCATCCATAAAATCAATCTAACAAGTCAAAATAACAGACTGTCAATTATTTTATTATTTCTAGTAGTAATAGATAACCTTAATTGGTGTTCTACTCAGAATTAATACATAGATTAACGGGATACGTAGACTTGGGGATTTTTTCTAGTTGAAATTACAATGTTGGTGTGTTCATGTTCTATTAGTTTTACTGTTGTGTTTTTAAGATCAGATGTTGAATCAGATTGGTAGTGGTGGGAAAATTTCTTTATTCTTTCTTTACACCATATGATCTACTACGTTTAGCTACTTGTAGTAATTTCTTTAAAAGTTTCTAATAACTAATAAACTTATATAAAGTTATATCGAGTGACACTGACCAACAGCTGAGTGATCTAGCGTTAGCTTAGTTAGCTTAGCTAAAGCTAGTCAAATGTGTAAACTCTGAGGAAGCAGCAGGAAGCAACGTTAAAAACCTCAAGGAAATAATACTTTTCCTCACACGCCTGCGTAATGTACACTCTCTGTGTCTGTATCACTCTCTGTATCACTCTCTGTACACCAGAAACTGAGTAACTCACCTCTCCGGCTGGAGGCTAGCAGCGCTAGCGCTACATTAGCCGGCTCACAGTTAGCGCTAGCTGTCCACAGGCGAGAGCGGCGCTCCAAACAGTAAAAATTAAAAGTATAAAATAATAATAAAACAACTCACAGATATAAGACAGAGACTCTGTAAAAGTGTGTAGTGTAGTGTTAAGCCTGTGGCTCTGTGTTCTCCACTATCACTACTATCACTGCTTCTGTCTCTCAGACCAGTACTAACCGGTCCGGCAGGAAGCACGTGCACAGCGCTGTTTATGTTTTGAACGGGTAACGCGCATGCGTGTGTGTGCGTGTGTATGTGTGTGTGTGTGTGTGTGTGTGTGAGAGAGAGAGAGAGAAAGTAAGAAAGAGAGAGTGTGTGTGAGAGAAAGAATAGGTGTGTGAGAGAGAGAGAGAGAGAGAGAGAGAGAGAGAGATGTTGAACTAAGGAAAAGTGTATGTATGTGAGAGAGAGAGAAAGTAAGAAAGAATGTGTGTGTGTGAGAGAGAGAGAGACAGAGAGAGAGAGAGAGAGATTGAACTGAGGGATTGTGTGTGTGAGAGAGAGAGAGAGAGAGAGAGAGATTGAACTGAGGGATTGTGTGTGTGTGAGAGAGAAAGAGAGAGAGAGAGCGAGAGAGAAAGAATATGTGTGTGCGTGAGAGAGAAAGAGAGAGAGAGAGAATGTGTGTGTGTGTGTGTGAGAGAGAGAGAGAGAGAGAGAGAGATGTAGAGCTAAGAAAACTGTGTGTCTGTAAGAGAGAGAGAATGAGATAGCATGATAACATTCAGAAAACATGCCCATATGGGTACAGTGGTCTGACAGGAGACAAGAGCGTTTTGTCCACTGGTTCCTTGTAGGCCCCACGAACAGATGTCAGTGATTGGCCCCATCAGGGTTGGGTCCTAGAAACAACACACGGAAACACACTCAGAACCCACGCCCACCTGGAACCCACTGGGACCACGCTCCACCCATGCGAGTCTCACATGGGCATGTTGGCTTGGATGATTTTTCAGTGAATCATTATTTGACTGACCCCAGATATTTTGCTTTCTGTTGACAGGATGCCTTTTACAGTCATGTCGTCTGAAGAGAATGATTATGAGGAGAGCGATGGTTCAGAGGAAAACCTGACCAGTGAGGAGCAAACCTACAGGGTTCGGGTCTCCCATTATACTGAGGTAGACTGCAAATATCACATAGAGGAAGAAACGTCAAAACTGACAAAATTATATTTGTCTTATTTTTGTCTTATTTGTCTTGTTTGTCTTATTCTTGCAATACCACAAATCATTGTTGTGGCACCACCGATAAGTGCAAGTGGCAGAAAATTAGGACCACTCTTTTAAGATCTACTTCTACAGACCATCTACCAATCATAATTCATAATTCATCTTAAAAGCCAGGATAAGCAAATCCAGTCCTGAAATGCTGGATTTCTGAACAGACTTTCCTTCTCAAACAAACCTGACAGGCCTTTTAAAGCAGGGAAAACAACAAATTGCACTATACTAAATATTAAATGCTTAGTAGTACTATCAAATTGATATTTAATTCGTAAGTACTGACCTCATATTTTATTGTCATTCTCATAGATGGGATTTAGCAATAAGAAAGAGCCAAATAAAAAGAGGTGAGTGTGTTTTTAGTAATTTTAGTGATTTTAGTGATTGTGATTGACTGTCCATTTGTCTTGCATACAAAAATAACCTACAGTGACAAAGATAAGTAAACCCACAGTGAGGCCCAATATCCTGAAATCAGAAAAATGATTCAATACTGCATAACAGACTAACTTTAGCCTAAGTCTAAAGTTAGCATCTTATTGAGCAGCTTCCACATTAAAACCACTTAAATGAAACAGCACATGGCTCTCCTTGTCTCTTCATGGCTCTGCCCATGTCATTAGTGCTCCCACCTGTGTTCATTTGTAGCTCCGCCCCCTCATTATCTGTCCCTAGGTGTTTGGTGTTTCCTGTTCCCTCCATGTGTATTTAAGGCCCTGTGTTTTTGTTTTTTTTTATGTTAGGTGGTCTGGTCGTGTGCTTGTTTGACGGCAGTCATGTTGCTGTTTCTTTGTTTTCTTATTTGTAGTTTATTCAGTGTTAATTCCAGTAGTCCTGTCTGTTCGTTTATTTAGGTTTGGGTTTTTTTGTTTTGTTTTCTTGCAAATAAATTTCCTGCATTTATGTCCATCTCGTGTCCTCCCTTCTGCAATCCCTGACACCAGCACTAAGGTGGAATTGAATATTTAAATTAGAAGCAAACCTTTGCTTTACCCTATTGTAAAATCATCAAAAGGGGGTTGTGCTTAGAATATATGTATATGAATGTATTATTTCAGCCTATTACTTTATATGTCATTTATAACGCCATCAGGGTGAAGAGAGTTGTCTCCTGCAAGAGAAAAACACGACACCTCACTGTGAGCTCAGGAATACGCAGGAGGCCTTCAATAAATGCCAAAACATTTGAGGCATTCAACAAGGACAATGAAAATACTGGCAGAGAAGAATCACTAGATGGAGGCCGCTGTGGATTTCCTCTCAGTGTGGCTTTGGGCTACAGGATGGAGGAAGAAAACATCAAACACTTTCACTACTTATCAGAGGTACATCACAAAAATCCCATCACAAAACGAGGTCCACATTTCCCATTTATCTCATCATAAAAGTACTGAATTACTGAATTTTTTTAATGTATACTGTATCACTGGATGTTTGCAGATCTCAAAGGATCACAAACGAATGGCAGAGATTCTTTTTGGACGCAACCTTAGACTCAACATAGCACTGACCCTTTGGAGAAGAAACATAGGAGAACTACTTTCATTTCTTATAAAGTAAATTTAGAACACCTGGCAACACACATTGAGTATTTTTACAATTGGTAAATGTTGAATTTGTAACTGTGTTCTTTTTTTGTTATATTACCTTAACAGAATCCAGGATTTAAGTGTGCTTGTTGACTGCCTTCCTGTGTTCACCAACAGGTGGGCTTTCTAGGAAACTATTTTAAGGGCATGTCTACATGTATCTATATATGTAACATATATTTTTCTTTTTGTTCCAGTAGTGTTTCACAAAAATGCCACAAAAGTGTTCATAAAACTCTCATGATCATGCCAGCACACTAGAGGGCTCTGAAGCCCATTTCACAGTAGTCACAGTGACTGGGCTGCGTCCCAATAGCATACTAGAAAGATATTTGAATATACTCATAATCAAATTAATCTACTGCATAACATCTGAGTTTGTGATTAACACTTGTACCCCATTGATGCAAATTGCATAAAAAAACGTGCATTGTTTAATGTGTCAATGCACCAACATGTTTCATACATTGTGACAAACAGGGAACCCTATTGGTTCTAGAAGTAGCACTGACCTCATGCTGAGCTGAAGTGTTTTTGAGAAATCTATTGTGAAATACACCCAAAAAATAGGCTTACCTTCATACTCTCATGCTTTATCCTGTTGTTATAATCAGCTGATAGTAAATATCCAGTGTACTAAATCACTTTCTTTAAGTAGTGATTGGCCCAAATTACTCAAACTTCATTACCATAGCAACATCAGCATTTTCCAAAAGCTGTGAATTCAGTCCAAAACTCAGAGAAAAGGCTGTACTTACAAACCTGGATACATGTGGACAGGGCTGAAGTATATATGGCATGGATGGTGTGTATATTCACATAGTCATGTTCTTCTTTTGGTCTTTCCAGCCTTCGTGATAAACACACCCATGTTACCGCCGGCTTTTGTGTGGATCTTTTCCCTCTGGTGAACAATGTTCTCAAAAGTCATTATAAAGAGTAAGTGAATCCACTAAATTACTTCAAGACAAGAGATATGGAAAATGTAGAAAAAACTAAAGTTAAATTATGACTTGTTTTAACTTAAGGTATGTGTGTGTTCGTTGTTTGCTTTATCCCATTTTCACACCTGCTAGTTTTTGCTGTAAGACTCCAGTTTGTTTGTGGTTCTGTTGTGTTTTTGGAGTGTTTTATTTATTTATGTATACTTACCATCAAGGTTTCAATTATACAAGGTTATATTGCCCCTTATATAGCCCCCGATTCCCTAACAAATGTGTATTATCACTGATATTATAGCTGAGATATGGTGTGATAATTTAACGTGTCAAGTGAAAACCTATCATTCAATTGGATAAATAAAAAAATATTTTTTTCTTATTCTTTTAATGGGCAAACACTGATCAATGAAGTAACATGCTACTACTTTGTCATAAGACTGCTCCCATGATTCTTTGGGGTGCTATTGATTTCTATTTATTTAAAAAGAAGGGAGATTTAGCTGCAGTTGTTACACCTCAGCCCATGTCTGTCCTGTGTTTTTTCCCTCTTTTGGTTTTCTGTGCTCCTGCCCTGTTTTCCTGTCTTGTGTTTCCAGCCATGTGCTTTTTTGAGCACATGGCATTGTTTTGTTATTGTTCTGTCTCCGCCCTAGCCCCGCCCTAGCCCTGCCCAAGCCATTAGTGTTGTCACCTTGTGTCTCATTTGTAACTCCGCCCCCTCATTACTTCCACAGGTGTCCCTAGTGTGTGCCTGTGTATAAATACCTCATGTGATCCATTGTTCTCGGTCGCGCTTTTTGTTTGACCTTGTCCCGTGTGTTTGTTATTTTGGTCTACAGTTCTGGTTTGTTATCTTTATAGTGTTTTGTTCCTTGCTTCTCAAGACCTAGTTTATCTTTTGTTTTATAGTCTTTAAGTGTTTTATTTAAGTGTTTTCTTTGTCAGTTTTTGGTTTGCTTTTTTTGTCATGTCTAAAAATAAATATGACTTGCATTTGCATCCGGCCTCCTCCATGTTACAGCAGTTGTGTTAAGCAGGTGATTTTTGTAATACAGTGATGATTGATAAATAACATAACGTATTGGTTATGTTTTTTTTTTTTTTATCTGATCTCTCCTCTCAGTTATCTGGTCATTGCTCTTCTCTGGATTCAGGCGGTTCTGGTGAAGTGGCTCCCGGAGCTTTCGCAGAACGTTGGAAGTGCATTTACCATCTGCTCTTCTGATTATAAGTAAGCTTGTATATCTATTCTATGATAGCAACAAATAGCATTGTTACATTTTTTATAATGTATTTATTAGTTTATTGATTGTGCATTGTGGTAACAGGAATATTCATGCTATTAAGCAGCAGCTGCGAGCATTGTGGAGATATCAGCTACGATTCACCACTGAAGCCACTGCAGAGATATGGAAGGTAGGACAAAGACCATGTCCATTCTAAATAATAATAAAAAAAAAATTTTTTTTGTTTGTTTACAGTACATATAACAGTATATTTTCACATTTAACAGTATTTACAGGTGGTATGAAAAAGTTTGGGCACCCCTGATAATTTTCATGATTTTCCTTTATAAATCATTGGCTGTTCGGATCACCAATTCCAGTAAAATATATCATAAAGCAGAAGAACACAGTGATATTTGAGAAGTGGAATGAAGTTTATAGGATTTACAGAAAGTGTGTAATACATTTTTTAACTAAATTAAGCAGGTGCAAAAATTAATACATTTGCGTACCTAAACAGAAAAATGACATCAATATCTAGTAGATCCTCCTTTTGCAGAAATACAGAAACAGCCTCTAAACTCTTCCTATAGCTTCCAATGAGAGTCTGGTTGAATGAATCTTCTGGTTGAAGGTATTTCGGTCCATTCTTCTTTGTAAATCATCTCCAGTTCAGTCAGGTTTAAGTCAGGTTTCTGATCATGAACAGCCGCTTTAAATCACACCACAGATTTTCTAATCAATTAATTTTTAAGTTCTTTCAGAGATTCAGTGGGGTGTTAAAGTAGGGAAGTCACTAAAATGTGCAGAGCAGGGGAGGTTCCAAGTCCAGAAACACAAAGTTACCTAAACGCTACCCAGCACTGTTAAAATAACCCAGCAAAATAAGTCAACATGTGGAGAAAACAAACCAACACAGCAATTATTAGGTGTATGTTTCCAAATGAAAATGTCTGTTCATATTTAATGGCAAATATTAAATGGCTGTACCTGTAACTGATTTTCAAATTGTTCAAATTTTTAGGACATTGTGTCCCTGCTGTATCCGTTACGACTGTGTTAAAAAAGAAGACATACTGAGAAGTTCAGCACGCCAGCTTGACCAAGAGTTTCCACACCATAAAAAGACATAAAATAATGTCTAGTATTCTGACCTGGTTACTCTGGATGGTGAGAAGCAGGATGGTTGTTTCGACGAACCAGAACAGGATCTGCTAGAGGAGATGGTCTTGGTTCAGGTCCGGTTGTTTTAATCCACACCCAAGTGCGATAAACCAGACCAGATTCTAAGCTCAACATGTTGGGTATTTTTAAAAGCTTTTTTATATACCAGACTTCCTTTGAATAACTATCAAATAAATATCATTTTCTTTTGGCCCACTTACTGCATTGATTGATAGGACTTGCGCAGACTGCAAAAAATGGGCTTCTTTTCTAATAACTGTTAATTTGAGCTATTTATGAACACTTTAAGAATATATATAACCTTAAGAACCTGCCAAATTTCTTCAAAAGTCATTTTGTTGTTGATTCTGCCTTTTTATCTGTACTTTCTATAGTTATAATAATCAACATCAAAATGTCTATGTAAATGTTAATATCATACATATGTTTATTCCCTTTTTATATAACAAAGGCCTTTGTTGTTAAGCTGTACATTCCTATAACTGTGTGTGGTTTTAGATTGAGCATGTGAAACAGTTTCAAAAGTCATGATTCTCAAATACACTACAGAGGTTATGCTGTATTATGTTGTTGCTCTAAATATATTTATTTTTCTTTCTTTAAAAAAATAAAAATATTTCAAAGTTGTCAAACTTTTAATTATTGTTTTCTTTGTTCATGGATATTATGAGATGGAGAATCTTGTCAGTGGTACATTTAATTATTCATAAAAGATCAGTAAAAGTCATTGTAGGGACTTTGAACAGGCACTAGATAGCTGTAACGTAGAGGAGGAGGCAGGATGCAAATGCAAGTCTTTTTTATTATCCATATATAAACTAACAAAGAAAAGAACACTAGGGAGTATAAAAAGAAAAGGTAACTAAAACAAAACACTATGAAACAGAGGATAAACTAAAATACTGAACCAAACAAGCAAGCTAAGCAAACAAAGAAACAAACTAAATAAAGCAAACCTGAAACACTGAGGACAAACAACACAGCAGGTCTGTGGCTAAACAAAACAGATGAACACAATCTGGACAGAGTAACATGACAAGTTGAGACAAAAGATGCGACAAACTACAAAGGAGCACATGGGGTATTTATACACAGGCACACACTAGGGACACCTGTGGAGGTAATGAGGGGGCGGAGTTACAAATGAGGGTTACAGATGACAAGGCGGGGCTAAGGCGGAGACATGACCAAAACACAGTAGCACATGGCTGGGAAACATGACCGGTAAACAAAACACAATAACAGAGGACAGGAGCAGGAAGGAACCAAAAAAGGAAAGACACTGGACAGACACAGGCTAAGGTGTAACAATAGCAGTATGGATACAGAAATATCTCTATAAGGCTCTGTTTCTGCCAGAGAGGTTCTGATTGGTTCTGCCTAGGCATTTAACTTTCTTTCCCCACCCCACAACAGGAAATATCCATTTTTACATAAATCAGAGTTTAAACTACTTGTAGGTTTACAGTGTGGCTTCCTGTAAGAGTGATTTTGTATTAGTACTCATAAAATAATTTAGTCCTTAAATATATTTATATTTATCTTACTACATAGTTTAGAAATATTGGAGTATGTTGATTTAGATCTGTAAAACTCTAAGGTTTCAGCTGAGCAGTTAATGTTAATTTGAGCAGTAATAATGAATTAATAGTTAATACAAAGGAGAATGTAAGTCTCTGTAATTAATAATTAATTCAGTATTATCTACTGAGTAATTACTAAATACTTCCAGGTAGTTATTAAGAGGAATTTAGGTGTTAAAGCAATACTATCCATTAGTTAAAAATTAGGTCTTGCATAGTTATGTATTAAACATTTTTATTCAAAAAGGAAAAAAAAAATAAGGATGTATGATGATCAAAAACAAGTTAATTGAGAAATACTTTAAATTCTAAATGAGTGAATAAATATATTGCAAAGATTAAAAAAAAAAACTCACCAGGGTCGTTTTTGACACACATTGCACATCAAAGAGTTAAAGAGCTGGTTTTATTTTCTCATTACATTTAAAATTTAAAGTGGAAATATTACGACTTTAATCTCGCAATATTATGACTTTTAATCATGTAATATTACGACTTTATTCTCACAATATTACGACGTTAATCTCGTAATATTACAGCTTTATTCTCGTAATATTAGGACTTTAATTTTTATTATAATGCGACTTTATTCTCACAATATTACAAAGTTAAAGCACAGGTTAACTCCGTATATCCGCAGTTTGCGCAGCTCTGAATGAATCCTGCGTAACTGGAGCGCAGCCCGCACTGCGTCATTCCCCGCAATCCGAGGCGAGCTGTACTCACACAGAGCACACAGTTTAGAAACCGGATTATAAATTAAACAGAGCGGATTTTAACTGCTGAACTGCTGCTAAAGTTTAGAGAAGATGGTGTTTAAGTGCCCTGGCGGGGCTGCGGTTCTGATAAGTGCAGTTCTGTGTGTTTTCGGGCCGTGTTTGTGCGGCGGGCAGCAGCCCGTCCTCAGCCCGGAGCTCCCGGAGCCGCTGGCGGGGGGAGAGGTGGGAGAGGGCGGGGAGGCGGCGCTTCTGACCGCGGACAGGTTTCAAATCGAGGGCCGAGCGGCTGTTTATGGAGTCCGGCCTGAGATCTGGGCTCCGTCCGCTGTAGTGCTGGTGGATGGAGAAGAGCACGTTGGTTTTATCAGGTTAGTCTGTTAATAAATAAAACCACAGAGGAGAACCTGAGAAAAGCTGCTACAGCTGCTAAAACTTGTTGATTAGATGAGTTATGTTGATTTTCAGCAATATTGGGTAATTAGGTTTTAGTTTGAGTTTGATGGTTTAACTGGTCTAACTACAAACATATAACAACAACATAGGCAACATTATCTCGTTTTTATGAGTTATTATTGTATATTATGAGTTTAATGAGTTATTATTATATATTAAATCGTAATTACGAAATACATATCTCGTAATTATGAGTTATGTCATTAAAACAACATAGTATGTCGTTAAAACGACATAGTGTGTCGTAATTGTGAAATAAACATCTCGTAATTATGAGAAAGTATCTCGTTTTTATGAGTTATGTCGTTAAAACGACATAGTGTGTCGGAATTATGAAATAAAGTTGTATTCTGTAAATGTAAAAAAATATTGTACAAAAAAAATCTTGTTACCATGAGTTATTATTATACATTATGAGTATAATGAGTTATTATTATATATTATATCGTTATTACAAAATAAATATCTCGTAATTATGAGTTATTATGTCATTAAAACGAAATATTATGTCGTTAAAACGACTGAATTAAACATCTCGTAATTATGAGAAAGTATCTCATTTTTATGAGTTATGTAATTAAAACGACATAGTGTGTCGAAAGTCATATTCTGTAAGCATGAGAAAACATGAGAAAAGCAACGTAGAAGAATTAAAATATAAAAGACAATTTGGTTTGTTTAACACTTTTTGTTTATGAAATAATTCCACATGCGATGCTGTATAATTTTAATAATATATTTAATATTAAATCTACGAAGTAAACAATCCTAAAAAAATAAATAAAACATATTGAATGAGAAAATGTGTGTCCAAACATTTGACTGGCACTGTATGTGTCACGGTCTCGCTCTGTTCCCCTGTAATTTTCCGTCAGGTGTGTCTAATTTGTAGCTCCGCCCCTCGTTACCTGTCTCCCCAGGTGTTCATTGTTTCTTGTTTAGTATATATAGTACCTGTTAATCTACGTTTGCTGTCGGTCTTTGCACCTTCCAACGTTGTCTGTCTCGTCACGTCCTAGCTATAGTTTTGCCACGTTTCTAGTTCTTTGCTTATATCTCTTGTTTGTTTATATTCCTTGTTTTGTTCATATTTACGTATTTATCCTTTGTACATATTCCCTTACCTTGGTTTGTACTTATCTGTCTAGTTTAGCTCTTTGTTTGTTTTCCCTGTTTGTTTATGTATATATATATATATATATATATATATATATATATATATATATATATATATATATTCGTTATTCCCCTGTTTGTTTATTTGTTTATTTGCTATTTATTAAAGTCTGTCTTACCCGCATTTAAGTCCGCCTCCCGTCTGGTCACGCGTTACAGTATGCCAAACCTGAATTGATAAAATTTGAAAAACAATACGTAACATTACATAAAGACTGGTATTATTAAAAATAATAATAATAATTATAGTAATAATAATAATAATCATGTAAAATATGTATAGTTGTTATAGGTTTTAATGCTGTATTACTGTCTAACTATACATGTTCTCTACTCCAATATAAAAAAAAATGCTGAGCTAAACTGCTCATGTCTCTTTTGCACCAGACTCGATGGAAGCTTCACAGTAAATGATGTCCCTTCTGGATCATATGTGGTCCAGATTGCTTCCCCTGTGTATAAATTTGAGCCTGTCAGAGTGGATATCACCAGCAAGGGGAAGATGAGGTATGTTTCTTATCACTTCAGCCCATGTGGATCTCGACAAAATGCTTCCTCTGCTTATATTATTACAACAGTACTGTCTGGTAGCTAAAATATCCATGTTTTTATTTACAGAGCTCGAAGAGTTAATTACATCAGGACATCTGAGGTCCTTCAGTTGCCTTACCCGCTTCAGATAAGATGCACTGGACTTCACTCCTACTTTATAGAAAGAGAAACCTGGGGGTGGTCTGATTTCTTGATGAATCCCATGGTAATCTTGGTGTTATGCCTTCATGTTCATCTAGAGTCACTGTATTCATATTGATCTGTTATGAACACCTCAAAATACAATCCTTCAACAATCAGTTTACTCACTTTTTTGCCATTTTTTTCTCAGGTCCTCATGATGGTGCTTCCTCTCGTGATCATCCTTCTTCTTCCAAAGGTTATCAACACAAATGACCCAGCAATGAGACAGGTATGTGATTTTGCACATATATGACATTCAGTTTTAAATAAAATCTGGAATTGCTGTCTTCAAGTGAACAGTGTGCCTAAATTCCATGTTAAAGATGCCATAGAATGAGGTTGGGAATTGTATAACTTTAGGGGCAGTTTTCCAGCCTAGTCTTGGACTACACAGCATTTCGAATTGAGATTCAATGTATACCATATGGCGCAACACTAGTAAGGAACAGGGGTGTCGCCATATTTTGCTTCTAAGCTAAGCTAAGTAAACAAGACTGTAATTATTAATAAAACACATACTTTTAAAGTCAAAAAAGTGCTGTATGTCAGTCTACACAGATTTCTCTCCTGAAAACTGTGTATTTGAGTAAGTAAATATTAGATTCCTAAATTTCTTCAGCACTAAGGTTGGAGAATTAGCATTAGCCATTAAGTGCTAGTGCACTGACGATTTTAAGTGGATTTTTAAAAGGATTTTAAGTGTGCTTTATAGTGTGAGAAACATGTTGGGTACTTTGTGGGTTGTTATTTTATGTATATAGAGTAAGTGTGTGAATTTTGTTTTATTTGTCTCATTTTAAAATTAAAGTAGCTAAGACAATTTTTGGAAAAAATAAAGAATGCAACCACGCATATTAGTTGAAATCTGTAAATCTACCAAGACAATTAAACCACTGTGTAGACCCTTGTTAATTTGCACTTTTTATTAACATAGTACATGATTTGTTATTTTTTTTAACTTTTAGCCTGGTTAAGTAGCATTGTGAGGCATTGTTGAAGTTTGTAATTGGATGATTCAATTGTTTGTTAAGGATCTTTTTTGTGTTTTTTTAGGAAATGGAACAATCTATGAATATGCTCAACCCAAACCCCGACCTTCCAGATGTGTCTGAGCTAATGACCAAGTTCTTTGCTCCGCCCAAAAGCCACAGTAGCAGTAGTAGTAGTGGTAGTGGTAGTAGTAAGTCAGGAGGTGGCAGTCAGCGGGGTCACCGGGGAGGCCCGAGGAGAAGGTAGCGCTGATCTGAGCAGGGACATGTGTTACTTGTGCCAATTATTCACCATCATCTAAATGAGCGCCATTAGTCATTTTACTAAAAATGATTGGAAAAAAAAAAAACAAATGCGATTGTTGCTACTAATGCCTTATACAGCTCTGGAAAAAAATGAAGAGAGCACTTCAGTTTCTGAATCAGTTTCTCTGATTTTGCTATTTATAGGTTTATGTTTGAGTAAAATTAACATTGTTGTTTTATTCTATAAACTACAGACAACATTTCTCCCAAATTCCTAATAAGAATATTGTCATTTATTTATTTTGCATTTATTTGGAGAAAATGAGAAATGGCTGATAATGCAAAGAAAACAAGTTCATATTCATAAAGTTTTAAGAGTTCAGAAATCAATATTTGGTGGAATAACCCTGATTTTTATCACAGTTTTTTTCATGCATTTTGGCATCATGTTCTTTCTCCTCCACCAGTCTTACACACTGCTTTTGGATAACATTATCCATCCATTTTCCTCTTAATTATGTTCCAGATGTTTTTTAATTTGGTAAAATCGAAGACACTCATCCTTTTTAAGTGCTCTCTTTTTATTTTCCAGAGCTGTTTTTAGACTGCACTGATTAATGCAGAGTTTCTAAAGGACTACTCTGGTGTGCATTTCTATTTTTAAAATAATTTATTTATTTATGTAGGATTTATTTATTGACTTTGAGTAAACAAAATCTGATGCATTTATATCAGAGCTTTATTAATATTTTTCTGAGTTAATATATTTAAACAGAAAATAAAAAAACTTTTTCCAGCTGATTGAGTTTGTATTTCTTCATGCTGTTGTGTCTATTCCCTCAGATCACTGAGATTCATTGATTGCTGTGTTTAGCCTCCAGTGTGTATTTTAAACAGACTTGGCTGACTGTTATGGAAGTTGTGAAAGTAGTGAGGTTAAATATAGCAGTAGTGAATGTGAGGAGGGAAAGCTTTAGTGGGGGGCTATGAGGTGCTGGGTTTCACAGTAAAACTTAATGTGAACTAAGGCAGCACAATATGTAATTAAAAAAAACATTTTCCTGCTTAATACAAAAAAAAAATATATATATATTTTTTTCAGAATATAGATTATATTTACCTGATATATTTCATGCAATTATTCATGCATATATTGTATTAATAACATCATGACTCTCTCGGCAAGTCTTTCTGTGAGAAACACTGTTGTAAATATTGCAATATTTTTAAATACATTTGCTGAGAAACTGGAGAGATGCTCCTCCCATTTTGCAGGAATGGAGGTATATTAATATTTTAATATATTAATATTTTAAATAAAAAGTTGATCAAACAAAACATGAAATATCTTGATTTCATACTGTCTAAAATTAAATCAAAATTTAAGTAAATGTTAAAAAACGTTTTTTTTTTTTTTTTTGCTAATTCTAATCTATATTGTCCCAGATTTTTTACATTTGGAGTTTAAGTGGGTATCAAGTCCACTGTTGACTAGTTAAAATGGTTCTTGGCTTGGATGGAGCTTAGTTGCAACAAAAGGGTAAAGGTTATCGTCTATATTTAGCATTTTACATCCAAAGTGAATTGATCCAGTTAGCATTAGCATGCGTAGCAATTGCTGCTGTATTGATGTTTGTTTGGTAGTTTGATCAACCATTTAAAAGAACTCATTGTTCTATAAGTTGATCACAGATAAAGAATTAATTAGGTCAATTTTCGTCATGGTTCTTGGCCAGGAAGTTAGGCTATGGTAAAGAAGCAAAGATATGGTTCTGATAGCTGTATTTAGAGTTATTTTTAGAGACTTGTTATTTTATTTATTGATGTATGAAGGAGAAATCTGACCGGTAGCAACTTGTATACAATGTGGCATCTACAACCAGCAAATGGGTGCCATTTGCTGGTTGTAACTCTTTCAAATTAAACTTATATTTGATTTTTTTAAACTCTGAATCTAATAACACATATATTTAACTATTTAAAACATGTACTGGTAAAACTCAGGCAGCTTTACTTCATTTTGTACAAGGTTTCTAATCTGAAGACGGTTACAAAACATTTAAAAGAATGTTTTTTTAAAAGCAAGTCCACTAGTTCCTTTGATTTTCTCTCAAGTAAGGCTTTATTTTATTTTAAAGAAATGGTTGACTGCATGTTAAAATAATTGATATTTATGACAAAAAAAAACATAATTCATGTTACTTTTTACTTTTTATGTTTAGAGTAACAGGAATGAAAGTAACAGGAGTGGGTTTTTAGCATAGAATTAGAAAAAACATGATAAATAGCTAAATAGCAGCTATGCTCATAGCATATGAGGACACTGAGCACATTCTAGTGATTTGTATTGTACAAATTTGTATTTGTACAAATAAATAAGATGAAAGAATTAATTTAATTAATTTAATTTAATAAGATCAAATATACAGAAAAAAAACTAATGAGGGAACTTAATTTTGGTCTCCGCATGATCTTCAGAAGAAGCAGCTGATGTCACTTCCTGTTGTAGATGTGACTTCCTGTTGTAGAATGTTTCAGATGTTCAGGTTAATGTGTTACAGTAACAGGACTTTAACTTAAATATTATGGATTTATTATGAAAAAATAAATTGAATAATAGAATTCTATTCTAATATTCTAATAGAATAGAATAATAAATGGATGGGATTTGGAGGCACACAACAATGTAAACATTTTTTAATAATTATATTTCATGGTAAAGTTTATAGTTAGGAGAGTGGGGGGACAGGTAACAAATGCTATTTTTTCATTGTTCTAAGTATTTTTTATTAATGTTTTTAATTGCATATTTTACTTTTGCAATTAGGTCAATGTACCAGACACTAAGCTTAATAATAAAATGTATTTTAATGTTATTCTGTGTGCATATTTATACATCTAATGTATAAATCTGGGGACAGAAATAGCACAGATTCGGCAGAATATGACACAAGTGATCTAACACAGTCCTACCCCAGATAAAACACAGATAAAAGGCTTTAACCCTTGGTGTGTTCCTGTGTGACGTGAGAACGGGGCTGAAGTCCAGTACTGATAGGCTGTGTTTTAGTGTAGTCTGTAGATTTGTGGGTTTCTGTGGACTCTGAGATTGAAGCTGCCAGCCTGGATTTCTTCCTCTTATTCAATTTTGCACAAATACAAGAGAAATCCCAGCCTGTGTGAAGGTAAGCGTGTTCATTTTATTGACTAGCTTAGTGGTTTCTGTGGTGTTGTTAGCATGTACAGTGCTTTTCCAGCTGACACACTAGTTAACAAAAGTAGATTAAATTATACTAAGCATTATCATGCTATAGTGCACTAAATATAGTGTTCTTGTAGCCACATTATTATTATTAATCAGTTTATTAAAAAAACACTAAAATGGAACAATTGTTTTTGTACTTATTATATTTTAATTACAGTATAAAAATAGTTTAAAAGTCTTACTTAAATTGTGCTAAGTGTACTTAACTGTACTAAAATGGAACTATTTTAAATATACTTAAGTAAAATTTAAACGT
This sequence comes from Astyanax mexicanus, assembly GCF_023375975.1. Taxonomy (NCBI): domain Eukaryota; kingdom Metazoa; phylum Chordata; class Actinopteri; order Characiformes; family Acestrorhamphidae; genus Astyanax; species Astyanax mexicanus. Next base: position 46,849,471 of record NC_064421.1, on the reverse strand, counting down.
TTAAACTACTTCATGTATGTAACCCCATATTTTAAATGAAAATACTTACAGTAAAATTATAATACATTTAATTATTAGAGTATTACAACTGTATCACTATTATATTATACAACAGGTATATTAAGAATGTACTAAAAAATGATGTTAAATATATGTGATCTATTTACATTATAGTACAAATAAGCTTCTTATATGTTCCTGTCTTTTGTAAATATGAAGTACACTTCTAGTATACTTTGTTAGGTATAAAAATATATTGTAATATACTGTACTACAATTTTTAGCGTGTTACAAATTTACTTACATTTTTTAAAATGAGTAGTAGTAATTTAATTTACTTTCTGAACTTTACTAAAAATGTACAAAAATATACTTGGAAATAAGTATTTTGGAAGTATATTGAATCACAATAAACTAAAAGTGTCCTTCATAGTAGTCTATTTTTTTAAATACACTATATTGTACTTTTTAGTTTACTTTCAAAATTTTGATGAAAGCATCATATTAATGTACTTTTCATATATTTTAAGTAATACATGAATCTGTTAGTATATTTACATCATACTTAGACATTTCTCAATATGTTTTAAGTGTAATTAAGTATATATTTTTTCGCCAGGGTAACCACAATTCACTGTTGTAGGTCGGTTGTGTGCCAGATGTGTGGGTTGTAAGCTATTGTTATATATTGTTATTATATATATATATATATTAACAATATATTAACACATTTTTAATATGTTGTTTTCACACAATATACAATGGAACATTGAGGTAAAAAATGAGAGAAATGACTTTATTATGGTTCAGAGACTCTATCTCTCTTTCTTTCACTCAGGTTTTAAGTGTTTAAGTGTTTAACTCTGTCTCTATTGGTTCTTGATTGTTGGTTAAGTGCTCCCACTGCTAAAGGATGGAGACTCTGAGCAGTCGGGTGGTGGCCTTTCTGAGCATGCTCATTTCGACCGGGGCTCTAGCAGTGCAGCCACATGCTAAAAACATCCATCTGCTTTCTTCAGAGGAGCACAAATTCATCCTAAACCTTGGACATAAAGGTAAAAGCTTCTAGCTTTCGAGCTTTGAATATTTTTATATGTATTAAAACTTGGTAAAAGATAAAGGTCAGTATTATATACAACATGCAGCATAGTACTTCAGATATCATAAAAAACACTGTGTAATAAGATTTACTTAGATTTTTCAAGATTTACTCTGAAATAACACATTATTACAAGTGTAGAGGAATGTTAATCTTAATTTGGAGTTCAGTTTGTACATTATATACAGTTTTCTTTCTTTGGGTATAGCGCTGGGTATTGAAACTTGGTACCAAAAAGGCATCGACCGAAAAATCTCAGATGCTCAATTTTTAAGTAAAAGAAAACACTCTTAAAACTGAAATACATAAAGCAATATGCGTAAGAATGTATTTTTTTGTAAAATGTGTTTAGTTTAAGCACAAGCAATGACTTTTGTTCTTAATAAAGCTCCACAAACAATCATGCTCACTGTTTGTTCCAACAAGATCCAGAAAGATTGAGTCTCTCATGGTGATTCTCAGTATAAGAATGAGATTACTCATGTCAGCTGTTAAATAAATGTGTAATGTTAGAATAATGATTGTTTTTTTGTATTTTTTGGTAACAATTTAGAAAAAGGTATCGGAAAAAGTATCATTTGGGTATCGGTATCGAATTCAAAGTATTGTATCAGTACCAGTAACAAAACCCGGCCCTATCTGGATATGTGTATGCCATCTCCACAGCACTGTCTGCTAAAGTGGAATTATTTTTGCCATTTTTTTTTTATTTATCTCTTTTAATAAAAAAATTAAAAAATCAAGCTACTTAATTTGCAGCTTTATGGAATAAGTAATAGAAGCAGTAGACATGTTTTATGGCGCCACGCCCCGTTCAAACTACACAACATGAAGCCGCTGACTTTTAACACAGTTCTTTAGTCACAGCGCTCAGTCACAGTAGGACACGTTCTTCCCTGGAAGTATCTGTCTCATTATCTTCAATATCAGATTGCTTCCTCTCATAGGAACTTTTTTTTTATTCTCATTTTGAGGTTTTTATGATTTTTATCTTCCTTTTCTCCAACAGAGATCCCCAGAGACTGCTATGACCTGTGGGAGGGCTCTGGAGCTAAGTCACCGGATGGAGTCTACTTGATTAAACCTGCAGACACGCCCATCGTCGCCTACTGCGCCATGCAGGAAGGAGGCTGGACGGTCATCCAGCACATCACGGTCAACAGCAGCGTGGACTTCGACCGTTCTTGGGAAGAGTACAAGTTGGGCTTTGGGAGTCTCACTGGTAACCACTGGCTGGGAAACGACTACATCCACCAACTCACCGTTGGTCCTGGGCGCTACAAGCTGGGCATCAAGTTGGTGGATAAAGATGCCGTGACCAAGACAGGCGAGTATGATCCGGTGCTGGTGGAGGGAGAAGATGCCCAGTACCGCCTCCGCCTCGGCTTGTATCAAGGAACGGCTTTGGATGCTCTAACCCTGGACCCGGAGAACTACCTCCACGACAACCAGAAGTTCACCACCAAGGACCGCGATAATGACAACTACTACCAGAACTGTGCCAAGCTCCAGTTCCAGGGAGTAGCAGGAGGGGGGTGGTGGTACGACGCTTGCGCCGGAGCCAACCTGAACCGCCGCAACGTCATCTACTGGCAGAAGGACTGCAACAAGGAACATCTGTGCAAATACGCCTGGATGATGGTGAAGCCCTCAGAGACCGTCAAAATCATTCGACCCGCAGACTGCAAAAGAGATGAGCTCTGAATTCATCATATCATACAGGGGTTGAGCAATGAAACTGAAACACCTGGTTTCATTGCTAATTGTGGTGACGGACAGTTCTGGTGGAAACAGGAGAGTTGAGGTGAACATTGAATTCTGCGTGATTTGATCAGCCGTGGTTTTATAGAGTTTTTTTGGGATACAATCCGGGTTAGCACCCGAACATCCCTTTCAGACAGCTTCCTCTTACAGCGTCCACAGTTAATCCTGTTGGATGTGGTTGGTCCTTCTTGGTGGTATGCTGACATTACCCTGGATACCGTGGCTCTTGATGCATCACAAAGACTTGCTGTCTTGGTCACAGATGCGCCAGCAAGACGTGCACCAACAATTTGTCCTCTTTTGAACTCTGGTATGTCACCCATAATGTTGTGTGCATTGCAGTATTTTGAGCAGAACTGTGCTCTTACACTGCTAATTGAACCTTCACACTCTTGCTGCTCTTACTGGTGCAATGTGCAATTAATGGATTAAAGATTGGCCACCAGGTTGCTCCAATTTAGCCATGAAACCTCCCACACTAAAATGATGACAGGTGTTTCAGTTTCATTGTCCAACCCCTGTATATCACTCTAGATAAGCACTCAGGGTTTTTAAAGGCTGAATGTTTTAGAAATTACGATACAAATCATGTCGATTATCTGATAAAACAGGGGTCGACAATTAAGTTTAGCTGGGGTGCCAGATATTTTCCAAGCCATTAGTTTTTTTTTTTCAAAAAAATTCTGGAAAATGTAAAAAGTGTAATGGGATTAAGTGCTACAGACTAGTAGCTCTCCAGCCCAGAGGGTTGTTGAACCCAATTGCAGAACAGTTGATCTCAAAGCAGGTAAACCCAAGAAGAAAGAAAAAAATGAATAAATAAACACATTGTTCCTCATGTTGGTTCGAACCTGTGCCGTCAGGGTTGTGGTCCAATATACTACTGCTGCCCTGGGAAGTGAATTGGGACACGGCCGGGGAAAAAAACGCCCTTATAAGGAGATAGGGAGCTTAAGAACGGGCAGAAAAAACAAGAATGAGTAGAGCACGACAGAGAGAAAGGGGAGCAATGTAAACAAAAGCTCACCAGAGAAGCATTTTATTTTTTTCACTATTCGTTCATTATAGTTCAAACAACCTCACGACCCAGATGTTTCATTCTTGTGGGCCACATCTGGCCCACTGGCCACCTATTGCCGACCCCTGTGATAAAGAATCAACCAATGAGAAAGTACCAAGATTGAGACTGTAAAACAGTAGTTATGAGATCAACAATTTGAAGTTCTTTTCTTTTTAATAAAAAAATTGTATTTATGGAGTCAGAACATATTGTGAAGCAGATCTATATTTTTTGAAAAAGAAAAAAAATAATCCAGACTTACAGATTTACAGTCACAAATTACATTAACAAACAGAACAGCAAAATACTCACATATTTCTGCCTGTACATAAAAAAAAAAACATCACCTCCACTGTCAAATGTACAGGTCTGGAAAAAATGATGAGTTTCTTTGATTTTACCAAATTGAAAACCTCTGGAATATAATCAAGAGGAAGATGGATGATCACAAACCATCAAACCACCAAACTGAACTGCTTGAATTATTTCAAGCGTTTTTCAGGAGTAAAGCAGCATAAAGTTATCCAAAAGCAGTGTGTAAGACTGGTGGAGGAGAACATGATGCCAAGATGCATGATTAAAAACTGTGATTAAAAACCACCAGGGTTATTCCACCAAATATTGATTTCTGAACTTTTGAAATTTTATAAAATTTACTTGTTTTTATTTGCGTCTTTTTTGTTATTTCAGCCATTTCTCATTTTTTTGCAAATAAATGCTCTAAATGGCACTTTTTTTATTTGGAATTTAGGAGAAAAGTTGTCTGTAGTTTATAGAATAGAAAAACAAAGTTCATTTTACTCCAATTCTTTCCAGATCTGTATGTAAGGTGTAATATGCAAAGATTGTGATTTATATGATTTATATACGTTTTATGGGCTTTTCTTTTCCAAACATCTTTGAACATAATTTTATGCATGTTGGCATAGCTACCTACTAAATTATCCAAATGCTGAACAACATTTTCATGTTTTTTTTCCTCAGGCATGATAGTAGGTAGCACGTAGATCTTGAGGTGTCCGCATACATCCTGCAAAACAAAGATCGTGCCTATATGTTCTGCCGTTTTATATACCTATAATTTACACGCCACAAATGCATGTCTTACTCTTTTAACGACCAATCACAGGTCTTCACCCTTCACCCGACCATCATCTTTGCAAGCAATACATTAAAATCCCATGATGTAATTCAAGTTATTTGTGTTGTTTTTATAATTTAATTTTTTTTTTTACCTTTTCAATGATTTTCAATGTACCGCTTGAATTTCTCTTTTTTATTTAATTTTTTTAAAGTGTGTAGTGCTCTCATGTTTGCTTTTTTGTTTTCTAAAGAAAAAAAGTAATGAAGAAGGCATTTGATGTGCACATACAATCTCGATCAAGCATCTTCATTTGTATTCAGCTTGAAATGTAAAAGCGAAAAACAAGACTGAAAAAAACTACAATAGCCCTTAAAGACTAACATTGTAACGAGCATAAATATCAGAACGGCAATTACAGTACAACTCACTGACCGAGAATCACCGAAAATGATTATATATTTGTTCTTTTAGCAATGCACAGACATACTTCATCTGGAACGAAAACGATTAACCACCATCGCAACACTGTTCAACTTTTCGCACTTCATCAATTTACCCATATATATATATATATATATATATATATATATATATATATATATATATATATATATATATGACATGAAGTGAGAAACTCATATTCATATTCCATATTCCTATGAAAACAACACTGGAAAGTCTTTTTTTTTTTAGATATACAGTGATGATGACACCAGAGAGACCAGAAATTGTGTCTGATTGTAAACGTTAAGATATTCAGGGGTTGGACAATGAAACTGAAACACCTGGTTTTAGGCCACAATAATTGATTGTGGTGACGGACAGTTCTGGTGGAAACAGGAGAGTTGAGTTGCACATTGAATTCTGCGTGATTTGATCAGCCGTGGTTTTATGGAGTTTTTTGGATACAATCCGGGTTAGCACTCGAACATCCCTTTCAGACAGCTTCCTCTTACAGCGTCCACAGTTAATCCTGTTGCATGTGGTTGGTCCTTCTTGGTGGTATGCTGACGTTACCCTGGATACCGTGGCTCTTGATGCATCACAAAGACTTGCTGTCTTGGTCACAGATGCGCCAGCAAGACGTGCACCAACAATTTGTCCTCTTTTGAACTCTGGTATGTCACCCATAATGTTGTGTGCATTGCAATATTTAGAGCAAAACACTGCTCTTACTGGTGCAATGTGCAATTAATGGATTAAAGATTGGCCAACAGGCTGCTCCAATTTATCCATGAAACCTCCCACACTAAAATGATGACAGGTGTTTCAGTTTCATTGTCCAACCCCTGTACATAAGTCACTTCTCACTCTCTGTATTATTCATCTAGATTCTAGAGAGGGTTTATCGAAACAGTTAGCGTGCGCTCATTATCATCATCATTATCGTCGATTTTGTTCAGATGCCCTTACGTTAACTTGTTCCCCACAACAGGGTTTTGTCCGTACCAGTGAAGCTTCTCCTCTACACGCTTCTTCTTCCACTGGCACAGCAGAAGCATCCGGAAGGTCTTTTGAAAGTTCTTGTTGCAGAGGGCGTAGCACATTGGGTTGACGGTGCTGTTGACGTAGCACAGCCAGTAGCCCAGGTGCCAGAGAGACAGAGGGATGCAGTCGGAGCAAAAGGTGGAGATGAGCACCATGATGTTGTAAGGCGTCCATGTGAGGATGAAGGCCAGCAGAATGGCGCTGAGTGTCTGTGCGGCCTTCCTCTCTTTGATCAAGACCATCCTCTTGCGCTTGGTAATCTGGCTCTTGAGCGTCGCGTCAATGGGTTTGGAGGACGAAGCGGTGGACGGGGCGCTCATGGATTCGGCTGAGGAGAAGGACGCTGCTTTGGTGTCTTCTTGGCTGTTGGTCTGCAGAGAGTTGCCTTCTTTGGCGGCTGTCTTGAACTTGTACGAGACGCACTTCTTGCTCTTTTGGGAGTTACTTTTGACTGGAGATGGGAAGAAGTTGTCGTCTTCGTGGGTGCTCAGCTGTTCACTGTCATTGGACAGCCCAGTTTTGTTCTCGCCACACGCATGGTTCCTGTACGCTGGGAGGACTCCAGGAGATATGGGCCGGTCCTCGTCGTCGGAAGAGGCGTAGCTGTTGAAGGTGGCCAACTGGTCAGCTTTGGACCACTCGTCGTTTGAAGCAGCTGAGGATTTCACGGATTTGCAGCGGCTGGACAAGGACCAGGACGATCGCTTCTTGTCTCTTGAGGTGCTGCTGAAGCAGGACCTGATGATGGCCCTCTGTGGTTGGGCTTTAGTGTCTGTAGTAGAGTCTGTAGAATGGTTGACGCCCTGGAGCTCGGCCAGGTCCTTGGTGCGCCTTTCCGTCTCCTTGTATATCCGACAGTACAAGATGGTCATTACGGAAACGGGGATGTAAAACGCTGCAATGGCTGTGCCAAAGGTTATCACTGGTTCTGAGAAGAACTGGATTTGACACTGCCTCTCAGGTACCGTCCTCTTGCCTACGAAATACTGCCAACACAGAATCGGAGGTGCCCAAAGGACGAATGACACAAGCCAAGCCAATCCGATCATGATTCCTGCACGCCTCGGAGTTCGCTTGGCTCTGTAGGTCAAAGGCCTCGTAATGGAAAAGTAGCGGTCAAAGCTAATGACCAGCAAGTTCATTACCGAGGCATTGCTGGCCACATAGTCCAGAGCCAACCACAAGTCGCACGCCAGGCTACCGAGTGCCCAGTAACCCATCAATATGTAGGAAGTGTATAAATTCATTGAGAAAACACCAATGATTAGATCGGCAAATGCCAAGCTCAACAGGTAGTAGTTATTCACAGTCTTCAGCTGACTGTTCACCTTGAAGGACACCATCACAAGAACGTTCCCGATTATCGTGATCAAGCTCACTATGGCTGAGACCGTTGCTATCGTGATGACCTCCCACAGGCTGTGAGTGACGAGATGGATGTCGGATGCGTTGGCGCCGAGTGAGGAGTTCTCCATTTGGCCTCCATCCATGGCTCTCGTTTCCGCCTAACTCCTAGCAGAAGTTCATGGGAAGTTTCTGGAAGAGTTTGCGCCCCATGCTGACTTGTCTGTTCTGAGGGAACAAGCAAAAAAAAAAAAAAAAAAACATATTAATATATATATTAATTTAAAGATGAATTGAATAAGAAATACTCATATGCTATATAAAAAAAACCCAGGTGAAAAAAAACACTTAATTGTTCTGTAAAAGACATATTGAGAAAACAGCATATCTAAGTATGTGAATTCTGTAAATATACAGAAAATAACAGCTTTATTTACTGTAATAGCTAAAGTACATAAGTACTACCTGAAGTACCCTTTTAGTTGTTTAATGTTTAATTCAATATACTTCTAAAACACTTATTTACAAATATACTTTTGTAAAACATTTTTGCAAAGTGTGTTAAAAACAACTGACTTTTTAGAAAGTAAATTAAATTACTACATTGGTAAAAATGTTTTTTAAATATATTTAGGTAGTATATATTAATATAACAGTTAAAATGTAATTCAATGCTCTGTCATTATAATTATAAATTTAAGTAAATTATAGGTTACAGTGTTAAATAACACATTTAAATGTAAAAAAAATAGCATTTGTAACATGCTCAAATTTCTATTATAGTCTATTAAAATATATATTTTTTATACCCAACAAAGTATACTAGAAGTGTGCTACTTACAAAAAAAAAGGCACAAGAAGAATATTTGTACTCTAATGTAAAAAAAACAAAATCACATATATTTAATCAATTCCTGGTACATTCCTAATATACTAATAAAACGTATTATAATTTTACTGGAAGCATATTTAAAATATGGGGTTACATACATGAAGTAGTTAATTGTTTAAATGTTACTTAAGTACAGTATATTTAAAATAGTTCCATTTTAGTACAGTTAAGTACACTTTTGTTCTATTTTTATACTATAATTAAAGTATAATAAGTACAAAAAAAAAGTTCAATTTTAGCACTCTTTAAATATACTGATTAATAATAATGTGGCTACAAGAACACTTTAGTGCACTATAGCATAATAATAATAATAATGCTTAGTATACGTTGATCTACTGTTTTTCCACTAGTAAAAAGTGTGTGTGTGTGTGTGTGTGTGTGTGTGTGTGTGTGTGTGTGTGTGTGTGTGTAGATTGGCTGCTACCAGAAGGGGGAGACATTTGTCCTTCCTTGAGTTTCTGGCCACACATAGCACACACTCAACATATTTATATTTTTCAAGAATATACTTTGAATATCATTGTAAAGTTATTTTAATTCAGTAATTCAATTCAAAATGTGAAACTCGTATATTATATAGATGTATTAAACACAGAGTGATCTATTTTAAGCCTTTATTTTTTCTTTTATTGTTGATGATTATTTATAGCTTACAGCCAATAAAATCCCAAAAGTCTGTGTCTCAAAAAATGTGAATATTATATTATTATAAGACTAATTGGTACTTTTGGCAGTGTGGGCAGTGTGCCAAATCCTGCTGGAAAATAAAATCCTCGTCTCTATAAAAGTTGTCAGTAGCAGAGGGAAGAATGAAGTGCTGTAAGATTTTGTGGGAAAACAAAACTTTAGACTTGATAATAAAACACAGTGGATCAACACCAGCAGATGACATAACATTTTATAAAAATAAATAAATAAAAATTATTAATAAGCTATTAATAAAAAACTATGGTTTAAGATTTAGTGGCTCTTTAATTACTTTTTTAAAGTTTTTTAAAGACTCTAGCTGGATTCATGGCTTCATGTGAACGATATAAGACCTTGTGCTTAATTTGTTCCTCTGAAAGGAAACCTAAAAGTGAGGAAAAGGTGGAAACTTGGCTTTTTAAACTGAGGAAGGGAAGTTCAGACCTCCAGCACGTATTACCTGTGAACAAGGTGTTGGCAATCAAGCCTCTACTGTTTAATTAGTAATTAGTTAACAAGCAAAAGAACAGCCGGGATTTGATGAGGAGGTTCATCAGTCCTGAACGCGCAACCACGTTTAGATTACTTTGCTCTGCAAAAGGTAGGATAATGTTTTATAATAAATGCTGCCGCTGTGCAGTGATACCTTCAACTGAGGTGTTTAACTTCAGGATGGGTTAGAAATATAAACTGTAGCTTTTTTCAGTAGCGTCCCAGCTGCTACACAACCGACCTTCAACCTTAAAATGTGTTTAAAACATAGTTGAAGTAATGTCTGTTGTTGAAACAACATTGAAACAACATTAGATGTTGAAATTTTAACGTTAAATCGACATCATGTCCTCAACCTTCTGCCTTCCCGTGTGAAAAAGTTTTGTGTTTGTTTAAATATAATAATAATAATAATAATAATAATAATAGTCTACTTGAACTATATGCAGAATAACTGAAGTATACTTTTTCTACTTATACATATATTTGACCTGTTTAATCTATATTTCAGTCTACTTTAAAAAAGTGTACTTTATTTGTCTTTGCTAATTGTGCACTGGTAATGTAGTTTCTCAGGGGGTCCTGGGGTCATTTTATTCCCGTCTGGAACAACCACGTAGGTGTGTTTTTTTTTTTTGTTTTTTTTTCTCAGATGCCCTCTAAATTATTTACTGTTTTTCTCTAAACTCTTTTTTTTCGTGGTCCTCCAGTAATTTTTTATCGCCCAGGCCAAATACACAGTATTTTATTCTTATAAATACACAGTATTTCTTCTTAAATCCTGCTTTTCAAATATTCTTTAATAAAGAGTACAGTGATTTATTTATTTTTATATATATATATATATATATATATATATATATATATATATATATATATATATATATATATATAAATAGTTTCTGCTCATCATCCAATTAAACTGTCATTTTTTTATAGTCTGCATAATGATATTCTCGATACAATAGGAAATTTTATTTGAATTATTTGTATATATTTTATATATTTTATATTTGTCCAGCTCTAGTTACAGGACAATTTTACACTTTACATTGCTCTTTTTTTTTAGCTATAAAATCTTAATGTCAGTTTAGAGTACCTTTCTTAATTTAGTGTACCTTTCTAGTCCTTCCCTTGTTTTTTTCCTTAAATTTGGCTTATTGTTTTAACTTAAAAGCCCTCTGTGCAGTTTTATAATTGCATAATTTTATTGCATTTTATACTATTTTGAAGCAGTTCCAACTAAATATTTGTATCAGAGATGTATGTACGGTTTTGTATGTAGCAGAAATGTAGAAACGCAGAAATGTAGCATTAGTCAACTGCAGTCACTGTGGGCTGACTGGGCCCGAGCACGAGCACTACTATTGTTTTAGAAGACAATGTGTGGCCTTGTTGTTCTTCAGCTTATATAATCGAATGTTTTTTATTATTGTAGCCAATAACATTTAAACAAAAAAAGTTTTATTCCTCCTTTGTGAACTTTTAGAGTGGTGAAAACAGCTGCTAATCATTTCTTCTTTCTCTTTTCTGCATTCTTTTCTTATTCAATACTGTCTCCCGGCACCTGGCTGGTAAGCGCGGACACGCTCCTGATATAAAAATGGAAACGTGGTGACGAGCGAGTCGTTAACGACACTGTCTTTCCCCAGAAACAGAGGCCTTCAGGAACGAGGGTCGGATTAAGTGGAAACGGTGGCTTTCAGCTTCATATACAGGCGTGTTTTTACATCTTGCATCAGACAGAGCACACACGAAGCAGTGCGTTCAGAGCGAGGAGAGCGGCCCATCTATCACTGCGGCTTTTTGTTTCTAGGGAAACGGACAGTCGATTGCTTTTGGAAGACAAGAGCCAACATAATTTCAGGTGCAGGGAATGTGCTCCAGGATTTGCTGGAGGGCAAAACAAACAAGCACTCAAAAAAAGAAAGAAAAAAACAGTTGAGCATGTCATGCGCTCCCCTGCGCCTGTTTTTAAATGGACTTGTAGGCAGATGTGGTGTTTGTGCCACTGTCTTTTCTCAGAAGAGCCGTTACTCAGAGAAACAGGAACTGCTTACAGGCCTGAGGTCAGTTTTTGTGTGCGTGTGTGTGTGCTGACTAAAATAACTGAAAAACTTTGGTGTAAAATTGACTTTTAGTGTCGTAAAACATGACAAAAAGTACTTACTGCTCTCCTACAGCTTTCTGAGTTACAGTAATTTTGTTCTTTTTGCCCAGCACTCTTTACAACGGCTGTATTGGGGCATATTTACCCCGATAAATAGCTTTTTACACTGATATCCAGGCTCAAAGTAGCCTAAAACCTCCTTGGTAGAGCTCTGACATTTAAAACGAGGCATTAATAACCTAAAAAGTGCAGACAAAGCTTATTAAAAACCACTGTTTACAACCCATAGCGCTTCTTTGTAGCTCTGGGTGTCGCCATCACTGTACTGATAATGACATAGACACATATACAGGGGTTGCACAATCAAACTGAAACACCTGTCATCATTTTAGTGTGGGATTTTAGGTTTCATGGCTAAATTGGAGCAGCCTGGTGTTCAATCTTCATTAATTGCACATTATTGCACCAGTAAGAGCAGCAAGAGTGTGAAGGTTCAATTATCAGGGTAAGAGAACAGTTTTACTCTAAATATTACACACAATGCACACATTATGGGTGACACACCAGATATCAAAAGAGGACAAATAGTTGGTGCACGTCTTGCTGGAGCATCTGTGACCAAGACAGCAAGTCTTTGTGATGCATCAAGAGCCACGGTATCCAGGGTAACGTCAGCATACCACCAAGAAGAACCAACCACATCCAACAGGATTAACTGTGGACGCTGTAAGAGGAAGCTGTCTGAAAGGGATGTTCGGGTGCTAACCCGGATTGTATCCAAAAAATACCAAGGCTGCTCAAATCACGGCAGCTTCTCACCAGATTCTACCAAGCAGTTGTTAAGCTACTTTGAGCTGGATAACGGTGTAAAAATCTATTTATTATGGCAAAATATGCCCTGATATGGCCGTTGAGAATGCTGGGCTAAAAATCACAAAATTACTGTATCTCAGAAAGCTGTAGGAGAGCGGTGATGGGCTATTCAATAAAGATAAGTACTTTTTTATCATGTTTTACTACACCAAAAGTCAATTTTACACCAGTGTTCTCCATTAAAGTGAAGGAACTGATCTGTAAATGAATATTTAATCTCAACAAGCATATCAAGAAACAGATCTTTGGGTTATTTCAGAATCGGCTGGTTTTTACTGGACATAATTCGATGTCACTCGCCAGATGCTTCTATCCAAGGCGACATATGGGTCCTGCAGTGGATTATGGGCGTGCAGTCTCCCTGAGGCTATCCGGGGTTAAATGTGTTGCTCAAGGGCAGAACTGCAGTACCAACTGGAAGAGCTGGAAAACTGAAAAAGGGGATTCCTGTGGTTCACTGGCACTTCATCCAAATTCCTTTAATTTCCACTTTCAAGACCCGTAACCAGCAGCTTTTTTAATAGCAGTAGCAATACCAAAAATTATAAGAGCTCCAAAAATATAGACCATTTGTAAAAGCGATTGTAGACAGTGTAAAAGACTAAAGCAGCAGTAAAACTGTGGTGTGTGTGTGTGTGTGTGTGTGTGTGTGTGTGTGTGTGTGTGTGTGTATGTGTGTGTGTGTGTGTGTGTGTGTGTGTGTGTGTGTGTGTGTGTGTGTGTGTGTGTGTGTGTGTGTGTGTGTGTGTGTGTGTGTGTGTGTGTGTGTGTGTGTGTGCGCGCATGAGCATGAGCATATGCATACTCGATGGAATTGCTTCTGTATCATTTTTTTGCTTTTTGCTGTTTTGGAACAGTTTTCACTGGTGGGCGGGGCTTAGAAGGAGGCGTTGACTTTAATTAGCCATTGGTCACCTAATTTTAGATTGCCAGGTACACTGAAACCCATGTCAAGGGCTTAGCCACGCCCACCCTCCCAGCTTTCATGCATTTCTGAGCTTGAAAGAATGACCTTGTTCTAATACACAGCAGCAGCAGCAGAAACTGAATTTCTGTATTAGAAAGTTGAGACAAACTTTATTAAAATCTTTATGAATAATTAATAAATAACCCGCGGCTGATTGTGGATTTTTTGACACTGCTCCAAACTGTCAGGATCCGCTGGCAGACTTCAGCAAAAGTTGCTCTTTGTATGCGGCCGGTTTTGGTAAATTATTTCTCGCCGCTTTTCATCCAAGCCTTCCTCTTTAAATCCACGATTCACGCTGATTTAGAGTAGCTGCAAATACTTAGTCATCCTGACGAGCCCTGGATTAATCTACACACTTGTTTTTTTAATTGAAAACAGTTTATTTGGGTGAGTAAAGCACTTTTGTATATTTACAGTAAATTTACATTTCCAAGGATTTGATTGAATTGGTGGCATAAAGCTCGTTAGCACGTAAAACAAGAAAAAAACATTATGTGAACTGCACCGTTAAAAAAGCCACAGTGTTCAAAGCCGGTGAAAAAAATAGTGGCTTATAGCCCAAACATTAGGAAACCAGAAGTGCATCCAAAGTAAATAATTACCTGTAAGTTCTCTATACAGCTTGTTTTCAGTTAAATACATTCAACTAAAGTAAAAGTAAACTTCACCACAATGCATTGGTTATTGGTTAGACATTAGTATAGTTGCATCAATGGTAGTCAGCAGTTTAGCTGCTCAATTTAGCTTAATTTAGTTCACAATAAGTGCATCCTTCACGCTTAGCTTTCTAAATGAAGAGCATAAAGCAAACTAAATTGATTGCAAACCAAAAACATGAATGAAATAAAATCATTCCCTGTTTAAAATAGTAAGAAGCTAAAGCAGAATATCTCTATATTTGTTCCAGCATGTCCACTCTGGTTATTACATTACATTTGGCAGACGCTTTTGTCCAAAGCGACTTACAATAGTCAAGTACAATGTAAAATAAGTTTAAAGGTAAAACATCTTTGGATAGGGATAAAAGGAGGTCAAAGGGAAATAATAGGATAGAGGAGTGAAGGAGAGGAAGAAGGAAATGAGGTTAGAAGTAGTTAGTGTGTTAGAGGTGTTAAGAGAGTAAGAGTTCTTTGAAGAGCTCTGTCTTCAGGAGTTTATTAAAGATAGTGAGAGATTCTCCTGATCTGGTATTAGAAGGTAGTTAGTTAGAGGTGTTAGGAGAGTAAGAGCTCTTTGAAGAGCTCTGTCTTCAGGAGTTTATTAAAGATAGTGAGAGATTCTCCTGATCTGGTAGTAGAAGGTACTTTGTTCCACCATTGGGGAACTCTGTATGAGAACAGTCTGGATTGCTTTGTGTGAATGTTTGGCAAAGCGAGGCGACGTTCATTGGAGGAGCGCAGCGGCCGGGAGGTAGCGTAAGCCTTCAGGAGCGAGTGCAGGTAGGAAGGAGCTGTTCTGTCATCACCTTGTAGGCGATTGTAAGAGCTTTGAATTTGATGCGAGCATCAACTGGTAGCCAATGGAGCTCAATGAGCAGCGGAGTGACATGTGCCCGTTTTGGCTGGTTGAAGACCAGACGTGCTGCTGCATTCTGGATCTCAGTGCCCACGCTGCAGTTGGCGGCCGTGTGAGAAACCCAGTGTTCCTGTGTTCATCCTGAGCAGATCTTCACCTTGCCCTTCAGCCGGATGCCATGACATTTTACATAACTCACACCATCAACATCAAAACAAGCTCTGGGAGGTTCGGGATTTTTTGTTTCCTTGCCTCTGTCATTTTAGAAATGGAACTTCACCTGCCTCTTTTCCTTTAAAAGTGTTCGAACAAAGCTCTTTTATAATTTGAATATCACAAAATACCAATAGACATAATGAAAATTATTAAGAATGTGGATTCATAATACAAAAAAAATCTAAATTATGTATTTGGGGCCTGTGTTGCAGTTTGAAAAGCAAACATTTTAAATTACAGAGCGTATAAAAATTGGTCAATTTGGAAAAAATAATTAAGTAAGGAATTATTATTTTACACATTGCTTTTTTTAATATATGCAAAAAATGCAATTCTTATTATATATTTGAGATGATAAGGAGCACTTAAAATCCTTTTAATTTTCCCAAACATTTACAGTTTGCCTTATAATCTGGTGCTCCTTATATATGAATTCTACCAGTCAGGTTATAAAGAAAAGTAAAGATACTCCACTGAAGTACAGTGTACCTCGGATGGATGATCACAAACCATCAAACCAAACTGAACTGCTTGAATTTTTACACCAGGAGTAAAGCAGCATAAAGTTATCCAAAAGCAGTGTGTAAGACTGGTGGAGGAAGAGAACATGATGCCAAGATGCATGAAAAAAACTGTGATTAAAAACCAACCAGGGTTATTCCACCAAATATTGATTATTTCTGAACTCTTAAAACTTTATGAATATGAACTTGTTATCTTTGCATGATTTGTTCATTTTGATCAAACATAAACCTATAAACTGATTCATTCAGGAATTTTGTAATCACTGTATATATTACAGAATTCCTGGACGCTGTTTTCACCTCTAGATGATCGAATGCATGTGTAGCGAGGGTCTCTTGAGGCCCTCCTGCCATAAAAATAGCGTGGGCTGAGGATGATGTTGAATTAGTGATGACTCGTATTCACTGACACACGAGTAAAGATGCTTTCTTTCTTTCTCTCTCGGACTCAGTGACTCAGACTGTGACTCAGCGGCTTCAACACTTGACACCCTGAATGCAGAGCACTGGGCAAACTCAACTTCCCCTGTCCTGTAGCAGAGAAGTTCTGCAGCGGGGTAATGTGCTGATGCGGTCCTGATAACTCTTTTTTTTTTTTTTTTTTTTTTCTTTTTTTTTTTTTTTAGTTTGCTTCCTGCATATAAATAAAGCGAGATGATAAGATTTGCGTGTACTTCAAAAGAACTCAAATGACTGGACGAAATCCGTACAGACTAACTAAACATTTCAGTGCGAAAAGCTACAGTCAGCTTGTTCTTGTTCAAGCTTTCTCAAGGTTCAGATGTGAAATTTTGTATAAATAATGAGGATTTAGCAAGCTATAATTGTTTATTTCAGAACGAATGCTTTAATTTGATGTATTTGAGATTCAGAAGTTGTATATTTGTTGTATATAAGGTTCATTTTATGGATAAAATATAAACTGACTTTGATAACACTTTGCTTGGTTAGTCCAATTGATGGCCACATTAATGACCAACTGACATTTAACTAACATTCAACTGCATATCTATTAAATTCAATTGAACTGAAATTCCCTGCCCATCTTTTCTGGATACCACTATTGTATTAAATCATAATTATAATCACCTGTTTGAAATCATTATTAATTTATATATATTTTATATATATTTTATTTATATATATAATTTTTTTTTATTTATTTTTTTTTTACGTTATTTCTAGGTCTGGGCAAAAATATGGCTAAAATCTCTATTTTTTCTGAATGATGATATATATATATACACATCTGTTGACTTTTTGTTCAGTCAGGGCACCACCTGTGTTTTCTCTTGCTAAGACAGCAATATGCCTGAATTTTACCAAAACCAAAACTCTCTTTTTGAGACTACCACGCCCATCAAGCCATGTTGCTATTTAAAATTCTCATTCCATCGTTTTTTCATTTATTTTAAAATGTCTAGAATTAATGCCATGTGAGCTGTTTTTTTGTGAAAAAAAAATGATCAGGTGTTTCTATGTAGCCCTGCTTTAGATCACTGAATTAGAGGTCTCTGAAGAAAGACAGCTTTTGGCTCTTGCTCATGAATATTCATACATGCAAATATATCACCTCTGATTGGCTATCAGCACTGCAGCAGAGAACACCTACCTGTCTTTCCCGACCAATCATCCCCCCCAATCACAGTTAATTTTACAGCTCTAAAACTCAAAGGACAAAATGTTTTCAGAGATACAGCCTTAGTTATAAAGTTAACCCTTAAACTTTGCATAAGGTCAGACTTGAGTGACCCCGCGGCCGAGAAACGTTAGGCTGAGAAACAGTTTCATATGCATTATCATACACAACTCAGAGTGACCTATAGTATTTCACAAAGAACAAAGAACAATGAGACCTTCAAACAAAGCAAGCACAAGGCATGAGAATAGACTATTAAGGGAAGTGTTAGATAGCAATAAGCATCGTGACACACCTTGCACAATGTGTAAGAGTTTTAACCCTTGTGTGGTGTTCATATTTTTGTTACTCGTTTACTCTTTTACTTGTATTTAATTCAGCAAAGTTAAGCAATTTTACATTAAAATGCTTTACACATGCTCGCTTCACCTAAACTGCAAGCAATATAAACATCTTACATGGTTAATATTTGCCCTTTACCTTTCTTATGTTACATTTCTTTTAAAAAGTGCTACTCTTTTTTTATTAGTTTTTTAATAAAATGTAAAAGAAAATGAATTAAACTCAAGATATGAGTAGAAAATTTGTTTAGTTTCAAATTTACAATTGAAGCAATGTTTATTAGCCCTTGTCCAAACATACTGTATGTAATATAAATGTGTGTGTGTGTATCGAAAATGTGTTTTGATATATGTTTCTCAAAAAAATGAGCCAATGCCAATGAGTTTGAGTTAGAAAAAATATTTTTTTGTATCATTTGATGAAAAATGAAAACGGGTCCCACAGACCCGAACACCACACAAGGGTTAAAGTGCAAACTACACTTAGAAACAATACCAATAAAAGCACGCATGCCATTTCCTACATAATGCCTTTGAAAATTAAACCAATTACCAAATCATGGCTTACTCTCTTCTTTCAGCTGAATCGAAATAAATGCAGTTAAAAAAACCCTAATAATGTAAAGAAGTGTTTCTCTTAATAAAAAAAACATATTATAATATATGTATTGCTAAATACCCCAAACCTTAATCTAAATTGGTTCGACTTGGTACCAAGTCTTTCTGATGCTAATTGAATCACATGTTGCTGAGCAGAAGCTCCTGACCATTCATAGCATAGTTCCCTATTTAAACAGAAGCACAACAGGACAGCAGGTGGGTGCTGACTGATAAGAAAAGCGAGCTGTATTAGTTTTACTGTGAAATACTGCCACAGCACATGCATTATTTTTCAATCACAGATAAAATATTGTAGATTCTACCTCCACTATTAATCTACAAACGAGCTGCTATGAAAAAAGCCTTTTGTTTTCTTCTTCCTTTATATCTTTATAACACAGTCCTGCAAAATACAGAGCACCTTGCACCATCAAGGCTGCTCTCTAATGTCTCCAGTGTTCTGAAAAAAACGCTTTTGATCCAGATGAATCATTGCTGGAGCTACAACTCCGATGCATCTTTGGGTAGTCAGGCCTTGTAGGACTATAAATAGCAGATATGGTTTGTGTTACAGAGAAGTATTTACAGTGCAGGGACCCTTATCAAAGAGATAAGGAAGCAGCGCGGTGAATACGTCTGGTTTTGGGGAGGAAAAGACTTAAAGACGGTCCACCTGAGGCTGGTCTACATCAAAGCTAGCCTTCAAGAAGAAGTTCTTCCACAGAGAGCCCATCTGTTTGAGGTCACATATTCTAGGACACTTTAGATATCCTCACACTTGAGGTTGTTTTCTAAAGCTGAGGCTGTTTGACTGTTTAAAAGTTGATTATGGGTAAGTAATAAAGCTGTGGTTGAGTCCGGGTGTGACCCTGAAAAATTGATTCTTGGCCCACCCAAGGATGGTTTCCTAGAGTTGTGCAGAAGGAGAAGGAGAAATATATTTGAAGTCACGGGCCACAGACTCTGTAATGACACAAATAATGAAATATACCACTTTAAATAATACATTTTCCTGATTATTTTCATTTACACACCATTTTACTTGACTTACTATCTTTATCTTTATTTGACAGTGTTGTGTAAACTAAGATTTTTCAAATTGATGTTTCATTTCATTTGCCCTTTTTCTGTGCTATAAATGCGCACTCTCTCCGCTTATAGACTCTTTGGCCCGTTTTTCTGCGCTAAAACTGCGCACTCTCTCCGCTTATAGACTCTTTGGCCCGTTTTTCTGCGCTAAAACTGCGCACTCTCTCCGCTTATAGACTCTTTGGCCCGTTTTTCTGCGCTAGAAATGCGCACCCTCTCCGCTTTTAGACTCTTTGGCCCGTTTTTCTGCGCTAAAACTGCGCACTCTCTCCGCTTATAGACTCTTTGGCCTGTTTTTCTGCGCTAGAAATGCGCACCCTCTCCGCTTTTAGACTCTTTGGCCTGTTTTTCTGCGCTAAAACTGCGCACTCTCTCCGCTTATAGACTCTTTGGCCTGTTTTTCTGTGCTAGAAATGCACACCCTCTCCGCTTTTAGACTCTTTGGCCCGTTTTTCTGCGCTACAACTTCACTCTCGCCATTTTTAGACTCTGTGGCCCGTTTCTGACACCTAGCATTCAAACTTTGAATCTCACATTATAAAAAACCTGCTTAACAGCGGCCATTCTATTTCTAAAATCCCTCGTGGGCCGCTCCAAAAAAGGAAACGGGCTGCAAATGGCCCGCGGGCCGTAGTTTGGACACCCCTGCTTTAGAGGAACTTTGCTGAATAGTGCTGACGTAAAAAAGCCCTAAACATGTCGTAACAGATGTCATACATTGCCTTACTACTGGACATACTCTAAAATGTTTTTGTTGTAAAAATCTCCCAAACATTGAAGCAAAAGTGAACGTGAAATTGAAGTGAAACCAGACATTTAATGTTTATGTATATTTTTAGTCACCATGTTTAATTAGGTCATTATGTCATGGGTGTGGCTGCTAATCATTTCAAACTTGCTTTAATTTTTCACTACTTTTAAATATAAACATATTAGTTTTACATAACACTAAAAACATAACATTGTAATTTTTAAATTTTTGTTTTTGTTTTTGCAGGGGGTGAATGGTTGCAGATATGTTAGATGAACTATCTTCATATTATATGTCGATTACACTAATTAAGGCAAGCACAAGACGTTTCACATTAAAAAAATACTTTTTTAACAATTTTTCCCATATCTTTAAACTTTAAAACGGGTCAATTTGACCCAGAACTAGACAGGAGGGTTAAAAAAGGAGAGAAGACCATGCAGTTCACTCATTAAACACAGAACTTAAGTTAAAACACTCCAAAAACATGCAGGAGCTGATGATCTAAGGGCTGATGGAGTGCCTCCCGGGATGGAGCACAGTTTGGAGAGATTCTGGAAAGGATAGGTTAATAATTTTTACTGTCATACTAGAAGAGTGTCTGTCCTTCATCTCCTGTCTGAAGATTTTTAGAGTTTAAATTCCTTTGTGTCTACACAAAGGCCCTGATACATCACTGACTAATCTCTCAGCCCGCTGCTGTACATCCGTGTGTGTGTGTGTGTGTTGTGGAAACAGGCCAAGGGCTTTCTGGCACTGTACTTGCAGCCTGCATGCCTGGAGTCAGTGTACTGACCCATACCTAAGATCTCGCATATCTGGCATTCAGAGACCTATGACAAGACTGCTCCAGGACCAGCGCAGACACTGAGCGGATCCAGTATTATATTATTACACATATGAGTAATCTCAGGTAAAGTCTGTTATGGGTGTTTACAAACAGTAACATGAATATTACAATATAGTTTATATTGTTATGAATAAAAAAAAAAAAAAATAGATTTTTTTTATTATTATGTAATCAAAGCTGTTTTCTTCTTTGGCAAACAGACAAATTGCTTCTTATGAATGAATCCTATATAACAGCCTTTGTGTAACTCTAGATATGATTAAAACTGCAGCTGATGAAATTGATGACTCCTATTCTTGTCTTTCACGAGGCCAGTTTATTATCTGTATTTGAAAAATAAGGCATATATATTAAATACTAAATATTGTAGTACGATACAAAATGTTAGTCATGTCATTCCTGCTTGTAGATTGCAATAAACAAGCATTAAAAATAATATCTTTTTTATTAAATCAATTATTTTAATACTACTAAGTGTAATAACATTCATTTTTTAAAACTGCCATTCAACAATGCAATTGCAGATGAAGCTTACATTTATTTATGTAGCCCTTTTTAACAATAGATTATAATTATATGTAATATATTATAAGGCACACTATCAATAAATGTCTATTTTATGCTCTAATTTTATACATTTATTATTAAATGTATTTTTATACATTATGTGACACTAGTAAGAAACAGGGGTGTCCTTATGTTTTCCTTCTGATTCAGCAGGTCTCTCCTGGGTGTAAAGCTAAGCTAAGCTAAGCTAGGTAAACAAAACTGTAATTCTAAAAAAAAAAAAAAATTCTTTTCAAGCTAAACAAGCACTGGATGTTAATCTACACAAATTTCTTTCCTAAAAAACTGTTTATTTGGGTAAGTAAAGAGATTCTGTTTATTTACAGTAAGCTTGGATTTCCAGATTTCCACTAAGGTTGCATTAGCATTAGCATTAAGAGCTAACCGCTAGTGCTAGCCGCAGTTAACAGCTAATACCATCCGACAGCGTTAAACTGAGTGTTGCGGTAAGCCAGGGAGATATTAGCTAGCAGTTCATACCAAGTAGCTTGTTTTAATACGGTAAATATGCAAGCTACAGTCTGATATACTCACCTCTGAATGGTGAAAGAGCTAGCACTAAGCACGGTTAGCGGCTAATTCGGCACAACACTGGTAATGAGAGCAATGAATCGCAACACTAACAATTTTTAAAACAATTTCTGCTTTTTCTGCTATATAATTTGAGGGGGGAAACAAATCCACCTATTCCGCCCACCCCCCCCCCCCCAGTTCCTATGCCAATGTATCAGACAACAATATAGTAACTTAAACAGCTTTAATATATTTTACAGGTAATGAAAATCTAATGGTAAAAGTTTACTCCTTTTTAATTTCTAAAAGAGCACATTAGAAACTTCAAATAAAAAAGTGCTGTGGAAATAATTTAATTTGCCAGTTGAACTTCATCCTTCCTGTTCATTTAATGCGGTTTATCCTCCACTTTAATATAAACGCATTACGCTGTATTTCACACCTCTACTGCCTGCACTCCTGGGAACATCTTATTGCTGTGTAAGATCAGCCGGAACTCGGAGAACATAATAGCTGTAATTTGCGCTTGTGGGATATGAAGGATAATTTGCTGAATATGATAGCGGTTGGGAAATGACTTTAATCTCTTTAAGGTAATCATGCCTAACTGACTCTATAGAAGAGAAGAATGCATATCGTCATGCTTTGATCATTTTAAGTGTCTGTGTTTTTGTCCTGTAGCAAAAGAGATTTGTAGGAACAATAGCTCATAGCAATCTCTGTTATCTGTATCTTTATTGATATTTTCAGGAGCACAGAGAAAGCCTAGTCTTGGACTATTGTTGGACTAAGCTTTAGGTCTAATCCTTTCCTGGGAAAAGAGGCAGCCCTGCTGTGTATAAGTAGGTTAAGTAGGTTATCTTAATGGGAAATGATTCAGCCTGCACCTGACCAGGGTCACTCAGTTCTGCTTCTGCATAGCTGCATGCATAGCTGGTTCGAATCCCGGTCATGCAGCCTGCCATCAGCTGCCAGAACCCTGAGGGAGCACAATTGGCCTTGCTCTTTCTGGATCATACCTGTCAAGTGTCCTGTTTTGGCCAGGAAACTACTGAATTTCCCTTATTTTTAAATCCAAAACTTGACAGATATGCTCTGGGTGGGTAAAGTACAGTAGATGGTGCTCTCTCTTTCCCCTCATCACTCCTAGGGTGATGTGGATCAGCACAAGACTGCGTCTGTGAGCTGATGTATCAGAACCGAGTCGCTGCGCTTTTCTCATTTTAGACAACACCCTTCAGAAATCAAACAATGTTATTTGTTCACTGTCCCTTTACGGAACTATGTTTAATTTCTGAAGGGTACTGTCTATAAATTATATTATGTTTTGTATATTTGAAGGTTTCTTAAAGGGGCCGTCTACAAATCATGTTTAATTTCTGAAAGGAACAATTGATAAATTACAAACTATATATATATATATATTTTTTTTTTTTTTTAAAAACTGTTTCTTTCATGAAATCAAGCAATATAATTAGACAATACCCATCAATAATCAAACAATGTACTTTGCATAATGATCCATATATATATATATATATATATATATATATATATATATATATATATATATATATATATATATATATATATATATATATATATATATAATTTATTTTACATTTTTTAAAGCATTTATAATTAATGTATTACTTTTTTAAGCAGATCAACAATGTTCATTTAAATCATATAAAATTCCTCTTATTTGCTCACAGTTTTTGGGAATATACAAAATTATGCCTCAGTAATGAATCTTCTACAGCTGTTAATGATGCAAAATAGAGCGTAGAAGCATAAATGGCATAAACTCCTCATTATTCCTAAATCCTGTCTTCCATCATTGAAATAATAATGTATAGTATAAGTAACGATAATCTAAACGCGTCCTTAAATCACACAGTAATAAAAAATCAAAAAACGCCATATTATAAAAAACAACTCTAATTTTAAAAAGACTTGTTCAAATATAAAACTAAAGCTCATCTGTGTTACAGTCGAGCATGTTTACAACACAATGCAGAATCAGTGTGAGACCGCTCTCAGTTGAAGCTGCTCTTTTAGCCTTAACACACAGTGTTCAGCCTCACTCCCCCAGGACATGATCTCTACAGGGGCTGCAGGAAAAGATCTCCAGGACTGAAGGGGAGTGAGAGAGTGAGAAACTCACGCTGAGAGAAGCAGGAGTGTACAGAGATTATAATATGACCAGAAGAAGAGAAAAGAGAATAGAAAAAAGCAGAAAGGAAAAGAAATGAAGGAAATGGACATGAACAAAGAGAAGACTACTACTGAATATACTGATTACAGTGGTATAAATAAGTTTGGGCACCCCTGATCATTTTCATAATTTTTCTTTATAAACCATTGGTTGTTCACTGGTTTGAATCTCGGTCATGCAGCTTGCCATCAGCTGCCGGAGCCCTGAGAGTGCTTAATTGGTCTTGCTCTCTCTCTGGGTGGGTACAGTAGATGATGATCTCTCTTTCCCCTCATCACTCCTAGGGTGATGTGGATCAACACAAGGCTGCATCTGTGAGCTGATGTATCAGAACTACTCGGCAATGCTACAGCATCAGCAGCAGTTTGAAAAGAGGCGGAGTCTGACTTCACATGTATCGGAGGAGGCGTGTGCTAGTCTTCACCCTCCTGGTGTGTTGGAGCATCACTAGTGATGGAGATAATAGAGTCGTAGTAAGTGGGTTGGGTAATTGGCCATGTAAATTGGGGAGAAAATTGAATAAAAATTAGAAATAAAAAATGTATAAAAGTATATCTCTAGCCTTAGAAATCGTACATCACTCTTTAAATGTATTTATGATCGCAAAAGGTGTATTAAAGTTTGGATTATGCTAAATAACTACAGTGTTATGCAATTAGTTGTGATTATATCTGAATCATTTTGCAGCTTTAGAAATAAGGCTGAATAGATTTTGTGCTATGTTATGTAAAGCATGTTCAACATAACAACGGTTGCTATGAAAGAATACATTTTTGGCTGGCTAGAGCACAGACATGTCACTTACTGACGGTAACCCATCTGCTGCTGCATAAATTGTCTCCCGAATCCTCCATGCCCATCAATAAAAAGGGACAACTATTGTATAGGGCATCCACTGACTAGATATACGAGTGCGTCTTAAAAATAATAGAATAGAATATCAAATTTTCTTTTATTGTTGATTATGGATTACAGCCAATGAAAACCCAAAAATCAGTGTCTCAGACAACTTAAATATTATATAAGACCAATTGGTACTTTTGGCAGTATTGTGGGCAGTGTGCCAAGTCCTGCTGGAAAATGAAATCCAATCTCCATAAAAGTTGTCAGTAGCAGAGGGAAGCTGTAAGATATGAAGTGCTGTAAGATTTTGTGGGAAAACAAAACTGCACTGACTTTAGACTTGATAATAAAACACAGTGGATCAACACCAGCAGATGACAGACATGACTCTCCAAACCATCACTGATCATCAGTAAATTTTACTTTATTTCATTTAAAGTAAATCAAGGGAGCAGAGTCTGGAGGAAGAGTGGAGAGACACACAGTCCAAACTGCTCGAGGTCTAGTGTGAAGTTTCCACCAATCAGTGATGGTTTGGAGAGACATGTGATCTGCTGGTGTTGGGTCCTTAACCAGGGCATTGTGATCTTTGGTATTTTATGTATTTAAAAGTATATATTATATAAAATATTCTGCATTGTAGATTACTACTCTGTAATCCAAACTATGAATAAAACCATATTTTAGATTGTTGCTGCTGGATTTTCTCAGTCAGCTTTATGAAGTAGAACTACCTGGAATTCAGGCTTTCAGTTAACAGCTGTGCTGAACTCATCAAGAGTTAATTACTTGATTCATTTCTTGTCTCTTAATAAAGTGTTTGAGAGCATCAGTTAAAGTAAAGTAGTGAAGAGGTAGAGTTACAGGTATACGGTGAATAGTGAATATTTGAGTAATGTTCAAATCCAGGTTATGAAAGTATCCTCAAGTGTAGTCAAAAAGACCATTAAGAACATGATCGAACTGGCTCTCATCAGGACCACCCCTGGAAAGAAAGAGCAAAATTTACCAGCCTCAGAAACTGCATGTTCAGATAAGAAAACAGCTCTCCAGATAAGAGTATCTAAATGCTTCTTCACAGAGTATTTTTGTGTGTTTTTAACACTTTTTTAAGTTGCTACATGATTCATTATGTGTTTCTTCATAGTCTGAATCACTTCAGTATTTATTTACAATATAGGAAAAGTCATATATCAACATATAAACAAATACTAAGACAAGTGGGTCAGATTCACCTTCATAAGAGATGGGCTACAAAGTTTAACCTGGCCCTGGGCCTCCTATAATCTGAATTATGGCCCTCTATAACATGCAGGAGGCCCTGGGCAGGGTGGTTAACGTGACACTGCTGTGTTTTCTGTGTCTGTCAACCACCAGTATCCAGTCGAGCGTGATCCTGTGGTCAGAAACTGACAACTGATGAGCTGAAGAGTAACGAAACTGTGCTCAGAACAAGATGAGCTATAGTGTATACTATAAAGGCATGGCTGGGAGGGAGTTTCAGTAGTTCTTCATGGGTGGTGGATAACACACACATATACAGTGCAGCAGATTATATACTGTTTTATATACTATATTTAACCACCCGAATGTCACACGTTTTTCTGTAGAAGTTTCTACAGGGCTTATACTGACAATTTCTTATTCTCAACATAAATGTTATAACACATGAGACTGACTGTAACAGAGGGGCTAGTTGTAATATTTGTCCTGGTTAAATGTAATTTGAGTGTCCCCAAACTTTATTGTGCCAGTTTGAACCATTACCATATGCAAAAGAAATACAGGGATATAAAAACCTATATGAATTCTTCTCTCTACCAGAAAATCCTGAAGGAGAATGTCCGGGCTGAAGCATGCTTGGGTTCTGCAGCAGGACAATGACCGAAGTTAAAGTCTGATTGAGATTCTGTGGATGATCTTAAATAGGCAGTTTATGCTCAAAAACCCTCCAATGTGGTTGAATTAAAACAATTCTGCAAAGAAGAGTGCTCTCAACCCAGATAAGTTGACTTTTTAATAGAAAATTGCATGATTTTTTTACACAAGAAGAAACTAAAGAAAAAATCATTCATTCACATAAATTAGCTCTTTTCTGTAGTTTAAATGGTAAAAAAATGGAATAAATATATTTTTAAAATGTTTTAAAGTTTAAAAGCATGTTAAAAACATGTTTTCTGAGCTAGGGGACCTTTCTAGTGGCATAAAAAACAGCAAATCTTCATCCAATATGATCAGCAGATTGAGACTCTGTCAAATATGGCAAATTTATGATCGACCACAAAGTATATGATATAAGATCAGAATGTGTGTGCATTAAAAAATCAACCATGCCATTTGAAGGTTATATTGTAGTCTGGTTTGTTCTCAAATTGGTGAAATAATTAAAATAATAATAATAATAATAATAATAATAATAATAATAATAATAATAATAATAATAATAATAATAATAATGAAGACGACGAAGAAGAAAAACTTTTGTATAAACCCAGCTAATGGTTAGGCCATGCAAGTATGAAACAGATAGGAAAGAGTTTATAGTTTATAAAGTGCTTTATAGGAAATGCAGGGAAAGCAGGAGTCTTTTATATATTAGTGAGATAAAAACACATTTTAAAATGATGCAGAGAAACTCTGAGCAGATATAAAAGCCTGTAGTTTCTGTGTGTTTTGTAACAAGTCCTTCACATTTTGAAGTGCGCTGATTACACCTGCAAATCATTATCCACCCAGAATACCCTGGAAACTGTTGTGTAAAAATATGAATGCAGTCCATAACAGTGTTTTGAGCACTGCTTTGTGTGTTTTTCACAGAATTTTTCTCTTTAATTCTCTTTACTCTCAAGGTCCCTGTACTAAAAACTAGTGCATATAAAAAATACCATTTGAAAAATTACTTTATTTCAGTATTTTAGTTCAAAATGTGAAACTCGTGGGCTCCGAGTAGTCCAGCAGTCTAAAGCGCTGCAGCTATGATCAGGAGATCGCTGGTTCGAATCCCGTTTATGAAGCTTGCCATCAGCTGCTGGAGCCCTGAGAGAGCACAATTGGCCTTGCTCTCTCTCTGGTGGGTACAGTACAGTAGATGGTGCACACTCTTTCCCCTCATCACTCATAACTAGGGTGATGTGGATCAGCACAAGGTTGCGTCTGTGAGCTGATGTATCAGAACCGAGTCGCTGTGCTTTCCTCCGAGCGTTAGCGCTGTAATGCTACTCGGCAATGCTAAAGCATCAGCAGCAGTTCAAAAAGAGGTGGAGTCTGACTTCACATGTATCGGAGGAGTCTTCACCCTCCAGGTGGTGAAGCATCACTAGTGATAGAGGGGGAGCCCTAATGAGTGTGTTGGTTAAATGGCCTTGTAAATTGGGATGAAAATGGAATTAAAAAAAATAAAAAAATCTCAGAAGATTAGAACATTATAAAAGACCATCTGATACTTTTGGCAGTGTGGGCAGTGTGCCAAGTCCTACTGGAAAATAAAATCCACACACATTTTCTTGGACACTGATTTTTGGGTTTTCATTGTCTGTAAGCTTCATAATCATCAACAATAAAATAAATAAATGCTTAAAATAGATCACTCTATGTGCAATACATCTATATAATATATGAGTTTCACATTTCAAACTGAATTACTGAAATAAAGTAACTGTATTTATATATATTTTATATATTTTTTTTCTCAGTTACATTTGTTTTCTCAATGAAACAAAATATCTTTAAACTGAATAATTGGGAAGCCAATGTTTCTTACAGGGACGATTTAAGGTGATTTAAAGAAAGCTCTTCTGCATCTAAAATGTTTGTACAAAATCCAGTTTGTAGTGAGATCATACAATAGTTTGTCTGGAACAAGAAAAGCAATCAAAGAACTTCCTCCAGTTTATTTCAGGTAATTTTAGAATGTGTGAGGACCCCCCCCACCCCCCCCCCCCCCTGTTTGGCACCAGTGTTGTAGATTTTAATGTACTGGGAAAGTGTTCAACTTGAGCTTTATTTAGACGAGCAGCTAGATCACATTTTCACTTTCAGATCTGAAACAGCAGGTGATCACACCAACTGACTTTTTACGTGCAAAAAAAAAAACCTAGGGATGCATGATATTGGGGAAAAAAAACTGCGAGTGCATAATTTTACTATATATTTGCAGTGTATGTATTGCAATATTAAAATATCTCTGGGATTGGGGGTTGGTTCTGTTGAGTGTTAAATAAAATGAGTAAAATCTAACAAATAAACTGAGCATAGGCATTTCAAAATTCAACATACATCACTAAAAATAAAAAATATATAAAAATTGAATAATAAAAACAAATATATATTTAACATTGCATATCTTGAAAAGGTTGTTTATAAATTTTCTCATGTTATAAAGCACTGACATACAAAAATTCATATAAAGCATGGGCATGCATTTATTTATCAAACATATAAAAAATATGAAACTCATATATTATATTTATTTAATTGTTGCTGATTATGACTTACAGACAATAAAAAAACAAAAATCAATGTCTCAAAATATTCGACTGTTATATAAGACCAATCTGTACTTTTGACTGTAGTGTGGGCAATGTGCCAATTCCTGCTGGAAAATGAAATCTGCATCTTCATAAAAGTTGTCAGCAGCAGAGGGAAGCTGTAAGATATGAAGTGCTGTAAGATTTTGTGGGAAAACAAAACTGCACTGACTTTAGACTTGATAATAAAACACAGTGGATCAACACCAGCAGATGACATGGCTTTTTATAGAGATGTGGATTTTATTTTCCAGCAGGACTTGGCAGACTGCCCACACTGCCAAGTACCAAGTACCAATTGGTCTTATAATAATATTATATAATATAATCAAATTTTCTGAGACACTGATTTTTGGGTTTTCATTGGCTGTAAGCTTTGTAATCATCAACAATAAAATAAAAAAAAGCTTAAAATAGATCACTTTGTGTTTAATACATCTATATAATATATGAGTTTCATATTTTGAACTGAATTTCTGAAATAAAGTAACTTTTCAATGATATTCTAATTTTCTTTATATGTGACGTACATTTTAAATATATTTTTATTTTTTTCAGTATTTTAAGCAATTTCAAATCAATTGCATAAAAAATTACAAATATATTTATATATTAGCACTATATTAGTACTTTTTACTTAATAAATGAGGTGATCATGAGCTGCTATGTTGTAAAAATCTTGAACTCTGCTCTTAAGATTCGTAACCAAACAAGTCGAGAACTTTTTAACCTTATGACCTTTAATTTAGTTATGAAAAATTTGCTTTATCACTTTTCCCTCTCTTTCTCTCACTCTTAAATAACATTTCCTTTCTCTGAGGCGGCAGGCAGCATTAAAAATATATGTTGAGACCTCTCAGCAGGCACAGACTCCTGCATGAATATAGCATACTCTGCCTATTTCTATCAGTCTCGTGCTTGTACACACTTGGAAGTGCTGCTGTCCCTAGAATGAACCTGACCCTGAACACTCCAGACACAACACTCACCCTACACTCATCTTCATCACTGCTGGAGCAGCAATGTTCTCACTGTTCTCACTACAGTTCTGTAGTGCAATTTTAGTCAAAATCCACTAAAAACTCCTTAAAAACTCCTGGAAACCTAAATCTGAGTTTTGTTTCGAATCGAGGTAATTTGTGTTAAATCTGATCCCCCTGTATAAATATACACAGTATTTCTGATCAATTTCTTATAAATAGTAGGTCAAGCTGACAGCAGCAGAACCCTAACCAATCATGTAACGTGTAATGGTAACATAGCTCCGCCCCCTCTCTTCTAGTCTGAGCAACCGGAAGCAGAAAGTAGGTGAGCTGTTGCTTACTTACTATCTTATTATTTCTTCAAGACTAAATTTACACTGGTGTATAAGCTGCAAAAAAAATACTTTCCCTTGTGTCATAGTGTCATTTCTAGATATTTCTAGATATCTCATGCCTTATTTGGACTTAAATGGAAGTTACAGTATCACAATATATTGCAATTTATTAAATTCTAGCCTCTGAATCATGATAAATATTGTGATTCTTGGTAATACACAGCCCTAATTATGTAGTCATGCAAAAGGTTTCCTTATTACATGTCATTTTCATCTATGGCTGGGCGATATGGAATAAAACCAATATTTTATTTTTTATTTTTTTGCTGAAAGGTGATCTATATATGATATGCAGCTCTGGAAAAAAATAAGAGATCTCTTAAAACTATGAGTTTCTTTGATTTTACCAAATTGAAAACCTCTGGAATATAATCAAGAGGAAGATGCAGCTGGAGTGGCGTAAAGTTATCCAAAAGCAGTGTGTAAGACTGGTGGAGGAGAACATGATGCCAAGATGCATGATGAAAACTGTGAGTAAAAAAACGAATATTTCCACCAAATATTGATTTCTGAACTCTTAAAACTTTATGAATATGAACTTGTTTTCTTTGCATTATTTAAGGTCTGAAAGCTCTGCATCTTTTTTTTTTTTTTTTTTTTTATTTCAGACATTCCTCATTTTCTGCAAATAAATGCTCTTAATGACAATATTTTATGTGGAATTTGTGAGAAGTGTTGTCCGTAGTTTATAGAATAAAACAACAATGTTCATTTTACTCAAACATAAACATATAAATAGTAAAATACCAAAAAAATGTTTTTTTTTGTTTTTTTTTTTCAAACTGGGAGAAGAGAAAGAGAAAGGCAAACTGTCGAAGCTAATTGCAATATAAATTGCAATATAAAAGATACTGTCTCATTTTAGATCTCACATGAAAATATATTAATAATTCTTAAAAACTCAATATATTGCCCAGCCTTTACATAATCACATTTAATGTAAATATGCAGGCATCTGTGTACAGGGATATATAAGAAAGATTGACATAAGTATTTACCTCTTATACTTTATTTTAATGTATCAATTCTCCAAAACACAGTATGGATTTAATTCATTTTTAAAATTTTAACTATTTATATACAAATATTTGCTAATAGACTTTGAATCATTTTTAACTAAATTTCTTGTTAGATCTTGTTAGTCTTCAGATGCCACTGTTCTGATACAATACTGTATGATGGACAATAAACATGCATTTTACTTGCATGTTAGTGACATTAATGTTGCACTTTATAACCCCAATAAACTTCATTCTTGCCAATACACTATAGTTGTGCTATATAGTGCACTAGGTGCCCTTTTTATTTATTTATTTTTTTGCATCTGCCCTTCAAACAACCTGAATCCATCACTCATTCAAATGAGAACTTGTATTCTCAGAATTCCATACTCATTACCGCTATTTAGACCTCTTTTTAAGGGTGCATCTATAGCTTACTTACCTATACAATGCTTCAGAGTTAGTTTCCACTGCTCGGCTCCAGTTCTCCTTTTCGCAGAGCGCACAAAAATCCACCAGCTTCATCTTCTTCGTCTTCGAGCTTCTCATTCGGACAGAAAGGAGAGGCGTGCGGTGGAGAAAAGAGAGGCATTTTGATGGAGCGCAGGATCAGAAATCCTCCAGATATGAGCATTTTGAATGGAATGAAGCCCCCCAAAACCTGAAGCCATTATCAGGCAGAGTAGAAATCTCTGGCTGATCCTTCAGAGTGTGACTTTTTCTTTAGATTTGACGCAGATATTTAGTATAATATAATATAATATAATAGCAATCCAAAGCTTCAGCAGCATCAGCTTCTGTTAGAAGAAGAGAGAAGAAGAGCTGGATTCTTCCTGAAGGATCTTCTCAGAGAGCTTCTTTTGGAGGTTGGAGGTAACTTTACTACTGGATGCTTCAGAACTACAGTTCTGGGTTTGGACCGCAGATGACGGAGGAGTGCAGAGTTGAAGGTTTCTATCACTTTTCTCCCCGGCTGATGTTTGTTACGGCCGCGGTCGCCGCTCTCGCCTCTGGTGGACACAGATGCGCCGGGCGCTCCGGGCCGGGAGGGATTCCCAGAGGGCTGGACGCCTCATCATGTTTCAGGAGAGTGAGCATGCAGCCACAGCGCTAAAGAGAGAGAGAGAGAGAAGTGGAGGGAAAAAGACAGAGAGAGAGTATGGGAGAGGCAGAGAGAAGGAGGAGGAGGAGGGTGGGAGGAAGAGTGTGTGAGAGAGAGAGAGAGAGAGAGAGAGAGAGAGAGAGAGAGAGAGAGAGAGAGAGAGAAAAGAGGAGGGGGCTGATTCTGTGAAGGGTGTGGAGAGAAAAAGGTAAAAGAGCAAGTGGATGATAGGGTTAGAGACAGAAAGAGTGAGAGAGAAAGAAATATAACAGACAAAAAGCCAATTGAGACTGCTGTCAGTCTGCTAACATCTGTCAACCAAAACAATAGAATTTTAATTTAATTTAATGGGTTGGACAATGAAACTGAAACACCTGGTTTTAGAGCACAATAATTTATTGTGGTGACGGACAGTTCTGGTGGAAACAGGAGAGTTGAGGTGCACATTGAATTCTGCGTGATTTGATCAGCCGTGGTTTTATGTTTTTTTTTTTTTTTTTTGGATACAATCCGAGTTAGCACCCAAACATCCCTTTCAGACAGCTTCCTCTTACAGCGTCCACAGTTAATCCTGTTGGATGTGGTTGGTCCTTCTTGGTGGTATGCTGACATTACCCTGGATACCGTGGCTCTTGATGCATCACAAAGACTTGCTGTCTTGGTCACAGATGCTCCAGCAAGACGTGCACCAACCATTTGTCCTCTTTTGAACTCTGGTATGTCACCCATAATGTTGTGTGCATTGCAATATTTAGAGCAGAACTGTGCTCTTACCCTGCTAATTGAACCTCCATACTCTTACAGCAGCTCTTACTGGTGCAATAATGTGCAATTAATGAAGATTGAACACCAGGCTGCTCCAATGTAGCCATGAAACCTAAAATCTCACACTAAAATAACAGGTCAATTTTTAGCCAAAATATGAAATCAGCAATTAAAGTGTAATTTTAGCCGAAAATGTATAGCTATGGAAAACAATAAGAGAGCACTTAAATGCTGAGTTTCTTTGATTTTACCAAATGGAAAACCTCCCAAATATAAAAAGCCATCAAACCGAACTGAACTGCTTGAATTTTTGCACCAGGAGTAAAGCAGCATAAAGTTATCCAAAAGCAGTGTGTAAGACTGGTGGAGGAGAACATGATGCCAAGATGCATGATTAAAAACTGTGATTAAAAATCACCAGGGTTATTAATCCACCAAATATTGATTTCTGAACTCTTAAAACTTTATGAATATGAACTTGTTTTCTTTGCATTATTTGAGGTCTTAAAACTCTTAAAACGCATCTTTTTTGTTATTTCAGCCATTTCTCATTTTCTGCTTTAAATAAATGCTCTAAATGAGAATATTTTTAGTTGGAATTTGGGAGAAATGTTGTCTGTAGTTTATAGAATAAAACACCAATGTTCATTTTACTCAAACATAAACCTATAAATAGCAAAATCAGAGAAACTGATTCAGAAAATGAAGTTTGTGGTAACATTGTAGTGCTGTTAGATGACGTGGATATGGTCTGAGCTCCGGCAGATTAAACTCCTTATGCCTTTAATCCCCCTGATGTGGTCGGCTTTGGCTGGAGGAAAAGATTGCGTATCATAACCCATAAAAGCTGTCGCAGCAGAACCGCCAACCGCCACACGTGAGCGGCTGCCATTCTCAGTGGGAGTCTAATGGAATATGAGTGGTGGGATTAGCTGTGTTAGGAGTAAGCAGTGTAAAGTCACTCACTGTAGTGCACAAAGGCAGGACTTCTAGACACGGATTACGCCTAAACTGTGCATTAAAATCCCATACAAATGGCAAAGCTGCTTAATCTGGAACGAGACTTCATCTATTTCCAGAAACAGTCCTATTAAGAAGAGGAGTGCGCTGGTAGCCCTCGGCAAATGCAATTACTTCAGTGCTTGCTTGCTAGGTTAATGCTGTATTTGGAGGTTATTCAAATATGTAATTAAAATCAAAACTGCAATAATTTATTTTCCAGTTATATAGATATATAGACTGCACAATGCCCATTGTCCAGTTATTTATAATAGTAATAAATAAGTTATAGATGGCTCAGTGACCCAGAATTGCTCCCGCAGGAGAAGAACGATGAATCGGGTCAGACTGTGTTAATTAAACACAGCTCACTGAGGCAAGTCCTGGCAGGGAAGTGTTCCAGCATCTCACAGTAAAGGAAATTGAACAGAATGCACACTACTTTCACAACAAACATATATATACACATATATACACACTCTCAAACTCTCAAACTCTGTGAACTCATTTTACTTGAGACAAAATATGTCTTCAGCACAGACATCCCAAGTTGCAAAAGTTGATTTCAGGGAGGTTACCCGCCCCCACCCTCTCTGTTTTCTCTCTCTCCTTCCCACACGCGATTAGAGAATAAAAGTCTGTGGCCTGTGTGCGCGTTTGGGGCACTCGTTCTGAATTCCGGGAGATTATGTGTGACTCACGGGCATCAGGGAGCCACTACCTAAATGCGGGAGACTCCCGCAGCTTCAGGGAGACTTGGTTTGTCTGTCAGCATTTTTTTTTTTACTGAAAGTTTTATTTTGGCATAAATATAGTCACACAAGGCAGCAAAGAGTCCATGTCGAAAAAATTCCATCTAATCTGGTACTACAGTAAAAGCTCTTTTTAAAATACAACAGTGAATAGTGATTCTAGTGGTACAAAAAAAAAAACTACTTTGGTGCTGCAACTATGATCAGGAGATTGCTGGTTCGGATCCCATTCATGCAGCTTGCCATCAGCTGCCAGAGCCCAGAGAGAGCACAATTGGCTTTGCTCTCTTTCTCTGGGTGGGTACAGTATATCAGTAGATGGCGCTCGCTCTTTCCCCTCATCACTCCTAGGGTGATGTGGATCAGCACAAGGCTGCGTCTGTGAGCTGATGTATCAGAACCCAGTCGCTGCGCTGCTTTCCTCTGAGCGTTAGAGCTGTGCTGTGATGCTACTCAGCAATGCTACATCATCAGCAGCAGGTCAAAAAGTACATTTGAGTTAGGATATGAGTGATCTATTTTTTTTAAGCTTGATGCTCTTAGAAACTCAACTCAAGCAATAAAAAAGCACTTTTCACCCACCTCACTGTCTTAAATCTAAATGTCTTAATCAATGTGGAGCTGAAGACTGGCTGTTAATGTGCGGACAAGGATTTACAAGCATTAATGAACATTTATTCGAAATCAAGAGAAAATGCTCTAAAAAACATGCATGGTGCCACAAAGGCCTTTTCATATGAATTCATTTCCACTTTTCCATGCAATTGCACCTTTTATTAGTCTTTTGAAGCATAGCATTTGAGTAGGATCCTAAATCGATTTAACCCTTAACAGCTCATTCATCCATTAACTGCTGATTAACTGCTCATTCACATATTCACTATCCATCTTCTGACAGCTCACAGAGCCTGAAGACCAGCGTTCAGTTTACTCTGAAAGCAGACGGTTAACAGCAGTCGTGTACATTAGTCAATATGCCAATCAAATCAGGAGAGCAGCCAAAAAATGTGACGGAAACCGTAAAATGCATTCAAATGGATTAAATGGAAAGATGACCTGGGGCTGGAGGTAAAATCACTATGACGTCTTCTCAAGATAATGAGGGAACATTTTTACTGATTTTTTTTTAGCCTTGATGTGTGGGAAATGTGACCTGAATCAAAAAAAACAAACAAAAAAACACTTAGCTAGTCGACCAATAACGTACTGCCATTTGTGTAACTCTGTACTTGAGCCTAAAAACCCAACATGATCTGCATGGATCTATTTCAGGATTTATCTCTTGAACACCAGGGCTGATTGCAGAACTAAATTCAACCCCAGACTTTTTTCTAGACCAGGTGTACTTAAAATTATTTAATTTTGTATTTAAATTATGTAGGAATTCTACCAGTCAGGTATTAAGGAGCAGTAAAGCCACTCCACTGAAGTACAGAGTTATACAGGAGTTTCAGTTTAGTTCTCCAGCACTGAGACTGGAGCAGCATTAGCATTAGCCACTAGCCACGCTAAGTACTAGCACTTTCGCCATTCAGAGGTGAGTGTAACAGCCTATAGCCCCCTGCTAACCCCGGCTAGCACTGCTGGAACAGCATTGTGTAGCATTTGTTGATTAACATCCAGCACTCGTTTAACTTTAAAAGAAAATTATTTTATTTTTTCAAGAATTACAGTTTTGTTTTCTTAGCTTAGCTTTACTTACTTATCTGCTGAATTAGAAGGAAAACATCCATGGTGACACCCCTGTTCCTTAATAGTTTTGCATAATGCACCTTATAATCTGATGTGCCTTATAGCGTGAAATGTATGATAACTCCCTGTAACTGGATAATCAATGTTATTCACAACATCTAGGATACGTTTAAGTAAGATACAGTTTATTCAGCATGTTTTTAAATGAAATTAACTTTGGCAAGTAATTTAGCTTGATTTATTTATTATTTTTTTCTGTTTGTTGAACAACCAAAAAGACCTATTAATAATGTAGCATGCTAGGTTATGATTTTTTAATATTGTGCCCTGAAATATATATCGTTCAATTTCACCCAACCCTAATTATCACATCAAGGTACTACTTTTTTATTGTTTTTAGCAAAAGAAAAATTCACATTTGTTTTCATTTCCCATTATATATCTACTAGAGACAGATTATATATTATACCTGTCCAGTTTTATTTATTTTACTTTAATCCTGGATATATGGAGATATTTGGAGTGCATTATTATTATTAGTATCATGACATCATTCTGGATCATTGACTCCTGTTAAAAATCTGATAAAATTCTTGTATATTGTAATATCTCATTTAGGGGTGTGTCATATAGTATTATATGCAATAATAAAATTACATTTTCATTTTGTTGCAGTAGTGTATTCTTGAAATATATATATATATATTTTTTTTAATTCAGTGTTTTATTATATCGCCAAGAGTATCGTTATCTCGAAAATACAATTAAATATTGTGATATTATAATAGGGCAATATCGCCCATCCCTACTATCTGTGTCTCGTGACTGTTGCTCTCTATCCTTCAGCTTGTTGTCTAATCTGCTTTAGCTGTGCATTGTAATGGAGCTTGATACACACACACACACACACACACACACACAGTCTCTCTCAGACAGCCAGCCACAGCTGGCCATGGGACACATGAATCTTTTGACCTAATTGTGCACTCAAAAGCCTTCCCAGATTGTTTTCTCATCACTCGAGAACAAAACCGCCGTGCTTTTAGTTTCAGTTACCAGAGTTTCTAATATTTTTACTTTATATTTCATTTTAAAGTCGACAAAATACATCAGAACTGCTTATTAAAATTCCTATGTTATATTATACTGTCCTCTATTATACTGTCTCTTAGGATGCAATATCGTATTGTATGCAATAATATTGCCAATTTTTTTTTTTAAATGTATTTTTGTATTTACTTCATTTAGGTTTTTTTGCAGTTTAAATGCATGCAAAAATACACTGCACCTTAGTTTTGTAGTTGATTTTTATAACAGTTTTTTATTTTTATTTTGTTATACTCATATTGTTTTATACAAAATCAGGGTCTTTGTAAGTTACTGTTTAAAGAAATTAGCAAATGTTTATAAACTTGATACTATTTATTTAGACTAAATAAACCCTTTTTAAATTTATTTTGTTGCAATAGTATATTTATAAAAGATTATTTTTAAAAATGTAACATTTTATTGCAAGAATACTCTATTTTATCACTAATATATTGCTCTAATATGTTAAAATGTATTTTTTTAGAACTAATTCAGATGGGATTAGGAAAGTGGAGTAATGTGATGCTACTACATCTCTTTTGTCACATTTATGACCAATTTGCCCAGAAAAATAAATTAATTGACTACTTGATTATGCAAATGTGATGCAATTGTATGAGTCACTTATAAAATAATAATTCTCACTTGAGAAAAAACACAAACTAATTTTCCCCAGGATTTGGCAGAATACACACAATAATCAAATAGAAGTTTTCGTTTTTTTTACAGCTTTCTAATAGAATGAAAAATGAACATAAAAATAAATTACATAGCGCATTAAGAAGTAAGTCTTTTTGAGTTTTTCTGTTTTTCCAGTGAATATATTTGGCTCTTCAGAAATTCTAGCAGAAGCACATATACCCATAAAATATTTTGTCTCCTCTTCATTCAGAAGTACTACTGCTTTCAATTTAACACAAAAAAAATCTCAAGGACTGCTGCTTTAAGTATGACGTCACACAGATAAATTCACACTCCTGCATGTTCACCCCTCAGTCCTTCTTTTTAGAGCTGCTGCTGACCTCACACTGCAGCTCCGCCTCCCCGTGTCCTGAAACATTGATGATGCTTCCAGCTCAGACACTGGATCAGGCCTCAGTGATCGAGATGGAGCTGAAAGAGGCGTCGCTGGTTCCTTCTCTACAGGACATCAGACACCTCTCCCCAGCCGGCGGCAGCTCCGTGACCTTGTCCCGCAGAGTAATGAGGAGCGTTTTCTGGCAGGGAAAAGCAGGATGTTTCTGACGGAGGCTGGAAACAGATCTGCTCCTGCTGGAAACTCGTACCTGTTCTTACTGTTCCATTTCTCATTATCATTAAGACCAGATTACAACACCCGTTTCAGCTTCGTTTTAGTTTTAGCGTTTAACGTAAAGTCCTGCAAAAGTTTGGGTATCCTGTTTAAATGACATTTTGATGTTTTGATGATTTGCTAGGAAAAAGTTCATATAAATTATTGTTTATTTGCTTTACATGACATTAGTGTTTGGTGTTATGGCCAAAAATGCATATCATGCTTTTTTTTTTTTTTTTTTTTTAAGATTCTGACAGATACACGGTATATCACGGTATTTTTATTTATTTTTTTGATTATTATTTAATATTTTTTTGCATGACTGGGCTTTAATGTAGGTTTGTGAGTTACTGTACTGTAAGGAGTACATACATATACCATAAAACACTAAGGCTTTAAATTAAGGCTTTGATTAGTATTGGGTTTACTTTGTCCCACAAAATATATATATATATATATATACACAATATATGAAGAAATCAGACTTTATTGTCAGAAGAATTTATAAAGAATGTAAACAACAGACCTAAAAATAAGATATGTTAACATATTTAACATGGCTCCCTTTACAAAATTTAATATTTTAATAAATAGTTGCATATAGACTATAAACAAACCTAAAATATGCATTGTTTAAGTGTTAAACGAGATATTTCTCAAAAGTTCTATACCAAGTTCACCCCCGAATGAACCGGTATACCGCCCAGCTCTACATGACATTGTACTTTAAGGTACAAACATAATTGAACATTTTCATCGCTGTTTTTTACATTGTGATTTGAATCTGGCTGTTCTTTACATTGTTTAACCCTTTCCGGCCCTTTCAGACATGATGGTTAGAATGTAATCCACACAAAATAAGAATCAGTGAGGTATTCTAATACAAAATCTAATACAATACAATTTTAAAAGTAAACATTTAATATTAAATATTTTTTATGTCCATTGCATTGGAAGCCTGTGTTTAACGCTGTTACTTTCGTAACTGATATTGGCCTTTTTATTTTGTTTACACAAACCATGCTTGTACTGTAAAATTAACTTTAACTGAAATAAAGTGTTCTAAATTAGATACAATTTTGCCATGCCATACTACAGCTGTTTTTCCAGTGCAGTTGGTCATTTTTTTTATTGATATATAAATGTCTATTGTGATGGACAACAGGTCTCGATCAGTGATATGAGCAACAAAACATAAAAAAGTAGAAACCCACACTGAAACCACATTGGCAAACTTAACATAATTCCTTTACATAATCAGGATGATCAGGATTTGTCATTCTCTCACTGTGTGTGTGTGTCTTCCTCTTTCGCCCCTTTTTCTCTCATGTGCCATCTCTCTCACTTTCTTTCTCTTTCCATAACACATTTTTATTTATTTATTTTATTTATTTATTTTTTCTCATTTTTTTAAACAATTTACACAACCAATTACCCAACCCATTCACTCGGGCTTCCTCTATCACTAGTGATGCTCCCTAACACAAAGAGAGTGAAGACTAGCACATGCCTCCTCTGACATATGTGAAGTCAGACTCCGCCTCTTTTTGAAGAGACTCGGTTCTGATACATCAGCTCACAGATGCAGCCTCGTGCTGATCCACATCACCCTAGGAGTGATGAGGGGAAAGAAAGAGCACCATCTACTGTACTGTACCCACCCAGAGCAAGACCAACTGTGCTCTCTCAGGGCTCTGGTAGCTGATGGCAAGCTACATGAACAGGATTCAAACCTGCGATCTTGTGTATCATGTTGATCGTTGTGGCGGCGCCTTAGTTAACAATGCTTTAACAATGAAATGTTTTTTGAGTTTCTCCGACTAATGGTTGCAGACCTAATAATAACTGAATAAATAATAAACTAAAAAGTAAAAATAAAATGAGGTCAACGTAATGTATGAATCATGGCTTTTTGGCCTGGTTTCAGCTTTGTTCTGCAGGTGTTGTGGTGTGTTTATTCCATGTGTGTCTGTGTTTAAATCTCATCTGGGATTGGGACTGTGGCGCGACCAGCTCTTTTGTGTATCAGACTGATTGATGCATCAAACCCTGAAAATCAAGCTCAGAGCAAGAGGCCTTTTTCCTTAATGCCCCCGGAGAATGTTATCAGGGAGAGCAGCGTGTCTGACTGCACACACACACACACACACACACACACACAGGAAGAGTCGACTGATCCGTTGACCTTTGACACACCCTAGAGAGCAGCAGTTGAAGTGGCGGAGACGATAAATCATTTATGGTGCGGGAGGCTGCGGCGGCTCCGCTGGCACATCTTTTTACGCCACGTCTTTATGCCAGGAGCGTCTGGGTAATTGGGCTCTCTGAGGGGCCGCCCACTGCTCGGCTAATTCTGGTAGAGTTGGGACATTGTGGAGGCGGGCGTGATGCTCAGAGGACCACGGGCTCATGTTTCAAGAGTCTCAGAGCGCCGCGCCGCGAACAAGTACTTACCCCCCTCATCTAATTTTCTGCAGTTCTGCACACTGGAGTTGTTAAGTTCTTCCTGTGAGCTGCAGAGAGAGATGGCAGACACCAGACAACACAGTTAGTTCCAACCCTGCAATGTGATTGGCTGAGAGGCATTTTATGAGTGACATTATCAGCTGATAATGCACTGTAATGGACCAAAGCTCTCCATGTATTACTCCACCACATACAGGTAACCTAGGAAGGATGCAGCGCTTACAAACCAAATACAAACCAAATGCGATGTCATTATACAGAACTGGGAGCCGCTGGATCCTATAGAGGCACAGTGTAGAAACGCTAAGCAATGTCTCCAATAGCTGGCGCAGGCAAAGACATGGTCCACACAAATAAATAAGCCCAGCAATTCGAAAATATGCATCATTTCACACATTATCAGCCACCAATATCAGGTTAAGAGTTGTTACTAATAAAATAAAAGTTTAAGTGTATATATTTTTCACTTAATATAGGGTATTTTAAGCTGTAAGAATGTAAGATGACTTACGACTGCAGCACTGCAGTGCCAATATTACATGTTATAGCACTCCCTCTCGTGTATTAGTGCTTAAGTATACAGACTTCAAGGACCTTGTGTGCATATTCATGAAGCGCATGCAAAACCGAGAGAGTTCTGATTGGCCTGTTCTCTGCAAGAAATTTGCGAGTCAGCTAATCAGTTTTTAGGGTGGGTAGGCGGTGTTTTTTTTTTTACCCCCTCCTGGACTGGATGCATTCAGGAGCATCATGGCTCCTGGTTAAAAACTATATCCAAAGGTTCACATACTTTTTCCACCCTGCACTGTGAATATTAACATGTTGTGTTCAATAAAACCATGCAAACATATAATTTTTGTGTGTATTAGTTTAAGCAGACCGTGTTTGTCTATTTGTTTGTCTATAAGTGTCATCAGTTTTGAATAATAATGAGAA
This sequence comes from Astyanax mexicanus, assembly GCF_023375975.1. NCBI lineage: Eukaryota > Metazoa > Chordata > Actinopteri > Characiformes > Acestrorhamphidae > Astyanax > Astyanax mexicanus. Next base: position 46,805,939 of record NC_064421.1, on the reverse strand, counting down.
CAACCTGTGATAGTTTGCATTGCAGATCAAAAACGATAGTAATGTAATAATACACATTAAGGCTGCAACTAATAATTATATTGATAATCATTTTTTAATTAATTGATTATTGGTAGACAGAATATTAGCATGACCTCAATGGGTAACTGGATGCCTTTCACTTCTCTCTTATGTGATTATGCACCTAAATGCTACCAGAGATCGAAATAGTCTCAAAATTCTTCGAAAAACCACATAAACACATACTGTCATGACTCGTTTCCTGGGCTGAAGTGTTGAAGTCTTTACCAATCAATATCTGTCAAAAACCCAAAAAAACAAGAAGCCTTTCAAGGCTGCCATCTCCCAAATCCTCAGAAAACAAGATTCTTTCAACTCATCATTTCCTCAGAACAAAAGAGCATAGCATATAAACGTCAAAATGTGAAGGACAGTTTGAAAAAAAAAAAAACATTGAATCTACAATTCCTCAATAAATTATCAGTCGCAAGCAAATTAAAGACTTTATACATATGCAAATGCCTGAAGATTTTTTTAATCATAAATTATGTACATCAGTCTAAAATCAGTTCAGAAATGTGCATTTTAATATTTTTATGAAAATGAAACCAGTAGCAGAAAAGTTTTAAAATGATTATTGCATGCTAATATTGAATACGGAACAGGGGTGTTGCCAGTGGTTAGCAGCAGCACTAGCCAAGGTTAGCAGTGCTTAGCGCTAGTAAATGGTGCTCAATAGCGCTACAGACAACATTTCTCACAAATTCCAAATAAAAATATTTTAGCCATTAAGAGCATTTATTTGCAGAAAATGAGAAATGGCTGAAATAACAAAAAATGTGCAGAGCATTCAGACCTCAAATAATGCAAAGAAAACAAGTTCATATTCAAAGTTTTAAGAGTTCAGAAATCAATATTTGGTGGAATAATCCTGGTTGGTTTTTAATCACAGTTTTTAATCATGCATCTTGGCATCATGTTCTCCTCCACCAGTCTTACACACTGCTTTTGGATAACTTTATGCTGCTTTACTCCTGGTCCAAAACTACAAGCAGTTCAGTTTGGTGGTTTGATGGCTTGTGATCATCCATCTTCCTCTTGATTATATTCCAGAGGTTTTCAATTTGGTAAAATAAAAGAAAGTCATTATTGTTAAGTGAGATCTTATTTTATCCAGAGCTGTAGATATCTTGGCTTTATACTTTTTTCAGTTATATAAAAGTCAAAGTAAACTTAAGACAGTTTTCCATACTGTCATTACTTTTTTTTTCAGATTTTCTGGTTGTATTTGCAGCTTGATGAATAGATTATGCAAATAAATACATCAATTCCCAAATTATATCACTTATTGCAACTTAAACTTTCTTTTTCTAATCTAAAACCTAATGAATGACTGTAACTTTTTCTTGAACTGTCTTCCACGGGTTATCTCAGGTAAGCGCTCTGGTTTTAAATCAGCACCACCAACAAATTAGCAGCGCTGCTCCTCAGGGCAGACACTCATCAATAAACCAGCGCACATTAATTATAATGAAAATTAAAGATGCATGGCCCATCACTTAGCTACAAACTCCTGGACCAAGACGCATCGGCTTACGCTGGCCACACAGAGAGAATGGAATTAGCCAGAACGTCTCAGAGGTAATAAACTCAAACTGGACTCAAACAGTCTCAATATTTACAGGAGGAAATACAGCTCGAAATGAGACACCAGCAAAAGGCAAAACCTTTAAAAAGAATTAATTAATGAACTCTACTACATTAATCACTATGTTACACAAATATCTGGCTAGCAGTTAGCGGCTAATGCTAATGCTCCAGCCTTAGTGCTGGAGAAATTTGGGAATCTACGCTTACTGTGAATAAACAGAAGCGCTAAATGAACAGTTTTCAGGAGAGAAATCTGTGTAAATTAACATCCAGTGATTTTGTTTTACTTTAAAAGAAAATTACAGTTTTGTTTACTTAGCTTAGCTTTACTTAACTTGTTTAACCTACCCCCATCACCCACTGCCACCCAGTGGCAAGACCTACTGAATTAAAGAAGGAAGTAAGGAAAACATGGCGACACCCCTGTTCCTTACAGGTGTCGCATAATGCGCCTTATAATACAATGCACTTTATGTATGACAACAGAGTAGAAAATAGACGTTTATTGATAATGTGCCTTGAGGGTAATAAACACTAAATGTTTATTTAGCATAGCATCTTTGTTGGTTATTTTTGGCTACGTTCACATTACCAGGCTGAAGTGAATCAAATCTGATTTTTTAACTCTGTGACTGTGTGAACGTGCCAAATTCGATTTTTTTGAATCTGAATTGAGTCACTTTTATATGTGGTCGGAAATCGGATGTGTATCAGATCCATGGACATGCGACTTGAATGTGAACGGTCAAATCCATTGAATTCATGCGTCCTTTTGGCTTTTACGCATAATAATTAGCATTAGCGATACGTGCTTCTCTCTCATACCCACACTGTATCTCTTGGTGCAGCTGTGCAGCTATAGCTGCGAAAAAAAAAAACAGCAAAAGCAAACCACCTGTCCTTTTTTCACCTCCTGGACCTGAGCATGAACTTCAAATCTGATTTAAGCAAAAAATCGCATTTGAGCAATGTGGCTTTGAGTAATGTGAAAGTAGCCTTAGTTGACGAGTGAGCCGTCTTCATACCACAGCAACAGTGAGTCAGTAAAGTGTAAAAAGCCCTAATCAGCATTCATCCTGCACAGTAGGAAGCAATGTGGCGTGCAAAGCGTGAGGCAGAAGAACTCCAGCATGTCATGTTGAGGAAGTGGCTTGGTTTGCATAGGGTTGCTAATGTGATTCAAAGGTTGTGCAGCATGAAGGAAATTTCCTGGAGTTTTATCAGGTGACCTGCTGGGAACCTGAGCCTTAAATATGTATTTATAGCTTACCACATGCCAGTCTTCTATGTCCATCTCTATACATTGCCCCCAGATATGGCATTTCCATAATGCTAAATAAAGATGTCCTTACAGAATTATTAGACATTGAAAAGTTACTTTTTTTCCAGTAATTCAGTTCAAAATATGAAACTCATATTATATTATATAGATGTATTAAACACAGAGTGATCTATTTTAAGCGTTTTCTTTCTTTTATTGTTGAGAATTATGGCTTACAGCCAATAAAAATCAGTGTCTTGTGGGCAGTGAGCCAAGTCCTGATGGAAAATGAAATCTCCATAAAATATTTTTTCTCAGCAGAGGGAAGCTGTAAGATATGAAGTGCTGTAAGATTTTGTGGGAAAAAAAACTGCACTGACTTTAGACTTGATGATAAAACACAGTGGATCAACACCAGCAGATGACAGACATGTTTCTCCTAAGGAAGAGTTGAGGGACACACAGTCCAAGCTGCTCGAGGTCTAGTGTGAAGTTTCCACCAATCAGTGATGGTTTGGTAACATTTATCCTTTTTTATTATAAATTTGGACTGCTGAGTAATTGGTTTGGGGTGAGCTGGAGCACAGAGTGAAGAAGACAAAGGAGCAACAAGTGCTAATAAACATCTCTGGGAACTCCATCTCTGGGAACTTTTCATTTCAGGTGGCCACCTCTTAAAGAAGCTCATTATTCATTATTTTAAGTAAATTAAACAGACCAATAGCATAATTTATGAACTAAATATACAAATGTACTACGGAAAATTATAAAAATAGTAATGCACAGTTACTTAAATAAATAGCTTTAATCTGATTACTGGATTGGATATACTGATGTGTTAGATTTCTTATTACTGGAAAATTGGGCAGATTAGAATAATGCATTACTAAGTAACTGACATCACTGGACCTATAGCAAACAATACATGTTACAGGGAGCAAAATACGATTTTTATAAGCTCAGAATCAGCATCGCAGTTACTATACTAGCATCGTGCTTTCATTATAATTAATTTTGTTGTAATTTACTGCAGTCTGGCATCGGAGATTCGCTCTCATAAATGTCAAATTGGCCATAATAATCTTTAATAATTATTTTAATTCTGTAATTTAATTCAGCAGGGGTGGCAAGGCTTTCTTTTAGGGTGGCAGCTGCCCCCCTATGCCACCCCGGTAGATCCGCCCATGCTTTTGCATTTTTTTCTTTGAGACTTTGTCAAAGGTCTCTGGGAAAATTTTATGATGTATTTTATGATGTCTGACAACACTTTTTTTGAGTTTTGTTGAGAATATAAGTGTAAAATTAGAGAAAAAACTTGAACAAAAAGAAACCCCAGTATTTATGCTCTAGTCTAGTCATTACATTTGGCAGACGCTTTTGTCCAAAAGAGACAATAATGAAGTACAAAAGTAATAGGAATTAAGATAACCCATTTTTAGATAGGGCTTAAAGGAGTTCAAAGGGAAATAAAGGGATAGAAAAGTGAAGGAGGGGAAGAAGGAAATGGGGTTAGAAGTAGTTAGTGTGTTAGAGGTGTTAGGAGAGTAAGTGCTCTTTGAAGAGCTCTGTCTTCAGGAGTTTATTAAAGATAGTGAGAGATTCTCCTGATCTGGTAGTAGAAGGTAGTTAGTTAGAGGTGTTAGGAGAGTTAGTGCTCTTTGAAGAGCTCTGTCTTCAGGAGTTTATTAAAGATAGCGAGAGATTCTCCTGATCTGGTAGTAGAAGGTAGTTAGTTAGAGGTGTTAGGAGAGTAAGTGCTGTTTGAAGAGCTCTGTCTTCAGGAGTTTATTAAAGATAGTGAGAGATTCTCCTGATCTGGTAGTAGAAGGTAGTTAGAGGTGTTAGGAGAGTAAGTGCTCTTTGAGGAGCTCTGTCTTCAGGAGTTTATTAAAGATAGTGAGAGATTCTCCTGATCTGGTAGTAGAAGGTAGTTAGTTAGAGGTGTTAGGAGAGTAGGTGCTCTTTGAAGAGCTCTGTCTTCAGGAGTTTATTGAAGATAGTGGGAGATTCTCCTGATCTGGTAGTGGAAGGCAGTTTGTTCCACCATTGGGGATGTTATCTTACAATATAAATCTGGTCCTTTAGCACTAGATGTTGTCTTATTAAAGTTACAATTAACTTTACTTGTTGAATAATGATGGCAGTGTTCAAAACCGGATCCATATATATATATAGATGAGTCCATCTCAACTTCCTGTAACTTCTGCCCAGCAGGAAGGTGGTGAAACTGACTTCCCCTGGGTGTCTGAATGGCATCATCTCTGAATGCCAACTAAAGACCCATCTCTTTAAATAGCTGTTAATTGGGCAGTAATCTTATACTTATTAAAGGCTTGTGATTGTACTCAGATGTCTTTCACAGCTTTTTCTGGCTCTAATGTGTTCTTAGAAAGCAGGAAGTGTGTTCTTGGAAATCAGTGTAGTATGTATTGTTTTTTATGTAACTGTTTTGTATTTTTATTTATTTTTGTGAAATCTCATAGCCTAATAATTGTGACTACATTACATTACTGCCTCCACTATTTAGCTATTTAAAAACAGGTTAATTCTGAGGGTTTTTCTTTGTCAGAGTTTTACCTTCACTTGATGGAGGAGAAGGAGCAGCAGTGCTTAGACACGGTTGCAAAGCACGCGAGAATGCAATATACAGAACAGGCCAAAAGTTTGGACACACCTTCTCTTTTTCAATGCGTCTTCTTTTTTATTTTCATGACTGATATTTACATTGTAGATTCTCACTGAAGCATCAAAACTATGAATGAACACATGTGGAGTTTTATGTACTTAACCCTTTAACGCCTGAATTAATGTAGCTGTATATGAAAAAATGTTTCATGTGTGTTTTACCTTTAAGTAGATAGTAAATATTGTTGAGATTATTAATTTCACTTTTGCACAAAAATAAATAGAAATTTTGGTATGTTGCAAATTTGCAACAACAGGCAATATGGTCTATTTGGGGTAAATTTGGTATGTTGCAAATTTGCTACAGCAGACATAATGGTCCATACTAAGATAACAATAACAGAGTAATATAACAGTGAAAAATCAATGTTTTATTTATGCACCCAACAGCAGGCATTCAATAATAAATAACACCAATTACTGTCACCAACACAATATACACAAATATTACAGGAAACATTTCATTAATTTGAATTCTAGATTCATTTGAATTGTAAATTGTCAAAGGTTCCTAGGCATTGGGGGAATGCAGGCGCTATCTTGGCAGGTTGATTGAATCAAACGGTTAGTCGCATATTTGCAACAACAGGCGTTAAGGGGTTAACTATAAAAAATGAGCTGAACCTCATTATATTTATATATATATATATTTATCAAACTTTTGGCCTGTACTGTAATTAGACAGGAACTTTGAGTGCACTACACTTGCTTTAGGCAGCAGCCATTCTTCACATTTTGTCCTCTAAATGCAAAACGTATTCAATTTTATTCAGGTAATCAGTGGATGCAATAGCCTGTAATGGACTACATTTAGAAAGTAGCCCATTTTTTATTTATTAAAGTATTTAGCTGTAAACATCAACAACAAAGTTTTGCAGTATTAATCTGGATCATTGAGCTGTTTAAATGACATATAATTTGACACTTTAAAACAGATTATATTTATATATATATATATATATATATATATATATATATATATATATATATATATATATATTCCATTTTAATATAAGTACATGTCTGACATTTAACAGCAAATAAGGCAAATGACTCCATTAGGCTGATATTTGTTCAGCATCCCCCCAGTGTTAATAATGCATGACCTTGGAAAGGGCAGAGCCGTGCACTCGGGAGCACCGCACTTATACAGCTATTCTTCTGTGCTGTAAGATTCCTTCAAGGATACAAGTTCACTACTGAAATGAAACATGAGGCTATTACCAGTGTTGGGTATTTTACTTTGAAAAAGTAATTAGTTATAGTGTGTATACTAGTTACTTCTCCAAAAAAGTAACAGAGTTACTCCACTATAAAAGTAACTAGTTACCAGTAAAAGTAACTATTGCGTTACTTTTTTGTGTTACTCGCCCCCGTAACCCCCTCATTCCCCCGGCCCCGCCCTTCTCAGAGTGTGTTTCATAAGCCAGATGTATAGAGTGCACGACAGCGAAGACAAGTACCTGCATAGAGGTTTTTAATTCGGGGACATAACGTGAACTCAACGTGCATATTTTTACCTTTGACCTTGAAATAGGGTGAGTTTGAAATAGGGTACCACTTTAAAATAAGACTACCTTTATAAAGGGTTTATAAATGGTTTACAATTAGTTTATTAATGGTTAATAATTAGGTTGTAAATGCCTTAAAATCATTAATAATCAGTTATAACACATACTGTACGTAGAAAGGGCAACACTCTAGATGGCTGTGTAATATAGTCACTAATTGGCAAACAACAGATCATTGTTGCCCTTTCTGTTTGAAAGTAAATTTGATCATACTTTTTTACAACAAAAATACACTTAAATAGACTTAATGTAATTCAGTATACTTCTAAAATACTTATTTCTAAATATATAATATATATAAAGTGTGTTTAAAACAGCTGTTACAGTAGTTCACCTAAAGTACAATGTATCATGTTTTTTTTTAGGAAGTAATATAAATTACTACATTGGTAAAATATGTTTACAATATATTTAGGTATTACATTGGTATAACAGTTAAAATGTATTTCAATGCTCTATAAAATATATAAATATAAGTATATTATATAAAATACAAATAAACAAAATTAAGTACATTTGTAACATGCTAAACATTGTAGTACAGTATATTAAAATATATATTTTTATACCAAACAAAGTATATTAGAAGTGTATACTAGAAGCAACTTACAAAAAACAGGAACATATAAGAAGCATATTTGTACTCTAATGTAAATATAGATCACATATATTTAGCATCAATTCTTAGTACATTTCTAATTTACCTGGTGTATAATAAATAGTGAAACAGTTGTAATACTTAAATTAAATATATTATAATTTTATCATTACTGTAAACACATTTAAAATATGGGGTTACATACATGAAGTAGTTTAAATGTTTAAATGTAACTTAAGTATATTTAAAATAGTTCAATTTTAGTATAGTTAAGTACACTTAACACAATTTAAGTAAGACATTTTTGTATTATTTTTATACTGTAATTAAAGTATAAAAAGTACAAAAAAAGTTTTCATTTTAAACGTTCTTTAAATATACTGATTAATAATGTAATAATGTGGCTACAAGAACATTTTAGTGCACTATAGCATAATAATGCTTTTTTTCACTAGAGAAAGCAGCAAGTAAACACCAAAAATGGTTTTATCAGTATATTTATATATTTTTTTATATATAAAGGATTTGCCTGGAGGATGTTTGAGCTGCTGCTGTGAGCCGAGCCTCATTTCTGAGCAGCGATTTGCATCTTCTTTATACAAAAGACGGTGTTCTTCTTTTTAGAGATGCCTTTATTGTTGTCTTTTACATGATCAATCAGTTAATCAATCAATCAAAATGTGTTGCCTTACCAATTTTCTTGTCATTATGCACACGGCAGAGACGACAGTAAAAGCACAGATACTGAACACAGCATAAAGCACCTCTCATAATAATAACCTCTGGAATATAATCAAGAGGAAGATGGATGATCACAAACCATCAAACCACCAAACTGAACTGCTTGAATACATTTTTGCACCAGGAGTAAAGCAGCATAAAGTTATCCAAAAGCAGTGTGTAAGACTGGTGGAGGAGAACATGATGCCAAGATGCATGAAAACTGTGATTTAAAACAAGGGTTATTCCACCAAATATTGATTTCTGAACTCTGATCTAATTAAGAAGAAATAAAATTAGAAAAAGAAAAATATTCAAAATAAAAGGATATGCAGACAGGCTAAAATGTAAAGCAATAAAACGAAGAGATAAATAATTGGATTGATGGAACTAAAATAAAGTTAAAAACGTATAAAAGAAATACGAAAAAGGATGAAAAAATTTAAAGAAAAAGGTAAAAAGCCAAAACTAAAACCAGTAATAAAAAAAATAAAAGGACAAAAAAAAAAATAATAAAAATAAAAAGGCTAAAAGGTAAAACATAAAATTAGATAAAAAAAAGAGAAAATATATATAATTCATTATAAATAAATAAATAAATAAATAAAATAAAATAAAACAGTTGCAGGCTTACTGAAGGTGGTTAGAGACTCATAGTTTAAAATGATTTTTAAAACAGATTTTTAAAAATCGTCCAATTTCATGCTCTGTGATTATTTAATCACCTGACAGCACTATTATAACCTATAAATCCAAAATGTGATGCAAAAAAATACATAATAATAAATAAAATAAATAAACGTTTTTTTTTTAACAATAAAATGTATTTCATAGGATCCTACATACAATATTGTTCTCTATTAGAAGTCTAATAAATAAAAAAATAAAATAATAAAATTAGCATGTGGCTCCAGCCCTGTTGCCAGCGTCCTCCCTGGCCGGCAGCACAAGCGAGCGTGATTGGTCGTGCTGTATCCGGATGGGTAGTGTGGAGTGCAGTGCTGGCGAAGAGATCTGGCAGATGGGAGTAGAAGTATCAGAACTGGCAGTTCCTCTTCTTTGGGTGTTAATCTGCGCAGAAACTCAGTGTTAACAGCATTTAGAAAATAGAACTGCAGTTGGCTGCTTTCTCTAAAGGAAGCACATGCTAGTCTTCAGTTTCTCAGTGGTGGAGTGGTGGCATGGTGTTAAAGGTTAGGACCTAGTGGGTGGGGATTGCCTGTGACGCAGGTATGCTGTGAACTCGTTTTATATGAGTGCCGTTATCAGCCGGTAACGCACTGTAAGCGAAGCTCTCCATGTACAGTATTACTCCGCCACATACAGTACAGGTAACCTAGCAACAATGCAGCGCTTACAAACCAAACAGCACAGCAGCTACAAACAGAGCAGCAATGGAACTATTGTAACTCTCGTCTCTTAACAGCATTAGGTTGGGCTTATAGGAGCTTTTTTCATATATCTTTTTATCTATACTTTTTTTTCATTCTACAAATATACCATATACCATATAATATCTGCACCCCTTATTACCTATAAGCACTCTTCACTTTACTGTCTTACTTACTTACAGTCACACTGCCCCCTCCCTTGCCCTACCGGCTTAAGTCTCAGTTTCAGCAGTGAAGGGAAAAATAAGAGGTCTGACAGGTGAAAAAGTGCAGTAATTAAGAGATTGCTAAAATGAGAAAATAAAAAATAAAAACTAATTGTATATACAGCACTGCAGCTACTGGACTACTTAAAAAAATTGGGTGTTCTAAAACGTTTGACATTTAGTAGTCCATTAAAAAAATCCATATAGCGTTGAATTGACTATATATATATATATATAATAAGAGTTTTTATTTCTACTGCAGAGGTGTATCCACAGAGGTGCACCATATTCTGTGATAATTAACTTTGACATTTTTGTAGTCAGATTCCTGTGAGCTGTATCTTACCGCCATGCCAACCAGGGACTGAGCTGTAGCCGCCAAATTACTGTGACCGCCGAAAAAGTCCGACTATTTCCAAACTTTTTATTTACAAGCCTGAGATTTTCATGGTCATTTAGTTTTCTCTTGTAAAGCTTTGTTGCAGCCAATAATAATAATACTAATAAATACCATATTTTTAGCACTATAAGACGCACTTATTTATTTATTTATTTTAATAAAAATCATCAGTGCTGAATTAATTTTTATACATTTTTTAATGATTTTTTATGAATTTTATCAGTCAGTTTATTTCAGTTTATTTCTCCAGCACAGAGACCTGAGGAGTATTAGCATTAGCTGCTAACTGCGCTAAGCCCTACCTCTTTCACCGCTCAGAGGTGAGTATTATCAGCCTGTAGCCTGCTGCTAACCCCGGCTAGCACTGCTGGAGGAGCGTTAGCATTACTGCTAGCGCTTAGCCGCTAATGCTAATGCCTCAGCTTTAGTGGGAATCTGGATATCTAAGCTTACTGTAAATAAACAGAAGCGCTTTACTCACCCAAATAAACAGTTTTTCACACTGAGAAATCATTGTAGATTAACATCCAGCACTCGTTTGACTATGTCTGACTCGACTAAAATGTGTTTTTTTTTTTTTTTTTTTTTTTTTTAAGAAATACAGCTTTGTTTACGTAGATTAGCTTTACTGAATTAGAAGGAAAACATAGCAAGACCTCTGTTTACAGAGGTGGAAAGTAACTAATTACATTTACTCACGTTACTGTAATTGAGTAGATTTTATGAGTAATTTATAATTTTTAAAGTAGTTTTTAAAATAGGTAACCGGTGTTCTGACGAGTTATGCTACCAGTCGATATGTGCTTCTTTACGGCACTGCACCGACCATGTTTTTCATAACAATTCCTTAAGTTTTTATTGGTAACATTAAACAATCTGCTTTAATGTTAAAAAAAAAACAATCATAGGCAAATGGCAAGTTAAAAAATAATATTGAACTGCAAAACTATAAAAATACAGTTTATAGTCACATATATGACCATAACTTTTTAACTTTTTAACAGTAAAGAAAAAAATGGATCATAGAAACCTATACCACCTGTTCTTGAATATATTTTATGGGGTGGTCTGAACAAATACTGCCCAAATGATTTAATTTAATAATTGTTTAATTTATGATTTGTACTTTTTTTACATCAAATAAATAAAAGTAACTATGTAACTTTTACTCAAAGTAAATTTTAAATTGAGTACTTTTTTACTTTTACTCGAGTAGATTTTTGGATGGGTACTTTTTCTTTTACTTAAGTAGAATTTTAGCAAAGTAAAGGTAATTTAACTCAATTACAATTTTTCAGTACTTTTTACACCTCTGTCTGTTTATTACTATAGTCGCATAAAATGTGCCTTATAATCCAGTGCGCCTTGTGTATAAAAATAGATCAGAAAATAGACGTTTATTGATAATGTGCCTTAATAATCCGGTGCACCTTATAATGCGAAAAATACGGTAATAATCTTTGTTCGCTCTAAATAATATATTGTATGCTAAACTGGTCACAAGCAGACGAAACGTTGCATTCAGGCAGTAATTGAGGTGGGTGTTTAGTAGCTTTCCTATTAAGTCCATTATGTGTTGGACAGCTCAGGAGTCGTGTTGCTCCCAGTGGCTGGTATTTTAGGAGTGTGTGTGTGTGTGTGTGTGTGTGTGTTGCATGTGTGTACACTCGTCCTAGTCATACTCTGCTGCAGGAGACTAGCCTCTCACTGAAGTAATGAGTTTCTGCTGCTCATTAGGACACTGACTCATGCACACACACAGCCACGGACATGCGTGTTTCTTAAGAAAGCCCAAAGGCTGTGAACAGAGTTCTGCTTCTGTTGGGTCTTGTTTGTGGCCTGTGGACTTTTTTTTTTTTTTTTTTGGACTGTGTGTTCGCCTTTATGACCTTATTGATCCCAGTTTATGAAAAAATACAAGAAAATAATGTATAACGTTGAATAAAGTCAGTAATTCTCAGTAGAACCATGACTACTTATAAACCCTTTAAAAACAGTGGTGGACAGTAATTAAATAAATGTAATTATTTACTGTATTTAAGTAGTTTTTTTTAATGCAAGCTTCTTCTTCTTTCTCGTATTTTTTGCATTATAAGACTTAGCACTTAAAATCCTTTAATTTTCCCAAAAATCATCATCAGTGCACCTTATAATCCGGTGCTCCTTATGAATGAATTTTACTAGTCAGGTATTAAGGAGCAGTAAAGACACTCCACTGAAGTACAGAGTTATACAGGAGTTTCAGTTTAGTTCTCCATTACTGATACTGGAGCAGTATTAGCATTATCTGCTAACTACAACTACAAGCGCTAGCTCTTTCGCCATTCAAAAGTGAGTATTATCAGCCTGTAGCCTGCTGCTAACCCCAGCTAGCACTACTGGAGCAGCATTAGCAATAGCCATTAACCCTGCTATGCGCTAGCTCTTTCGCCCTTTTAGAGGAGAGTATTATCAGACTGTAGCCTGCTGCTAACCCCAGCTAGCACTTCTGGAGCAGCATTAGCAATAGCCATTAACCCTGCTATGCGCTAGCTCTTTCGCCCTTTTAGAGGAGAGTATTATCAGACTGTAGTCTGCATGTTTATCGTGGTAAAACAAGCTACGTGGGACTAACCGCTAGCTGATATCACCCTTGTTTACCGGAAGATTTGGCTACTGGTTAGTGGAAGAGTGGTTTGCTGTTAATGCTAATGCTGCTGCATCCAGCTTTAGTGGAAATCTGGAAATCTAAGCTTACTGTAAATAAACAGAAGCGCTTTACTCACCAAAATAAACAGTAGTTTTCAGGAGAGAAATCTGTGCAGATTAACATCCAGCACTTGTTTAACTTATATATATATATATATATATATATATTTTTTTTTTTTAATAATTCAGATGCATGATCCGTAATTGACCGGTGCGCTGTAAGTCCCATCATGCTGGCAGCCCTCTGAAAGTCCTCTAGCAAAAGGAAGCTACCATATACAGATTACCAAGTCTTCAAGTCAGTTTTTTTTTTCCCCTCCTGGACAAGATTCTGTGAATTAGGGCGTTTTCACACCTGTAGTTGGTTTCTCTGGTCCGAATCAGTTGATGAGTTTGTTTACTTGGAGCGTTTCCTCCCTCTGTTTAGTCTGGTTTCACATTGGCATTAATGTAAACGCACCAAAATGCGCAACAATAAACACGCAAGCAGGCTGTGTCCTGTGATTGGTCAGAGCGTGGTCTGGCGTGGAAGTGAATATACATATACAAAAAAAGTAAATATAGCCAGAAGATTCTGTGTTTCAGCGCATATAGGTTTTTTTTTACACTGAATGCAGAAACGTTGCACTTTTAAACACAGTGTTTCTACGTGCAGCGCAGATGTAAACATAGTAAACAGAGTCACGCGGCTGTGAGCAGTAAATGCAGCTCAGACGGCGCGTGCATGGACACAGCGTTTGTTCTTAGCTGTGGTAATTAGCATTATCTGGCTAATATATCAGTTTAGACTGCGTCTTATCAGCCGTTTAGCTCAAATAAATGGACTATATTTAATAGCTGGATCCGATCGAGACCGGATCACGTTCTCACCACAAGTGAACCCGCTCCAGAGTTCGTTTGGTACCGGACCGAGACCACCTCCTCTAGCTGGTCTCGGTCCGGTTCTTTTGATCCGCACCCGAGTGCGATTTCTGTTTTCACACCTGCTCAATCGAACCGCACTAAAGTTACAAACGGACCAGAGTTCATTTTAACTGGACCAAATAGTGCTGGTGTGAAAACGCCCTTAGAGAAGAAGCGTCATGCTCCAATCAAACCTTATTTCACATCTGACTACTCTAAAGTATATCCATGTCTGGTAATAGTAAAAAAAACAATGAAAGTCTGGCTCGCTGTACAGTTTTTAATAGTGATTTTAGAATTGCTCACGTTGGAATAAGTCCAGGCCCAGGGGTACCTCCCTGAAAAAAAAATTAGCAACCTGGTATGTCTGCAAATATGTGTTTTGTTCTTGAGATTCTTGTAGTTCTGGATACAATTAAGAATCAAACTCAAGTTCGCTCCAATAAAATATGCTGAATAAAAGTTAGCTTGTTTATGGGCGATGAGGCTGAGTGCTGACAGGCACTGTTCCAGCTGCTTGGTGAGGTCAGGAATGTGAGGAAGCAGACTGTATGTTTTGCGTGTGTGGGGAGGTGCGGGGGAGAGAGATAGTGGGAGGAAGAAGAAGAAAAACATTTGAGCGCTTGAGCGTTTATTAGAGACAAATAGATGAGAAGAGATGAGATGCAACAGAGGGAAAGTGTTGGATGAAGGCGTTTGAAGCCAGTAGATATCTGTTTTCAAAAATCCGGATCCGGAATAAAAAAATTATACCATTTAAAAAAAAAAAAAAAAAAGGAGAAATTGTTTTAAAATAAACTTTTATTTTGAAAGCGTGCAGAAATCTACACTCCCGCAATAAAAAAAAGCATCTCCTCCTGGGAGCGCGTTTCTAATTAAATTTATCTAAAGCAATTATCTCCGAGAGAGGGTGCTTTTCATGGCAGGGGTGCAGATTTAAGCACTACTATGGTGTCGAATTCAGCACCCCCGCCAGGAAAAGCACCCCCTCTCTCGGGAGAAGCTGCAGGTGATGTCTTTTTTTTCTCCTTATTTCTTACAAATTAGCATATCTTAGAAGAGCATCTTGGGTATTTCCATTCCATTATCTAAGTAAACTTAAAGCCAAGAAGACGGTGTGTGTACGTGCTGCCAAGAGAGGGTGCTTTTCTTGGCGGGGGTGCTGAATTCGGCACAACACTGGCTTTACACACAACACAAGCTCAGTAATGAAAGCAGTGAATCACAATAATGATATACTGCAATAAAAACAGCATTTGGGTAATGTCATGTTCTGACAAAAGACTGGGAGGGTTTGGGTTGTCTAATGTTGGCACCACTTTAAAATAAGACTACATTTATAAAGGGTTTATAAATGGTTTACAATTAGTTTATTAATGGTTCTTAATTAGGTTGTAAATGCCTTAAAAATTATTAATAACCAGTTATAACACTGTACTACAATACGTAGAAAGGGCAACAAAATAGATGGCTGTGGGTTCACTATTTGGCAATCAACATGTCTACGTACATTTCTTTGTATGTGTTATAACTGATTATTAACAATTTTTAAGGCATTTACATCCTAATTAATAACCGTTAATAAACTAATTGTAAACCATTTATTAACCCTTCATAAAGGTAGTCTTATTTTAAAGTGGTGCCCTAATGTTTTTATTAACTGCTGCCAAAAAAAATATATATATATAATGCAAAGTTACATTATTTTCAATAAAAGGACACCATCATAAGAAGTGCTTTCATTAGACAAAATTAAAACACAATATAACAACAGTAGGGTTGTGTCCTATTTTATATATTACGTAATAACTGATCAGTTTTTGTAATATATGTATATAATTCAGACATTGCACGCATATTTTTTTTCTAACAGCAGTAAATGTAATGTGGAATAACATGATTGATTAGGTTGTAAAGTCACCTTTGGTTGGATTTAATTAATAATAAAGAGAAGTACAGAAAAAAAAATATATATTTTTTTTTTTTATTAACTGTAATTTGGCAAATTCTCGAAGTCATTACAGGGTGGGCTTTGATTCATTTTAGCAAATTTGCCCCCCCAAATCTTAAACACCTTTGAGACGGGGGAATTGAGTAAGGGAGCTACAGTCTATAGTACTGTAAAAAACGACCCGAAAGTTCATCACCCTGCTAATAAAAGCGTACATTAACATCAGCCCGGCACAGAGACCCGTTACATAACACAAACATTGAGCAGAGACAATGAGTCAAGTCCTCTCCATCTGCATTCTGCTTCAAAAAGACAAAGTGAGATTTATCCTGATCATAATCTGCCTGTTATCTGTTTATCACACCCACATCTGCATTTAATCAACCTTCAAAATATGCTGATTAAAAAAAAACTGCAGCAAAATAAAATACTGACGGCAAAGAGCAGATCCAGCGCTGCAGCATCATAAGCCTGGATTATAACATGAACTGAGATAAATGATCACGGGCGGGTCAGTCGATTGGAGATGAACATCTGTGTGCTGTATTATACCGGCCTGACCCCACTGTCTGTCTCTACAATCCCCCCCGTGTGTTTGTGCTTTCTGCACACGACGCAATTTTAGCCTGATTTTAATCTGTTTTACCCTTTCCACACAAATTTTACTAAGAAATAATTGAATAATTGTCTTGTGGATGATCTGGTAGAGTGAGAGCTAGAAATTGGTGATACGCCCATGAAATAAGATCACGATAAATCAGGGTATTTTTGTGATAATATTCTTGACACAATGACAAAACCCTGGATTTTGTACAATTAATTTCAAGAATATAAAATATAAAGCTGGGTATGGAAATGGTGCCTGTTTTTAATACCCTCTCTCTCTCAGTCCCACTGTCTCTCGCTAACTCGTGCTGTCTGTCTGTCTCTTTCTCACTCCCACTGTCTCTCCCTAACTCATGCTGTCTGTCTCTCTCTCACTCTCACTCTCTCTCTTGCACTGTCTCTCACTAACTTACGCTATCTGTCTTTCCCTCTCCCTCACTCATGCTGTCTCTTGCTAACTCGTGCTGTCTGTCTCACCATCTCTCTTGTTCTGTCTCTCCCTCTCTCTCACTCACACTGTTTATCACTAATTAGTGCTGTCTGTCTTTCCCTTCCTCTAACTACCCCTGTCTCTCACTAACACGTGCTGTCTGTCTCTCCCTCTTTTTCACTCATGGTGTCTCTCGCTAACTTGTTCTGTCTCTCCTTCTCTCTTACTCATACTGTCTTTATCACTTGTGCTGTCTGTCTCTCTCTCACTCTATTTCGCGCTGTCTCTTACTCTCTCCATCTCGCGCTGTCTATCTTTCCCTCTCTCTCTATTTCAGGCAGTCTCTTGCTAACTCGTGCTGTTATTCTCTCCTTCTCTATCACTTTTGCTGTCTTTCTCTCTCTCTATCTCGCGTTGTCTATCTCTTACTCCCTCTCTAACTCACGCTGTCTCTCACTAACTTGCTCTGTCTTTCTCTCACTTGAGCTGTCTAGCTAACTCAAACTGTCTGTCTCTTTCTTTCTCTTACTTGCGCTGTTTCTCCCTCTCTCTCTCTCTCTTGCAAACTTGTGCTGTCTTTCTCTCCTTCTCTCTCACTCATGCTGTCTCTAATTCATGCTGTCTATCTCTCCCACTCTCTCTCACTAACTTGCGCTGTCTGTCTCTCCTTGTCTCTCACTAACTTTCGCACTCTCTCTCTCTCTCTCTCTCTCTCTCTCTCCTGAGATATTATATACAATATTTCATTTGTTATGTACAATATACAGAACGTACAGTTATTTTTTATACAGTATAGAAATAATCCTCATATGAGGAGGGGTTTTTTGTTGCTTTTATCAAACCCAAAGTGGTTAAACGGTTCAGTGATTAAACTGACCCTTGTTTGGAGCCTTTATTCAGAATGCAACACTCTGAATAACTGTATACTGAGAACTATAGAAAATACATCATTTTTGGCACGTTCTGTGTCCAAACGGTCCTGAAAAACTAACAAAACAAAGCCATTGAAAGGCCTGTGGCGTGTGGAGGAAAGATGTCGAGTGGGCTGGTGGTGTTTTGTGTGGTTTGGAGAACAGCGTGGGCGTGAGGAGTTTACCTGACTCTTGGAATGACCTTCATATGCCACCATGACCCAGCATATTCAGCGCTGCTATTTCCAGAGCTCTTGAATGAAGCTGAATTGGAGTTGTTGCCTCTGGTCCCTCCGATGAAAGTGTTATGTAAATTGGCTTTGGGGTAAAGTTTTACATTAACTAGGCATCCAGCATCACTCCGTGCAAACACACAGTGTTTTTATACACACGGTTCTGGGCTATTCAATTAATGCTTTTTTTAAAACTGTTAAAACTGTAGTTCTGCCCAAATCATGTCTAGAAAAAGTAGCTAACAGGCATCTGAGAAATATCAAAAGGTTACAGCAGGACAAACTGGTTTCAGTCATAGCTAGCAGGCTCTTTTCTGCTTCTTCCTGATGATCTTTATCCTTGATCTATAAAAACATTTTATAAATGACTCATGAATGTTTTCAAGGATTTTTTAAATATTGCTCATGAACTGCCAGTGGCTACTGAGGTGGAGCAAGGGTGTGGGAGGAAGCTTAGTGTGCAAGTTTTGAGCATACAAAATACTTCAAAATATATGTGCATATAAATATATAAACTCCAGGAGCGCTACTCTGTTTTATCAGTTTGATCCAGGTTGTTGAACACCTAATTTAACAGACAAAAGTGACTTAATTCAAAGCCTATTTTAGAGTCAGGCGCAGCTCCCTTGTCAGCAGCTCTAACTCTATGTGCAGCTCACTGGGATCTCCAGTTAAACACACAAGCAGCTATACAGAATGCTTTAGCCCTACTGAGTTTTTTTTACGTGATGGCTAAGCAACCGAATAAAAGTCATTTTAGTCATCATCATCTCTCTCTCTCTCTGCTAAATATATAATAAATATATAATAAATAAATATAATAAATACAAAAAGCAATAAATATTTACACACTGCGTATTTATTTAACATCCGACATGAGAAATCTCATTCTGATTCTGTCATCATTACAGGCTACCATACTTTTGGATCTTGTTGGAACAAAAAACTATTTGCATGTTTATTTGTGGTGCTTTATTAAAGAACAGAAATATGAACATTACTTTAACTATTCATTTTTTACTTAAACTACAAATATTTTCCCTAAGCATATTACTGGATACATTTCAGTTTTTTAGAGTTCTTTTTAAGAACTTTCAGCACTATAGATTGGCAAAATTAAATAATATTAATGTTAATGCTGTCAATTACTTTAAAAAAATATTCTGTATTAATAAAGATATAATAATGGTTGCACATTGCAAAGCATATTGCATGAATCTGCATACGGAACACCTTGGGTCCCCGGCTCTCCAGTACTGTGTGTGTGTTTGGAGGAGCTGCTGGATAAACCAGCTACTGCTTTAAAGTTTAGACACCCCAAAAGCCAAAGCCACGCCATGTGTTTGCACTTTGCAAAAAGTGGTTGCTAGGGTGTTGCTATGGTATCTGTGGTTGTTCCTATGTTGTTGCTAGGGTCGTTATGGTATCTGTAGTGGTTGCTAAGGCCTTGCTAGTTGGTTACTAAGATTGTGAGGGGACAGCAATAATGGTGCAGTGAGGTTTAGGTTTGACTAGATCATTTTTACTGTATTGTACTTTTAAAAAATAGGTGGTCATAATGTTATGCTTGATCTGTGTATGATTTTGTCTTATTTCTAAATATCTGTTCAGCAGTTTTTTAAATCAGCTGTAAAAATGGCATAAAAATTCATTGGGTTTTGATTTATTTTTTAATATAACTGAATATTTCTTCCTTTGTTGGCAAACTTGCAACTTGCATGAGCTCGAGTTTAAGCTCCGCTTTCAGGTCATCAAGTTCTGACTCTGCTCTCGGAATAAATAATAAATGAAGCCTCAGGAAAAAGTGTATTTTTATTTTTTTAGGTATTTATAAAATATCAAGAAAGAAAAAAGAGATTTGACCTTGAATGATCTATGCACTTTAATAGATGGAATAAAGAAATTCACTATAGTAAAATATCACTCAGGGAATGACGGAGAAAACGGTAGAATTATCAGAACCACATTTTTCTGCTTCATTGTCTTTGAGTTAAATTTGCACTGAATTACATAAAACAAGGCAAATAGCCCAGAATTTTATTACACAGAAACACACGAGTCTTAGTGAGAGTTCTCACACTCTGCTCTTATTCTCTCACTCTCTCACACGGCCAAACAGCATCTGTTCTGCACAGTCTCTGTTTAAAACACCTCCCACTGTCCCCTGAGGGGTCCTCAGTAAAAGCACTGTGTAGAACAGATCCCTGCTGCTGGAGTTCAGATCCTCACTCTCCAGTCTATTCATCAGATTTGGTCGCAACATAAATAAAAACGAATAGACAAATAATAACAAAAAATTATTTATTATATGGTGGACTCCATGTAAATCTGAGCATTACTTGATAGCTACATTAGCCAAGTAACAAGAAGAATAAAATATAATATAAAAATATAATCCTTTATAATAATTAAGGTTCCACATTGTGAAGCATATTGCGTACGAATTTATAGGGCTGAATCCAGCTGAATGTGTACACAAAATACCTTGTGTCCTCTGCTCTCAAGTACTGTGTGTGTTTGGAGGAGCTGCTGGATAAACCAGCTATTCAAATAGGTTAAATGTTTGGACACCCCACACGTCCAGAGCACCGTAGCATCTATAGCCACGCCATGTGTTTGCACTTTACGAAAAATGCACATTGCTATGTAGTTTCTTGATGTTGCTATGTGGTTGCTAAGGTGTTGCTATGGTATCTGTGGTGATTGCTATGTTTTTGGTAAGGTGTTGTTAAGAGGTTGCTAGCTGGTTGCTAAGTAACATTTGCATAAAAAACTTGCAAATACTTGTTTCTAGGTGGTTGCTATGTTGTTGCTATGGTATCTGTGGTGATTGCTAGGTGGTCACTAAGTAGTTGCTAAGGTGTTGCTAAGGGGTTGCTATGTAACATACGTGCATAAATGAAATGTATGCAAATACTTTACTTGTCAACACCTTAGCAACAACATAGGAATCACCACAGCTATGGAAAATATTAATAGCAGAGTATTCATAGAAATATTATATAATTTAAGCTGTTGTGGTGCCATAGTGTTTTAGTGTTTTCCCAATGATTTGGTTTATTTTCACACAGGCAAAAAAAAAATCTATTGTGGCACAATGCATCACAAAAACTGAACCACGTGATAACGTTTTCTCTGCTTATTGGTCAGAGAACTTGGGCAGTGTTCAACTGATCTGAAATGTGTACATGTTTAAAAAATGTTCTAAAACCCAATTTAGGCCAAAAGTTACATACCTAGTACTTTACACATAAAAATAACTTTGAAAAGCAGCATTTGATGCCATCTTTATATTGCTGATTTCTGTTTTTAAAGCACTGTATGAATGGAGTTTCTGCAGCTCACCTGCTCAGAGTCTCTCTGCTTGACTTCTGGTCAAAGTGACACCTCCCCCATCCCCCAGCCATCATCACAGCGGTCACGTGACCGGGCTGAGCACTTAAGGTTTTCCGCTGAGTGTACATAAAGCTGCTGGTGCCTCAGAGAGACACCGCTCCACTCCATCAGAGACGTGTTCTGGTTGCAGCACTTTCTAATGCTGTGTTACTTTTAGAACAAGTGATCTTTGAGTCTGGGATGATTTAGAGTAACATGAAAAGCACTTTATTCATTTAAGAGTCTGGTAATTGGTGTTTTATGCAGCTAAAATGTAATAATTGATGATCCAATCAAGTCATTATGCTTAATCATTAGTTAATGTAATCAAAGTGTCACATTTATTGCAGATCGGGCTGTGTCTAATGTACGTGAATTAAATATTAAGAGAGCTAATGTGTTTCTTATTACTGTATTTTGTGCACTATAAGGTGCACCGGATTATAAGGCGCATTATGTGACACTAGTAAGGAACAGGAATGAGAATAGGTTGAGAATATGTTGGCTTTAAGGGCCCTCTCTGGTGAGAATGGGTAATTGCACCAAGCAAGCGGAAAATCGAATTTTAACTGGATGGTTGTGTTGTGGTCTCCTTTCAGAGTGGATGAATCCGACTCCAGGTTATGTTCAGAGAGAGAGAGAGAGAGCTCAGTCAGAAACTTTACTCCTTCGTTTCTTTGTTTTTTCTATGAGTAAATGAGCTACTGAGCTCTGTTTCCTCTTCTGAAGTCTCCATTGCTCCACCAGCCGCTTGCGTTCAGTAAAACAGAGCCGGATGTGTTGACATAAGTACGTAAAGACCGCTGGATGTTGATTAGCTAGTGGTTTGTCCCACGTAGCTTGTTTTAGCAGAGTAAACGGACAGGCTACAGTCCAATATACTCACCACTGAACGACGTAAGAGCTAGCACTTAGCATGGTTAGCCGCTAATGCTAATACTTCTCCAATCCCGAGTGCCAGTGCTGGAGAACTAAACTGAAATTCCTGTATTCCTGCTCCTTACAAACTGACTGGTAGAATTCAAACATAATTACAGGATTTTAAGTGCACCTTATTGCGCAGAAAATACAGTACTAAAATTCACCCAATGGTGCAAGTATGAGGTTGCACTCTTTAGTCCCTGCTGCCAACTTAAGCTGGTTAACAAGTTTAGATTTTAACCCTTGTTGGGTATGCTTTGGTTTGAGTTTGATGCTTTGGATGGTCTACAAGCCTATGATCAAGGATTAGCACAATCACATTAATAAACCAGCATGACCAATTCAAGAATTGTTTTATCAGATAGATTATCAGTATGAGGATGAAGTTTTGGCCTGGACTGGATGACCAGCTTTTCAGCCTTCTTGACCATAAAGATCAGCTCACACCATCTAAAACCAGCTAACGCTAAAGCTGGTCCTAAGCTGGATTTTAGCAGTAGGATTTGTCTCGATATGAATGCCAGTGTGTTGCGTCAGAGTAAAATCAGCTTTCTGTTTGCAAATCTGTTTTTTTTAATCTGCTTTTATCTGCTTATGTTATCAGTAGTGGTTATGATATTCCCATTTATTATCAAATTCTGGGGTCTTGGGTTCAAGTCCCTATCTGGTAGCACCTTTCCACCAAAAGAAAAGGTTCTTTGATTTAAATTTATTTTTATTTCTGTTTCTATTCCAGTTTCTTCCCCAATTTACAAGGTCAATTACCCAACCCACTTATTAGGACTCCCCCTATCACTAGTGATGCCCCCCAACACCAGGAGGGTGAAGACTAGCACACGCCTCCTTCAATACATGCAAAGTCAGACTCCGCCTCTTTTTGAACTGCTGCTGATAGCTGTAGCATTGCCGAGTAGCATCACAGCGCTAACGCTCGGAGGAAAGTGCAGCGACTCGGTTCTGATACATCAGCTCACAGACGCAGCCTTGTGCTGATCCACATCACCCTAGGAGTGATGAGGGGAAAGAGAGAGCGCCATCTACTGTACTGTACCCACCCAGAGAGAGCAAAGCCAATTGTGCTCTTTCAGGGCTCTGGTAGCTGATGGCAAGCTGCATGAATGGGATTCAAACCAGCAACCTCCTGATCATAGTAGCAGCACTTCAGACCGCTGGACCACACTATTTTTGATAAATCAGTGTTCCAGATCTTTACCACCTGATTCCAATCCTTTGAAAATTAAGTTTACTGATCAGGGACATCCCTAGTATATGTGACTCCAGCTCATTTATATATATATATATATATATATGTATATATATATATATATATATATATATATATATATATATATATATATATATATATATATAAATGAGCTGGTGTCCCTATATATGTAACTATATATATAGTTCCAGGCACCAAAGCAAATTAAATTAAAAAATCATTTATCTTAGCAATATGAATGTTTTTATACTGTGTAAATGTATATATCGATTTGGGTTGTATCAGTGTGTCTTTGCTATCGTAATGACAGGTTAAGTACACATTGAACACAGTGTTCAAAACATGCAAAAGGCATGTGCTAATTCTTATAATTAATCATGGTTGTGTTTTGGCTTTGGATTTGATACCATTGTTTTAATATTGATAAAAGATATATATAAAAAAATATATGATGTATAGTATATTAGCTGATTTTATTGTACACACTGAAGGCACTGCAATGCGATGTAATACTACATCTGAGCGTTGGCTTGCTGTTAGGACACGGTGTTACAGTCTAGTGTGGCATATTTGATGAACCTCTTCTGTACTGCAGTAACTGCTAATCTGCTGACTGGAGGCTTTCACTCTATCTCACTCTCTCTCTCTCTTTCTCTCTTTCACACTCACACACACACTCACACTCACACACAGAAAGCAGGTCATTCAGAGCAGGAACATGGTCACAAGGACAAAAAGCTTAAAGCAATGTGAAGCCGAAAGCAATATGATACTGAAACCTGTGTGTGCAGTGTAATTTAGGGCGTTTTCACACCTGTAGTTGTGAAAGTTTCTATGGCACCCGAAAAACATCCCTTTCAGACAGCTTCCTCTTACAGCGTCCACAGTTAATCCTGTTGGATGTGGTTGGTTCTTCTTGGTGGTATGCTGACATTACCCTGGATACCGTGGCTCTTGATGCATCACAAAGACTTGCTGTCTTGGTCACAGATGCTCCAGCAAGACGTGCACCAACCATTTGTCCTCTTTTGAATTTTGGTATTTCACCCATAATGTTATGTGCATTGCAATATTTAGAGCAGAACTGTGCTCTCAGGTGTACAAACCAAACAGAGTCTGTTTTAACCAGATCAAACAGTGCTGGTGTGAAAACTAACAGAAACTAACTGAAAGGTCGTCAGGTATACCCTGTGTGTCTATCTGAATCCGTCTCTCCTCCCCTCGGTTCAGTTCTGGCTGGTCTACAGTTCAGGCGTTTGCTTGCTGGAGGTCGGCAGCTGCTGGATCAGCGCAATAGAACACCGCTGGAGTGTGATTCGTCCACTTCAGCTCTACACACTGCACTCCTCTTACCCTCGTCTGCTCCTGTGGACTCCTTCCACACTCAGCCCCGAACACTCTGTCTCCTCCGGCTTTCTTTCACTTCTTTCTTTCTTCTGCTTAAGCTGGCAAAAAAATGGCTCTTTTTAAACAGTGCTTTTGAAACAAAAAAACACTCAATAAATTTCCAAGCCAAAAACCCTTTAAAGCGTAAAGGAAGCGTAAAGTTACTTTATTTCTGTGTATTTTAAGTGTTTATTTCCTTTATTGTTGATAATTGTTTATGACTTACAGCCAATAAAAACCCAAAAATCAGTGTCTCAGAAAAATTTAATACTATACAAGACCAATTGGTACTTTTGTCAGTGTGGGCAGTGTGCCAATTCCTGCTGGAAAATAAAATCCACATCTCTATAAAAGATATGAAGTGCTGTAAGATTTTGACCTCGAGCAGTTTGGACTGCGTGTCTCTCCACTCTTCCTCCAGACTCTGATCCCTCGATTTACTTTAAATGAAATAATGTAAAATTTACTGATGATCAGTGATGGTTTGGAGAGTCATGTCTGTCATCTGCTGGTGTTGATCCACTGTGTTTTATCAAGTCCAAAATCAGAGGCAAACACACAAAACAACTGCTTGTTCCTTAAAAATAATTTTGTTTTTCATTTAGGGTTTTTCAGAGGCTTTTAAAGAAACGGTGCATTTTGTAAATAAAAGTATATACAGTATGAATGCACTGTCGAAAGTAACTAAACTGAAATAAACATTTTATCGAAGCAGCGCTCCTTTTAAATCACTACCTTTTTTTCAGGCTGAGCAGGGCTGAAGTAGATTACATAACAGTTACGGTGTTCTGGCTTTGCACCAGTGCTACTCCGCTGATCACAGTGATATCGGTTGCCAGTGTGTTCATCGAAATCTGCAGAGCGTGTCATTGCTTAGCAAGTTCTCCTGAGATCAGGTACTGCTACAGCTGCAAAGTGGGAGTCTGAATGAGCACCCAGCACACACACGGGCACCTTTCTAAAGCTTTCAGTTCAAAATGTGAATCTCATATATTATATAGATGTATTAAAAACAGGGTGATCTATTTTAAACGTTTATTTATTTTATTTTGTTGTCTCAAAAAATGTTCTATACTATATAACATTTAATTGGTCCTTTTGGCAGAGTGGACAGTGTGCCGAGTCCTGCTGGAAAATGAAATCCTCATCTCCATAAAAGTTGTCAGCAGTGGGAAGCATGAAGTGCTTTAGAGTACTGTCATCTCAAAATGGAAAGATCTCAAAAACATTTAAAAATAGCAAAAAAAAAAAATAATATTTTAGGACACAGGCGTTAAAAAATATTTATATAAAAATATTAAACCAACGATAAGAAAATAACAAATTTGCCAAAAGGGTTTTCTGTAGTGATGCTATAGAACAGGGTTGCCATGCCCTGATCCTGCTGATCTTCCCTCTGCAGAGTCTCTATCTCCAGCTTTAATCTAATAATCCGTCACACTTCAGATGTCAGGATCATCTCAGCTGTTAAAGAGAGTGTTCAGTTTGATTCAAAAAGCAATACAATTTGTAACAAGTGTAATTTCAAAATACTTGAAACTCTGGATAAGGAAGTAAGGAAGGAATAAGCGAGGAAGAATCTACGTTTTAAATCTTTAGCTTGAAAAATGTTTAAGTTGCCAAATATCACTGGACAGGATTCCAAAATTGGGTGTGAAATTGTCTTGGGGTATATTGAAACAGGATAATGAATATGCAAGAACAAATCCCCCTATGAGGGAAAAGAGTGTCTACCCAGATCTATCTACCCAGAGAAAGGAAAGCCAATTGTGCACTCAGGGCTCCGGCAGCTGATGGCGAGCTGCATGAACAGGATTCAAACCAGTGAACTTCCTCCAGGAAGTTTGTTAAAAAAAACATTTCTCCCAAATTCAAAATATAATATTTTAGTCATTTAGAGCATTTATTTGCAGAAAATAAAAAAATGGCTGAAATAACAATAAAAAGATGCAGAGATTTCAGACCTCAAATAATGCAAACAAAACAAGTTCATATTCATAAAGTTTTAAGAGTTCAGAAATAATTAATATTTGGTGGAATAATCCTGGTGGTTTTTAATCACAGTTTTTAATCATGCATCTTGGCATCATGTTCTCTTCCTCCACCAGTCTTACACACTGCTTTTGGATAACTTTATGCTGCTTTAGTCCTGGTGCAAAAAATAACATTCAAGCAGTTCAGTTTGGTGGTTTGATGGCTTGTGATCATCCATCTTCCTCTTGATTATATTCCAGAGGTTTTCAATTTAGTCAAATCAAAGAAACTCATCATTTTTAAATGTTATCTTATTTATTTATTTTTTTTCCAGAGCTGGGTATATTGTGTCTACAGCCTTGGTGAAACACTGATGTAGTTTTTTCACCAGTTTCACCAGTTGTTAAGACATAAGACATCATCTCTGTAAAGTGGAGCGTACCTTTAATCTCCTGAATTGCTGGAGAAGCTCTGAACCAACTACGCTTTTAAATCTTGTGTTAAGAGGGGGTCTTTCATAGTTTAAGTGTCCGGCGGTGTAGTAGTTGACTCCCCTGATCCCTGAGGGCTGCCGAGGAGAGAGCTGAGACAGGAAGCTGGACACAACAGGCCGGGTCTTTTATGTGTGGCTCTTGAGGGGGGGTGAAAGGAATTAAGAGGCCGATAAAAACAAGGCTGGCGCTAAATCCCAGCCCAACTCCAGAGGCGAGGTCAACGACCTGGACGGATGTGGGGATTAACACAATCCTGCCGAGCTCTTACATAATTACTCCAATTTCTAGCACAACGGATGCGATTGGTATCCACCCCAAAACCCATAATAGAGTAGTGGATACAGTATATTAACAGTATATAATGATATCAGAAGAGCAGAGTAGAGCGATTAAAAGAAAAGTAAATTAAGGAGAAAATTTAACACTATTTTTTACACTATAAGGCACACTTTAAAACCTTGCATCTTATGTATGAATTCTATCAGTCAGGTATTAAGGAGCAGTAAAGACACTCCACTGAAGTACAGAGTTATACAGGAGTTTCAGTTTAGTTCTCCAGCAGTATTAGCATTAGCCGCTAACCGCGGTAAGTGCTAGCTCTTTCGCAGTTCAGAGGTGAGTATTATCAGCCTGTAGCCTGGTGCTAAACCTGAACAAGCACTGCTGGAGCAGCATTAGCATCACCCGCTAACCATGTTAAGCACTAGCTCTTTTGCCGCTTAGAGATGAGTATTATCGGCCTATAGCCTGCGTGTTTACCATGCTAAAACAAGTTACCTGGGATGAACCGCTAGCTAATATCACCCTAGCTTACCAAAACACTCCTCAGGGTTCCTCAGTGTAGCGCCAATTGGTCTTATATATTATATTCTAATTTTCTCATTTATGTTCTAATTGGCTGTACGCCATAATCATCAACCATAATAGAAATAAACACTTAAAATAGATCACTCAGTGTGTAAAACATCTATATAATATATGAGTTTCATATTTTGAACTGAATTACTAAAATAAAGTAACTTTTCAATGATATTCGTAGTTCCAGAATTGCCCTAATTTGGTGCATCCTTAGTCTAGGATCCATATTTACAGTTGACCATTAATGAGCTTTTCGATGGTACAAAACAAAAATAATACTCTAATCTGATTTATTTATTTTTGTAATAGTTTTTAATCTTCTATTCACTAAATTAGTATTTTTTTTTTAGTAAATCACTCAAATTTCACCTGTTACTGTTTCACGGTGTTGCACCTTGTGCAACATCACCACATCTAGTTAACCACCTAACCATCTATTTTACCTCCCTAACATCCGACGGTTTGCATCCTTCTCCATTTAAAACCACACTAACCCACAGTTCACAGAACTCGGGCAATTAGCAGTTGTGCAATCGCTCTTTAGAATTAGGTAACAAACAGGTGCGCAGCTCAGCCTGATCCAAAAAAGGGAAAAATCACAATAGAAAGTGTAATTAAGAAAGAAAGTGCCTTAGATTGCTGCAATCTGTATCCATTTACCTGCCATTTAAACTATGAATGTAATCAAACTGCTCCTGGAAGCTTCCTTGGGGGTGAAGGAGACAGACTGATAAACAGCACATTTAAACCTCAATTAACCCGGAGGTAAACGCTGCTGTACCACTGTGACCCTGAGACTTCCACCGCGGAGCCGTCAGCCGAGCTGCACCTATTTATACCCAAATCTGGGGTTTTAATGCATCAAAAAAGCTTTGAAAAAGCAGGAAACCTTTGTTTTTGACTGGGTTTTGACTCTATAGGCTTGTGAATTCTTATGTAAGAACGGAGGAATATTATATTCACTACAGTGTATAAAAATCTTAGGTAGTTTTCACACCAGCACTGTTCGATACCAAAACAACGGCACCATATAATAATAGTTGGTCTCGGTCCAAACCAACTATTAAAAATATACTCCTATGTATATATATGAGCTAAACGGCTTTTCAGTTGCAGTTTAAACTGATTTAATACCCAGATAAATACTACTACAGCTATGAACTAACACTGTCTCAGTTTACTATGTGGATACCTGCGCTGCACTTATATATATATTATACATATATATGTCACAGTTTAGCCCATGTCTGTCTTGTGTTTCTTCCTCATTTGGTCTCTTGTGCTCCTGCCCCTCTGTTTACCTGTCATGTGTTCCCAGCCATGTGCTTTTGTTGTGTTTTGGTTCTGTCTCCGCCCTAGCCCCACTCTGTCATCAGTGTGTGCCTGTGTATAAATACCCCATGTGCTCCTTTCTTGTTTGTTGCGCTTTTGTCTAAACTTGTCATGTTACTCTGTCCAGATTGTGTTTATCTGTTTTGTTTAGCCACAGACCTGCTGTGTTGTTTGTCCTCAGTGTCTCAGGTTTGCTTTATTTAGTTCGTTTCTTTGTTTGCTTAGCTTGCTTGTTTGGTTCAGTATTTTAGATTATCTTCTGTTTCATAGTGTTTTGTTTTAGTTACCTTTTCTTTTTATACTCCCTAGTGTTCTTTTCTTCGTTAGTTTAAATATGGATAATAAAAAAGACTTGCATTTGCATCCTGCCTCCTCCTCTACGTTACAATATACATATATATTGCTGCACTGAAAGGTAGTAATTCTCCTTTGTGAGTTTATGTTTGGTTTAATGTGAATTAAAGTTGAAATAAAGTTGGAAAAAACTAAGCAATGATATTATTTCGTCATATTTTTCGAAGAATAACAGAAAACATACTAAAATGTGGTATATCATGATATACATCGTTATCGTGATATAAAAAATTCCATATCGTGATATATGATTTTCCCCATATCGCCCAGCACTAACTAGACATTTTAAAATAAATAAAAAAATGATGGAATGAGACCTTTAAGAGGTTTAATTCATCAGAAATCACAAAGAAAAAAACTTGACATCATAACAAGCCACTGTCCCCTCCCCGTCCCCGTCCCCGTCCTCTCGCTCTGCGTACAGACATGTGCTTTTTGAATAAGAACTGATTTTGTTTACCAGATTGAGGAGCCACAAGAGCCCTGGAGCATCGGGGCTGAACGGGACCTAATTACGGCGCTCTCGTCTGGGGAGTCTCGCTCCTCGGGAGTCCTGCTGTAGGTCCTGCTGTCTTCCTCTCTCCCGTCCCCTCAGCGTGAGACCAGGACAACCTTTACATGATGGACTGTTTCTGGTGGAAACATGGTAGAAACGGCCGGTCCCTCTTAGTTCCACTTAGTTAAAAAGCCTGAAGAACTAATTAGGAACTCTGACATTTTGGTGAGCCTATTATTAGCAAGGAAAAAAAAATCAGATTTTTTTTTTTGCTGGTGACTAATACGAAAATTCGTCACACTGGCCAGTTCGAAAAAGTCTTCTATCTTCTAGCAGACTGCTTAATATTTTTATAACAGGAGCATCAACCACCCTATAATCTATAATCCTATAAGTATTGTATATTGTATATAATCTATTGTGCTTATATAATAGCATAAATCTAAATGTTCGCAGTGGATTGATTAAATAATATTCTCGTCATTTTCCGATACAAAAGACGAATAAAGTCCTGTATAGAGAGCTAATGGTATATACAGTGCCTTGCAAAAGTATTCAGCCCCCTTGAACTTTTCAACCTTTTGCCACATTTCAGGCTTCAAACATAAAGATATGAAATTGTAATTTATTGGATATTTTTTTACTTTTTTTTTAAGAATAAAAAAGGAAAAAGTGGGGTGTGCAATATTATTCAGCTCCCTTGCATTAATTACTTTGTAGCGCCACCTTTTGCTGCGATTACAGCTGCAAGTGGCTTGGGGTTTGTCTCTATCAGTTTTGCGCATCTAAAAAACTGAGATTTTTCCTTATTTTTCTTTATAAAACAGCTCAAGCTCAGTCAGGTTGGATGGAGAGCGTCTGTAAACAGCAATTTTCTTCTTGCCACAGAAGATCAGTGGGATTTAGGTATTTTAGGTATTTAAGACTTTGACTGGATCATTCTAACACATGAATATTCTCTGATCTAAACCATTTTTTCCACTGTAGCTCTGTAGTGCTGTATGTTTAGGCTCAGGGTCATCGTCTTGCTGGAAGGTCTTAAGTCTTTTGCAGACTCCAACAGGTTTTCTTCCAGGATTGCCTTCCAGGATTTATCTCCATCCATCTTTTCATAATCTCTGACCAAGTTACACACAGTTGCACTTTATTCACTTATTCAGTGACTTTTGATGGCAATTGACAGCACTGGATTTTAAGAGTAAAATGGGGGTTAAGAGAAAAGGGGTGTTAGAAATTCGGCTTTCAGGAACCAGGTGTCCGATTCAGGAGTCAGGAGACGGCTTCAGAGTTGACTTGAGTTTATTCACGTGCAGACAGAAAATCTACACGGGCACAGCTTAGTCAGTCGATCAGAAGTAATCTAACTAGGGATATTTTGAGGGGACATTATATACATTGGATCCTGCTTTGAACACTGCAGGATGGTCACTTTAATGGGGGGTTTCAAATTAGCATAGAAACGATGTGGGTCCCTGCAGAGATGAATGGTCAGAGATAGTGGAAGATTGACACCTCAACTTTTGTAGCAGACATGATGGAGCCACAATTGGGGGAATAGGAGAGGGTGAAAGAGTTAAAGTATAATTTGTTATGGGCAGAATTCTATTAGGGGGATGAATACTTTTCAGATTTTTATTTTATAAAAACGTTTGGAAACAATGTATGATTTTAGTTTGTGGTTGTAAAAAAGTGACAAAATGTGAAAAAGTTGTAGTTCCATAGCAGCAGGCCTGTTGCAACAGGACAAAAAAAACAAGCTGCCAAAACTGCCTGGTGCCCTGAGCTGGCCTGAGTGCTCTCTCTGGGTGGGTACAGGTAGATGGCGCGCTCTCCCCTCATCACTCCTAGGGTGATGTGGATCAGCACAAGGCTGCGTCTGTGAGCTGATGTATCAGAACCGAGTTGCTGCGCTGCTTTCCTCCGAGCGTTAGCGCTGTGATGCTACTCGGCAATGCTACATCATCAGCAGTTCAAAAAGAGGCGGAGTCTGACTTCAAATGTATCGGAGGAGGCATGTGCTAGTCTTCACCCTCCTGGTGTTGGGGGCATCACTAGTGATAGAGGGGGAGTCCTAATGAGTAGGTTGGGTAATTAGTCTTGTATACTGGGGAAAAAATGGGATAAAAAGATATTGATATTGTTGGCTCTCTGGGAGGTTTATAGACGTTGGTGGTCACTGACTGTGATCTAGAGCAGAACGGCGAGACGTCGAGTAAGGTCAAGTGCAGGCGAGAGGCACAGGTTTACGCAGGAGGTGTTTGGGTGCGACAGGATGCTTTCTTCTCCCGCAGGCAGACGACCTCTCTGCTCAGCGCTGACGATAATCACACGTTGTCATTGCTAAAGCCGCCCCACTGAAAGGTCACAGCACTCTTAAGAATTAAAGGCAGCCAATCACTCAGCGCTGGGGCTGCTGATGCCACATCGATCTGAAACCACAGTTCAAAAGCCCCTCTTTTCCTGTTAGACATTATGTGCTGTTTTTGTACAATGAAACTGAAACTCCTGTCATCATTTTAGTGTGGGATTTTAGGTTTCATGGCTAAATTAGAGCAGCCTGGTGGCCAATCTTCATTAATTGCATATTATTGCACCAGTAAGAGCTGTAAGAGCGTGAAGATTCAATTAGCAGGGTAAGAGCACAGTTCTGCTCTAAATATTGCACACAATGCACACAACATTATGGGGGACATACCAGAGTTCAAAAGAGGACAAATTGTTGGTGCACGTCTTGCTGGAGCATCTGTGACCAAGACAGCAAGTCTTTGTGATGCATCAAGAGCCACAGTATCCAGGGTAATGTCAGCATACCACCAAGAAGGACCAGCCACATCCAACAGGATTAACTGTGGACGCTGTAAGAGGAAGCTGTCTGAAAGGGATGTTCAAAGGGGTGCTAACCCGGATTGTATCCAAAAACTTCATAAAACCACGGCTGATCAAATCACGCAGAATTCAATGTGCACCTCAACTCTCCTGTTTCCACCAGAACTGTCCGTCACCACAAATTATTGTGCTCTAAAAGCAGTGATTTATAAAGAAAAATCTGTACTGTGGCTGAAAACACATACCAAAAGTGCAATACCATTTACTGTATGAATTAATATTTTTAAACCGTCACACCACATCCTTTAATTAAAGATGTGTTAAAAATTCACTTAAAGTCCAACAACATCAGATAAAGAGTTGAATAAGCTGAATTGAAGCTTGTTTAAAGCATATAAATGAGGTCCCGTGTCCTTGACCTGTAGACGGACCATAAGAAGCTTTTAAACAGGAACAAATGGAGAGTGACAGAACAGCCTGAGAGATGATCAACCATGATAGTGTCTCATCACTAATGCAAACACCTCTGCTGTCTGACTGAGGACAGGAGGTGTCTTCTCTTTTTAACGCCGTTTCCTTGATGAGCATCGTCAGACAACTGTGGAAAAATAGAGCATTAATACAGAGAACCTGTTTAACTTTGAGAACTTCAAGGGCATCCTTACTTTTGTGACTGCATTGATGGTGCTGATTTCCACTAGGGCTGGGTGCAGCAGCATTAGCATTAATGGCTAACCGTAGCTTGTCGTGGTTCGAGCTAGTAAATGCTAGCCGACTGCGCTAAACTGAGGAATCCTGAGTGTTCCCGTAAGCCAGGGTGATATTAGCTAGCAGTTCATCCAATGTAGCTTGTTTTAACATGGTAAACACACAGACTACAGTCTGATATACTCACCTCTGAATGGCGAAAGAGCTAGCGCTTAGTACGGATAGTGGCTAAAGCTAATGCTGCTCCATCAGTGCTAGCTGGGCTTAGCGGCAGACTACAGGCCCATAATACTCACCTCTGAACGGCAAAAGTGCTAGCGGCTAGTTAGCAGCTAATGGAACTGGACATTTTAAACCTGAAAAGAAAGTGAGCAAAAATGCAAATGAAAAAAAAAAACCTGCCAAAATAGGAGAATTTTATTGCACTTTTTTATTATTTTCCCTTCAAAAGAAATGCACAATTCAGCAAAGCTACTACATAGAAATAGCCATACAATAGCGGTTTCCTTATTTATTTAGTTTTTTTTTTAGTTTATTTGTTGGTTTCTTTAGGTTTTCTGCTAGAATTCTGGACTTTTGTTGCATCGAGAGCATTCTGTTTATTACAACAACACTGCTGTTGGCAAGACTTATGACAAATTACGTCCTTATTCTCTCTTTTTTATTTATCAAACTAAAACTCGAAAAGCCACAAAGTAAGTCTGAGGATTTGTTTTATGCTTAAATTCAGGAGAAAAAAAAAAATAAAACAGGAGCAAATTTGTTTTATAAAACATAAATGATTTTGCATAGCTTCTCTTGTCATGAAGGTAAGGCACTTTATCAAGACTTGATAAGAGGCAATTCATTGCATGACCAACCGTTGTGTTTTTTTTTTGTTTGTTTGTTTGAATTTTTTTTGTTCCTTTTTTTCTTCTTCTTCTTTTCTTCTTCTTGTTCTCGTCTCATCGCATCTCATAAAAGCAAGCAGTTTAAAATGTTTGAAATCTGAACCATGTACTCTCTCTTTCTCTCTCTCTCTTTCTCTTGCTTTCTTTGTAAATATTATTCTGCTCACATTTGGCATGTGTGCAATCTTCTCTCTTCTCTCCAAAACGCCAAAAAACAAAAAAAAAATAAAATAAATAAATAATAAAATAAAAAAAATTCTTGTGCATATAAGGGTATTAGACTCTTTAGGACATGTTGCACATAAACGCCACACAACCCGGCGGTTCTTCAAAAGACGGAAAAGAAAAACGTTGTGCAATGGTTTCAGGGTTATGTGGAAGAAAGGCAACATGTTTCTTTTCTTTTATTTGAAAAAAAAAAAAATATATATATATATATATATCAGTCCCAAGATCTGGGCTTGATTATAACAAGACAGTCTCTACATTGGCACTGTTAACCGAGGTAACAATTGGGACTTGAGATGCTGATGTATCGTTTCTGTATCAGTTCTTCAGTAGAAAAAGAAATACTGGCATCCGAACTCCTCCTCTGAGTTGGTGAGTAAAAGAGAAGGCCGATTCTTTTTGGGCGTTTAGGAAAATGTCAGTGGTTTGAATGCGGAAAAAAAAAGAAAAGAGAGCGAGCAGTTGGTGTGCGGCTCTCCACTCGTTTAGAGAGGCTGGTGGGTTTGGAAACGCGGCCGCGCTAGCCCAGCTGGTCCTCGTACTGCTTCCGGAAGCAGTCTCCAGCTGGGAAGAAGTCCCAGCATCGCTCCTGGTACATCTTCCACACATAAGACTCCTAAAGACAGAGAGACAGAGCGACAGAGCGAGATTTTGAGTGAGCCAAGAGGAGGAGAGTCTGAGAGCCCTGAGGGGTAAAAAGCTGAGGTTGGAGAGGGGGAGCAGGAAATCGCTGGGAGTAGAAGTAAAAAAGAAACAGAAAGCTTATCCTCTCCTGGGTCCTGAACAAAAGGTATTGATTGGTTGGAATCACTGAACCATAATAGTCTCTTTTTTAGTATTCTGATCTGAATCCAGTAGAAAAATCATGATTGTTGCGTATCTCTAACATAAGTAACACTTTTAAAAGTGCATTTTAATGGATTACGTCTTTTTTTATTAATCTTAAAATTAGGATAACAACCTTTATAAATTTTGGTGATCCTTGGTAAAAATGCATGTATTCATAGTTTAAAATCTGAAAGATTTAGACAAAAAAACACTCTGGTACTCATAATGTGATCATTCATTCAGATGTTTTTAGTTTAGTATAGTGTTAGTATCTGATTACCCAAGTGTATGCTAAAACTAAATGCACTCAGTATCAGGAAAATTACGTACCATATTTTTTTTTTGCACTATAAGGTGCACCGGATTATAAGTTGCACAATGCCATACTAGTAAGGAACAGGGGTGTCGCCATGTTTTCCTTCTAATTCAGCAAAAAAGAGCGCTGGATGTTCGTCTACACAGATTAAAGTAAAGTAATTTAATCTGTTTATTTACAGTAAGCTTAGATTTCCATATTTACACTTAGGCTGGATGCAGCAGCATTAGCTATGGTAGCTAACCACTAGTGCTAGCCGTGATTAGCAGCTAATGGTGCCTGACAAAGCATGCCACATGCTTGTTTTAACATAGTAGATCAAGCAGTGGAGTGGCTTTACTGCTCCTTAATACCTGGTAGAATTTATACATAAGGAACAATACAGATATTTAGGAAAATTCATTCACTTAATTATATAAAATTGAATAAAATGAGTAGAAGAGGAAACTCACCTGGCCTGTGTGCTCGGTTTCATCCTTGTTTATAAGGTACATGAGGAAAAACCTGAGAGATCAAACACAGTAAAACAGTCACAAATGGCTGAGCTCATCTCCACAAGAACAAACACAGATCTGGCTGAGCTGAATTTATATTTGGCTTAAGACTGAGATATATTACGCTGATTTTCTTCCAACAACATGGTGTTCTGGATTTGCCAGAAACCACAAAGCACAAATGCACCGACTTGTAGAGACTCTTGGCAGGAGGCCTTTTTTTAGCACCCAGAATCTTTTAATCCAAAACTAGCAAAATTTTCATTTATCATCAACATATATATATATATATAAAACATTATAAAATCAACCTCTTTTTATTACTGGGTGTGGGTGGTGGGTGTGTTCTACTCACAGGTAGTTGGCCAAGTTGTGCTCTTGTAAGGTGTGTGTCTCAAAACCGTGAGGAGTAGTGTCGAAGTAGTCGTTTCCGATCCCACAGATAAAACATTTAGTCTAAAAATGTAGAGAAATCATCAATAAAAAATACAGATTTTATACTTTAAATATGGTTTCAAGGCAGACTATAAATTAAATGTAATGCTATTGCTATGATAAGGCATTATAAAGGTAGCATATATTAAGCAGTAGATAAACAGAGATTTTGTGCATGTGTTCAGCTCTCACCTCCATGTCCTCTTTCACCTGCTCCTGCTGATCTCTCAGCTCTCCAAAGGCATCAATTATCAAACCTGTGGACACAAAGATACAGATGTAGAGCTTAATGACCTCGCATGCATAAATTATACGCCTTCTTCTAAGCCCCGCCCACCCGTGAAAACTGTGCCAAAACTCAACTTTAGCAAAATAAATAAAGAAGAAGCAAATGAAAGATTCCAGAAGCAGAAAAATCCACAGAAAATCCACAAATACACAAAAATAAAAGTAAAGACTGTCAAAATCTAAAAGGAAATCATTTTCAAGTAACTACAGAGAAAAATAAAGTAACCATGTATATTTAAAAATACATATTTGCTATATTTTTTTCTCTTTTAAATTTACAACATACACTTTTTCCTTTTGATTCTTAAGATTTTGATTGCAGATTTAATTTTTTTGCATAATACTTTTGGCACAAAATTTACTCCATAGATTTGTAACATTTTTAAGAATTGTACTGAGTAACAATGCAGCACATAAAAATGCATTAGAGTAAATGTATTCAACTTATACAATATGTAGTGAAGTAAAAGTAGTAGAAAAAAATACTCTAGTAGATAGAAATACAGTATTTTAGTACTTAAGTACAGTAATGAAGTAAAATAATCCTCCAGTAGATACAGATACATCATTTTAGTACTTAAGTACAGTAATGAAGTAAAAATAATACTCCAGTAGATACAGATACAGTACTTTAGTACTTAAGTACAGTATAGTGAGGTAAAAATAATACTCCAGTAGATACAGATACAGCATTTTAGTACTTAAGTACAGTATAGTGAAGTAAAAATAACACTCCAGTAGATACAGATACAGTATTTTAGTACTTAAGTATTAAAGTGAAGTAGTTCTACTTCATTACTACACATCTCCGCTATTATAACCCAATTCTAAACCCGTCCTTCACACAAGTTACTGTTTACTGAAATAAGGCCAGGGTTTCCGGAAGTTTTGAGTTTGCATGTGAGAGATTTTTAAATTCCTCTCTCTCTTTCTCTTTCTTTCTCTCTCTCTCCTGCTCTCTCTCAGCACGGCTCTAATCCCTCGCTCTGCATGTGTCGCTCTGAGCCTTCCCACTTCTAGACACACAGTTGGAGTGACTTTAACCCACTGAGCCCAAGCCCTGCTTTACCTCAGAACTGGATCTGCTCAGGTCACACAGCCTACAGACACCACTGACACCATTCTGGGAGTTTTCATTTTTCACATTTATTTTTATTTTGTGTAATATGTAATGATACTCATTTGAACTGTATTATCTAAATAATTATATTTAGATCTGTTACTAAATTTTTTATTATTTATCAAGTAATCTACCATCCCAGTTTTTTAATAAAAAAAATCCCAAACAATAAAACATACATTTAACAAAAACTCACCCAAATAAACCATTTTTAAAAGATAAATCTGTGTAAATTACTTTTTTTTTAATAATTACAGTTTTGTTTGTTGTTTAATTTATTGTCTCGATGGACAGTTCTGGTGGAAACAGGAGAGTTGAGGTGCACATTAAATTCTGCCGTGATTTGATCAGCCGTGGTTTTATGGAGTTTTTTGAATAAATTCCGGGTTAGCACCCGAACATCCCTTTCAGACAGCTTCCTCTTACAGCGTCCACAGTTAATCCTGTTGGATGTGGTTGGTTCTTCTTGATGGTATGCTGACATTACCCTGGATACCGTGGCTCTTGATGCATCACAAAGACTTGCTGTCTTGGTCACAGATGCTCCAGCAAGACGTAAAATATACACACATATATATATATATATATATATATATATATATATTTACTGTTAGTCCTTGTGCAATAATACTGGTCACAACCTACCATAGTCATATCTCCTCTGACCTCATCTCAGCTGCATTAGATTTTTTTTTGTATATTTTATATATATATATATATATATATATATATATATATATATATATATATTTTTTTTTTTTTTTTTTTTTCTGTAATATTTTGTATATATATAACATTGCAAATAATATATATAATATTGCAAATTTTCCATTCCAATTGTGGGATTAACAAAGAATTATCTTATCTTATGTTATCTTATCTTATCCTAACCTAATATGATGCGCCTTGTAATCCGTAAAATATGGTAATTAATAATTTTAGATGTATTAAATGTTTTTTTGTTGTTTTATCATGTTATCAATACAATAATAAATGCAATATTTACCTTGGATAATGGCCAGAAGGATGACGATGACAAAGAAGAAGAAGGTGATGTCGAAGAGGATGCGGTACAGCTCATAAGGGTCCCCTGCTGGGTCTTCAATCTCATCACCTATTCCACCACCAGCACGCACACCCACATACATGTGGAACAGATAGCACTGAGAGACAGAGGTACAGGGAGAAAGAAACAGGACAGAAAAAAAGAGAAATATTTTAAAAACAGATAAAATCCATTTATCTCAGCAATACGAGTGTATTTACCTGAAAAAAAAAACACCACATATGATTTGAACAGATGCAAATAAACATACATATAGTAAAACGTAACAAGGAATTCTCTTTTTTTAACTAAGTTAATGTTATATCCCTTATTTCCTATGAGCCTGAAGCTGAAGAATAAAGTGTAGAGATTCCAGATTTCTCCTGCATGCCCCTCAGCCAGCATGTGTATATATATATACACTAGAGATCAAAATTAGAGAACAATTTATGAACACTTGGTTTTTTCACAAATAGTGTAGTCTTCATTGCTCAACATTTGAAGGATGTTTTGGTGTGGCTTTACCATGCAACGAGAATAGTATTTTGTAAAATTACCAAGGCACTTCAACAAAAAAACTTTATTTTGCAAAAAGCACAATAATCAAAATTAGAGAACAACAATGCCTATAGCAACAAGAAAGATTACAGCATTTTTTTTCTGAAGGTTACAACAGTCAACAGTTAGTAGGAAGTGTACAGTCCGTTGCTTTGAATGACTTGAGCACATCTGCGGCCACAGGACATCACTAGTCTCTCAGTCTAGTGCTCTGGTGTGATTCTGGTCCACTCTTCTTTCAGTCTCTTCCACAGTTCAGTGACAGTAGTGGGTTTCTTGGCCATAACTTTGTCACCAAGGATTTTCCAAAGGTTTTCTATTGGGTTTAGATCAGGACTCTGGGCTGGCCATTTCATTATTTTAATATTTTCAGTTTCAAGGTACTGCTTTAC
This sequence comes from Astyanax mexicanus, assembly GCF_023375975.1. Taxonomy (NCBI): domain Eukaryota; kingdom Metazoa; phylum Chordata; class Actinopteri; order Characiformes; family Acestrorhamphidae; genus Astyanax; species Astyanax mexicanus. The sequence continues at coordinate 46,765,192 of NC_064421.1, read as the reverse complement.
CCGTTTTGCTGTGTGGCAGGGGGCATTGTCCTGCATAAAAACTGCTGGCTGATTGGGTGATGAACGCAGGGAAGGAACTGCATGTTGTCGAAGAAGGTTCTGATAAACATTTGCATTTACTCTGCCATGTAGCTCTATAAATGGCCCAACTCCTGTTGCTGAAAACATTCCCCAAACCATGACAATTCCTCCTCCACCTTCCTCCTTTCACTGACTTCTTTACACACTTTGGGTTCAGTCTTTCCCCAGTCTGACGACGAACATAATGTTTCCCATCAGACCCAAATAAATTAAACTTACTTTCATCACTAAAGTGAACTTTGGACCACTTCTCCTCTGTCCACACAACATGTTCTTCAGCAAAGGCTAGTCTAGCCTTTTGATTCTTTCTGCTAATGAGGGGTTTGGTCACTGCAGAGTGGGCTTTCAGTCCAACTGTTCTTAAACGTCGAGACACTGTATGACGAGGCAGATCCTTGCCCTGTTCAATGCTGAACTGGCGAGCAATTCCAGTTGCTGTGTTGAATCGATTGCTCATTGAGATTCTCCGTACTATCCTGTCCTCTCTTGCATTTGTCTTTCGTTGGCGACCAGCCTTCTTGTGGGACTTGAATGAGTTTGTAGTGTTGTAAAGATGCAACATTCTAGAAATCACAGATTTGGAACGACCCACTTCTCTTGCTATGGCAGATATGGTCATTCCTTTGGCCTTCATCTGGACAACCTGCTGCCGGAGGGTTTCAGTTACTTTAGAACGGCTGGCCATCTTGCAAAGTCAGTGAAAACTGGAAGTTAGGCTGGCAGTTAAATAGGGTTTGTCAGATAATTATGGAAATTAGCACCAGGTGCCAGATTGACACCAGGAACTGGGAGGTATCTGAAAGTGTTCTCTAATCTTTTTTTAAATATCTCTTTTTTATATTTATATTGTGCTTGATAATATACATAACTTGTGAAATACGTTTAAAATATTACTATTTTACTACTGTTTGAAACATTTTAAATAGGGCTATGCAGTGAGTTTAATATTCAGGGAAATTATATGTTGTTCTCTAATTTTGATCTCTAGTGTATATATATATATATATATATATATATATATATATATATATATATATATATATATATATATATATATATATACATACATATGTTCAGTTCCGTCAGCAGCTCACCTGATTTACCACATTTACCAATTTATTAACAAACCAGGTGTTGATTAATATGATGAGAACTAGAAATAACTCTTTAAACTCAGATGAGGAGGAGAGATTAGGAAAACATTTTTTGCTTTTTGTATTAGTTTGTTGTTTGTATTTATTGTAATGCTGTAATACTGTTTTACTGAGATAATAAACTCTTACTGCACACTTTACTAAAATTCCCAAATATTGTACATTAATTTCCATTAAAGATAAAAGCTGGATTTGGTTAGAAAAGGTGAATGTTTTTTTTGCTTTGAACTAATCATAAAACACAGTTATTTTCTGTCTGAATTATTATTTAAAGCTTTGATCTTCCCGTGATGCAGGTCTCTGCTCTGATCTTGATCTAGAAAATAAGTCAAGTGTTTTTATAACTTACCGTCATCATATCATCACACTTCATGTCTGGCTCGTCTTCGTCTGCACTCTTGTTGTAGAACTTGCGGAAGAAGTTGAAGGCCACCACAGTGTACAGATACACCACCACGGCCAGCAGACCCACAGTCAGCACCAGCTGTAGAGAAGAGAGGAAAGGAAACAGAAACATTAAAAGAGAAGGTGTGTCTAAACAAGTTTTCACAAATATCCCACTGTGTTCACACTGGTTCTAAATGTGGACGAGACCCATCTCTTTAAATGTAGTTTAAGAGATCCGTCCATAATCCATTCACAATGCTCTTTGGGAGTTTTTACACCTGGCTTTTCATGCAGGCAAGCGAAAGCCAAATGTGATCTGACCTGTTTGCCGTTGTGCGTGACTGAGGAGAGGATGGTCCTCAAGGTCTTGAAGCCCATGGCGATGTCCAGCAGGTGAGCAGCGAAGAAGAAGTTGTTATAGTGCCCCAGGATGGACATAGTGGTGTACCACACCAGGTACAGGAAAGACTGCAGAAGCAAGAAAGACCAAACGTTAAATTCATTTTTATACTAGCCTTTTTTTTAACAGAGTACTGATCCTTGTTCCTCCTGAAATCAGTGGTCTGGGATTTGCTTTAAGGGTATGGAAGGGGGGGAGGGGGCTTACATCTATACTTTATATACTTGCTATATCATATCGTACACTATAATATCACCAACATTTTTGAATATGGTGAACTATGATATTATAAACTGAAATATGGTGCCACAAATCACTGTTCTCATTATTTCCCATTATATATCTACTAGAGACAGATTATATCTGTCCACTATCATTTATTTGACTTTAATCCTGGATATATGGAGATATATGGAGTGTATTATTATTAGTTTCATGACATTCTGGATCGTGGACTTCTGTTACAAATCTGATACAATTCTTGTATTTTTTTTAACATCTCAGTTAGGGGTGTGCCATATCATATTGTATGCAACAATAGAATTTAATTTTTGTTTTGTATTCTATAAAAGTGGGTCGTGATTCGGCTACTGGAGCCCTGAGAGAGCACAATATGCTTTGCTCTCTCTGGGAGGGTACAGTAGATGGCGCTCTTTCTGCCCATCACACCTAGGGTGATGTGGATCAGCACAAGGCTGCATCTGTGAGCTGATGTATCTGAACCGAGTCGCTGCACTGCTTTCCTCCGACCGTTAGCGCTGTGATGCTACTCAACAAGTTCGGAAAGAGGCAGAGTCTGACTTCACATTTGTTGAAGGAGGCTCCTTGTGTTGTGGCATCACTAGTGATAGGGGGAGTCCTAATAAGTGGGTTAGGTAATTAGACTTAATGACCCTGAGAAAATGTGGGTCCCAGGCTCAGACCAGTTAAGAACCCATGCCCTAAATCACAATACACTACAATTAGTCAACTCACATTGTCCGTAAACACCACACCCATCTTCCAGATATGATATTTGGTGTCGATGGAACTTAACCTGTAACAGAAAATAACGAGTAGATATGACTAACTCTTCAGTGACCTTATTATATATTACATCACATATACTAAATGGTGATTATATGAAATTGAGCATAAAGTAAATATTGAATAAATGTAAGCATGTTAAAACAGTTTGAGTTTAGTTAAGTACAGTTAGTTTAGACTGTACGGTGTTCACGTTACTCACCAGGAGACGAGGGAAGCCTCTTTTGCGATGGCCTCTTCAGTGGGGTTGAAGTCCAGAGCGCTCTTGTCGAGACCGAGAAGCTCGGCAATCCGCTCTGCTCCATACAGATCTCCATACTTATTAATTACCTGCATATTAATAACCATTAATCAATAACTGTTAGTAGCTTTCACTCCTTCGCTCCTTTACTACAGCAGCCAATTCCCATTTAAAAAGTTTTTAACAGTTTGAATATTGGAAATTGTTTTTAAACTAATTACACATATTTGATATAACAGAAAAAATAAAAATTGGAACTGTACTTGCCTTGCGTTTAACAAACTTGTCCCAGTAATTATTGGGAAAGGATCTGTAAAAAAACACACACACACACACACACACACAGAATAATAGAAAGAAGAATTATGCTTTTAATATGTAGTGTGTAGGCCTTTTATTATCTAAAAAAGATAATTAAAACCAACATTAATTATGGCCTTAATTTAACTATTTATAAAGCAAGGAGAAAATAAGCAGTGAAAACTGCTAATATAAAATTAACAGATGTTGACTGTTTAGTAAATTTTATGGTTAATACGTATATATATATATATATATATATATATATATATATATATCCTGAAGAACTAATCAGCTATGTATCGTAATGATTTTAGTCCAAAAACATAATTCAAAATACAAAATACACAGTTCCTTGACAATGAAATGCTGTGGACATTCCTACATATGTAACTCTTATAAAACAGCCTAAACTAAAACACTTTTCTAGATATTTTCGGTCCAGAACTGGAGACTTTAATGGCTGAATGATTTTAAAGTATCTGACTCAAAACTCAATTATTTGTAGAATGTATAAACATGTATCATGGAGAGCGCAAAGAAAAGACATTTAACGCCACTAACTGGATATCCCTTTTGAGAGAGCTAACAAAAACTGCAGAGCTCCACAGTGCAGTGCTGCACAGTACTGTACTTGTCATGTACTGTAGGTCACTAACAAATGACTGCTGTTTTCCTTGCTGTTATATCTGCATTTGTTGAGTTGAATCAGTTAAATTCCATTTAAATAAAACAACGCAACCTTTTTACTGACATCTCTGTTTCTATAGGTGTTGAGGAATTTCCTCTCAGACTTACGGTGTGTTAATCACAAGCCTGTCCCATTGCCCTTTGATGTCATCATCTGAAGGCTGCTCGGTGATGTAAAGGCCATCAAACTCCAGCTTCCTGGCGATTTCCTTCTCCCGCTTAAAAACCACCAAAGGCACCTGGTCAGGAAGACAGGTTTGAAAAGATCAGAGGCTTGCTTTCGGAGCATGCTAATATATAAAATATATACTGAATGTTAATGCATGCAATTGGTGATCATTTTAAAAGGATAAAACTCACTTAAAACGTCACCTAAATGGATCTTGTTCCGTAATGTATAAAGTTTTTCTGTATTTTTCACACTATAAGGTGCACCGGATTATAAAGTACATTATGCGACACTAGTAATCTAATAGCACGGTTAGCAGCTAATGCTAATGCTGCTCCAGCAGTGCTAGCCAGAGTTAGCAGCAGGCTACAGGCTGATAATACTCACCTCTGAACGGCGAAAGAGCTAGGACTTAGCGCGGTTAGCGGCTAATGCTAATACTGCTTCAGTCTCGGTGCTGGAGTACTAAACTAAAACTCCTGTATAACTCTGTAATTCAGTGGAGTGTCTTTACTGCTCCTTAATACCTGACTGGTAGAATTCATACATTAAGCGCTCTGACTGATTGATCTTGAGAAAATTAAATAATTTTAAATGTGCCTTATAGTGCGAAAAATACAGTAATTCAGTGTCATAAGTAGTAACAAACAGAATAAGGGAAGTAGGAGGTAACTATAAACAACAGCAGGATCTGGCAGAATAAACTCTGAATGTTTCACTATATTGGCTTTTATATACTGTGCGTGGATGTGTGTGTATATATGTGTGTATATGTGTGTGTGTGTGTGTGTGTACCTTCAGATAGTAATATCCCACCACACACAGGAAGGAGATGAGCGTGTGCAGTACAGCTAAGAAGCGCAGTGTAGGCGCCATGTATCCAGTGCTTTCCTGCAGAACAAAATACTCCACGCCGCCGTCCTCCTCCTCTCCTCTCCCCGTCCACGGGTCCACCTCCTCCGAGTCCTCACCCGTCACCTGCACCAGCACACACACACCTCTATATTTAGCATCATATAGCAAACATAGCAAAAGACCTCCTGCAATATCATTAACATATCATTAGAACAGGTAATGAGATACAAAAACAGGGAATTAGATAGCAAAAAAAAAGCTTTAAATATCTCTGCTGGATTTTCTCAGTCAGCTTTATGAGGTAGAGTCACCAGGCATTCAGTTAACAGCTGTGCTGAACTCATCAAGAGTTAATTACTTGAATTTCTGGCTCCTCTTAAACCTTTAAAAGTCCTTGTTGCATATCGTCACCGTCCAACAAAAAACACTTTTCACATCTTCAAAACAGCAACTTTACAGGAGAGAGAGAAACATTTTTTTTTTTAAGAGTTCCTATTGGTCCGTTCACAGTGTAAGGAACAGTTTGGGTGTTCAAATTATGTAGTAAACTAAAAATCAACAAAAATGGACATCCATGTTTTTCGTAGGACAGCGACGATATACAGGCTACAGGTGTAAGTGATACAAAACTCAAAAACTTAAAATTCCAGATCAGTAACAGGAATCAACACAAATTCTGCATGTTAGAAAATAGACGTAAAAACTAGACAAACATAACGAAAACTAAAAGTTTTGGAGGACATGAACTGTTTGATTTGTATTCAGGAAAATATTGATTTTTAAATTGTAAAAGTTCAGGAAAAAGAGCCAATTGCATGATTTTATTCATAATATTTTGACTTTGGCAGACTTACTTGCATATTTTTTTAGATTTTCTATTACACCCAGCACATGCACTTTTTGTCCCGCTTCCCTCAGGACGGAGGCTGCGGAGCATCAAGTGCAAAACAACCAGACTGAGAAACAGCTTCATTCCGGAAGCTGTAAGACTCTTAAACTCCACTTAACAACACACTGCACTGACACACAAGGACAATTACTGTACAAACACGGTCACTTTACCCGCACTGAGACACTTTATTTTCTACTGCTCTAATTCATTTCATGCTGCTATAGCACATTTGCACTCTGGACTTGTTGCTGCAACCTGTCTACTCTTTCTATTTATTTCATTTGGGGGTATTTATCTTTAACTATTTTGTATATTCTATTTTTATTGTATTCCTTTATTGTACTTTTATCTATATATCTATTAATAACAGCTCTTGGGTGTAAACTGGATCGTGAGATCACAATTTCGTTCCACCTCATGTACCACATAAGATGCGAATGACAATAAAATCTCCTTGAATCCTTGAATCCTTGAATTATAATTTAGCTTTTTAGTAATTTTCATTATCAAAAATGAAAGATTTTATGTAATGCTTGAATAGAAATCCTCAAGATTTAGTGGTTTAATATCAGTCAGACTTAGAGGTGGAGTTACAGGTATACAGTGAATAGTGAACATTTGAGTAATGTTCTAATCCAGATTATAAGAAGCAACAAATACTCAACTAAATAAAGAAAAACATGGTCAGTGAATCAGAAAAAAAAGTGTCAAGAACTTTGAAAGTATCCTCAAGTGCAGACACAAAGACGAACGAAAAAGGTTGATGAATGATGAAACTGGCACTAATCAGGAACCCCATCAGAAAAGGACGAGCGAAAGGGACCTCTGATTCACAGGATAAGTTAATCAGAGTTACCAGCCTCAGAAACAGTAGAATTTTGAAGTATTTTGGTTTGTTAACACTTTTAAAAGAGAATTCCAGAGTGAAAGCAAAGATAAATCGCCTTTTCCACCGTTATTCAGGCTTAAAGTAGCTCCACACCTTATTGGTAGAATCTGGAGAGCCCTGATATTTAAAACAAGGCATTAAGAACTTGAAAACTGCACAAGAAGTTTATAAAAGCCACTGTTTCCATCCCATAGTGTAGGTATTTTTTTAGCAACAGCTGGAATTCATGCCTCTCTCGGACTCTGGCTGCTGAGGGTCAAACAGCATATACTGGGATTTACCTACTACTATACCTAATCAGATTTGTCAGAAAAAGTAAACTGATCATTCTAAAATCATTAAGTTGCTTCTCGTAGCTACTCTTTGTATTATGACGGTTGTTTTTTGATGCATTAGGTAATGTGTTCTGCATATGCTTATTAAAATAATCAGCCTGAGGCATTATCACAGCCGGAACTTCTCTTCCACGAGTCAAGCAGATCTAAAAGTGCGAAACAAATGAGTGATAAACGGTGGAAATGAGAGAGCCAGCTGAGTCACCTTGTAGAAAAGCAGGATGAAGTTGATGGCGAACGCCACAAACAGAGCCAGGAATCGCAGGTTGTAGAAGTTGCGGGCCAGGTAGTTCTGCAAACATGAGAAAAAAAAATTAACTTATCTGGAAGAGTAATATAAGGATCTGTAAATTCTGGACAAAAAGACAAAATAGCTTCAGCAGTAGTTATGGATTTATTATATAAAGGTTAACTGTAAAAGTTGATTAAAGCATAAACCAGTAGTATATCTGAGTTGGGAGGGGACAACATTTCTGAACTAGGTGGTTGCTAAGGCGTTGCTATGGTGCCTGTGGTGATTGCTATGATGTTGTTAAACAGGTGCTATGTGGTTGCTAAGGTGTAGCTAAGGCGTTACTATTAAATCCATGGTGGTTGCTATGGTGTTGCTTAGCAGTTGCTAGGTGGGTGCTAAGGTGTTGGTAGCTGGTTGCTAAGGCGTTGCTATGGTGTCTGTGGTGGTTGCTATGATGTTGCTGAGCAGTTGCTAAGGTGCTGTTAAGTGGTTGCTAAAGCATTGCTATGGTATCAATGGTGGTTCTATGGTGTTGCTAAGCAGTTGCAAGGTGGTTGCTAAGGTGTTGCTATGGTATCCATGGTGGGTGCTATGGTTTTGCTAAGCAATTGCTAGGTTGTTGCTAAGGTGCAGCTAGGTGGTTGCTAAGGCATTGTTATGGTATCCGTGGTGGTTGCTATGGTGTTGCTAAGCAGTTGCAAGGTGGTTGCTAAGATTTTGCTATGGTATCCATGGTGGTTGCTATGGTTTTGCTAAGCAGTTGCTGGGCGGTTGCTAAGGTGGTTGCTAAGGTGTTGCTATGGTGCCTGTGGAGGTTGCTATGGTGTTGCTAAGCAGTTGCTAATGTGTTGCTAGGTGGTCCATAAACCTATAAATAGCAAAATCAGAGAAACTGATTCAGAAACTGAAGTGCTCTCTTTATTTGTTTTCCAGAGCTGTATATTTATGCTAAAATGCTGAAATTAATAGTACAAAAGGCTATGTAGAGTTTGAAACACTAATATGAAGCTGCTTTAATATGAATTATTCTGCCTTAAAAATCATCCAAATTATACAAAATTAGTTTACATTATTTCAAATCACTTTAAACAGTAAATAGCTAGAAAGCTACTAAGGTTTCTTACCAGCATCTTAGTCTGATAAATGTCCAGACCAGCGAAAAAGCTGCCCATAAAAGCCTCTGGTTCCTCTTTCTTCTGCCCGAGTCTCCTCTTCAGCGGCTTTTTCCCTTCATTTGATGAAGATTCTACAAGAGAACCTTCTTTACCCTTATCCGGGTCCTTCTTCTCCCCGTCCTCTGAACTGAGGAGATAAACATGGACAGGAGGGTTAGAGTAATGCAACATTTATGAATGAAAAAAAAAAACAGAAAAGTAAAAGAGTAAGAGTAAAAAGAAACCAACAACATGCAGGTTTTCAATATGTTTAGTTTTTTTTCCCCATTACAATAAAACCTGGAACAATACTGAAATTAACAATCCAAAAGAATTATTGGTAACATTTTATAATAACTTTCATCAATATACTTTTATACTTTTCATTAATATACGTTTTACTATCCTTTAAGTAGATGGCAACAAAGCATTAGTTTTTATATAGCATTAGAATTTGAATATGAACAAATATTTACACATGAAAATTAGTTATCAGCATTAATATGCATATTCAAGCGGTTCAGCTTGGTTTGACGGTTGATATTCCAGAGGTTTTCAATTTGGTAAAATCAAAGAAACTCATAATTTTTAAGTGGTCTCTTTTTTTTCCAAATTAGTTATAGATTAAGCATATAAATTTTGACTGTAAAAGCTGATTAAAGCATAAACCAGTAGTATATCTGAGTTGGGAGGAGACAACATTTCTAAACTAGAAAGCACAGGATGGTTGCGCAACTACAATGGCTTCCTCTGTTCGCTATAGGGGTTATTATGGTGTTGCTAGCTGGTTGCTAGGTGGTTGCTAAGGCGTTGCTATGATATCCATGGTGGTTACTCACTCTGTCTTTTCTGATTCTGTTTTAAATTCACTTTCGTCTGCCTTCTTGCTCGCAGCTTCCTGCAAAAGAGAGGAAAAGAACAGAACATTTATTAGATTTATGCTGTAAAAAACAACAGTGAACGTTAAATTTAAACATCGTCAGACGTGTTAAAGCAGCATTAGGTTCATCAGATAAAGTGCTGCACTCGACCTGGGCTTTTTTCTGACGCACTGCAGCAGCTAGAGACGGAGAGTCCACTCCGACCACTTCAGAGACGTCCCCCAGCCCAGGCTCGGCCCCGTGCTTGCCCCCCTCTTTCTTCTGCTGAAAACTCATCAGCTCCGACATGAGGTCCATTTCCACTTGGTCTCCTTCCACCATCTGGTCCATTTCCGCCACCAAACACGCCTCGCTCGCCTCCAGCTTCTCGGCCTCCAGAACGTCTCCATGGATACCGAACTGCGTGGGGTCCGGCATGTTGCCCAGGATGTCCGTCACCTTCATGTTCTTGGCGCCTTCCACCAGCCCTCCGCCAAACAGGGTGGTCCACAGGATGTGGAAGAAGCCCCAGACCAGGTTGTAGAGGAACCGAAAGACGCCAACGAAGATCATCCAAAAGAAGGAGAAGAAGCCGCGAATCATCTCCCTCACGCTCATCTTCCGGAACTTCTTGTAGTGCTTCTTCACGCTCCTGAAGGTCAGCAGCTTACGAAGGCTGCACAGGTTCTTCTTCACAGAGAAACAAGCCATGGTGAACGCCGAGAAAGACTCCAACGTTCTTTCCTCTTCTTCCTCTGGTTCTTCAGCTACGCTCTGAGAGTCTTCATTGTCTTCTTCGGTTCGCTCTACGGCGTCGGGTTCAGAGATCAGAGAGGCCAGCTGCATCTCGAAGATGGTGTCCTCGCAAAAGTTCACGAAGAGTTCCATCTTCTCCGATTCTCCGCCTTCGTTCACCACGTCAAAAATGAACTGCCGCTTGGACTCTTTTACCTGCGGCTTTTCCCATTGAGTTCTGCTGGACTCGCTGATCTCGAAGTAAACCCTCTCGATCCTCTTGGCACCGCCCATGATCTCGATGCGCCCCAGGTACGGCTCGAAGTAACTGAGAACGCTCTCGGCCAGGCTCAGGAAGGTGGCTAAGCGGGAGTCGTGCGGCATGTGTTCCGACAGGTTGGTGAGGAGCACGGCCACGTTAAATCCGATGTCCTTGGCGGGCTCGTGAAAGCGCTTGACGAACTCGACGTAGTTAAACATGTCGTTCTCGTCCGCCTCGGCGCACGACAGCAGGAACTCGATCTCAGACTGAGAGTACTGCTTCTGACTCTCCATCGACTTCTGGAACTCTCTCTTGGAGATGACGCCTTTGCTGTCAGAGTCGTGCTCCTTGAAACTGTCGGAGGTGGTGAGGTCTTTCAGCTTCAGAAACATGTCGAAGAATTTGAGAATCATCTCAACGTTGCTGGAGGATTCCACCAAAGTGTCCACCATCTGTTTGCCAATGGTTCCATTGACAACGTTACCTGCAGATACAATGCAAAGTCGATCAATAAAAGTTGTTTTAAACTGCCTTTAAACTGCAGATTTCAGGTACACATTTTAACCCATAAGAGCTCAAACCCACTTCTTTTATTTTATTTCGAATTTCTATTCTATCTACAATGCCAATTACCCAACCAACTCATTAAGACTCCCCCTATCACCAGTGATGCCCCCAAACACCTCCTCCAATACATGTGAAGTCAGACTCCGCCTCTTTTTGAAGTTTTTATGTGGATAAATAATAATAAACTTATTTTTAGTTTCGAGGGGAATGCCTTTCTCTAAGCCCCGCCCACCCGTGAAAACTGTGCCAAAACTCATAAGCAAAAAAATGATGCAGAAGCAAACCCGAGATTACAGAAGCAAAAGGCAAAAAAGGGCAAAAAGCCAAAGAAAATCTACAAAAAATGGCAAAATACAAACTGAAATAATTTTCAAATAACTTTAAAGAATACAAAAGTAACTAAGTATATTTTAATATATGTATTTGCTATAATGCCTGTGACACATCTCCCATAATTCTTAACTTATCACCTTACCATGACCACACAATCCTGTGTTTATTCTCACTCACTTGTTTATTCCTATATATATATATATATATATATATATATATATATATATATATATATATATATATATATATATATATATATATATATATATATATATAATGTACTGTATATAATAACAGTAATTTTAGCAGTAGTTCCATGCTAAACAGTTTGTGAATCAGACAGTAGGTACTCAGTTACCCTGAAAACTTACTGCTATTATATATTATATACCCTTTTAAAGCATCTAAAACATGAGTGGGTTGGCTGCTTTGCTCTTTGCCACGACACAAGTCATTTACAAGAAATTTATTCAGCTTTTTAATTTTTTTTTTATACATATATCTACTGATTAGTAGCACAGCTAAACTGATTTACGATGTCTAATTAATCACTAATAAGCTGAGGTTTATGCCCTGGTTTTAGTAAACTGCTGGCGTACGTTCTCTGTGAAGAATAATGTGGCTTTTATGGAGAATTTAATACAAAATTCCACAATCTAACTGATCACAACAACAGTTTCTGTGAACAGAATGGGAATGACACATTCTGTTTGCTCATTATTAAGCAATGATTGCATAAGAGAACCTTCCAGAAGGGAGAGCAACATGACGATCATGTCCTTCTGCAGATCCATCAGCTCCTTCAGCAGCTCGATCTGGCTGGAGTCCTGCAGGAGGAAAGAGAATAGATGTAAGAAAGCTAAAGGAAATGTCTTCTCTCATCCTCGTCTTCTTCTTCTTTCGCTTAATGTGTCTAAAGGTCACAGCGTCTCATCGTCTCTGGAAGCGTGGATGAACTTCAGCACCCCTCGGATGGGTTGTGTTTGTATAAATATGCAGGTGCCAGTATTTGATCAGTAATATCACTACATAGATTTGTTGCACTCTGGGAAGCCTGGGAGACAATTTGACTTTAATAAAGAAATTTGATCATCAATTACTAAATAATATGAAACTGTTTGAAATCCATCCTTTTAACATATTAAATATACTGTTGCCGAATTTAATTTCAAGAAAATACAATAAAAAAAAAAATTATACACAGATTTACTGTTGTTTCCACTAAGGCAAAAACAGAACACATCACTGAAGATGACCCTCTGCTATCCGCCTCTTGCCTTGGTATCTTGTCTTGCTGTCTTTCTGAATATACACTCTGGTAAAAAAGATGTCTCAAGAGTTTGTCTTAAATATATAGATACAATGCACCAGTAAAAAATGTCAAGTTCATATTCATAAAGTTTCAATAGTTCAGTTTACAGTTTTCATGCATCTTGGCATGTTCTCCTCCACCAGTCTTACACACTGCTTTTGGATAATTGTATGCGCCTCAGACAAAACTGCAAGACTATATATATATACCAAATTGAAAACCTCTGGAATATAATCAAGAGGAAGATGGATGATCACAAGCCATCAAACCACCAAACTGAACTGCTTGAATTTTTACACCAGGAGTAAAGCAGCATAAAGTTATCCAAAAGCAGTGTGTAAGACTGGTGGAGGAGAACATGATGACAAGATGCATGAAAAAACTGTGATTAAAAAACACCAGGGTTATTCCATCAAATATTAATTTCTGAACTCTTAAAACTTTATGAATATGAACTTGTTTTATTTGCATCATTTGAGGTCTGAAAGCTCTGCATCTTTTTTGTTTTTCAGCCATTTCTCATTTTTTTGCATATAAATGATCTAAATGACAATATTTTCTTACATATTTTATATATTTTTATACATATACCTATAAATAGCAAAATCGGATAAACTGATTCAGAAACTGAAGTTGTCTCTTGTCTGTTTAAATGTTTTGTCTTATATATCTTGCTTTGTCTTTCAGAAGGTATGTTCTTAGATAGAATTTTTTTTTTTTTTTATAAAAGCCTTTTCTATGTCTTCAAAATTCACAGACACAAGACAACAGTATTAACCCTCCTATTATCTTTGGGGTCAATTTCAATGTCTTCAATTGTTAAGGCTGTTTTATATGCATAAAATATAAGAACTCCATATTTAATCGATATTTTACACACATTTGTATGGTAATATTTTTTCTCTAAATGTTCCTTCACTTTAGGCTCTATCTTCACACTAAAATGCTAATAACACTTATATAACACTAATATAACATTTTAATAATGCCAGAATTGCTGATAATTTATGAAATAAACATAGAGTAACTGATGAATCAACTTTGCTAACGTGTTTATTTAAATTTGATTTTAATAATTTTATGGAAGGTTAAATTGCTGGGATCCTGTTGATCCAGAGAATAAAGGGTGTTAATAAATTTGAGGATAGTAGGAGGAATAATCAGCAGAGCAGTTAGTGTCATTACTTTGTTTCAGTAGCAGATGGTTGTGATGCATTGAGGCTCTAAATCTGTGATAAAGCTGTGATTAGCTCAGTTCACCTTGTCTGTTTGTCCAGAATCTCGGCCTAAGTCATCAAACACTGTCCTCCCAGCACTAAACACCAGACCCTGCTGTGCTACAGACCTGTTACAGGCATGTTTTGTCTGGTTTAAAGGCCAAATGTCTAAATCAGAAAAAGACTGAAACGCTGGTGGACTGGTTACAGATTCCCATGTAAAGAGGGACACCTAGTGGCTGCTAAAATACTAGGAAAAAGCAAAAGGCAAAGCAAGAGTATTAATTGGTCTTATAATATAATATTCTAATTCTCATGTACACTTTTCAACAAAGAGTCTTTATAAAATGAAACAAAACAGTTATTAGCAGCTACACATTTGCATCAGTATGGTTTCATAGAGAACACTGTTATAGCTGCTCGTTCAGAATACCTGATAAGTGAACTTGCCTGTGAGAGCTTCATTTGCATGTTGGCGAAGACGTGCAAAAAGCCAACTACAGCATCCCATAACCTACTGTGAGCCAAACTCTGCTGGTTGCCTATACATGGACCCTGAGGGGAAAGAAGAACAGTGCTTAGTTTTACAGTAAAATACCTAAATCATCGGCATCTTTTTTGTTATTTCAGCCATTTCTAATTTTCTGCTTTAAATAAATGCTCTAAATAACAATATTTTTATTTGGAATTTAGGAGAAGTGTTGTCTGTAGTTTATAGAATAAAACAACAATGTTCATTTTACTCAAACATAAACCTATAAATAGCAAAATCAGAGAAACTGATTCAGAAACTGAAGTGCTCTCTTTTTTTCTATTTTTTTTTTCCAGAGCTGTATAGTGCATGAAGTTCAGCCACGTTGTAGCACATACTAAAACATTTCCAGATAAATTAATAGCAATAAAAAAGCACTGATGTTGTCAGTTACCTGGATGTATTCAGTGAGGGAGTTAAAGATCTGCTTGGCCACAGCCAGGGCTTTAGAGAAGTTACGCTGACCGGCTTCATCCATGATATCTTTACCCGAATAATACCAGTAAAAATCACTGATGGATTCCTACAATGACAGTGAGACAGCATTATATACAGCAGTAAGTTTATATGTGCTGCTGTGTGTTTTAGTATAGTATTTGTGTCTGTACAGTGCATGTGTATATATGCGTAGGTCTGTATTACCTGCAGCCTGAGAAGATAATCCACTGTGCTTATGATTATGTTGACAGTAGTTGTGTTTCCAGTCTGTGTCCTCAAAAAGTTCTGGAAATCTGTGAGAAAGGAGGAAGAGTGACTGTAAACCAGATAGATTTTACACCTTGTGGAAGGTGCATTGCGATCTTACACCCTGCCAACAGTCTATTTTCATGCCTTGTGCACTGATGGGCGTGGTGGTCTGGAAACGAGGCGTGTTCAGGTAAATTTCTGGTGCATTGCTATCTTGGCAACAGAAAACACAGGTGCACCACTGACTGATTACAACCTAGGCAGACGTCAACAGTCAGATGTTCATTGCTATCTTGGCAGTGAATTGTCAACACAGAAACATGCCCATTGCACATGCGGAACTGCGCATTACTCTTTTAAAACCTCTAGATTGAAACCCAGGTTTATGATAAAGGTGGTTGATGGGGCTTAATTATAACTACACTTTATTAAGTGCATTAATCCTGGTTTCTGACGACAGTTAACTGTAACTGTAATATTTCAATCATTATATTTTAGTTTAGTC
The DNA here is from genome assembly GCF_023375975.1 of Astyanax mexicanus. NCBI lineage: Eukaryota > Metazoa > Chordata > Actinopteri > Characiformes > Acestrorhamphidae > Astyanax > Astyanax mexicanus. The sequence continues at coordinate 46,749,374 of NC_064421.1, read as the reverse complement.
AATATTGATCACCCATTACCCAAGGCCCATTTAGCCTTGACAATGGATAATTCAAACACAAAACAATTAATGCAAGTATTTAAAGTTTAAAGTTTAAGTTTTATACATGTTATAAATGTTCATAAGCAGACGTTGCTTGTGGGACACTGCCACCACTGCCTCTCTGCAGATAGATCTTTCTGTATGGGGACGAGTAAGCAAATATTTTTTTGTATAAGTTTAACTAATCATGGAAAAATGGTTAAAAAATGGTTATTGCATTATTATTATTAGCACTTACCATTGTTGTGGCCTTCACAGAGCAGCTGCAGGAACCTAAAGAGGTCTTTAGTGAACTCATCATTCTGGAGCACCTTGGAACCTTCATGAAAAAGAGAAGAGGAAAGCTATAGATCATTTATTTCATATGCAGATAAAAGAAAAGGAGCTGCTCAGACGATAGCATCAGCAGCTCTGCGCTTATTTCCCTACTCGCTCCTCAACTAGCAATTTTTTTTTCTTTTTTCTGGAAAGGTAGGCGATGATTTGAGACCATCTGACAAACACACATCACCAAATTACAACTGAATACTTACTGCTACAGTATATATAAATATATATAAACATATGATATGAAAGGGGCAAGCTTTGTACAGGTTAATCTGACTCGTCAGGCAAAGAGGCAAAGCAGGGAAGTCTGGCTCTTACTACCAGCGATTCTTTAAAAACAGTAGTGCATTCATTTATAATCAAATCCCAGACAAGATGACACGCATTTATTATGTAGAAGAGAGAGGAGAGAGGACAGAAGAGAGGCAGAGAGGAAGACAGAGGGAGGCAGAGGGACAATAAGGAGGAAGAAGGGCAGGAGGAAGTTAGAGGGACAGTAGGGAGGCAGAAGGACAGGAGAAAGTAAGAGGGACAGTAGGAAGGCAGAGGGAGAGTAGGGAGGCAGAGGGACAGTAAGGAGGCAGAGGGACAGTAAGGAGGCAGAGAGAAAGACAGTAGGGAGGCAGAGGGACAGTAATGAAGCAGAGAGAAAGACAGTAGGGAGGCAGAGGGACAGGAGGGAGGCAGAGAGACAGTAAGGAAGCAGAGGGACAGTAAGGAGGCAGAGTGACAGTAAGGTGGCAGAGGGAAAGACAGAGGGAGGCAGAGCGACAGTAGGGAGGCAGAGGGACAGGAGGAAGTTAGAGGGACAGTAGGGAGGCAGAGAGACAGTAGGGAAGGCAGAGGGACAGTAAGGAGGCAGAGGGAGAGTAGAGAGGCAGAGTGACAGTAAGGAGGCAGAGGGACAGTAAGGAGGCAGAGAGAAAGACAGAGGGAGGCAGAGGGACAGTAAGAAGGCAGAGAGAAAGACAGAGGGAGGCAGAGGGACAGGAGGGAGGCAGAGAGAAAGACAGAGGGAGGCAGAGGGACAGTAGGAAGTTAGAGGGACAGGAGGATTTTGCATCATCAGCTCTATTGTCTCTTCTAAAAGGCATGCATAAGGACGAGTCCTGAAGACTGGAGCATTTGTTCACTGCATTCAGCACAAAACAGACAGAGACAGAAAAGACAAGACAGGGACTGGAGGGGCAGCAATGCTGAGACGAGTAGAATCTAAACCGTGTATTTACCCCGCTCCCTCACGTTGACTGCGACCGATGAGATTAAAAAACATGACGAGAGGAAAGAAACAGAAAGAAACAAACAGGCAAAAAGGCAGACATAAGCAAAGGAGAAGACATTGAAATTTCAGTAAGAAATGAGGGATACTGACATCAACTGGCTGAACACCGACATGAGACTAACAGACTTTAACATCTCAACAGCTTCTTATTTATTTACTTATTTGTTTATTTAGTTTTTTTTTTGTTTTGACGGATAAAGAACATCACAGGATTGATCTCACCATCACTTATGCCTGAATTGTGAATTGAATGACAGCAAAAACGGCTTGAATATGACCAGTGTATGGTGGAAGATGGTTCTCTTTTTTTTTTTTTTTTTATCCATTCATACTTTAAATGTGAAGCAGTGAAAGTGTGCAAACCTTTTAGTGAAAACAGTTTTAGTGAAAACTGATCTCAATCAGTTCTTACTATGATGAAGGGTGTTGATGGGAATGGAGATGGCATTAAATAAACAATGTGAGTCAAGCTAATACTCATTTATACATCATTTATATAAGCAAGCAAAAAAAGATAAACTAATAAAAAAGTCACTTAAAACAGTCCCAGGCTTTCTGATGGTGATTAGAAACTAAACGTTTATTTCAGTACAGGTTGCTCTGAAATGAGGAGGCTTTGTAGAAAAATGACTGTAATTCATAATGTCACGGCCTCGCTATGTCTCCCTGTGTTTTCCCCGTTTCCTAGTGTGTTTCTCCAGTAGTTTTCCGTCACTTGTGTCTAATTTGTAGCTCCGCCCCTTCCCCAGGTGTTCTGTGTTTCATGTTCCTATATATATATATAGTACCTATTAGTCCATGTTTATCCGTCTGTCTTTGCACCTTCCCCCGTTGTCTGTCACGTCACGTTATTGCTTTCTCCACGTTTCTTACTTACTCGCTCTTGTTTATCATCAGTCACGTTATTTCTAGTCACGTTTATTTCCTGTTTGTTTCTTTGTTTATTTTGTATATTATTTACGTATTTATCCTTGTATATTTTCCCTAGCCCTGTTTTGTTATTATCTGTTTAGTTTTAGTCACTTATCTGTTTAGCTTAGCTCTTTGTTGGTTTTCCCTGTTTGTTTATGTATATATATATTCGTTATTCCCTTATTTGTTTATTTGTTATTTATTAAAGTCTGTAAGAAAGGGCTATTTATACTGTGAAAAATTAGTATTCCGGACTTCCGGGGGGTGTACTGAGATCAGGTGAATGTGTGATGTCAGCGTGTGGTGCGTTCTGGGTAGTGTAGTTCGGAGACTGGAGATCGCAGGGAGCACTTTATATGATATTTTGGTTCAACCCCTTTATTTAAACCTTAAAGTCTACACTCCAGTTTCATTTCATTTGTTTTTATTTTAAATCCAGTGTAGTTTCATAAAGAGCCCAAATCATGAATGTTGTGTCACTGTCCAAAAACTGTACATATGTTTTATTGGTAAAAGAAGGTTGAAGCTGATTGGATAATGTAATGTGTGCAGACATTATTATTGTGTGTGTGAGACTTACTTGAGCCCTCCTCAGTCACCATGCCCAGACCTTCAGCTTTGTTCTGCCGCTCAAATGCATTCAGGTCCAGAACACTAAAGAGAACCAACCAGTCAATATGAGTAATAATACTTACATTAACCTACAATTAAAAAAAAAAAAAGCTGGACGCCATGCTATGGGCTCAAATACTTGTTATTTAGCCTTCACTAATCAAGCAATTCAAAAGAGAGTCCACATTTGCAAATTACCTGCATGACTGCATTAGTCCAGACAGACTCTTAAAGAAGCCAGCATCTCGCTTCTCCTTCAGATAGTCCAGCATTTTCTGTAGAAAGATTTACATTTTTAATCAAATAAACCGTACATTTGAAAGCCAAAAGGTTTACTCTGAGCATTTAGTGGAAATTTTCAGTGTTAAAACCAGTCTAGGATCAGGTTATTACAGAAAATAAGAGTGGGTTCTCTCTTAATACCCTCTGCAAAAGCAAACACAAGACATTAACGTATATTTCGCACTATAAAGCACTAAAAAAGCACTTTTTTTCCCAAAATTTTTTAGTGTGTTACTTATGTATGATTTTTTTTTCCAGTCAGCTTTAAAGAGCAGTAAAGTAATTTGCTGAGATATAGTATTATAAGGGTGAGTTTTTTGTTTTCAATGAAGTTTCTCCAGCACTAAGGCTGGAGCAGTATTAGCATTAGCCGCTAACCATGCTAAGCACTAGCTCTTTCACCATTCAGAGGTGAGTATATCAGACTGTAGTTTCCATGTTTACCATGTTAAAACAAGTCCCTGTCTTACCAGAACACGCTTTCGGGTGATCTTTACGAGGGTTAAGCACTGCTATATTTTGTGTCATATCTGTCTATATTACTAGATTATTGAGAATTGCTAATTACCACAATACATTCACTTAACATTCTGCATTTTCAGACAAAAGTGCTTTGAAAGTGTGTGTTTTACCTGCTGAACTATAATGTTTCCACCGTTCAAAACAGAAATGCCCAGCTTCAGAGTGTAAGTTACCATGGGACCCAGTCGACCTGAAAGAAATATGGGTCAGTAAATACATTTTTCATATATATCCACCATATATATACATATATATATACATATATATATATATATATAAATATATCCACCGAATGGCTGCCATTTATGTCCCCAGGAAATGACATGTACAAATGTGAAATGTACACACAAATTAGATTTATATAATTAAAAAAATATATAAATATAAAAAAATCCTAGGACACTGAAAACCAGCATTTGTGACCTGTCTATAACTATAAATATTACCTTGAAATATAGTTATAAAAATTCTCCAGAGATGTAATTATGCTAAAAACTCATTCCTGTTACTTTCATTCCTGTTTCTCAAAACATAAAAAGTAACAGGAATGAGTGCCAGTAACAGGAGTGATTTTTTTTTTTGTCATAAATATCTATTTTTTGAACATGCAGTCTATAACCATTTCTTTAAAATAAAGACTTTCTTGAGAGAAAATTAAAGGAATTAGTGGACTTGCTTTTTAAACATGATTTTTAAATGTCACATGAGTTTTGTAACCGTCTTCAGATTAGAAACCTTAGGAAACCTAAGTAAAGCTGCCTGAGATTGACCAGCACATGTTTTGAATAGTTTATTATATGTGTTATTAGATTTAGAGTCAAATAAAAAATAGGTTTAATTTGAAAAAGTAAAAAATAGCCTATATACTTTATGCGTGTGTGTGTGTGTGTGTGTGTATACCTTTGCTGGCACTGATCATCTGTAAGGCCATCTCAGCAGCGCCTCTGTCGTGTAATCTGGCCTGCTGATACAGAGTCTTCTGTTTCTCCATTTCCTTTTCCTGTCATATGTTGTACATAGATATTAGTACAAACATCCAATATTTCCCAGAGGAGCATAAATAAAAAAATGGGAAAACAAAAGGCATTAAAGCACTGGAAAATTAACCTCAAAGGTTTTTTCTTTCCCTTCCTCATCCTCATCTTCTTCATCTTCAGCACAGCTCTAAGAACAGCAGAGACACAGAGTCACAGACCAGTTACATCTTCCTGTGATCGAGAGAAGCTTTTAAAGGTTGGTAACCTTCAGTACATTACAAAAAAATAAAAAAACATGGAATTTGTACATTACTATTGATGTGATTAGGATGTGATAGAAGCAAGATAACAACTTTCATTACGAAGTTTTAAACTTTAAATACTTTTTAAAGTTTTTTTTTTTTACCTTTGCCATCATGTCTGCATATGCGATGTACAGTGGATCCTCTTCTAGGGAACTGAAATAAATTGTTAGAGTTAGATGCAGGTAAACAAAAGGTCTGAATTCAGTAACAAAGTATTCAGAAACAATAATTTGTTATGAATTACAAGTATATCAGAAATCGTAAGCAAAATCTACTCCCAGATTATTACATTTAATTTTTAATCAAAGATAAAGCAGGCAGAGCTGAAGCCGGGCTGCAGCAGAACCATCACTGTCTCATTGTCTAAGTAGGAGCTTACAGCTCTGTTTACACAGCTAGTTAACGTTAGCTATCTTGTGTAAGTAACTATAGGGTTAAATTGGATCTCCGGTGGATTCCATGTTTTACCGAGACCTTATATATACACTAGGGAAGCACGGTTTGACAAAGTGGCACAACTTGATAGAACACCGGTCAAAGCAGGCGTTTTTCACATCGAATTTCATGATATAAAGCGAATTCTGGGCTTTTAAAGTGGTAAAAAAGGCTGAAGCACCGAATCACCAAGTCTGAGGTAAGAGTTAGTAGCATTAGTTTAACTAAAAGAAAACATTATCAGCAACACTGACAGTGTTATGTTAAGCGAAGTTTAGGGATTAATTTTACCTAGTACTTAGTTTTATCTCTTTATAACTAAGGCTAAAGTATCTCTGAAAACATTTTGTCCTTTGAGTTTTAGAGCTGCAAAATTGACTGTGGAGGGAAGACAGGTAGCAGGTGTTCTCTGCTGCAGTGCTGTTAGCCAATCAGAGGTGATATGTTTGCATGTATGAATATTCATGAGCAAAAGCTGAAATCCTGTCTTTTTTCAGAGACCGCTAATTCAGTGAACTAAAGCAGGGTTATACAGAAACACCAGAACAAAAAAAACAATGGCTCACATGGCATTCATTCATACTAGAGACACAACTAGACATTTTAAAATGAATAAAAAAAACGATAGAATGAAATCTTTAAGTACTTTAAACATGTATTTCCAATAATCTACTACTCCACAGTCTTGTAGACAACACAGGTCACATAATCAAAGCTGAGACTCATCACAGATCATGCTGATTAGAAAACGGTGGTGTTTTCAGGCTGACATTGTTGTAATGTGAGAAGAGAAGAGAGACTGGCAGGTGTGTGTGGGTGAGGAAATGTGTGAGAAATGTGTTTTGTATATTCATTGGTTTAAAGAGTGTATCTGTCAGCTTTTTTGAGGATATGTGAGCAGGTTGTCTGTGTGTTGTGTGTGTGTGTGTGTGTGTTATGTATGTGTGTGTGTGTGTGTGTGTGTGTCTCACCTTCTCTCTGTCAGAGCATTATGACTAAAATGCAGGATGAGCTGATGAAGAGGGTCTGGCTGTTCCTCCGCTACCTCCTCTTCCTCCTCCTCTGCTTTCCGCTGTGTTCTCTACACACACACACACACACACACACACACACACACACACACACACACACACACATTTTACACAGTGTCATGGTAAGAGGTTCAGTTTAACTGAAAAAAAGTTAAATGAGAAAAAAAATAAAGATTTTGCTAATGTTGTAAAGCTAAGTGTAAAATAAACCTGAATCGTTACTTTTTTCAGGTAAAAAACAGAAAAATACATAATAAGGACACGCCCACTATGTCAGAAACCTGTCATTCTTCACAAGAGAGAGGTGTGTGTGTGTGTGTGAGTAAATACATAGTTAACAGCTACTGAAGTCTCTGCAGTGCTTTTGGAAAGCAGACGTACATAGAACCTCAGGTCTTCATATGTATGATGAAGAAAATATATAAATAAAGGATCAATTCTTTTATTACACATTTATTACTGCCTTCCTTCCAAAATGCAGAAATATAATATATATTTTTTACAATTTTCTTTCCAATTTGTATCCCATTTTCTCCCAATTTACACAGCCAATTACCCAACCCACTATCACTAGTCATGCCCCCCAACACCAGGCGGGTAAAGACCAGCACACGCCTACTCCGACACATGTGAAGTCAGACTCCGCCTCTTTTTGAACTGCTGCTGATGCTGTAGCATTGCCGAGTAGCATCACAGTGCTAATGCTCGGAGGAAAGCGCAGCAACACGGTTCTGATACATCAGCTCACAGACGCAGCCTTGTGCTGATCCACATCACCCTAGGAGTGATGAGGGGATAAAAGAGCGCCATCTACTGTGCCCACCCAGAGAGAGAATAAACAAGCCCAACTGTGCTCTCTCAGGGCTCCGGCAGCTGATGGCAATTTTTTGTCTTAAATTTGAACACACAAGAATCAGAATAACTTGACCGGTGACTTATTATGAGTTTAAATGGTTTAAAACAAGGTGAAAATTAGAAGTAAGTCTGGTTAAGATCATTTCTAAAATAAGCAGAATAATTTTACATCTAATTGCTTCTCTTATCAAAGAAACAAATATTCTTTGACTTGATTGCCTTAAAATTAGATCCTTTGTTTATTGCAGTGTACAGGGTCTACGGAGAAAATAATTGATCATAAGCTCAAACAACACACGCCACTCCAGCACAATCCTACTGACAGATTCTGAAGCACATCTATTGTATTACATTTCCCATCAGTTACTCATCTTACACCTTACACAGTTACACACTTCAATACAAGCTAGTGAGAGTGAGTAATGTGATTATTACAGTGCAGTAGACTCCGGGGGGAAGACTATTAAGAAACACACACTCATAGAAATACCCAGACAGACACCATCACACACACTAAGGGCGTTTTCACACCTGTAGTTGTGAAAATTGAAGTGTTTTCACCATCCGTTTGGTTTATTTTCACACAGGCATAATAAACCTAAACGCACCAAAATGCGCACCAATAAACTATGGAAGCACATCGTCTCCTCTGATTGTTCAGATCTGTCTGGCGTGGAAGCAAGGTAGTAAATATAGCAAGAAGATTCTATGTTCCAGCTGTGCTTTCAAACAGTGTTTTTAAAACAAAGTCGTACAGCTGTGAGCAGTGAACGCAGCACAGTGCATGTAAACAGCATGGAGCAGCAGAGACAAAGTTTGTTCATAGCTGTGAAAACTAATCAGTGTTATCTGGCTAATATATCAGACTAAACTGTGTCTTATCAGCAGTTTAGCTCAATTAAAAAGAAGAATATTTGAAAGCTGGGTCGAATTGAGACCAGATCACATTCTTACCACAAGTGAACCGCTCTTTTTACACCTGCTCAATCGAATGCGCGAGACAGTATGAGCTCTGCGCGATAGTAGCTAAGCTCCACGAGACAGTTAAAAATCTCCGCGAGACAGTAGCTGAGCTCCGCGGTACAGTAGCTGAGCTCCGCGGTACAGTTAAAAAGCTCTGCGTGACAGTCGCTGCACCCGCAAAAAAAATAGATTTTTTAAAAATGAGAATCAATTCTGAATCGTTCATTGTTAGAAACGCGATTCGAGCTCAAAACGATTTTCTCCTGCACCCCTAAACGAACCAAATAGTGCTGGTGTGAAAACGCCCTAAAGCAAGAAGCTTTAATTGCACAGTGTACCGAGTCATGCATTTGGATAATGTAGCAGTACGTGCAATTAGCAATTAGCTAACAAGCAGCAGTCATGCATCATGGGAATGAATGATGGAACAGTTAACAAAAGGAACAGTTAATCCTCACATTCTGCCCTCAAACCCATTTCATACGCATGAACTGGACCACGTCTAAAACCTGCATGAACATGAGAACGGCCAGAAATTCGCTTCTGAAAATTTACGAAAGTCTCTCCAATTCCGAAGAAAGCTTTCCATAAATTTCGCCAGTAAAGGTAAGAATTTAATTCAGACGCCTTCTTACCATCCTACTGGCTGCATCAAGCATGTTCAATTTAAAGAGCAGAGACACGACATCAAATGGAGAAGAGCTCAAGCACTGACATCTACGTGGCGTAAGATGTCATGCGTGCCTGAGGCACAGCTGTTGTGGGAACAGGACTGGCAGATTGGCCAGAATTAAAAAATGAAAACAACAAAAGCAGGTAAGACTTTAGTTGAAGGCCCTAAATACAGACATTGGTTCAATACAAATTCCCCTTTGTACCCTTACCCCTTGTTTTTGAGTGTAACCCACTATAACCTGAGTGTTATAGACTTACACTGACTAGTAGATCAACACCAGCAGATGACAGACATGTCTCTCCAAACCATCACTGATCATCAGTAAATTTTACATTATTTCATTTAAAGTAAATCAAGAGAGCAGAGTCTGGAGGAAGAGTGGAGAGAGACACAGTCCAAACTGCTCGAGGTCTAGTGTGAAGTTTCCACCAATCAGTGATGGTTTGGAGAGTCATGTCTGTCATCTGCTGGTGTTGATCCACTGTGTTTTATTATCAAGTCTAAAGTCAGTGCAGTTTTGTTTTCCCACAAAATCTTACAGCACTTCATATCTTACAGCTTCCCTCTGCTACTGACAACTTCTATGGAGATGAGGATTTCATTTTCCAGCAGGACTCGGCACACTGCCCACACTGCCCACATTGCCTGTCGTGTACCAAATAGTGATTCCTCATTCTTTTAGTGTTAAAGTTCTGATCTTTTCACATGCTTATCTAACTCTGTCTTTTCCATCAGTCATCAATAACATTTATGTTAATAACTGAATTCATTTAACATATATAATAACATATTAAATGATTAAACTGACTTTCTATATTATTTTTTTAGATATGTAGATAAAAAAGCTATTATAACTGTTGTTCTTTTTATGTGTTGTAAGTGCTAATTAATGTTTTTAAAGTATTTACAACTTAATTTATAACCATTATTAAAATCCTTTATAAACTATTTATAAACCCTTTATAAAAAAATATTTATACTCTTGTTCTCCGGGAAAAAAAAGACTCCAGTTCCCAGAATGCACCTGTGCTCAGTCCTCCGGACTTGACACATCGGCGTTCCGGTTCACCTTGTTATTGAGATTGCTGTCACCTGGTCTCTGTAGTATAAATAGCCGCTACTTTCACTCTATCCTGTTTTTTTTTTTTTAATTTGCCATTTATAGGACAAATTTCACTTTTTATTGAATATAAATTTGGGGGGGAGGGGGGGGGGGCTATAAATAACATTTAGCTCACTTTCAGCTATTTGAAATACTGCTGAAGTTCTTTTTATGTGCTATATATAATATATAATATAAAGCTCTTCTGTAGTGCTCTTCAAATAAAGTATGACCAAAACAAAACAAAAATCACCATGGCCACGACCACACCCAATCACGACACGCCGCTCGCAGCACACCTGACCGGCGGCGTCAGGCTGGACCCGCCCACCGAACACAGAGATACTGGTCGACACGGGAAGTACTTACTGCCAGATCCTGCACTAGTTTCTCCTCAAAAGAGTAGGTCTCTGTCTCTATCCATATTCTCTGATAGCCCGTGAGGAACAGGTTAATAGAACGATGCCTGGGGGGTGGAGGCAAGAGATTAGGCCAGGTTACCAGGGTTAGGATAAGGAGGAAGAGTGAGGTGGGGGGGAGAACAGGTGATGCTGAGGAAGAAGAAGAGGGTTAATTGGTTAGTAAGAGGCACAGGGAGTCTGAATGGTCATCTTATTGAATATGTTATGTGTGAGAGAATAACAATGATATTACAATCATTCAGGCTTTCAGTTAACAGCTGTGCTGAACTCATCAAGAGTTAATTACTTGAATTTCTTGTCTCTTAATAAAGTGTTTGAGAGCATCAGTTAAAGTAAAGTAGTGCAGAGGTAGAGTTACAGGTATACAGTGAATAGTGAATATTTGAGTAATGTTCTAATCCAGATTATGAGAAGAACTACTCAGAAGTACAGAAAAAAAACTTTAAAAAGTATCCTTGAGTGCAGTCGCAAAGACCATCAAAAATGTTATGATGAAACTGGCACTCATCAGGACTTCTCCGAGAAGGAAATACAAGAGTTTCCTCTGTTGTAAAAGATAAGTTCATTAGAGTTACCAGCCTCAGAAACCACAAGTTAATAGCTCCCCAGATAAGAGCAACTAAATACTAAATGGTAGAGTATTTTGGTTTGTGTAACATTTTTAAGTTACTACATAATTCCTTATGTGTTCTTTAATAATCTGGATCACTTCACTATTCATTTACTATGTAGGAAAAAAATAAAACATTGAATGAGAAGGTGTGTCCAAACTTTTGACTGGTACTGAATGTGTAAATGATGATCATAAACTACAGTGCTTCAGATGACCAATGAGACTCCCAGCTGAAGTATGAGTTACAGTCCAAACCATGGCTGGGAAATGGAGCATACAGAGGAATCAACCAGTAAACAATCCCCAAGCATTACATTACCGTCAGCATGGAGAGCAGACTGTCATAATCTGTGCTCTCATGCATTTTCCCCAGCCAAAAGTGTCGGTAGGAATTCAGGAAGTAATTATTAATTTTGTGCCTGAGGGGAAGGGCAGTATTGTCATTGGAGGAGAACAGGAAAAAAAAAACAATAAAAGAAATGATAAAAGTGGAACTCCGGTCACATATATGTTAAAACTAACAATAGCAAAATAAAATCAAAAGATGAAATACTGTATTTTTCTCACTATAAGGCTCACTATTTATAATAGTCTATTTTCAGGTCTACTTTCATACATAAAGCGCACTGGATTATAAAGCACATTATGAGACACTAGTAAGGAACATGGGTGTCGCCATGTTTTCTTTCTAACTCAGCTAAAGCTAAGCTAAGTAAACAAAACTGTAATTAATCTACACAGATTTCTCTCCCGAAAACTGTTTATTTGGGTGAGTAAAGCACCTCTGTTTTTTTATTTACAGTAAGCTTAAGATTTCTACATTTCCACTAAGGCTGGGTGCAGCAGCATTAGCATTAGCAGCTAACTGTCTAATGCTGTCTGACAGCGCTACACTGAGGAACCCTGAGTGTTACAGTAAGCCAGGGTGATATAAGCAAGAAGTTCGTCTCCTTTTGTAGCTTGTTTTAACAAGGTAAAGACAAAGACTACAGTCTGATATACTAGCCTTTGAGCGGTGAAAAAGCTAGCACTTAGCGGGGTTAGCAGCTAATGCTAATGCTGCTCCAGTCTCAGTACTGGAGAACTAAACTGAAACTCCTGTATAACTCTGTACTTCAGCAGAGGGGCTTTACTGCTCCTTAATACCTGACTGATAGTAGTCATACATAAATTAAAATGAATGGATTTTAAGTGCGCCTTATAGTGCAAAAAAAAAAAAAAAAGATAATAGAAATATATTTGGTGCTTGGCTCCTGAAAGAAAATCAAAAAGTAAATGCACACAAGACCCAAATAAACCTAAATTTAAGCTATTTTTACTGATTTCTGATAAGCAACAAACTTTAACAGTAAGGTTAAACATAAAAAACAGAGAAATGATGAATAAAAAAGCAAAGACAGGGCTAATTAAAAGGTACAGATCTAAACTTATAACTTCCCCCTCGACAATGATGCAGTAGCAGTGAAGCTACAGGGCAACAGAGCATGAAATTACACAATGTCCTTATCAGCCTGAAGAAGAACATAAGTTATAGAGAGAGAGAGTAGAACAGAAATAAGTAAATAAGAAGTAGACTGGCCTATATATATATATATAATAACATAAATAAATATGCAGCTCTGGAAAAAAATAGGAGACCACTACAGTTTCTGAATCAGTTTCTCTTTTAAGAGTTCAGAAATCAATATTTGATGGAATAACCCTGGTTAGTTTTTAATCACAGTTTTTTTCATGCATCTTGGCATCATGTTCTCCTCCACCAGTCTTACACACTGCTTTTGGATAACTTTATGCTGCTTTACTCCTGGTGCAAAAATTCAAGCAGTTCAATTTGGTGGTTTGATGGCTTGTGATCATCCATCTTCCTCTTGATTATATTCCAGAGTTTTTAATTTGGTAAAATCAAAGAAACTCATCATTTTTAAGTGGTCTTGTATTTTTTCCAGAGCTGTAAATACAACAAAATAAATATAGGCACTTCTAAACTTCTAAATTCAGTGGAATAGTTAAAATAATGCAGTTTATTACTGAAAAGAGTGAGTAGCATACCTAGGCAGGTTGTATAATGGTGCCATTCGGAAACAGGCCACTACGGCGCGCTTACGCTGCTTCGACAGGAGCTTCTGCCATACACACTTTTTGGATCTCAGCGGCTGCTCCACCTGCAGAGAGTCAATTCCATGTGAGAAAAATAGAAAAAGAAAGATAGGAGAATTCCCATACAAATTCCCTGTCAATCACTCTGGCTTTCCTTAAGAAAACAACCTTTATTCTCATCCAAATGAACCTAAAATTTCAATATATTTAATATTTACAGTTATTGGACGGATATGGTGTTTTTTTAACCATAAAGCCCTGAATCTGAATGAGGGAAATAAATGGGGAATGGGGAAATAAATTGAGACGTCACGGCTGTCAAACCTGCTCCAGATGAAACACAGCAGCAGAGATGGTCTGCAGACGGTCCACCGTTCTCTCAGGATCAGGCGGGCCTTCATTCCTCACCACAACATCCTTATACAGGTTCAGCTGCCACCTCACTGCAGGGTCTTCCGTCTAAAAAAGAGAATATGAAAGTTAAAGTGAGTATGAGAGTAAGGCTACGTTCACATTACCAGACTGAAGTGACTCAAATCCGATTTTCTTGCTCAAATGTGACTCAGATCAGATTTTTTCTTGGCTGTGTGAACGAGCTAATTGGATTTTTTCAAATCAGATCTGAGCCATTTCCATGTGTGATCCTAAATTGGATACGTATCCGATCCATGGGGTCTTGCGCCATTTTAAAAGTCAAATTTAATGCTTTTTAAGACCTTTTTAAGACCTCAATAAATATTATTTAAGGCCCCAAAAATGTAGTCATAACTTATGTATTATATATTAAATATAATTTATTGTATTGTACTTAAGATTAAATTTTCTTCATCAATTTTTTTATTGTGATGCAGAACATCTTAGCATGTTAGTTAGCTCACTGCTAATATTAGCTTGCTCATTGTTAACCTTAGTTCTCTTTAATGTGATCTAAAGGAACTGCTTTCCCCACACTATTTACTGCCATTCACAGACCATCCATAAGGGCTAGAATGCTCTTCTGCACATATTCCACCCCTAAGCATCACATGTCCTTGAAGGATTAGCGGTGATGTCGATCAGCACAAGGCTGCGTCTGTGAGCTGATGTATCAGAACCGAGTCGCTGCGCTTTCCTCCGAGCGTTAGTGCTGTGATGCTACTCGGTAATGCTACAGCTATCAGCAACAGCTCAAAAAGAGGCGGAGTCTGACTTCACATGTATGGGAGGAGGCATGTGCTAGTGTTCACCCTCCTGGTGTGTTGGGGCATCACTAGTGATGGGGGAAGTCTTAATGAGTGGGTTCGGTGATAGGCCTTGTAAATTGAGGAGAAATGTAATAAAATAATTAAATAAATAATAATAAAAAAAAGAATAGGATGTCACTCAATGTGCAAAAATATTTTTGCCGATAAAAAAACAACAATATTAACTCACTATTACAGCTCTCTATGATTGGCTCACCTTCTCCTGCAGATGCATATTCTGCCTCAAATGCTCCTTGACCTCTTCATCAGTATCTTTCTATAAAAAAGAGAAAAGAACAAGACATATTAAAACCTTATAAGCAAACAGAGCTCAGACCATCTGAGCACTGACCTCTAGCCCCACCCACTCACCAGGCTGTAGCGAGTCTTAGCCAATGAGATGAGCTCCTGGTCGCCGGGTGTGCACATGTTGAGGCCGATGGGCAGCATCTTCTTCAGTGCGGCCACGATCAGCGAGGTCTGGATGGAGTAAAACTCACCACGCCGCTTCTTATGCTTCCTCTCCTGATCCTGTCCTCCTGCCTGAGAACAGAAACCAGTTAATACACACTCCAGCTGAGGCATCAGTTACGTACACACACACACACACACACACACACGCCACAGTAACTGCGATCATGAAAAAAAAAAACACGCAACAAGGAACATATAGATAAAGAATATGACTATAATCTAAAAATCTTAAAAGTAATATTGATTTAAATGAAATCAATAGGTGAATTGACTAGATCTAAAAGACTAGATAAGCTAAGTAAAGCTAAGCTAAGTAAACAAAACTATATCTCTTTAAAAAATAATAATATATATATATATATATATATATATATATATATAATATTAGCCAGTGTTTTATCTTACATAGCTTGTTTTAACACGGTAAACAGTTTATATAAATGCAGGTTACAGTCCGATATACTCGCCTCTGAATGGCGAAAGAGCTAGCGTGGTTAGCGGGTAATGCTAATACTGCTCCAGCAGTGCTAGCCAGGGTTAGCAGCAGACTGCAGGCCAATAATACTCAACTCTGGGCGGAGAAACAGCGGTTAGCAGCTAATGCTAATGCTACTCGAGTCTCTTTGCTAGTAAATATTCACTAAAAATCCTGTATAACGCTGTAATTTAATAACTTTACTGCTCTTTAATTCCAGACTGGTAAAATTCATACATAAGATGTAATCGCTAAGGTTAAATAGATCTTCGCGAGCTTCAGTTCACTTCCTGGTAAAATTAGTGTATAATTTAGCTCGTTGCTAAGGTTAGCTAGCTCTTCGTGAGCTTCAGTTTACTTTCCAGTAAAATTACTGTGTAATTTAGCTCATAGCTAAGGTTAGCTAGCTCTTTGTTAGTTTCAGTTCACTTCCTGGTAAAATTAGTGTGAAATTTTGCTCGTTGCTAACGTTAGCTAGCTCTTCGCTAGTATCAGTTCACTTCCTGGTAAAATTAGTGTGTAATTTAGCTCGTTGCTAAGGTTAGCTAGCTCTTTGCGAGCTTCAGTTTACTTCCCAGTAAAAGTAGTGTGTAATTTAGCTCGTTGCTAAGGTTAGCTAGCTCTTCGCTGGTTTCAGTTCACTACCTGGTTAAATTAGTGTGTAATTTAGCTTGTTGCTAAGGTTAGCTTGGTTAGCGGTTAGCGGCTAATGCTAATGCTACTCAAGTCTCTTTGCTGGTAAAACTTCACTGAAACTCCTGTATAACACTATAATTTAGTGGCTTTACTGCTCTTTAATTCCAGACTGGTGAAATTCATACATAAGATGATTTCTTTCGATTTTTGGGAAAATTAAAGGATTTTAAGTGTGGCTTACAGTTACCAAGTTAACCCCTAAGATAACACCTTACGATCAATTCGCAAATCCCATGACAACTGGCATATCAGTGTAATATCACACTAATAAAAACAATTACAAACAAAGCAGAGACACAGATAGAGGAGAACAGCAGTACAGAAACCATGCTACAGTAAAACACACTAACATATAATGATCCAGACCTCAAAAACAATACAGAAATTTCACACACAGTGAACTATGAGCACCAGAAGAACAGAACACACCTGTGTAATCACGCATTATACCCAAACAAACACACACACACACTGACTCCAGCTTTATTACACACCTCTTCTTATATGCTGGCCCCTGTTTTAAATCAATCAATTTGATCAAGTACTGTCCAGCAGTGTTTTCCTTTTTTAATGAATAGAGATGCAGTCTAATAGCAATTAAAAGCTTATAAGCAGCCTTAGCCTAAACAAACTGCCTTAATAAGCTCAGCTTAGTAAGAGAAAATGTGATAAATGACAAAGAAGCCAATATGAGAAGCTTTAAGACATAGGTATGTCATTACTGCATATATTTAATATATATAAGATCAGTAGGTTTAATATAATAATGCTAGATCCACCAATCTTACAACAAATATCAACAAGAGATGGCATACTGTAATCAGTGGGTATAGGTATCAGCCTGATAAAGGCAGAATCAAATATCATAAAGTAAATTAAGCATTTAATCTGATCCACACTTAAAATAATC
Organism: Astyanax mexicanus; assembly: GCF_023375975.1. Classification (NCBI taxonomy): domain Eukaryota; kingdom Metazoa; phylum Chordata; class Actinopteri; order Characiformes; family Acestrorhamphidae; genus Astyanax; species Astyanax mexicanus. The sequence continues at coordinate 46,732,141 of NC_064421.1, read as the reverse complement.
AGGGCTGGCTGTGAATTGGCAAGACTAACATCCCTCTCGATGCTGTCCAATAAAAAACATGAATCTCCATTTTTGTCGATTTTTGGTCGACTACATAATAATAGTGTTGTTGTCAAGACTACTAGAGCCGAGTCCATGTCAAAACCAAGACCAATACTAGGACATGTCAAATTCTTAGTCAAGATTTAGACTTTTAGTAGTCGAGTTTGAATCAAGACCATGTAAAAAAAAACACAATTTGCCCTCAAACAGCTCATCATCAGGTTAGCTTGCTAATCGCTAATGGTAGTTCTCTCCCCAGTAGTAATAGTATTTTAGCTAGCTTATCGCTAACGTTAGCTATCTTGTCGCTTAGGTTAGCTAGCTCTTCGCTAGCTTCAGTTCACTTCCCGGTAACATTAGTGTGTAATTTAGCTCATGGTTAAGGTTAGCTAGCTCATCACTAGCTTTAGTACATTCCCATGTAAGATTAGTATTTTAGTTAGCTTGTTGCTAAGGTTAGTTAGCTCATAGCTAACTTTAGTTCTTCCCCCAATAACATTAGTATTTCATTTAGCTCGTTGCTATGGTGAGCTAGATCGCTGCTAGTGTTAGTTAGTTCGCTAGTTTGCACTTACCTCTCTGTGCTTTCTTTCTACATGTCTGGAAAAATTAATAGTGGTCTCCGAGGTCACAATGATTCACATAAACATTTAACTTAACATCGAACTATTTAAAATGAAAAGTGCATTGATTGAATACTAAACAAAAGCGGGAGTAGCGGGAGCTAGCATAGCTTGTTTTAACACGCTAAACGCACAGACTACAGTCCGATATACTCACCTCTGAACTACAGAAGAGCTAGCGCTTAGCATGCTTTGCGGCAGTTGCTGCTCCAGCAGTGCTAGCCGGGGTTAGCAGCAGGCTACAGGTCTATAAAACTCACCTCTGAAGAGCTAGTGCTTAGCATGGTTAGCTGTTAAGGCTAATGCTGCTGCAGTCAAGGTGCTGAAGAACTAAACTCAAACTCCTGGCTTTACTGCTCCTTAATACCGGACTGGTAAAATATATACATAAGGCTCACTGGATTATAAGGCGCAATGAAAATTTGGGGAAAATTTAAGGATTTTAAGTGCGCCTTATAGTGTGAAAAATATATATCTTAGGGTATTTTTGAGATACATGTTTTTCAGTGGACACTGGATTGCTAAACTCAGACTTGATGTCACCAAACAGCTTATTTCCTTAACCGTGATGTACAGTATGCGCTCAAAAGGTGAGATTATGTAAAATCAGTGAATTTTAAAGCCATGACCTTTTTTAAATAAATAAGTTTAAGCACTTTTTAACCATAAAAAAACAGCTAAATAAACAACACTAAATTCTTGTGTTATTGAATTATAACCTACAGTATATGCCTGGTTATTTGAACATAGATTAAACCTAGTCCTGATGGCAATGATGCATCAAAATTGAATGATACTTAATCAATTTTAGTTTGAACTAATCTGACTTAATCTGGGTTCAGAAAACCAGTCAATAGTGCTGACACGAAACCTTTAAGGGCGGGTTCTTAAAAAAAGGGATTAAGCACAGTTCTTGACTACACAGCATTCTTTTTCTTTAAAGAAAACACAAAAAATTTAGATTTTAAAGAACATTCATTAAACCTATTAATCCTATTTTAGTGATCTATAGGCAAGCAGTCAGTCGTACACTGCACAGCTTGATTTAGGCCGTGGAAAATCTCTTAAATCTTTTAAATGCTGTGTCATCCAAGACTAGGCTTAAGCCCAGACTGGAAACTCACAACAATAGGTGTAAATTCAACAATAGAAAGATTTTTTTTTTCCTGTAGTGCTGATAATAAGCTGGGCATCAGAGAGACAAACAGAAATAAAGACAAATGAAGTGAAGGTGGGTCGGCACTGTACGGCAGTGAGAGTCCCTCACAAAATCAAAAACACTGAGCTCAGACAAAGCCAACACGCTGCTCATGCACCCTCACTGTACCTTCGGCAGAAACGACTGGGTGGGTGAGTTAGTGAGTGAGAGAAAGAGAGAGGAAAAAGAAAGAAAGTGAGAGGGTTGAAAGAAAGAAGAGAAAAAGAAAAAAAAAACAGCACAGGCAAGAACAGAATTAGAGAACACATCCTCGCACAGGAACAAATTCACCATTTACAGAGTACGAGTTCAATTCAGCCCATGCAGGAGCTGCAATCAGGAGCAATTTACGAAAAATCACAAAAAAATCTGCATTGCGTGACTTCCTGAACAGGCTGAATTAAAATTCTGTATAAAAACACAATTCAAAGCTGTTTCCTGTGAGAGTTAACAGATGTGTTGACATTATTTACATGTGTGAAGCACCCAAAGGGTCAAAACACAGGTTAAATATGTCGTGTCAGTATATAATAATAAAAAACATGCAGGTGTTAAATTCGCATTATACCTAAATGCACTCTAATGCTAATCTAAATGTTTGTTTTCTTTGGAAAACAAATCTATAAAATTGCAGTGAGTGAGCAGTGATGTTAAAAAGCGTAAAATCCACCGGGCATTTCAAGTTTGCAGCTCAAGTTTGCAGAAGAAAAACTACATTTACAGGCCTTTCTCTAACCCAAATATAGTTGATCAGCCAAGGCACGTTCGTTATTAACATATTAAGGAAATATTCCAAAGCAGTTTACTTTTTTTAAAGATTTATCCATATATTTAAGTCTTTAACTCTTATCATTTAATCGGTTAACCATTTAAGTTAATGCTAGCTGAATGTAAGCCCCTTATAGATTTAACTAACCTTTATTCTGGTTACTTAATGTCACAATTAGGGCTGGCCAATATTGTAAAAAATATTCTTTAAATGTATGAGTGATTCTTAAATACAATTTTTTGTTCTTACATAACAACTTATTTAGACACACAAAGCGCCATTTTAAGTAATGCACAAACTATACGTTCCTTTATATTTATTTTTATTTTATTTTATTTTATATATTTTTTTTTTTTAGTAAGCAGCCCCCCTTAACATTACACACAGAGCCAAAACAACCTCCTTGTATTTCAGTTGAGGAAATGTCTCTCTAATAAGATTCCCTCTGGCAGCATCTATATGTAAAGATGTACATTCTTGAATATCAATTTTGAAAACTGCATTTAAACAGTAATTTGATTAATCAAATTAATTCTATTAACAGCCCTAGACCTCACAGTCCTAATTAGAATTACTTTGAGCAGTTAACGCTAGTAAATGCCAACTGACAGCGCTACATTAAAGAAACGGCAAAAGAGCTAGTGCTTAGCACGGTTAGCGGCTAATGCTAATACTGCTCCAGTCTTGAATTTCGATGCTGGAGAACTAAACTGAATCTCCTGTATAACTCTGTAATTCAGTGAAGTGGTTTTACTGCTCCTTAATACCTGACTGGTAGAATTCATATATAAGAAGCACCGGATTATAAGGAGCACTGATGATTTTTAGGAAAATTAAATTATTTTAAGTGTGCCTTATAGTGCGAAAAATGTGGTATATGTTACTGCAGATAAACTCATCGTATGCAGATTATATGGACTGTGCAGCAAATGGAACGCTCTAAAATGATAAACAATATTTATATATTTATTTTTTAAAAATGTAAGCTTTTTAAATGTGTTCTGGCTGTATCTCATTTTACAATATTTTCAATAATCTCTAATAATCCTTCTAATAATCTCTATTTCCCAAAACCTGTATGCTGTCGAAAATTGTAAATTTACATGTAATGTATGGATAAGAAGTTTTAAATATTTAAAAAAAATTACACAAATTACCAAATCTAAAAGAAAAGTTTCTTGACACACAACTTAAAAGTAAAGTATTTTTATGTGTTGTTTTTATTACATAAATGTAATTTGCATTATTAGTGGATTTTGTTTTTTTTGTCTTGACTGATCAATTTTGGGTACAGAGAAAACTGTAAATGAAACATTTTAGCAAACTATTATTTTAATGCCCGTGTTTCTGGAAATAGACGAGTATTAGTTGCGTTGTTCTGTGCACAACTGTGCACAAATGTGTATCTGAGTCGTATTTTAAGACATACCTTCCTCTATTTCCTGTCTGTAATAGCTCTACTGATCTGTGAACAGTAACAGTAACATCACAGGAGATGTTTACAATCCTCTAAAAGCCTAAAACCCTTTAAATGCACAGTGACGGTGCAGACAGAGCGCAGAAACCCTCACTGTTCTCCAGTTCCACATGAAACCACAGGAATAACAAGCTCCTGCTTCCAGCCCTTTCAGTTTTTCTTCTTTTAAAGCTACATCTAAGCCGCTGTGTGATGATTTTTCTCAGTGTCTCAATAAGTCAGCGTGTGGTGCTTGATGTTCTCTGTCTCTGTTGAGGAATTCTTAGAAGTCTCTGGTTCAGACGGGCTCCTCGGCTCCTTCTGTTCTCCTACCTTTGCCATCTTGGTCTTGCTGTCTCCGGTCAGGAAGGAGAGGTTGTTGATCTCGTTCTGAACCACAAAGTTCTGCTCCTCTCGCTTAAAGTTCTGCGAGGGAAACAAAGTAGAACTAAAAAAGAAGCCTGGAGGACTTCACGTGGATCTGAGCATGAACTGAGAATGAATCTGTTGCACGTCACTTTCACGAGAATTAAAACAACACCATATCTGCCAAAAATAAGTACACTCAAACACGCTGATGTAAGGTGGACACATTTAAAGCATGCAAATTGTCATTTTAATTAAATAATTTAATTAATGCATATTTTTTATGTGCAGGAGTTGAGAGTAGGGCACAGCTTATTTTGTTTTTTGCTGATTTTTTTTTTTTTTTTTACATTTCAATTTTACAATTTACATTTTAAAATTATTTTAGCTCTTTTTATCTTTAGAAATTTCTCTGCAAAAAAAACAAACAAAAAAAATGTTATAGCTAGCAATTTATGATGTAATGATGATGTAATGTTAATTAAAAAGAAAATCTTTTTTTTTAAATAAGCTTTTTAACCTAACTACATAAAATATCTTTAGAAATATCTCTGCAAACAAAAAAAAAAAATTGAGTTTTTATAACTAGCAATTTATGATGTATGTTAATTGAATAAAAATCATTGTTTTGTTAAATAAATAAGCTGATAAACTACAGTAGAGTAAATATCTGCAGCCAAATGCATGTGAGAAGTGAGAAGTGTAAAAAGAGAGCTGCATCAAACACGACACATTTATGGTGACCAAACACAGAAACAGGAAATATCAGCATGATAACAAAATGTAAAAAGTAGATAAGAAAAAAAGGTTATAGAAATCAGATTATAGAAATGACATTTAGAGTGTTTTTTTCTAATTTATCTGTGCATAAAAACCTCCAAACAATTACCTGCTTTGAATTAACAAGAGGGGATATGCATTTCTTCCACTGTTTCTGTGGGGAAAGGTTAGTTCTAACATGATAAAACAGTTATTTTCAAGCTTAAAAAAAGAATCCATCTTCAAGGTGAATCTTGTGAATCTAAATATGTGTCTGAATATGTAAAAACAGTGAAAACAGTGAAAATGTACAGATGGCGCTGCAATGAAAAAGTATGAAAATGACCAAATAACAAAATAACTACTTTGACCTGTTTAAATACAACTTTAGTTAAAAAAAGCAAAAAAACAATAAACAAGTCTAGTAAATTTTACAGTTAATTATTAGCAGCAGAGAAAACAGCTTCTTTCTGTAACTTCAATTTGGATTTGTAGAATAATTCTATATCATAAAAGTCTATTATTAGAATTACCGTATTTTTTGGACTATAAGGTGCACTTAAATCTGGCTAGCACTGCTTACTGCTGCTAACCGGGACTGGCTAGCACTGCTAACTGGGTCTGGCTAGCACTGCTAACCAGGAATGGCTAGCACTGCTAACTGCTGCTAACCGGGACTGGCCAGAACTGCTAACCGGGGCTGGCTAGCACTGTTTAATGCTGCTAACCGGGACAGGCTAGCACTGCTAACCGGGGCTGGCTAGCACTGTTTAATGCTGCTAACCGGGACAGGCTAGCACTGCTAACCGGGGCTGGCTAGCACTGCCAACCGGGGCTGGCTAGCACTGTTAACCGGGGCTGGCTATGCTGCTAACCGGGGATTGCTAGCACTGCTAACCGGGACTGGCTTTGCTGATAACTGAGGCAGGGTAGCACTAATAACTAGGGCTGGTTATGCTGCTAACATATGCTGGCTATGTTTGCTAACCGGGGATGGCTAGCACTGCTTACCACAGCTGGCTATGTTGCTAACTTGGACTGGCTATGCTGCTAACCGGGGCTGGGTAGCATTGTTAACCCGGGCTGGTTATGCTGCTAATCGCGGTTAGCGCTTGGAAAAAAAATGGAAATCTAAGCTTACTGTATGTAAACAGAAGCGCTTTACTCACCCAAATCAACAGTTTTCAGGATAAAAATCTGTGGTTTGACTAAAAGAAATTATTTTTTTAAGAATTACAGTTTTATTTACTTAAGCGCTTAGATGGGAAACATGACACCCGTGCTTACTTCAATGTAGGCATCCTTAGTAGTGTCGCTTAATGTGCCTTATAATCCGGTGCTCCTTATGTATGAAAATAGACTAAAACATAGACATTTATTGATAGTGTGCCTCATCATCTGGTGCACTTATAGTCCAAAAAAATGTGGTACACTACAATGGTCACAGTAGAATTACACACAGCTATGAATAATTGTATATACACAACAACATTACTGTTAACAAAGTTAAAAAGGCATTAAAGACATTAAAACTGTTTCTGCTCAAGACATTATATTATAAAACCTGCTGCTCGTCACACGCCTCCGATGGAGCTCCCGACCTAAAAAACAACGCTTCAGAGTGTGATAATTTATCAGAAAAAAAAGCAAATCTGCGGAATAAAAAATCGGAATAAAAATGGCAATTTCGTAGATCCAGCCCTAATATTAAGAGTCTATAATAAGCAATGGATGCAATCTTCATGAATTGGACTCTACACTGGAATTGCATGCCACTACACTGGATTTGAAATGACTTTCAGGTTTAAAAAAAAAAAAAATACGGTATTCACTTAATCACACCTTTTAAGTAAAAATAAAGCTTATTTTAATAAATATTAGGAGTTCTTAAGAACAACATACAACGGCAGGTAACAAATGGTGCACCTTCAAACTGTAACAAAAAATTATAATAATAAAAAAAACCTGTGCAACTGTGTCTTATTATTTATCTAATGAATATACATATTTTCCTCTATTTACACTACATTATGTGAGCTCTGCTAAAACAAATGTTTTATTCTATGACCCAGAATTTAATAACTGAGTGCAGCAGCTCTGACTCTCGTTTTATTTCATTTCATTTTAATTTGATTACTTATGCAGTAAACAGGCTAAAGGTGAGATGGTGAGTATAAGTATGCAAATAAGGATCTTTTAGAACAGCGTTGTTATTAGTGGATCAACAGAATACTAAAATCTAAAAAACAACAAAGCATCTATTGTTACAGTGTTATAATGCTAAAACAGTAATTACCATGATAAAAGTCACATTAAATGACATTAAAATCTGCTGTTGTTTTGTGTTTTGTAAAATGTCATGTTGCAGCAGCCTTAAGCCATCAAAATACAGGAGGATAAGGCTTTGGCCACTGTGGAAAAAAGACTTGATTTAAATGTACAATACAGAAAATCAGCATAATTACTGAGCACTGATTTAATATTACATGTTTAATTCATGTAGAAAAAAGCATGTGCAGATTTGAATCAAGTCGATTAGAGCAGGAGCTTACGTGGGATTTGCACCAGAGTATGAAGATCTCTGCCACCATCCTGAAGAGCTCGTTGGAGTCGGGGTCAGGCTCTTTCAGCCACCGGGACCTGCAGAGGAAACAGAGCAATATATAACTAATATATTATATATTTAGAATATAAACTCCACTCATACTGTGCAGCAGTGGCTCTAAAACTCGGATCTAGTACACTAGATTAGCGATTCTCAACTAGTGGGTCAGGAACTGAAAGACATCCCTGATTCCACTGATTACATGACGCTAAGGCGTTCTCGCTCCCCGAGTTACTAATTGGCTCCACCTGCCCACCCTAGTATATATACACATCTCTTTTACAGAGTCAGGCATGCCTAAGACTGAGGGTAGAAAAAACAACATTTTAGGACCCAAAAGGCATCCCTTGTACTACACTCGTGCTTCACTTGCCCACTTCATTGTCCATTTTTTTTATATTTTTATTTAGATTTCCCATTTTCTCCCCAATTACCAACACACTCATTAGTACTCCCCCTATCACTAGTGATGCCCCAACACCAGAAGGTGTGAAGACTAGCACATACCTCCTACGATACATGTGAAGCCAGACTCCGCCTCTTTTTGAACTGCTGAGCGCCATCTACTGTACCCACCCAGAGAGAGCATGACCGGGATTCGAACCGGCGATCTCCTGATCATAATGGCAGCGTGACTCCTCTTTTGCCTTTGCCCTTCTTTGCTGTATTTACCATGTATGACCCTGTTTTGCCTGACCACTCTCTAGTATGTTGTTTATTTTTGCTGCCATTTTGCTGCTCACCCTGCCTGCCCCTAACCACTCTTTTAGGCCTATCCCCTTTGTTATAAAACTGTTTGATTAGTATCTGCATTTCAGTAATGTGAAACACACAGAGTGTACTATTTTAAGCATCTATTTATCTTATTGTTGATTATTGTGGCTTACAGTTAAGGAAAACACAAAAATCAGAGTCTCAGAAAATTTGAATATTATATTAAATATAAAAAAAAGTAATTGGTACTTTTGGCAGTGTGGGCAGTGTGCCAGGTCCTGCTGAAAAATGAAATCTGGCGATTAACACTAAAATGTGCTGACCTTAATACAAATGAATTACCTGTTGTTGTCCACATAGCGAATCAGCATTGGGTAGAAGGCATACAGATCCCTGCACAGCACAGCGAACTCATCCAGGATCAGAAGCTCCGCCTCCTGGGTGTCTCCCTTCCCATCAGCCTTCAACAGCTCTTCCTCTGCCACCACCTTCACCGTCTTCTTCTTCAGCTTCTCCAGTGTGGGGAGGAAGTGTGTCTTCAGAAGGTCTGCTCTGGCCTTGCTGATGATTGGCTGGGCGTACACTGTGAAAGATGTACAGGAGGAGACTGGGGTTATTGCGCGACATAATAATGTACTTATGACCTGCTGACTAAAGGTTTTAAATGTACCTGCTATCCTCTTCATCCAGGAAGCCTCATCGATGCCCAGATTGCTGTTGAGGATTTTGAGGATGTTGCCCAGTATGACGCTGAGGTGTTCAGAGGTGACTGTAGTGCTGCAGACGGTCGCTGAGCTCTTCGGCTGATTCTCGGGTCCTCTCTCCCACCAGTAGGATAAATAGTTACAGAGCATGGGCAGCACCACCTCAATCACATGCGGCATCTCAGTGTAGCGAGCTCCAGACTCAGACATGTCATTAATGTCCTTCATCAGGCAGTCCAGCCGAGGAACTTCAGGACACATCTCTTCTACAGAGTCCGGCATGCCTAAGACTGAAGGGAGAGAAAACAACATTATATAAACATGTTTTATTTGAAGTACCCAATTTTTTGCACTATAAGGTGCACTTAAAATCCTTTAATTTTCCCCAAAATCACCAGTGTGCTTTATAATCCGCTGTGTCTTATGTGTGAATTTTACCAGTCAGGTATTAAGAAGCAATAAAGCCACAGGAGTTTGAGTTTAGTTCTCCAAGCAGCGTTAGCATTAGATGCTAACAACAATAAGCGCTAGCTCTTTCACCGTTTAGAGGTGAGTATAATAGGCCTGTAGCCTGCTGCTAACCCGAGCTAGCACGGCTGGAGCAGCATTAACGCTAGCATGTATATTATTGGACTGTAGTTTGCGTGTTTACTATGTAAAAACAAACCCCTAGCCAATATCACCCTAGAGGTAACACTTTAAAATAAGGGTCACAAATAACAGCACTTACCACAGTAAAAAACTAATGTTAAATAGTTCATTAATATTTCAACTAATTAGTAACTAAACATTACTACATTTTAATTAATAAACATTTTGTAATTAATAAAGAATTGAGACAAAAGTAAAAAATATTGTAATGATTAATAATGTATTAAGTAGTTTCAATTAATAATTAGTTGAGATATTTTGTGCTAAGTACTGTTAATAAATTTACCCTTATTATAAAGGCTTACTGGAACTCTCAGGGTTCCTCAGTGTAGTGCTGTCGGGCGGCATTGTCTGTTAACCGTTGCTAGCACTAGCAGTTAGCTGCTAATGCTAATGCTGCTGCACCCAGCTTTAGTGGAAATATGGAAATCTAAGCTCACTATAAATAAATAGAAGCGCTCTACTCACCCAAATAAACAGTTTTTAGGAGAAAAATCTGTGTAGACTGATTTTAAGAATTACTTTTACAGTTTTGTTTATTTAACTTTGCTAAGCTTTCCTTAGTCTCACCACCGATTGGTGAGATGTGCTGAATTTGAAGGAAAACATGGCGGCACCCCTGTTCCTTACTAGTGTTGCGTAATGCGCCTTATGTATGAAAATAGATCCGGCGCGCCTTACAAATATGTTTTTTAATCAAATGTCCTTCTTCATAATGTTAATAAGAAATAACTGCAAATAAAACACAATCAGTGAATCAACAGTATCAGGAATAAATACTAAGAGTGAATAAGAGGAGACAGTTATTGCTACAGCAGCTGCACAGATTTATTCAGTATTGATTGGTTGATTAAACTGTGCTGTAAAGAGGCTGAAACTCACTGGCTCGTTCCCGAGCGGTCTTGGTGTTGAAGACTGAGCAGGGGTTGTGTGAATTCAGGTGAGGCTCTAAAAAGGCTACGGGCATGGCTCCTGCCAGGGTGGCCAAACACTCCCCCAGAGCTGGAAGCTGTCTGCAGTAAAACCCAACACGAACACAAACACAGCATCAGTATATCATTTATATACATATATATCATTATTATACCCAAAACATCTGTCATATAAAACACTTTATGTGGACTGGTCTCACCTTATTTGCGTAATTACAGTATATCTAATACTTTGTAGCTTTTATTATATGCAAGATTTTTAGCAGAAGCGTCAAAGAGGGCTGTTTTTTTTACAGTCTCATCAGCAAATAAAAGGCAATATAGTAAATATATATGAATGAATTGATAATACAATTAATGCATCAATAAGCATCAGTTTGAAATATTAGGCCAATCGAGGCATCGGCCCAATGCTGATGATTCTAAGAAGAAAACAACTATCAGAAGATACCAATATAATGATTCTGATTCTTCTTAAAAGCACAAGTGAAACCCTTGAAAGGGTTAAAACATGAACTCTAAGGTTAAACTGCTCACCTTTCAACATAGATGTTTTTCCCAGTTCCAAGTGAATAAAGACTGGTCAGGATTCGATAGCAAGATACCTGGACATCATCCACTAAAAAAACACACACATATTCTTACTGAATACTCATATGTGTATATTTCCTAGGTACTCACAATTCAATCAATCAATAAACAGATCAAATGTATTTTTACACATTGCAGTTTTAGCATAGTATTTTATGCATTTTATGCAAGTTTATGCTCAGTAAAAGTCTCAAAATTGTAATTCTTGAGTGTCCCTAACAAAAAACTTAAAATAATGACCTTGGAGTGTCCATTAGAAATAGAAATTTCAGAATCACAGCTTCCCTTTTACTACTCAGAAATTATTTAATATGACGATTTAAAACATTAATAGTAGCTCTAATATCTAATAATATATGTTTACCTGAAACCAGATTTCTGTGTATCTCAAATGACTGCAGATAATAAATGACTTAATGAATGAATTAATTTTTATTTTAATAATGATACTACAACCACATCCAACAGGATTAACTGTGGACGCTGTAAGAGGAAGATGTCTGAAAGGGATGTTCGGGTGCTAACCCGGATTGTATCCAAAAAACATAAAACCACGGCTGATCAAATCACGCAGAATTCAATGTGCACCTCAACTCTCCTGGTTCCACCAGAACTGTCCGTCACCACAATCAATTATTGTGCTCTAAAACCAGGTGTTTCAGTTTCATTCTCCAAACCCTGTAGTTTTAGTGACACTGTCGCTGTGTAGATCTGAATAGAGCTTAACTCACGTAGCAGGTCGACTCCGAACTGATGCTCAGTGATGTGTTCAAACAGGGCCGTGAGGATGGGCAGGAGAGCCACTGTGGTGTAGTTGATGTTCTGAGACACACCCTTCATCTGGCTGCGGGAGTGCGTGAACTTTCCCAGCTTCAGATTCTCCAGGGTCTTCTCCAGATCCTCCGCTGCGTTCTCGAAGAACGTCCTCAAACCCGCCTTCACCAGCTCAGAGCCCGACTTCATCACTGTCCTGGAGGAGATAGACAGGAACGGCATCATGAGCAATAAATCGTGTGAAGCTTATTAAAACAATGCCACAGAGAATACGCCCCATCTAAATATTAGAGTGTGTGATCCTAGTGCTTTCAAAATGTATAAATATTAACATTTTAATGTAACATTATAGTCATTGTGGTTTTGTCAGACATTGCAGTTTGTTCCTGTGTTATTTGTGCGAATAACACATCAGTGTTATATGCTTTACCCAATAATTTAGAGCTAAGGAACAAATGGTTAGAATTTGTCTATAAACAAAGGGTGGATTTTTACTTTCTGGACCTGGGCTACCCACCTCTGTGTGTAAGTAACTATAGGTTTAAATAGGATATTACACATGTTGTAAAATAACATATGACATTTCAAAGACTGTTATTAGTGTAAAAATGTCTTTTTTTGTAGTATAAGACTTTTCTAACTGTTCTCCGTCTCATCTGTGCCTCCTGGTGTTGCAGTGCTGTTAGCCAATCAGAGGCGAAATGTTTGCATTTATGAATATTCATGAGCGAAAGCTGAAATCCTATCGTTTCTCCCCGCCAACTCCTTCACTGGAATAAAGCAGTTATACCGAATCACCGGTTTCACAAAAACCATGGCAAAAACATTTCACAAATGAAATGTTGAATAAAAAAAACAATTGAATTAGTCCTTTAGTTAAATGTTGACGTACCTGGTATCCAGGGTGTGAGCCAGGATATGAAGGCAGCTCACCATTGTGGCCGAGTCACTTCCTAAAACAGATAATAATAAAATAATAATAATAATAATAATAATAATAATACAGAGCAGATGTCAGGAAGATAATAAATATTCAGGTAATAGTGTAGTATAAAGTAGTGAGACAGCGACAGAAAGAGTCTCTTACCAAAGAGAGAAATCCTGTGTCTGACAAGAGCTGCCAGCTTACAGAACAGACTGAAGAAGTAGAGGAAGAGGGGGACAGATGAGTAAATATATATATATATATATAGACAGAGGGGTTAATGAGGAAAACAAGTGAGAACAGTATTAGTGTGAGAAAAGTCAGAGGGGTTATAAATATTTTATAGAAACTACAAAACTACAACTACAATTTCCTTTTTTTAATTTTATCTTTAATTATCACCATGCTCAACACACAACTTAACTCCTAACCTGCTATTAAAGCATTATTAACACTGTTGTGAAGGTAATCCACTTAAAACAGGGGTAATAGGGGCAATAGGTGGCCCAGATGTGGCCCACAAGCATAAAACATCTGGCCCATGAGGCTGTAATGAACTATAATGAACGATAATGAAAAAAAAAAAGTAAAATAAAAGAATAAAAAGCTTCTCTGGTGAGCTTTTGTTTATATTCCTCCCCTGTCTCTCTCTGTCGCGCTCTGCATGACTTCAGTTTTTGCTCCTTCTCACTTTTTCGCCCGTTCTTGGGCTTCCTTTCTCCTTATGAGGCCGTTTTTTCCAGCCTGAATCGTTTATTAATCCAAAGTTTTATATTATTTAAAATATTATCATAATTTCTGGCCTATTAAGCTATTCTCTGACCTTGTTGTTGTCTCTTTTTTGCATTTTTTTAACTGTTCCTTCTGTTTTGTTTACCTGGTTATGTTTGATTACTGTTTAATGGTTCCTTCTTTGATTGATTTCGCTCTTATTCTCTACTTCAGTCTAAACCTTTTAACCATTTTAATCCTGAATTTACTGTATTTCTTACACTTTAAGGTGCACCATATTATAAGACGCATTATTAATAAAACTGTATTTCCAGACAAGCGCTGGATGTTAGTCTACGCAGATTTCTCTCCTGAAAACTGTTTATTTGGGTGAGTAAAGCACTTCTGTTTGTTTACAGTAAGCTTAGATTTCCAGATTTTTTCTGCTAAGGCTAGCCAGACAGAGATACACTGAGGAACCTCAAGCAACCCTGAGTGTTCCAGGTAGCCAGAGTGATGTTAGCTAACGGTTCATCGCACATAGCTTTAACTACGTTTTAACACAGGAAGTTTAAACCGGAAGGCTACAGTTCGATATACTCACCTCTGGATGGCGAAAGAGCTAATTAGCGCTTAGTGCAGCTAACGAGTAATGCTAATGCTGCTCCACCAGTGCTAGCTGGGCTTATACTCGCCTCTGAATGGTGAAAGAAATAACTAGCGCGGTTAGTAGCTAATGCTAATACGGCTCCAGTCTCGGTGGTGGAGAACTAAACTGAAACTCCTGGCGGATTAAAAAGTGCACTGATGCTTTCTGGGAAAAATTAAACAATTTTAAGTGCAACAAATATGGTAACTACAGCATTATCAGCTTCTGATTTTTTTGACAAGTAAACTACTCTATGATTCTATATTATTCTAAATGTTGCATCTTTATTATGTATTTTTATAACTCTGTAATTGCTCTGATAGACCACCTGGTGACCATCTCCTTCTCCTTGTTGGAGGCGTAGCCGCTGCTGCTGAGGTTCTTGCTGGGTGAGGAGAGGAAGTAGAGCGAGTGGTTCTTGAAGTATTGATCTATTAGAGGCAGAAGAACCTGTAGGGGGTTAAATAACAAAAAGGAGAAAGGTGAAAGTTAGCAAAGGTTGATGAGTCTCATAAGAAGCACTGATGAAGAGTCAGGAGTCGCCTAAGGTGCTTTGTTGCAGACCTTGGCAAAAAACTTGATTTCTTGCTCATGAGGTGATCTGTCGTTCTTTCCGCTGGACGCCATCGCCTCTGAATAGTAAAGAAAGAAAAAAAAAGATCACATTAATTGTAGCAGAATTTTATGTGCATGTATTTTATATTTATGCATGCATTTTTTATTAGACGCACCAGATTATGAGGTAAACTATCAATAAACGCCTATTTTCTGGTCTATTTTTATACATAAGGTGCACTGATTTTAAGGCGCATTGTGCGACACTGGTAAGTAACAGGGGTCTGCTCCAGCATTGCTAGCTACATGCCGATAATACTCACCTCTGAACAGCGAAAGAGCTAGCGCTTAGAGCAGTTAGCGGCTAATGCTAATACTGCTTTTTTTAATACTGATTTCAAGTGCGCCTTATAGTGCAAAAAATATATGTCTACTGTAAAAAAAAACATTATTTACTTTAAACAGTTTTTATTACACTTTTTAATACTTTTTTCACAGAGTTTAATTGTTTAATTACCTAGGTGTGCAATGAACTCCTGCGCTGAGTCCACATATTTCAGCAGCTTCTTCAAGAATTTATAGGCAAACCTTTTCTCCATGGAGGAAGAGTCCTGCTCCATGTCTTTTAAACCCCTGACAAAGAACAAACAACAGAATTAACACAGTCTGGATTTATAATATTTATAATATTTATAATAATACAATTTTGAGTTACAGGAGTTTTTTTTTTTGGAGTTACAGGTCATCATTTATTTTTATGTGAGCATAATCCAATCTTTATTCATGCCAAATTAAACAAGGTTGTTTCTCGAAGAGTTCATAACAATGAGTATTTTTCTAACTTCATACTTCATACTACAACTATACTTCTAAAACGTTTAATTAAGTGTTTTCTGACCCATTCATATCTTACTAAATACTAAACTCAATTTAATTTAACCCCCTTTAAAGTTTGAAGATCTAGAAAAAATAGTTAAAAGCCTTTTTTTCAGTATGAAATGTCTTCTGCTTGTCTTAATTAGAATAATCAACGTTTAATATAAAAATGGTTCATCTCACATATTTGCAACAACCACTCCCTGCAAAAACCTTTGTGTGCTTTGCGCTGCACAAGGTGTACTTTTCCCGTGGTTACTATAGCAAAGACACATTGACACACCCTAAATAAAGCATAACGGTGCATGGTTGGAAGCTGTCCTATATATTGCTACCAGCAAAATTATACACATAAAAAAGTAAATCACACACAAACACATACCTGGTAATAGCATAGCCATTGATCTGCAGGAAGCGGAACAGTTCCTGAGCTTTCTCTCTGTCTCTTGCTTTCTCTTTGGCTGTGAGAGTATCATACGGCACCAACAGAGGATGTGTTCCTCCACCTTTACCAAGAGAAACATCACACAATACACAATTACTACATTATACAGCTCTGGAGAAAAAAATAAGAGACTCTGATTTATCTGATTTTGCTATTTATAGGTTTGTGTTTGAGTAAAATGAACATTGTTGTTTTATTCTATAAACTACAGACAACATTTCTCCCAAATTCCAAACAAAAATAGTTTCATTTAGAGCATTTATTTGCAGAAAATGAGAAATGGCTGAAATAACAAAAGAGATGCTGAGCTTTCAGACCTCAAATAATGCAAAGAACACAACAAGTTCATATTTATAAAGTTTTAATCAATATTTGGTGGAATAACCCTGGTTGGTGTTTAATCAAAGTTTTTTTTTCATGCATCTCTGCATCATGTTCTCCTCCTCCACCAGTCTTACACACTGCTTTTGGATAACTTTATGCTGCTTTACTCCTGGTGCAAAAATTCAAGCAGTTCAGCTTGATTTAATGTCTTGTGATCATCCATCTTCTTCTTCCTATTTCTATATATTTCTTATAAATACAATTAAATACAATAAGTATAAATACAGTTAAATAAATGCAACAGTGCTTCTTTCTCTAACTTGTTGATTTCTGTGGTTTAAAACGGAATATTTCGTGATCCTCTGATTTCTCCTGTGTTTGTGTGGGTGATGATTTGCATGCATTTGTTCACCTTTTGCTCCAAGGTCACTCTTCTTCTTCTTGGCCCAAATGTTGTGGTAGTTTTCTGCCAGCACCTCCACCATGGCCTTTATTAGATTACACACACAAAAAAACAATCTGACTCGATACAGATTAAATAAATCAGTGTAATATTAATAAGACATCATCCCCTAAATAGTGATAACTGTCATCATACGGCCAGTGGGTGCTCTCCATGGTGCTGCAGGATCCAGCAGATATTTAGAGTGGAATTCTCTACATTACTGGCAATATTAACTAAATTGTAGTTAATAAAGTCATGGTATTTTTGCAATATCGATACTCTTGGCAATATAACAAAACACTGAATTAAAGAATATATATATATATATATATATATATATATATATATATATATATATATATATATATACTTAAAAATGTACTACTGCAACGAAATGAAAATTTAATTTTATTACTGCATTCGATATGATATGGCACACCCCTATAACTGAGATATAAAAACATATGTCATGATACTAATAAAACTAATAATAACGCACTCCGAATATCTCCATACATCCAGAATTAAAGTAAAATAAATTATACTGGACAGATATAATCTGTCTCTAGTAGATATATAATGGGAAATAATAATGATAACAGTGTGAATTTTGTTCTTTTGCTAAAAACAGTAAAAAAGTAGTACCCTGATGTGATAATTAGGGGTGGGTGATATGGCACCATATTTCAGGGTATGATATACTATTTCAACATATTCAAAAATGTTGACGATGTTATTGTGTACGAAACGTTTTGGCACATCTCTAGTATGTGGCACATTTTATATGTATCTGCTTAATCTGTTCAATGCTTTAATAAATGTGCAGAAGATAAGTAGATAGGTGTGTTTTCTATAAAGCATGCTTTCTTTTTAGTAAGAAGACCCAGATCATACCTGCAGTTCTCGAGACAGGAGGACGTTACTCATGTCTATTGGGCTTGGGTTGAAGCCACTACCCTGTGAACACACAATAAAAAAATACTACAATAGATATCATTCATAAAACATACATGACATACAGGCATCATGTGCACTCTTCTGTGCAAAATGTATATATACAAGTACTTTTTTGAGCAAAATAACATTTGCAAGCTGAAAAAATACATTTAAATTAATAATTTATTTCAATTCAACATTTTTGAAAACAGTAGCTACAGTAACTAGTAGTGTATATGCTTATCTATGTTTATGGTCATGTTTTATAGATTTGTACTAACCAAAACACATATAAACATTTAAACTGTAACAATTAATAATATAAAAACAAATTCTTAAATATAATCTTAAAAAAAAAAAAAAAAAAAAAAAAAAAAAACGTATTACATTTTTTGGATGTTTTTCAATTTTTGCCATAATTTGAATGTGAGAACTGTTTTTTTACATTGAGTTTAGAAATGCTCCAAAATTGCTTGAAATAAAATACTTCCACTGAAAGAAGGTTTTGCCATTTTTTTATTTTTGCATTTTGTGTGAAAGTGATGTATTAAATACTACATGTCTTGGAAACAAAACAAATACAGTAGAATAATGTCACGTCTTAGCCCTGTCTCATGTCTCTGTGTGTCTTCCCCACGTGACCTGTGCCTCTCTGTGTCTCCTGTCAGTAGATTTCCACCATGTGTTTCTCATTTGTAGCTCCGCCCCTTCCCCAGGTGTTTCCAATTCTAGTGTGTTTTATGTTACTATAAATAGCCCTCCTCTGCCACCTTGTCCTCCGTCGGTCTTTGCACCTTCCCCTGTCGTTTTGTCTCTCAGCGTTTCTCTGTGTTTTCATATCCCGTTTCCTAGTTCAGTGTTTATCTCGTTTTACTTCTAGCTCCTTGTTTATTTCGCTTCTTTTCTCCCTTGCCCAGTTTAGTTAACCCTGTCTTGTTTTAGTTCCTTGTTTGTTAGTATTTGGTTTATTTTATTATTTGGTTCTCCTTGTTCTGTTTAGTTATTTTAGTCTTGTTTCAGTTACTCGTTTGTTTCTTTCGTCTCCCTGTTTTGTTATCGTTAACCCCTTATTTGTTTTGGTTATTGGTTATTTGTGTATCTTTGTTTCATGTTACTTGTTCCTTGTTTTCTTGTTATTTATTTATTAAATTATTATTTATTTTCACCCTACCCGCACTTGTGTCCGCCTCCTCGTCTCCCTGCCTGGGTCTCCGTGACAAATAATGTTTTGTTTTTACAAGTAATTGAGATATTAGATATATTTGCCTAAGAAAAATGACATGTGCTTTATTCAGGATATGAAGATATAAGGGATGTTTCATTTACAACAGATCATTTCTGGAGATATCCCAATATTGTAATTATATAGTAATATAGACTCATAATGCTGAGCATAATAATGAACTAGCCGGTGCTGATACAATCTTTGTATTCCTATAAATAATCCAGCCTGCTGATGTGCTGTTAATTAATACTGAAATGTGTGGATGCTTCTTCTGTATTTCATCTTTATTTAATGCTAAAGTAACAGCCTTTGTTTTTGTGTTTTTATCTTTATATATTGTAAGATTCTGGATCCTTAATTTTTTAAAACGACAATTTTACAGTATTTTTTAACGTGTAAATGTTTACCTGAGAGACCTGAGAGATTTTGCGTAGCTTCTCGTTCTCCCGCTGCTGAAACATGGTCTCCCCCTCTTTGGTTCTGTCGATGTTCCAGCCCATAGCCAGCATGCTCTTTAAAGACTCCTTTACTGGAAAGCGGTACACTTCCTTTTCCTGTTGACCGGAAACCCACAGACACAGATAATATTTCTCATCTTATCAATAACTTTACTATTACTGCAGTTATTTACCTGTCAGATCTCTAATTCCTGTCTTCACTGCTCAAAACTGAGACATAAGTTCTAAAGGCTAAAGCTGTTGTTTCCATGTGGGTCAGCCAGACGTCCTGTAGCAGTTTTCTCCAGTTTCCAAGAGTCTTTTTAAGGTGTTTCTGTGTCTTTTTCTAGTTATTATGATGAGAAAAGTGTGAATGTGCTGTGTGTACGTGTGTAAATGCTGCAGTACAAAGTTCTTTACTAAAGATAAAAGCTTTCTAAATTTACTTTTTTTTTTAATCCAATTTAAAGCTCCCATTTATACAGACTAGCTGTATGCTGGTAAAAATGGTTTGTTTCTTAAAAAAATATATATATATTTTTTTTTTCCCCCTTAAAAGCACTGAAAGTTTATGGCTAACTTTAATACCCTTTTAGTTCACTGGATTTTATACCATTTCAGGTAATTTACTAGGCCTGAAAGGTTTACCGTATTAACTTTAAATCTTTAAAACGTATAAATTTCCCCAAAAATCGAGACACGTATGAATTGTATCAGTCAGGTATTAAGGAGCAGTAAAGACACTCCACTGAAGTACAGAGTTATACAGGAGTTTCAGTTTAGTTCTCCAGCACCGAGACTGGAGCAGCATTAGCATTAGCCGCTTACCACGCTAAGCGTTAGCTCCTTCACCAATCAGAACTGAGTATATTGGGCTGTAGTCTGCGCAGCTACTGTATTAAAACAAGCTACATGGGACAAACCGCTAGCTAATATCACCCTGGCTTACTGGAACACTCAGCGATATCACAAATGGTTAGCGGCTAATGCTAATGCTGTTCCAGCAGTGCAAGCCAGTTAGTGTAAATGGCAAAAATAATTGTTATATATACACTGTACCTTCTCTGTGAGTGACTTGTAAGATCTCAGCATGTGGTGAGTCTTTGCTTTCTCGTCAATGCCATCTCCGTACTTCCATCCCAGAATAACCTGCAATTTCAGAAAAAGAACATCATAGTAAAAGTTAAACATGGTGGTGGTAGTCTGATTGTTTGTTGTAGCTGCTTTGCTGCTTCAGGGCAAAAAAAAATATGCGTAAAATTTACTTTAAAGTTTCGCAACTTTCTGCATTTGCTTTTTTAAGTAAATTTAATTTCAGATAAACTCAGTTTCAAGACTTAAATAGAGTTACACAGAGTAAATAAGTGAACTGAACTTCAGTCAATCCTTTCTTTTAGTAAACTTTACTTCATTTATTTTACTGAATCAATCCTTTCTTTTAGTAACTTTTACTTTATTTATTTTACTGAATCAATCCTTTCTTTTAGTAAACTTTACTTCATTTATTTTACTGAATCAATCCTTTCTTTTAGTAAACTTTACTTCATTTATTTTACTGAATCAATCCTTTCTTTTAGTAACTTTTACTTTATTTATTTTACTGAATCAATCCTTTCTTTTAGTAACTTTTACTTCATTTATTTTACTGAATCAATCCTTTCTTTTAGTAAACTTTACTTCATTTATTTTTACTGAATCAATCCTTTCTTTTAGTAAACTTTACTTCATTTATTTTTACTGAATCAATCCTTTCTTTTAGTAAACTTTACTTCATTTATTTTTACTGAATCAATCCTTTCTTTTAGTAAACTTTACTTCATTTATTTTACTGAATCAATCCTTTCTTTTAGTAAACTTTACTTCATTTATTTTTACTAAATCAATCCTTTCTTTTAGTAAACTTTACTTCATTTATTTTTACTAAATCAATCCTTTCTTTTAGTAAACTTTACTTCATTTATTTTTACTGAATCAATCCTTTCTTTTAGTAAACTTTACTTCATTTATTTTTACTGAATCAATCCTTTCTTTTAGTAAACTTTACTTCATTTATTTTTACTGAATCAATCCTTTCTTTTATTAAACTTTACTTCATTTATTTTTACTGAATCAATCCTTTCTTTTAGTAACTTTTACTTCATTTATTTTACTGAATCAATCCTTTCTTTTATTAAACTTTACTTCATTTATTTTTACTGAATCAATCCTTTCTTTTAGTAAACTTTACTTCATTTATTTTTACTGAATCAATCCTTTCTTTTAGTAAACTTTACTTCATTTATTTTTACTGAATCAATCCTTTCTTTTATTAAACTTTACTTCATTTATTTTACTGAATCAATCCTTTCTTTTAGTAAACTTTACTTCATTTATTTTTACTAAATCAATCCTTTCTTTTAGTAAACTTTACTTCATTTATTTTTACTGAATCAATCCTTTCTTTTATTAAACTTTACTTCATTTATTTTTACTGAATCAATCCTTTCTTTTAGTAACTTTACTTCATTTATTTTTCCTGAATTAATCCTTTCTTTTAGTAAACTTTACTTCATTTATTTTTCCTGAATCAATCCTTTCTTTTAGTAACTTTACTTCATTTATTTTTACTGAATCAATCCTTTCTTTTATTAAACTTTACTTCATTTATTTTACTGAATCAATCCTTTCTTTTAGTAAACTTTACTTCATTTATTTTTACTAAATCAATCCTTTCTTTTAGTAAACTTTACTTCATTTATTTTTACTGAATCAATCCTTTCTTTTATTAAACTTTACTTCATTTATTTTTACTGAATCAATCCTTTCTTTTAGTAAACTTTACTTCATTTATTTTTCCTGAATCAATCCTTTCTTTTAGTAACTTTACTTCATTTATTTTTACTGAATCAATCCTTTCTTTTAGTAACTTTACTTCATTTATTTTTCCTGAATCAATCCTTTCTTTTAGTAACTTTACTTCATTTATTTTTACTGAATCAATCCTTTCTTTTAGTAACTTTACTTCATTTATTTTTACTGAATCAATCCTTTCTTTTAGTAACTTTACTTCATTTATTTTTACTGAATCAATCCTTTCTTTTAGTAAACTTTACTTCATTCATTTTTACTGAATCAATCCTTTATTTTAGTAAACTTTAATTCATTTCTGCATACTATATTACCTAATTACAATTACTTAATTTATACAATATTACTCAAATAATATATGATACATAGTATATTATAATTCCTGAAATTTAAATATGTTTAGTTTAAACACACATGCAAATATTTACATAATCTCAATTATTTATTTTTTAAACAGACCAAGTCTCACTGTCTCAACACATGGACGGCATTTAATACTTTATTTTTTGTATACTAAAACTAACTGAACATACTTAAATTTCAGGAATTTTAATAGCGCTGTGATGCGCTATTATACTCGGCAAAGTTAAAAAAAAAAGGTGGTAGTGGGGCATCACTAGTGATGGGGGGAGTTCTAATGAGTATGTTGAGTAATTGACTTTGTAAATTGGGGAGAAAATGGAATAAATTATGTGAAATTAATGTAAAAAATGTGAGTATGGTTGAAAAAAAAGGGGAAAAACTAAAGAAATCTTTTGAGGAAAGTACTTTTTCACAGCACTGTATATATAATGCACCTGTATAGTGCACACTGTACTGCTTTAACAGTGTGAAAACAATGAAATCTTACTCTAAAACACACTAGACAGAGAATAATCGACCGTTATACAGCTTCATATTACTACAGCAGGCACTACAGCAAGAACTACAGCAGGCACTTCATCATTAGGCCACCAGCAGCCCATTGCAAATCCAGTGTAAACCGCTAAAGCTTTTAAAAACACAGCAAAACCCAATATATCACAGCCCTCAACAGGCCTGTCACTGAACCGTCATTAATGACAGAAAATAAAGACGCTGGTGAATTTCACGGCTCATTTGCCAGCAATCGAGGCCCGGTGGTAATATTGGTGGAGTGCAGTAATCCTACCTTCTCAGCGGACCATTTGTCATGGGAGTGCTCCGAGTACTTGTTAGCGATGTACTCCAGCTTCTCAGGGAGGGAAATGCTGTAAAAGAAACGAAAAGAAAAATGTCTGAGCAAATGTTTCACTATAAAACACTAATGAATGATGACACAATCTGGGGCACAGAAGAACTTTGATCTCTGTGTCAAAACACAAAAAACGTGTGTTTTACTTCGCACCAATCACCATCCAAAAAAATACTGTAACAAAAAGTGTAGAAATGAGAGATTTGATCTCAAAGTAGGATGACACAGACATTTTAACACTTCAGAGCCCATAAAAAAATCTACTTTAACCCTTGTGTGGTGTTCATATTTTTTGTTACTCGTTTACTTTGTTACTTGTATTTAATTCTGCAAAATTAAGCAATTTTACATTAAAATGCTTTACACATGCTCGCTTCACCTAAATTGCAAGCAATATAAACAGCTTACATGGTTAATATTTGCCCTTTACCTTTCTTATGTTACATTTCTTTTAAAAAGTGCTACTCTTTTTGTATTAGTTTTTTTTATAAAATGTAAAAGAAAATGAATTAAACTCAAGATATGAGTAGAAAATTTGTTTAGTTTCAAATTTACAAATGAAGCAATGTTTATTAGCCCTTGGCCAAACAGACTGTATGTAATATAAATGTGTGTGGGGGGGGGGGGGGGGGGGGGGCGTACAGTATGTACAGTGTGTTTATCAAAAATGTGTTTTGATATATGGTTTTCACAAAAAAATGAGCCAATGCCAATGAGTTTGAGTTAGATGTAAATTTAAAACGGGTCCCACAGACCCGAACACCACACAAGGGTTAATGGATCGTTATCTGTTTTGGGTCTTTCCAATCTAATAAAACATATATTTAACAATTAAAAACATGTACTGGAACAAACTCAGGCAGCTTTAAAGTTTCTAAGCCGAAGATGGTTACATTTTTCTCAGTCCTGTTACCAAAACTCAAGTGGCATTTAAAAAGCATGTTAATAATAAAAAATAAATAAATAAAATAATAATGATAATTATAATAATAATAATAATAATAATAATAATAATAAACTTTATTTATATAGCACCTTTCATACATTAAAATGCAGATCATCAAAGTGCTGTACATAGAAAAAGGCAATCAAAACACTAATAAAAAAAACGGAAAATGGAAAAGGAAAAAAAACAGTAAAATTAAAAATAAAAAGAACATTCAGATAAGAATGTTATATAAAATAAAAATGATAAAACTGTAAAAGGACAAAAATAAAAATAATAAAATAAAAGTGACAAAAGATTGTGACTGTGAAATAAAACCACCAATAAAACATAAAACAAATGGATTAACTATTAAAAAAAGTTTAAAGAAATATGTCTTAAGCTGCTTTTTGAAACTATTTACTGATGATGCTCGTCTGATCTCAAGTGGTAAATTGTTCTATTAAAAAAAAAGCAAGTCCACTGATTGCTTTGATTTTATCTCAAGAAATTAATTTATTTTAAAGAAATGATTGATTGCATGTTCAAATAATTGATATTCATGACAAAAAATCATTATATATGCATGCACATTGCATTTTTCTAAAATATGCAAATCTATTTTTATCTTTTCAAGAAGACCCAAACCTGAAATTGATTAAAAAAAATTTATTATCATGCAATTTATTAAACAAATGGATAAATGATGAATCAAACATAACTGGATAAAAGTGGTTTAAATGAACTAAAAATCACTTTAATAGATCAATAAACCAGGGGTCTCTACTCACTAAATTCTCTCTATACTAGTTTATAGGATTTTAATACTACAGACGTTTTGGGAAATTGGTCCTTATCAGATAAATTCATAATAAAAACATACACACACTCTTTTCCTCTCTCTCTCTCTCTCTCTCTTACTTGGAGGTGCTGATGGGTCTGGGGTCGAAGTTGCCCTGGGCGTCCACTGAGACGGGTTTCTCCAGTGTGGTGCTGAGAGATGAGTCCACGTAGTCCGGGGGTAAAGCTCCAGCTATAGCACTCAGACACGGCATGGCCATCTTAAACAGCTCCTGCTCATACTTCTGCACACACACACACACGCACAGTGATGAAACCAGAACATTTTAAATAGATATATTACAAAAGAAAAGAAAAAAAAAAAAAAAATATATATATATATATTTTTTTTTTTTATATATATATTTTTTTTGTAATAACAGTTTATAATAGACTGCATTTACATACAGTATCTCACAAAAATTAGTACAACACTCACATTTCTGTAAATATATTTTATTTTATTGTATTTTAACACTGAAGAGATGACACTATCCTCAAACAGAAGGTAGAGAAGCAAAATATCTCTAAGGCTATGTTCACATTACCAAGCTGAAGCTGAGTCCCTTTCCTATGTGGTCTTAAATCGGATACGTATCCGATCCACGGACATGCGACACGAATGTGAACGGTCAAATTATGTGGAATTCATGCGACTTTTTGCTTTTACGCATTAGCATTAGCGATACCTGCTTCTCTCTCGTACCCACACTGCATCTCTTGGTGCAGCTGTGCAGCTATAGCTGCAAAAAAAAAAAAAAACAGCAAAAGCAAACCACCTGGCCTTTTTTCACCTCCTGGACCTGAGCATGAACTTCAGAGCAGCTGTTTCCTGTTTCTCCACTCCAGCAAAAGATGCTCCACATATGAGCTGCTAACTCATCCATTTCTCTTTATAAAGCTACGAGTCTCTGTGACTTATAGGATATAAGACGTGCTTCAGGAAACAGAAAGGAAATAGGCGAGCTTCACCTTTTGCGAGAGTGAATCAAATATTCCCCAGAAGATCTTCTTGGTGAGAAGCAGCTCCTCTTCAGAGGCCATCCCATAACTGCCCCACCCAGAGGGCAGACAGTAATACTTCCAGTTCTGCTCGTAGTGGTTGGTCAAAAGCTGTGGAGAAACAAGAGTCTTTTATTTTGTAGATCCGCCAGTATGATTCATAACAATTCAAAATAAGAGCCTTACAGGGTGTCTGTAAGAAACTGAAAAAAACTGTTGCTCGAACAGTATAGTCACATGTATGGAGGACAAGAAAAATGACAGGAGCATAAATAAATAAATGCACATTTAAATAAATAAATAAATAAATAAATAAGTACATTTTATTTTACAAATTATATAAGGAATCTATTTCCATATTCCTATGCATGAACCTTTATTTCAGGCTGTTTCTGCATTATTTATTTATTTATTTATGTATTTATTTCAACATTCATTTAGTTATAAATGATTTAATTAAATCATATATTTATTCATTTATATATTTCAACATTTATTTATTTACTAAGTCATTCATTTCAACATTTATATATTTATTTATTTTTTTATTTTTTAAACTACTATGTAGAAAACTACTTTTTCTACATTTTCTTACTTGTTTAATCACAAATTCATTTATTTCCACAATTATTCATTTATTTCAACCTTTTTTTATTTACTTATATATTTATTTCAACATTTCCTAATTTCTTCATTTATTTATTTTAACATTTCTACATTTATTTATTTAATTTTCACATTTTTGTATGCATTTATTTATTTATTTACACATTTCTACATTTATTTATTTATTTATTTATGTATGTATGTATGTCTGCAATTGTATGTTAATTAGGTAGGCGGTCCTATCCTTGCTCTAGAGCAGGATTGGTCAACTGGTGAATCAGACAGAATCAACTGGTTTCTAAGGTTAGGTGCCTGTGTCAAAACACAGCGCTGGGAGGGCTCCCCCCACAAATAATTAAATACAACATAACAAAATGTGGACATAAATAAATAAATTTAGACATGTTGAAATAAATAAATTAATAAAAAAAAAAAGAAATGTTGAAATAAATAAATTAATAAAAAAAAGAAATGTTGAAATAAATAAATGAATAAAAAAAAATGTTAAAAAATAAATAAATGAATAAAAATAAAATGTTGAAATAAATAAATGAATAAAAAAGAAATGTTGAAATAAATAAATGAATAAAAAAAATGTTAAAAAATAAATAAATGAATAAAAATAAAATGTTGAAATAAATAAATGAATAAAAATAAAATGTTGAAATAAATAAATGAATAAATAAATACAAGCAGAAATCTATAAATAAAGAGATGTTTAAATACGCCAATCAATAAATAAATGAATTAATTAATTAATTATTAATTAATTCATGTATTTGTCTGTGCAGTTATTTATGCGTGTATTTATTTTTTTTATTCATTTATATGTGCATTTATTTATACTAGTCATTTTTCATCCTCCATACACATGGCAAGATGCTGGAAAACAGGGAAATATTATGATAGATTACCTTGAGAGGCATCTTGCAGTACTCAGACAGCAGAGGCACGTCGAACACCAGGCGACGCAGCAGCTGCTGAAGCATGGAGGGTCTTAAATACCTGTACAAACAAAACACATGACTTACTGATCTACTGACTCTCTTCTGATTCTCTATTTAACACACAGCTTCCTCCAAGAAAACAACAAAAACAAAACACTAAATATTAAATGTCTCACTTGCAGACGGCGAGCAGGCACTCCTCGATGGCGTCTCTTTGGGCCTTGGTGAGGGAGGAGCCCTTGGACAGGCGGTAGATGGTGTGAAGTGTTGAGTCGATGAGAGCGGCGTGGTGCTCGGTACCGGAGAAGTGAGGAGCGCAGCGGGTCAGCAGCGGCAGCATGGCCGAACCGATGTACCGGTTCATAGCCAGAGCCGTCTCTGTGGTCCTCAGAGCGTCCTAAACAGAGATTAAATACAAATTAAAAATAAAATAAAAGCAAAAGTTAGACAGATGCACCATCCATGAGCCCTGTTGAAGCCCTATTCCTATTCTATGTGCACATAAAATAACTTAATAAAATACATTTTATTACTAAGCATAGTGTCTTGTACATTGACCTAATTGCAAAAGTAAGATATGCATTTAAAAACATTTATAAAAAAATACTTGTATTAAAAAATAGCATTTGTTTCCTGTCCCCCACTCTCTAAAACTATAAACTGTAACATAAAAATATATTTATTAAAATCATTCAGAGATTATATACTTTTTTGCATTGCTTTAAAAATATTTAGTTAGACTTGATAATAAAACACAGTGGATCAACACCAGCAGATGACAGACATGTCTCTCCATATACATCATCACTGATCATCAGTAAATTTTACTTTATTTCATTTAAAGTAAATTAAGGGAGCAGAGTCTGGAGGAAGAGTGGAGAGACACACAGTCCAAACTGCTCGAGGTCTAGTGTGAAGTTTCCACCAATCAGTGATGGTTTGGAGAGTCATGTCTGTCATCTGCTGGTGTTGATCCACTGTGTTTAATTATCAAGTCTAAACTCAGTGCAGTTTTGTTTTCCCACAAAATCTTACAGCACATCATATCTTACAGCTTCCCTCTGCTACTGACAACTTTTACGGGGATGAGGATTTCATTTTCCAGCAGGACTTGGCACACTGCCCACATTGCATACCAAAAGTACCAATGCTGCAGAAGTAGAGCGCCCCCTTTAGGCATATTATCATATATATCTCAGTAAGATATGGTTATATGTGTAGAAAGCTCACCGTGTCCATAGAGGCAGCAGCCCGCAGGTCAGGCAGGAAGCCCACCTCCAGCAGATGCAGCAGGAAGCTCTGGTCCTCTATCCCATAAACCCTGTCCAGAAACAGCACCATGGGGGCCTTGTGGTCGGGGCAGAAACATGCAGACATGTCCGGCTCGGTCACGCTACCATCTAAAATGAAAAACAGAGAGAAAGAGAGAGAGAAAGAGGGAGAGAGATGCATTACAGATCCATACAGCATACACTCTCTTTGATGTGGAGATCTGCGCAAGTGCAGTAGTAGCCATATCAATCTGAAAAATCATGTTTTCGTAAATTATACATTGAAAAACATGATGTGCAAAATTTACTTTAAAAAAGTTTCGCAACTTTCTGCCTTTTTTTTTCTAAATTTAATTTCGTGTAAATTTATGTAACTTCAACTCGGTTTCAAGACTTAAATAAATTGATGATAATAAATTTGGTCAAAGTTTGGGTCTTCTTTATAAGATAAAAATAGCTTTGCATATTTTAGGAAAATATAATGTGGATGCATAATTGCATGGACACAGAAATGACAATGTCCAATGTTCTTATCACACTTCGGACCTGTTAATGGCTTGAATTTCATAGACCAGTAGTTTTCAACCTGTGGGCTGCAAACCAAAATCATTTTTTATTCCCTGTTATAGACTATTTGTGTATTGATGCTGACCATGTGCATCCCTTCATGTCCACATTTACATGATGCATCTTGATGCAAAACAAAAATTCTCTCTGTTTTTTTTTATTTTTTTTCCCATTTTTCTTCCCAATTTACACGGCCAATTACCCAACCCATTAATTAGGACGCCCCCATCACTAGTAATGCCCCAACACACCAGGAGGGTGAAGACTAACACATGCTTCCTCCGATACATGTGAAGTCAGACTCCGCTTCTTTTTGAACTGCTGCTGATGCTGTGGCATTGCCGAGTAGCATCACAGCGCTAACGCTCGGAGGAAAGCACAGCGACTCGATTCTGATACATCAGCTCACAGGCGGCCTGTGCTGCAGACATCACCCTAGGAGTGATGTGGAGAGAGAGCGCCATCTACCCACCCGGAGGGAGCAGGGCCAATTTTGCTCCCTCTGAGCGCCGGCAGCTTGATGGCAAAGGTTCGAACTGGCGACCTCCCGCTCATAGTGGCAGCGCTTTGGACCACTGGACCACTCGGCGCCACTTTCCAGACATTAAATCTGAATCCAATGTGGTGGATTGGAAAATTAAACAATTTGCAGGAATTGTTAAATTCACAGGAACTATGATGCAAGATGCAAAACCAGCCTCTATACCTTTATTGGCGACGGGCATTTTCAGTGGAATGCTGATGATGCCAACCAGGTCTTCAGTGGGCACCAAAGAACGCAGGATCGCACGGATCCTCAGAGCCTCGCCTTTACCCTTATTGATCAGCTGTAGAGTGAAGGAAAGCAGAAGGTCACGTCTGCAGTCTAATATACTGAAGACAGCATGCAAATGGTTTGAAATGCAATCCTTTAAACACAAAAACATAAAAAGTGCAGCTGAGCTGATTGCATTTTAAGGAGGTTTGTGTGCAATTCTGACAATAATTCAGCACATGGTTCGGAAAATGTTGATTCTTGTGTACAATTCTTGTGCATTTCATGTTGGCACATATTCTGCATGCTAGTGAGGAAAAGCAATGCATCTTATGAATTTCATTTACATTTTTCCTCATTAGTGTTTGCTTTTCAGTTTGTCACTAATTTCTCTCCATTACTGTCTCCAAAAAAAAAAAAAAAATCACCAATGATACTGTATGTCTGTATTAAAGCACATAGGAGGTTTACACACATGCATCTCAGGAGCGCAGCGTCCCAGCAGGTCAATGAGAGCTGAGTAGAAGGACATGATGGCATTGCCCATGTGAACCACCTCTTCCTCTTCATCATCCTCTGTAGACCTGAGAGAGAAAAAGAGGTGAGAAACGAGTGTAAAAGAGACTGAGAGCAAGTCTCTGTATAAATTAACAGCTGTTGATTAAGCTAAACATATGTACAAGCTTATGTAGCTGTCTAGATTCATGAACCACACTGAAGCTCATTACTTGATTACTTGTTCAATAAAAAAAAAAAGCCAGCCCCCTCGTTTCCATGGCTGCAGTTCACTGTTTGCGTGCTGTACCTGGCAAACCTGAGTGTGGAAATGGGACTCCAGCCCTCCATGATATATATATATATAATAGTGTGTAATAGTGTGTCTACAGTCAGAGTCCTACGTGTCTGAAGTAAGGCCCTGGGCGGTGCACGGCAGGTCGAGCGCAGGCGTCTCAGATATTTTAATAGCCTCCTTCATCGCTGCCAGCAGACCGTTCCCTCCTTCTCCACGCAGGGCGGGGCCAAAACACTCCGGCCGACGAATCAGCAGCTTCACAACAACGCTGGAGTTCTCCTCCACACTCTCACCTGTACAGCATCAGTGCAGCAATCTCAAAATGCTGGTTATTTAATACACACTTATTGACTTACAGGGGTTGGACAATGAAACTGAAACACCTGTCATCATTTTAGTGTGGGATTTTAGGTTTCATGGCTAAATTGGAGCAGCCTGGTGGCCAATCTTTAATCCATTAATTGCACATTGCACCAGTAAGAGCAGTAAGAGTGTGAAGGTTCAATTAGCAGGGTAAGAGCACAGTTCTGCTCTTAATATTGCAATGCACACAACATTATGGGCGACATACCAGAGTTCAAAAGAGGACAAATTGTTGGTGCACGTCTTGCTGGAGCATCTGTGACCAAGACAGCAAGTCTTTGTGATGCATCAAGAGCCACGGTATCCAGGGTAATGTCAGCATAACACCAAGAAGGACCAACCACATCCAACAGGATTAACTGTGGACGCTGTAAGAGGAAGCTGTCTGAAAGGGATGTTCGGGTGCTAACCCGGATTGTATTCAAAAAACATAAAACCACGGCTGATCAAATCACGGCAGAATTCAATGTGCACCTCAACTCTCCTGTTTCCACCAGAACTGTCCATCAGCACAATAATTTATTGTGGTCTAAAACCAGGTGATTCAATTTCATTAATCTTTGCCAAATAAAAGAATATAATTAATGTGCAATTAAGTAAAGTAGGGTAAACTACACTATCAGCATTTATTTGGCCAAAACACTGGAATTAACATAGTAATAAAGAACAGAATTGCTATTTTCACATACACTTTATTGGCTAAGATTTTTCTTTTTTTTTTGTTTTATTCTATAGTAGTGTTTGTCTCACCGTTGACAAAGACAGCAAAGCGGAGGAAGGAGAGATAGCGCTCTCCCTCTATCGGGTTCCAGCCTATATCTGGATAGCCTTTAGAAAGCAGCATGGGGCAGCTCTGCAGTCCACAGCTGGCCAGATACGTCACTACCTGCAAACACAAAGAAATTAAAATTATACAACAAATTATACAGCTAAAATCCTCCCCCTTAGAATTGGGACAATCCTTTAAGCACTTGATTCAGATATATAACCTTTAGCACTGGAGCGCTAAAGTTCAGCAACCTAGCTGCTGCTGGATAACTTTAGTTTTAAAGGATTAAAGTTCTTCAAAAAAGAGGGAAGGTGGTGCAGCAATTTATTATTATTGTAAATTCCTTAATTCTTTTGTGATTTGATTTTTTTTTTTAGCTTTTATTATATTTTACTTTTCTGTTCCACCTTAAATGATGCAACGTCTGCCATCAGTTGCATTATTTAAGGAGCTAGCTTTATTATTTAAGCTTGCTATGAAGATAATGGCCATTAAAAACACTGAAACTACACATTAAACTAATGTAATATGGTGGTTATTATAATTTTGACGAGGAAAATACTTTATTTGTTTGCAACATTGTGCTAGTGATTCTCATATCCCTCTGTTTTAAGTGTGCCTCATTTAACCCTAACAAATGTTTCAGTAGGTAAAAAAAGTGTTTGCCACCTTTCTTGCTTTTTTTATCATACCTACATTTTTTCAGATTAACAAACACATTTTAATACCAGACAAATATAATCTGAGTAAATATAAAAAGCAGTTTAAATGAAAATTTCATTAATTAAGCAAAAAAAAAAAATCTATTCAAACCAACCCTGCCCTAAATGAAAATGTATTTGACCCCTAAACCTAATAACATGGCTGTATAACATAGATCTAATAACATGGACTTGTGTGTTTTGGGTCATTGTCCTGCTGCAGAACCCAAGTACGCCTGAGCTTGAGGTCACAAACAGATGGTCGGATTCTGATTCTCCTTCTGGATTTTCTGTTACACAGCAGAATTCATGATTTCGTCTATTACAGCAAGTTGTCCAGCAGCCCCAGACCATCATGCTACCACCACCATGTTTAACATTCAGTATGTTTTTTTTTTAAATGTAATGTTAATTGTGAGCCAGATGTATATTTTGACACACACTTTTGTCTTGTCAGTCCACATTATTTTCCCAAAGTTATTAGATTTAGGGGGAAATATCCTTACCCCTCGTGCCGAACAGAAATTGGGACACCGTATCCCTAAAGTGCACATGCAACGGCTAAAGAGGGGTAGGGCAGAAAGATAGGGCCAAGGGTTAAAATGGGACTGGGCCCAACTGTGTTGTTTAAGGCTTCTGTTGCTTATTGCAAGCCAGCATGATCCCAGAATATTTAATAGAATAAATAAGTAAGTAAATGTCACTGTTGCTAAATTATGTTGCCCATTATGAGCATGAACACACACACACACACACACACACACACACACACACACACATACATTAACATATACACACACACCTTATCCAGATCAGGTTCCTCAAGTGCAAGCGCAAGGCCATTGTTATCCATCACGGAGGAAGCAGCTACGTCCAGAGGAGTGGAGCCTCTCATGGATGGAGATGCTGTGAACACACACACACACACACACACACACACATGCATTTTTTAACAGACATGCAGTTACAACTGTAGTAACTCATGGAAACCAGAAGGAGGCAGTATTTCTATGGCCTATAATGATATACAGAAAGTCAAAAGTTTAGACACACCTAAAATTCAGTGTTTTTTATTTATTTTAAAATGATCTGCATGTAGATTAATACTAAAGACAAAGTCAAATTATGAAGAAAAATAGCAGTAAACAAAAAGTGTTAATCAAACCAGAATATGTTTCATATTTTATATTTTTCAAACTAGACACTTCTTGCTTAGATTAGACAGTTTTGAACATCTCTGCTGGGTTTTCTCAGTCAGCTTTATGAGGTAGAGTGACCTGGAATTCAGGCTTTCAGTTAACAGCTGTGCTGAACTCATCAAGAGTTAATTACTTGAATTTCATGTCTCTTAATGTAAAGTTTAAGAGCATCAGTTAAAGTAAAGTAGTGAAGAGGTAGAGTTACAGGTATACAGTGAATATTTGAGTAATGTTCGAATCCAGATTATGAGAAGCAGGAAATACTCAACTAATTAATGCAACAAAAAAAATGTAAATACAATAAATTTTTAAATTAGTGCTGCAGTTAGCGGCTAATGCTAATGCTGCTGAACCAAGCCTTATTGGTGGAGAAACTTGCTATACTGTTCCTTACAACCTGACTGGTAAAATTCATACATAAGACGCAGTGATTAAAATTGAAAAATTAAACTTCATTCTGACAAATCAGGCTATACTTTAGGACATATTTTAGAAACATAGCTGATAAAGATGTATCATACAATCTCCTCCTATCATTAAATTCACCAATAACACATCCATCAATCAAGATCAATCAAGACCTCTTTCCTCCACTCCCAGTGAATTTTAAACAGCTTCATATCGATCACGTATGAAGACTAAAAAAAAAAAGACGTGACATGGTCTTTAACAACCTGCAACCTGTCATTATACTAAACATAAATATATCATATATTCACTGTATAAGCTAAAAGTCCTGTAATCAATGCTAATACTGCATCAGTGCACACTCACCCAGACCCACGCTGCTGTTCTCCAGCAGGTAGCTCAGGTGGTCAAACATGGCCTTCTGGTTCTGACGGCTGATTCGACAGAAGTAGCACAGGAAACGACAGCAGCTGGCCACCATTTTCGGAAACGCAATTTCCTGAAAGAAAGAAAGAAAGAAAGAAGAGATGTGAATAAAACTGACAAAGGAAGAAAACTGACTTGAGTTACAGTTATTACGTACAAGCAAATATAAGAACGTAACTACTATATTAAAAAATAATAATACAGGGCCACGACTTATTGAGGTCATGGCCACGCATTAGAATCCCATTTTCACGCCTTAATAAATCGTGGCCATGCATTAGGATCTCATTCCCACGCCTCAATAAGTCGTGGCCATGCATCATTATTATTAGCATGGCCAACTGTGATCTCTCGCAGCTCCGTCAGCTGATGGCAAGCTGCATGACCGGGATTCGAACCAGCATGCATGTCATGGCAAATACTGTAGTCTTTTTTTTTTATCTATTCTTGTCCTATATCTTTCACTGTTTCCACATTTGGGTTTGAAACAACTAAAAATATTCAATAATTGTACAGATATTCAGGTTTTAACATCTTACTTCAACTTTTTAATCTGTGATATTTCTTTCTTATAAAATAAAAAAAAAAGAATAGAATGTATTACACACAGATTATCTATTTTAAGCATTTATTTCTGATTATTCAATGAGCAGTCTCGCATCTTATTATTACATATTAATCCATGACTCCTGTTTTATATTTCAGTATAAAAAGGTCAATTTCCACAAAATCCCTAAAATAAACCTGAAGTAAACTTGTGATCCTGAGCCATTATACTTCCTGTGCTTTTTTTCCCCAGGACATACTGGTACTTTTAATATGCCTGCGATTCCCAGACCCTTAAAAATACACACAAAACACATCCGCTCAATTTTGAGTTGAAATCAATTGTGGTTAATGACATCACATAAATCAAACACAGATTCTGCATTCGCTTATTAAGAAACAGCAAAGACTGACAGCAGGTCCTTCGGGATACGGAGACTCATTATTTGAATGCATGATTGAGTGCGCTTGTGCCTGTCTCTGTGTGTGTGTATATATTTGTGTGTGTATATATTTGTGTGTGTGTGTGTATGTTTTTGTGTCTTTATATGACCACCAGGGCTGTAGTAAAAAAAAAAAAGAAAAATCTCTGCCCTGGAAAAAAATATATACTTAATTGTACTTAAAACCTCACTGGGCGCTCGTTCAAGGTGTCGTGGCAAGGACAGCTGTCCTCAGCCCGCTCCTTATCCACTGGGGTTCCCCAAGGTTCGGTACTGGGACCCCTTCTCTTCTCCATATACACCACCTCTCTTGGTCAGGTTATCCGCTCACACGGATTTTCCTACCATTGCTTTGCTGATGACACCCAGCTATACCTGTCGTTCTCACCTGAAGATCACTCAATCTCTGCACGGATTTCGCAGTGTCTCTCTGACATATCCTCATGGATGAAGGAGCATCACCTTCAATTAAATCTCTCAAAGACTGAACTTCTGGTCATACCAGCAAAACCATCTTTTCAACACAAATTCTCTATAAGTATCGACTCTCTCTCTCTCTCACCGACAAAGGTTGCTAGGAACCTGGGTGTTATGGTTGATGACCAACTCTCCTTCACGCACCATGTGGCCTCAGTTGCTCAGTCCTGCCGCTTTGCGCTCTATAACATCCGAAAAATTAGACCGTTCCTGACGCAACAGGCCACCCAACTCCTGGTGCAAGTGGTCGTCATCTCACGCCTCGACTACTGCAATGCCCTGCTAACTGGCCTCCCGGCCTGTGTAGTAAAACCACTCCAGATGATCCAGAACGCAGCAGCACGTCTGGTCTTCAACCAGCCAAAACGGGCACATGTCACCCCGCTGCTCATTGAGCTTCATTGGCTACCAGTTGATGCTCGCATCAAATTCAAAACTCTTACAATCGCCTACAAGGTGATGACAGAACAGGCTCCTTCCTACCTGCACTCGCTCCTGAAGGCTTACGCTACCTCCCGGCCGCTGCGCTCCTCCAATGAACGTCGCCTCGCTTTGCCAAACATTCACACAAAGCAATCCAGACTGTTCTCATACAGAGTTCCCCAATGGTGGAACAAACTACCTTCCACTATCAGATCAGGAGAATCTCTCACTATCTTTAAGAAACTCCTGAAGACAGAGCTCTTCAAAGAGCACTTACTCTCCTAACACCTCTAACTAACTACCTTCTACTACCAGATCAGGAGAATCTCTCACTATCTTTAATAAACTCCTGAAGACAGAGCTCTTCAAAGAGCACTTACTCTCCTAACACCTCTTACTAACTACCTTCTACTACCAGATCAGGAGCATCTCTCGCTATCTTTAATAAACTCCTGAAGACAGAGCTCTTCAAAGAGCACTTACTCTCCTAACACCTCTAACACACTAACGACTTCTAACCTCATTTCCTTCTTCCTCTCCTTCACTCCTCTATCCTATTACTCCCCTTTGACCTCCTTTTATCCCTATCCAAAGATGTTTTTCCTTTAAACTTATTTTACATTGTACTTGACTATTGTAAGTCGCTTTGGACAAAAGCGTCTGCCAAATGTAATGTAATGTAATGTAATGTAATGTAAAACATATTGAAAAATGTCTAAGCAATGCTGTAAATATACTAACAAATTTATGTACTCACTTAAAATATATTAAAAGTACATTTTAAAAATATTACGCTTTCATCAAATGTTTAAAAGTAAACTTTGATCATACTTTTTAAAAATTATAATATAGTGTATTTAACAAAAAAAAAAATAATTCAATATACTCCTAAAATACTTGTTTCCAAATATATTTTTGTGCATTTTTAGCAAAGTGGGTTAAAAAATACTGTTACAGCAGTTTACTTAAAATACAATGTATCATGTAACTTTTAAATGAGTAAATTAGATTACTACTACTAATTAAAAAAAAAAAATTAAATTTGTAACACTCTAAAAATTAAAAAAGACAGGAACAGGAAGCATGTACATTTGTAAATAGATCACATATATTTTACTCTTTATATCAACTTATTATATTTAGCATATATATCAACTCTTACTACATTTCTAATATACCTGGTGTGTAATATAATAGTGATACAGTTGTAATACTCTAATAATTAAATGTATTATAATTGTACTGTAAGCATATTTATTTAAAATATGGGGTTACATACATGAAGTAGTTAAAATTAGTGTTTAAATGTTACTTAAGTAGAGTATATTTAAAATAGTTCCATTTTAGTACAGTTAAGTCACAATGTTACACTTAGCACAGTTTAAGTAAGACTTTTGTACTATTTTTATGCTGTAATTAAAGTATAATAATTAAAATATACTCTTTAAATATACTGATTAATAATAATGTGGCTACAAGAACACTTTAGTGCACTATAGAATAATAATAATAATGCTTAGTATACTACTTTAATCTACTACTCTTTTTCACTAGGGTGTATAAACTTAAAATTAAAGCTTCAGAAGTTGTCGAGTTATTAAATCACAGGCCAATTAAATCCTGATTAATCTGAAAAGTCCAGACAGAAATGTCCTCCCTCCGAAATAATGTGAGCAGATACTGGAAACTGGATACAGAAGGGAGACTCCACCTGCTGTGGCAAATGGCCAGTCCTCATTAGTCCACCAGCACACATACATACATACATACATACAGTACACACACACACACACACACACACACACACACACACACTAAACAACCTCCCCCAGGAGCCAATCAGCACTTTAACTGAGGCCAGAGGAGGCCACAGTGACATCTACCCCCGTATATTTAACACCACACATCCAGTTTCACCACAGTGCCGTAATGATGCTGTCACTCCAGTCCTCCAGCAAATGGCACATTCTCTCATTCCGCCCTCGCGCTCTCGCGCATGTGCTTAATCACTCGCGCTGCTCTTTTTAGCATAGGCCACTCCGTTTCAGATTTGAATTAATGACCCCGTCTGGATTCACACAGCAGGAAGCACAAATAACCAGTTTTTACACTTTCCTTAACAGGATCAGCACTGTAGCGCTTTATACGCTTTCATTAATTACCCTGCTTCGATATTAAATTAATGTTCTCTCCCACAAACTAACTCCCTAACTAACCCACAAAAATGAAGAGACACTTCAGTTTCTGAATCTGTTTCTCTGATTTAGCTATTTATAGGTTTATGTTTGAGTAAAATGAACATTGTTGTTTTATTCTATAAACTACAGACAACATTTCTCCCAAATTACAAATAAAAATATTCTCATTTAGAGCATTTATTTACAGAAAATGAGAAATGGCTGAAATAGCAATAAAAAAGATGCAGAGCTTTCAGACCTCAAATAATTGCAAAGAAAACAAATTCATAAAAAAAACATATTCATAAAGTTTTAAGAGTTCAGAAATCAATATTTGGTGGAATAACCCTGGATTTTAATCACAGTTTTTAATCATGCATCTTGGCAGCATGTTCTCCTCCACCAGTCTTACACACTGCTTTTGGATAACTTGGATAACTTTATGCCACGCCTGGTGCAAAAATGTCAATTTCAAGTAGTTCAGTTTGGTGGTTTGATGGCTTGTGATCATCCATCTTCCTCTTGATTATATTCCAGAGGTTTTCAATTTGGTAAAATCAAAGAAACTCATCATTTTTAAGTGGTTTCTTTTTTTTTTCAGAGCTGTATACCAGGAATATACATAATATACAGTGACCAGCAGCATCTGACCGTAATTGACCCTGAAAACTGGCCAGGATTAACAATCAGTACATTTTTAGTACATTGTATTTTTAAGTACTAGTGAAAATGGTCCCAGTAAAGCTGTACAGTACCTGAGACTTGCCTCCCCCGAGGACGTTCACCATGACCTCCATCACGGTCTCATGCATGCCCAGTACTCTCATCAGGTTGGGGTGCTGGTAGAAAACCTTGTTGTTCATGATGTCACTATAAAAAAAACATACAGGTATTATTAGTGTTTTTATTATATGAAATACATGTACTGTAAAAATACAGAGAAACAGTACAAATGCATCTTATGTATGAATTTTACCAGTCAGGTATTAAGGAGCAGTAAAGACACTCCACTGAAGTACAGAGTTATACAGGAGATTCAGTTTAGTTTCTCCAGCACCAAGGCTGAAGCAGCATTAGCATTAGCCGCTAACCGCAATAAGCGCTAGCTCTTTCACCGTTCAGAGGCGAGTGTATTGGACTGTAGTCTGCATGTTCACCGAGTGGAACAATCCGCTACCTAACATCGCCCTGGCACTATCAGGTGGCATTTGCTAGTGCTAGCGGTTAGCCACTAATGCTAATGCTGCTGCACCCAGCTTTAGTGGAAATTTGTAAATCTAAGATTACTGTAAATAAACTGAAGCGCTTTACTTACCCAAATAAACAGTTTTCAGGAGAGAAATTTGTGGAGATTAACAACATGGCGACACCCCTGTTCCTTACTATTGTTGCCTAAAATGTGCCTTATAATCCGGTACACCTTATGTATGAAAATAGACTAGAAAATAGACGTTCACTGATAATGCGCCTTATAATACTGTGCACCTTATAGTCCACAAAATACGATAAGTATATATATATATATATATATATTTTTTTTTTTATATATATTTTTTTCTTATATTAGATTACATAAACTGCTAACACTCTTTAAAACGTGTATTTAACAGTACTTGTCAATGAAAGAAGTACAAATACTTCATTACCTTACTTAAATTAAAATTAAAATTTCATTTACATCAAAGATTAAATAAATGTATTAAATCTTATGTACAGCAAGAAGCTTTTCAGGTTTATATCTCCTACAATACAACTAAATATATTTTAGCATTATCTTTTAAAGGTTTTGGTTTCTGGCCATCACCACCCTCCAAGCTTTAAGGGACTTTTAAGGATTTCTAAGGATTTCTAAAGACCCTTAACTAGCTTTTATTTTATTTTAACTCCAGTCCCTGCAGTCATTTCTCACCCCAGGCCGTCGATCATCAGCTGCTCCTCCTCCTTCCCCATGCGGACGCTGAGCAGCGAGCGGATCTGGCCCAGGGAGGCCAGCAGGTGGATGGTGTCGTGGACGGAGGCGGCGCTGATGCTGTAGCTCTTCCGCATGGCGCGCAGCAGCTCGCCGATGCTGTCGTACTGCCGCCGCAGCAGACTGAACATCACCCGCACCAGCTCCGGGTCCTGGATATGAGTCTCCTGAGCCCAGCTCACCATCGTCTGAGAGATCAGCTCCTTCAGGTTAGCTGTGGAGAAGAGGAGACAAAGTGATGAAGTGCAAGTTTCCATAAAACTTGGGGCCTGTACTGCAAAGAACCCACTGGGCAACTTGTAGGACTCAAAATGATTTTTTTTCTCCATAGAAAATATTAATTTAAAAAAAGTAGTCGGTACATAAATGTTTGGATAGTAACTCAATCATCCAAATTTGACACTGTACAAATAATGCAAAGAGTTCAGAAATCAATATTTGATGGAATAACCCTGGTGATTAATCACAGTTTTCTTGCATCTTGGCATCATGTTCTCCTCCACCAGTCTTACACACTGCTTTTGGATAACTTTATGCTGCTTTACTCCTGGTGCAAAAATTCAAGCAGTTCAGCTTGAGTTGGTTTGATGACTTGTGATCATCCATCTTCCTCTTGATTATATTCCAGAGGTTTTCAATTTGGTAAAATAAAATAAAAAATTAAAGAATTTTTAAGTGGTCTCTTATTTTTTTTTTCAGAGCTCATATTTTTTAAATATTTCTCAGCCAGGTTGGATGGAGAGCGTCTGTGAACAGCAGTTTTCATGTCTTGCAATTGAAGGTTAATGGGATTTAGATATTTTAGGACTTTGACTGGATCATTCTAACCAATGATTATTCTAATAATGAATAATCTAAACCATTCTATTGTAGCTCTGGCTGTATGTTTAGGGTCATTGTCTAGCTGGAAGGCCTACAACAGGTTTTCTTCCAGGATTGCCCTGTACTTATCCCTATTTATCTTCCCATCAACTCTGCCCAGCTTCCATGTCCTTGCTGAAGTAAAGCATCCCCAACAGCATGATGCTGCCACCACCATGTTTCACAGTGGGAATGGGGGGTATAAGATGATGAGCAGTGTTTGTTTCCACCACACTTAGTGCTTTGTATTTTGGACAAAATGTTTAATTTTTACATTTTGGTCTCATTGAAATACATACTGTCTGTCGTTGTGGTGACGAAATGTCATAAAAAAAGTTCACGGTGAATTGTGTCAAATTTGTTTGCATTCATACTGTAACTGAAGGTCATTTTCTACAGTGACATCAGGATGTGCAATGGCATAAGGCCTCCTTCCTTTCGATGTATCTGATCCTTCTCAAAAGCTCTTCATGAAAAATACGCTATAAGCTCTTCTTCAGACAGTTGAGAGCTGCCCAAACGGACACTTGATCACTTATACACCTCTGCTTTAAAGAAGCCCTTGAGAAAATGGCTCAAAGGCACGATGCCACATGTGCCTCAGCTATGCAAATGAAGTCATGAATAACCCGCAACCTCCTTCCTTCTCAAATGCATCCACGGGCTTAAAATAATAAATAAATCCACACACTATAAGAACACACATTTAGAAACTGGGATCTTCACTGTATATCCGAGCACGAGGGCGTCATTAGCGAGCGCGCCGTCTACAGATATATTTACACGCTTAACTCTTGTGTGGTGTTCATATTTTTGTTACTCGTTTACTTTGTTACTTGTATTTAATTCAGCAAAATTAAGCAATTCTACATTAAAATGCTTTACACATGCTCGCTTCACCTAAATTGCAAGCAATATAAACAGCTTACATGGTTAATATTTACCCTTTACCTTTCTTATGTTACATTTCTTTTAAAAAGTGCTACTCTTTTTTTATTAGTTTTTTAATAAAATGTAAAAGAAAATGAATT
Source organism: Astyanax mexicanus (assembly GCF_023375975.1). Classification (NCBI taxonomy): domain Eukaryota; kingdom Metazoa; phylum Chordata; class Actinopteri; order Characiformes; family Acestrorhamphidae; genus Astyanax; species Astyanax mexicanus. The sequence goes on along the minus strand of NC_064421.1, from coordinate 46,688,871 downwards.
AAACTCAAGATATGAGTAGAAAATTTGTTTAGTTTCAAATTTACAAATGAAGCAATGTTTATTAACCCTTGGCCAAACATACTGTACGTAATATAAATGTGTAGGGGGGGGGGTGTACAGTGTGTGTTTATCGAAAATGTGTTTTGATATATGTTTTTCACAAAAAATGAGCCAATGCCAATGAGTTTGAGTTAGAAAAAAATATTTTTTTAGTATCATTTGATGAAAAATGAAAACCGGAACACCACACAAGAGTTAATTTTCCAATAAAAAAAATTTCAAGAAAAAGATGGATGATCACAAGACATCAAACCACGTTATCCATAAAGTTATCCAAAAGCAGTGTGCAAGACTGGTGGAGGAGAACATGATGCCAAGATGCTTCATTAGCACATTATTCTTATATCCTCTGTATAAACTAACTGAGGTTCAGAAGTTGCCGAGTTGCCGATTTAGAAACTGGGATCTGGGAACTGTACATCCGAGCACGAGGGCGTCATTAGCGAGCGCGCCGCCGTCTGCAGATATATTTACACGCTTAATTTTCCAATTAAAATTCTAAACGCTCTGACCAATCCCGGCTCCCCGGTTCATGAATAGGCGATTAGATCTCCCGCCGAGCCGATTTCCGCTCGCCGTTACGCAATCATAATAATAAAAGCGAGCGGGTCGGTTATTAATAGTGCAATATCACACAGCTAGCAGCTCTGACTGAGTGATCTGTTCAGAAGGCCATTACGTGTGCGGCTGTAGTGTGTGTGTGTGGGGTGTGTGGGGGGTGTTGGGGGGAGGGGTAAGCCTTAAGGCTTCATTAAAAGTGAATCAATACACTGCAAGCTGCGTGCATTCCTGAATAGAAGAGCGAGTTAGAGTTGGAGTGCCATCCTGTTGTCAGGACATCAACGCCAAGGCTGCTTCAGTCATCGGTACTCACACTTACACACTGCAACACTTACACACTTTTTTTTCTCCAAGAAAGATCTGAGACCGACAAACTGATACACACGAGTTATTTTCATGACTGATATTTACATTGTAGATTCTCACTGAAGGCATCAAAACTATGAATGAACACACGTGGAGTTTTATGTACTTAACTATAAAAAATGAGCTGAACCTCCACAGTCACCGGACCTGAACCCAATCCAGATTTGAGGTTTGGGGTGAGCTGGAGCTTCACAGAGTGAAGAAGACAAAGGAGCAACAAGTGCTAATAAACAAACACCTCTGGGAACTCCTTCCTTCCTTCAAGACTGTTGGAAAACTTTTCATTTCAGGTGGCCACCTCTTAAAGAAGCTCTTTGAGAGAATGAGAATGCCAAGAGTGTGCAAAGCAGTAATCCGAGCAAAGGGTGGCTATTTTTTTTTAGTTATTTCACTTTTTTTGTTAGGCTGAACTACTTGATTTTTTGCACCAAGAGTGGCATAAAGTTATCCAAAAGCAGTGTGTAAGACTGGTGGAGGAGAACATGATGCCAAGATGCATGAATAAACCAGGGTTATTCCACCAAATATTAATTTCTGAACTCTTAAAACGTTATGAATATGAACTTGTTTTCTTTACCTATGATGTTATGAGATTTTTTCTTATATCTTATTTATCTTATTAAAATGCTGTTTCTTTTATTATTTATTTATATTTTTTTTATATTTATTTTATATATCTTCTCTCTATGTAATTGTAAATGAGGGCCACCCTCAATGGACTCTGAGTTTAAATGAAGGTTACTGACTGATTTGAGATCTGAAATCTCTGCATCTTCTTTTGTTATTTCAGCCATTTCTTGTTTTCTGCTAATAAATGCTTTAAATGACAGTATTTTTATTTGGAATTTGGGAGAATTGTTGTTTGTAGTTTATAAAATAAAACAACAATGTTAGTTTCTGATTCAGAAACTGAAGTGCTCTCTTAATTTTTTCCAGAGCTGTATGTTGGATGTACTGTAAATCAAATGCATATTAAAGCAACAATTACAGTAGACTTTTAAAAGTCATTTGTAGAGGAAATGACCGATTAAGTCACTTGTTAAAACTCCTTTCATTACCTCCCTTTAGCCAGCAACACCTTGAAAACAGAAAATAACCTTTTTTACGGAGGTGACCAATTACGCTGCCATCGTGCAGGAGGACCTGAGGGAGAACAGGTGGAGAAACAATGCTGAGCTCAGGACCCAGAGGGACCATAAAACGTAATTGGGCTGGCTAGTTATGATGAGACACTCAGTAGCACAGAGCTGGAGAATGTGTGTCTGTGCGAGCGCTTAAGTGTGTGCTTGGGTAAGCAAAGCTAAAAAGAGGGAATCCTCAGTCCAGAGCCAGTCCTGACCAGATGGCAAAAGCTATTTCATCACATAATAATGAATCACCTCAGAAGAGCTGGCCACCAAAGACATTAACCCCTTTAAAATGTTGAGGTTTAGGGGGGAATCAGCATCTGCTTGTAAACAGTACTGGGCCAAAAAAATAAAAAAATAAATAAATAAATAAACACTCTGCTCAAGCAAGAGTTTAAAACACATTCTATAGCCCTATCCGGATATTTCACACTTCTACTCAGAGATAAAACTCCTGCATCCGGACTGCAATTGAAAAAACAGGACATTGTGTTTGTGTCACACGACATCGAGTTCAGTAGCTCCTCCATTTCCACTCACTGTTGTGTTTTTAACGTGGATCTCCATGGAAACTGTGTCGCGCCCAAAGTGTAATTACAGTGAGCGGCAGTGGACAAAAAGCTATTTTATTAAACGCGAGGAGACGAAACTCAAGCGATGTGCGTCCGGACGGGACTAAAATAAACAGAGGACCACGGAAAAATAATAAATAATTTTGCCTGTAATTTTCTCAGAGGACGTCTTAAAAAAAAACGAACATGGTCGCTCTGGACGGGAATAAAATCACAGAGGATAAAACACCCCCATAAAAAAGAGAAAATTACCCCAGGACCCCTTGCCTGTTTTTGACTACGATTTTAGATTACCTTTATTTAATAAAGACTTCTAATTGTTATAAATATGTTTGTCTGATTTATGCCTGGTCAACAGACAATATGTCTTGTTTATAAGAATGTACATAGAATGTATTATGTATTATTGTATACAGATGTATTAATATAATGCATATAATTACATAAATAAATCAGAGTTATACAGGAGTTTCAGTAAAGTTTCTCCAGCAGTAAGGCTGGAGCAGTATTAGCTTTAGCCGCTAACCGTGTTAAGCGCTATCTCTTTCACCATTTACAGGTAAATATTATTGGCCTGTAGCCTGCTGCTATCCCTAGCTAGCACTGCTGAAGCAGCATTAGCATTATCCACTAAACTTTAGCTCTTTCACCGTTAGGAGGTGAGTGTTATCGGCCAATCGGAGTGTTAAAACAAGCTACGTGGGACGAACCTCTAGCTTACTGTCAATAAACTGAAGTGCTTTACTCACCCAAATAAACACGGTGAGTTTTAAGGAGAGAAATCTGTGTAGATTAACACCCAGCACTCGTTTGAATTTTTTGTTTAATAAAGTTTTGTCCATTTAGGTACCCCGAATGGCGAGACCTGCTGAATTAGAAGGAAAACATGGCGACACCCCTGTTCCTTACTAGTGTCTCATAATGCGCCTTATAATCTGCTGCCCCTTTTTTATGAAAATAGACCAGAAAATAGACGTTTATTGATAGAGCGCCTTATAATCCGGAGACCCTTAGGAAAATACAGTTATAGCTAAACAATGGGTATATAAATATGATATAAATCAGAAAATACTTTAGGCCTATAGAATGCCTTGTTAAAGTCTTTGCTGAACTGTTTCACACCTTCACACTCCTCCAATCCCAGGCAATTACCGAAACGCAGCTGTCCACCAACCTGCTGACCTTTTAGTCTACAGCTACAATCAATCTTGTGAAAGATCAAGCAGAGGATCAACACACAAAAGGACTTGCTGTTACGCAGAGGTAAACACACACACACACACACACTGTCTCTTCACACTGCAGAGACTCAGACAGAGACTTTCAGCTGATGTCCCTGAAGAGATCAATAGATGGGTATTGCATGACCCTCGAGGACCGGCGTTAAAAGTCTGGGGGGTATTGGATTTCAGTGTCTCGGCATCGCGGGGACATATTTCAGCCCAAATTTAACTCCGGCTACTTTGAGAATTTCTCCACGGCTGCTGCCAGCTGGAGCGCATTGGGCATATTTTGCTGTGTGGTTGGACTTTAAAGGCTTTGCTTCAGGGTGAACAAGCCTCAGGTACAGCAACAGAACAGCAGCACAATCATTTTTTCAATTGCACATTGCACCAGTAAGAGCTGAAAGAGTGTGAAGGATCAATTAGCAGGGTAAGAGCACAGTTCTGCTCAAAATATTGCACACAATGCACACAACATTATGTTATGGTGACATACCAGAGTTCAAAAGAGGACAAATTGTTGGTGCACGTCTTGCTGGCGCATCTGTGACCAAGACAGCAAGTCTTTGTGATGCATCAAGAGCCACGGTATCCAGGGTAACGTCAGCATCATACCACCAAGAAGGACCAACCACATCCAACAGGATTAACTGTGGACGCTGTAAGAGGAAGCTGAAGCTGTCTGAAAGGGATGTTCGGGTGCTAACCCGGATTGTATCCAAAAAACTCGCCTATAAAACCACGCCTGAACAAATCACGACAGAATTCAATGTGCACCTCAACTCTCCTGTTTCCACCAGAACTGTCCGTCACCACAATAAATTATTGCGGTCTAAAACCAGGTGTTTCAGTTTCATTGTCTAACCCCTGTATATATAAGCAACAGCTAGAGCTCGAGCTGGATGCACAATTTAACATGCCGTTAGATAAGCACACATACGCTTCCTGCATTTAAAATGATGTTTAACGATGTTCGGCGATCGTTACGCTGCCTTTTTATCGATTTATCAGTCACATGACACAGCTAATTGTTCACAGACAAAAAGCTTTCCCTTTATTCGACTGCAGAAAGAAAATTAACCAGCCAATCTTTGTCACCTATTGATCGTCTGGACGTGGAATCTGTGAATGCTGCGCTGCTACAACACTGTGCATCCGTGATGAACTGATAGTATTCAGCGCTGTGGAATTGCTTTCGCTTTGAGGAAGATTATTGTGCCAGTAAACAGGTTTCCAGCATCCTGTTACCAGACACCACAACTATACATTAAAAAAGCATCCGAAATTATAAACCATGCAAATAATTTCCCATTCTGATGATTTATATGAAAAGCATTCCTGAATCTACTGGGCCAAATCTGCCTGACTGTATGCATTGCACTGCTGCCACATGACTGTCTGATTGGATAATTGCATGGATTGGTTTTGAACTCCAGAAAAAGTATTTGAGTGTACACAATATCAATCCAGTGGGCTTCTGTCACAGCTCTGAAACTCGCATATAATAATTCACTAGTGTGGGTTTATGCAAATGAAGATTTCAAAAAAAGAATGATTGCAGCTTTTGTGACAGTCTAGGAAACATCAGAATGGAAACATGACTGTAAATACACAATATACACTGCAGTAATACTGCATTTAATCAAGAACTGCTAATGGATGATCATTTTAACAAATAAAGCTCTGGAAAAAATTAAGAGACCACTTCAGTTTCTGAATCAGTTTCTCTGATTTTGCTATTTATAGGTTTATGAGTAAAATGAACATTGTCATTTAGAGCATTTATTTACATGTTCTCCTCCACCAGTCTTACACACTGCTTTTGGATAACTTTATGCTGCTTTACTCCTGGTACAAAAATTCAAGCAGTTTAGCTTATAGGTTATATATATTATATATACACACACTGTATTTTGCTGGATCTAGACACATTTCTCTTTTAAAAACTGTTTATTTGGGTGAGTAAAGCTCTTCCATTTTCCTACAGTAAACTTAGATTGACAGATTTCCACTTAGACTAGCCTGATAGCGCTACACTGAGGAACCCTGAGGGTTCTGGTGATAATCCGGGTGATATTAGCTAGCGGTTCATCCCACGTAGCTTGTGTTAACACAGTAAATGTGCAGCTACAGGCCGATATATTCATCTCTGAGCGGCGAAAGAGCTAACCAGCACTTAGCCGTGGTTAGTGGCTAATGCTAATGCTGCTCCAGCAGTGCTAGCTGAGGTTAGGAGCAGGATACAGGCCGATAATACTCCCATTTCAATGGAAAAATATCTGGCATGGATAGCGGGTAATGCTAATACTGCTCCATCAGGCTACAGAACGGCAAAAGAGCTAGCGCTTAGTGCGGTTAGCAGCTAATGCTAATACTGCTACAGTATGAAGTCTCGGTGCTGGAGAACTAAACTATGGAAATAAACTATAACGATGTACTTCAGTGGAGTGGCTTTACTGCTCCTTAATACCTAAAAAATCATACATAAGGAGCAACAGATTATAAGACATTTGCACATTGGAATAATTGGTTAGTTCTATAGTGTATATATATATCTGTAGCTTTAAAGTGCGCATGGTTATGCTGTCCTTGGAGTTATAAATGCTTGAGCATTTTCATATTAAGCCATGCCCTCAAAAGCACCTGCTATTTTTGTAATACTACAGGGATTCTGAAATAGATATGGCTTCTTCTGCACCGACCACAAATCATGTTAGCTTTCTATATCTCCCACTATGATGCAACCGCTCCTCCTCTCTTTCAATATTCTTTTCAATTTCTGCTTCTGCGGCAGGGTGAGAGGGTTTCGCTCTGAGGGCTGTAAAGGTAAAACTAATCCATATCTGAAAATGACAAAAAAAAAAAAAAGCACTTACGATTTTTGCCCGCAAAAAAAGTAAAAAGACAGAATAATTTAAACAGAACTATGATTAATTTATTTGAGGTTATATTGCAGTTGTTTCTCTAAGAGTGGCAGGATCAACGCTTGGTATCAGTTTTCTGTTGGCTGATTTCCAACTGAAAGTTATGAACTGTACAGGGCTAGGATAGTAGCATTAGGCTAAGCTAACTTGACTACTTTCTTAACGTCTTTCTCTGTCTACATTTCTACTCACATTTAACTTAAGCAGCAGTACTGAGGTAAATGTATGCCTTAATTACTTTGCTAAAGTTGAAAGTTAAAAAAGTAGACTAACACTGCTGAAGTACATTTATTACTAAAACTGCATTGCTGAGGTAAATGTGTGACAAAAGTAGCACTGCTGAGGTTAAAATATGGTGTTTTGCTGGTGTGTCTGATTGGGATATTCAAGATATTCATATATTAAGTGTCTGGGGCTCTGAGTGGTTCAGTGCATCACTAAATCGGGGACAAATGTGGGATTTATAAGAGAGGCTTTGTGCAGTGGTCAGACTCATCTTATTACATTGCAGAAGCTTATTGAAACAATGCTAAAGTGAATGCTAAAAGCTAAAGGCTAATTCTTACACGGAGTGGCCTCCTCTTTCTCTGTTGGTTTCTCCTCCGCTCTGTGAGGCTGTCCCTTGATCTTGTACACCAGAGCCAGCAGGCGTCCTTTAATAGACATGTCCTGCTCCTCCTCCTCCTCCGCCATAGGAATACCTGCAGGAACACAGAGACGTCAGTGAGATTAATCCAGCACATGTGTCTCACAGGCCACTGTCTTCAGGCTCAGTATTTTTAACTCCACTTTCAATTTTTTTCCCCTTTTCTCTTCTCTTTAAGTCACAGCGTGGTGCAGCTGGGGCTGATCTGAGCAGATACTGTTGTTGGCGTCATTTCATTGTACCCCCCTCCTCCACGACTCCAAACGGGCTCCAAAGAGCCTTTTCAATTATTTAAGACAACAGCTACGACGTCAGAGCTATCAGCCGAGCACTGAACTATGACTTATCTGCAGAGAAAGGCTTTACGCTGGATAGAAGTTAAGAGAAGGAGAAAAAACGCAGCACTGCAGCCGTTTTTAGACTTTTACACAGTAAAAGTCCTTTTACACTGAGTACATTTCCAATTTTTTTTTATCAAACTAGAACAGTTTACAGTGGTTTACAAAGGGTATTCATAATGCTTTAACTTTTTCACATTTTGTCACCAAGCTAAAATGTATTTTATTGAGATATTTATAGCACAAAATTGTGCAGTGTAAGAAAAATATGTGGTTTTCAAAATTTTAAGCAAATAAAAATCTGAAAAGTGTGATATACCAATACTTAGTTTACCCTTTTTTATATTTCCCCAATTTACAAGGCCAAATACCGAACCCACTTATTTAGGACTAGTAATGACTCTAATCTTCTAATACATCAGTTCACAGATGCATTGTGCTGATCGACATCACCCTAGGAGTGATGAGGGGAAAGAAAGAGCGCCATCTACTGTACCCTCCCAAAGAGATCAAGGCCATTTGTGCTCTCTCAGGGCTCTGGCAGCTGATGGCAAGCTGCATGACCGGGATTCGAACCAGCGATCTCCCAAACATAGTGGCAGCGCTTTAGACCGCTGGACCACTCAGAGCCCAGTTGAGCCACATTTAACTTTAACTTATAGCAGCAAGTCTTTTGGGGTATGTCTCAACTTAAAGTTGTCCTGTATACAGCTTCTCCCACCTGAGCTGCGGATCTCTGGTACAATATGTACAATAAATTAAACGTTTCGGCAAATGAAAATATTTTAGACTTCCAAGGGTTACACGTGCTTTCCTAACGAAGAGGCTGATCTTACCACAGTGTAGACTGAGCTCATTGTGGAAGTCGTACAGCTCCTCCTGTATGTCCTCAGGGCACGGACAATCCTCCCCCATACTGAAGTTCAACAGCATGTTAATCTGAGAAAAAAACAGAAATATAATTTCAGATCAATGATCATATTTTATCCAGCATAAACCACGACTGCACAACTATGTTGGGGGGATTTGAAAAGAGAGAGTAAGACAGATAAAGATAGAGAAAAAAGACAGAGTCATAGATAGATAGATAGATAGATAGATAGATAGATAGATAGATAGATAGATAGATAGATAGATAGATAGATAGATAGATAGATAGATAGATAGACACACAGACAGGAAGAGGTAGTGAGAGAAAGACTGAGGTAGAAACTAAGAGAGAGAAACGACTGAGACAGACAGACAGACAGACAGACAAGGGGTAGTGGGAGAGAAAAAGTGTTGTACAAAGAGAGAAATTACAAGAGATAAACAACTGAGACAGACAGACAGACAGATATGTGGTAGAGAAAGAAAGGGTAAGGTAGAAACAACAAGAAAGAAATGACTGAGACACACAGACAGACACACAGACAGAGGTGAGGTAGAGGGAGAGAAGGAGTGAGGTAGAAACAAAGAGAGAAACTACTGAGTCAGACAGACAGGCAGACAGATAGGGAGAAAAATAATGGGATAGAAACAAAGAAAGGGAACAACAGAGAAACAAAAGAGATGAAGGGATGAATAGAGAAACAGAGAGAAAAAGAGAGAGAGAGAGAGAGAGAGAGAGAGAGAGAGTCAGAGAAAGGAAAAGAGTGGTGGTGTGCTGAAGTGTGAGGTGAATATATAGTCTAGCTGCAGCCTTGAGGTGTTACTGGGTGGGAAGATAGGTGTGAGTCGCAGGAGAGAGAGAGAGAGAGAGAGAGAGAGAGAGAGAGAATAAAAGCTGAGAAACACTGACAGACTCAATGACAGCTCAGACCAGAATGAATTCTCTCAGCCTTGTGGTCACTGTGTAGGAAGGACACAGAGACAATAGCACAGAAACACATACTTTATAGCTCATAAAATCAAAGAACATTGTGGTGTTTCCTAAGAAATTTAAAAAGTGAAGGGATGTTTACAAAAACCAATACCGTATCCAACAAAGGCAAGTACTCCCAGCAGTCTGAGGAAAGCACAGCTCCCCAGCACTGATATATCAGCTAACAGAGGCCTGTGCTGACCAGCTGTTTCTGTTACTGAGCTGCTCTACAGACAGACTCAGGAGATCCTTTGTCCCGAGAGCCATCTATCTAATCATTCATCCATCTATCAGATAAATAGGGATTTCACTATTTGGTAGTTTCTTTATATGGAGTAGTGAATGTATTAGAGTGGGCTGTACCTGTTCCTGTGGTGGGGAGCGGAACTCTTTGGTCTTCTTGGCGGTGACCGCCGCAGACATGTTGAGAGCCAGCATTAACTCATTGTACCGGAACTTTTGGTTGTACTGCAGTTTTGCCACAAACGTATCAGAGAATGAAACGATGGCCTCGATACGGTGCCTCAGCTCACAATCACAGAAATAGTGAAGAAGTTCACACATCTGTGGAGAAAAGTAAAGACATGACATTAATACAGATAAAAAATCACACAATGAGAGCTATTACATTACTCATTATTACAAAAATAGATGATTACAAATTTAATTCTATTTTAATACTTAATAATTTATTTATTTAATCTCAACATGTAAAATTATGTAAAATACTCATGTTAATAGACCTGAGTTAAACACAAAATTGTTCTACACATAACATATTACAAATTTGATTAAATAATTTAATGATAAAACAAAAAATTAAATATTTAATGTCTGGTGGTTGCTATGATATTTTTTTGGATCGTCTAAATTTTAATGTGTATGCAAAACCTGTTACAAGTTATGACATTTTATTAAAATACCTTAATATCAAAATATATTTAAATTACACTAACACAATTAACAAAAATACAAAATTTTGATTAAGCTAAACTTGTGTATTATTTTATCTAAAAAGTAATACTTTATGTGAAGGGTAAGAGAAAGGACCAACTATGATGTATAAGCGAATCATATTATGTTAATGGAAAATTAACACCAAATAGCTGACAGAAGGTAAAAAGTCCATCATCTTCTTTGATTTGTGAAAAGTTATTGTAGAAAAACTCATCTTTCTACAGCACTAAAATTTTCATTTAAATTTATTTGTAAAATATTGATTTTTCCATTCATTGGGCTGTTAATTAGGAGTGGGCGATATAACCCTAATTTAATATCACAATATTTCATGGTAATTTCGCGATAATGTTACTCTTGGTGATATGACCAAACACTGCAACCACTGCAACAAAATGATCTAGACTGTCATGATACAAACAATAACTAAAATAAATGATACTGGATATATATTATCTGTCTCTAATAGATATACAGCTCTAGAAAATAAATAAGAGACCACTTAAAATGATGAGTTTCTTTGATTTTACCAAATTGAAAACCTCTGGAATATAATCAAGAGGAAGATGGATGATCACAAGCCATCAAACCACCAAACTGAACTGCTTGATTGTTTGCACCAGGAGTAAAGCAGCATAAAGTTATCCAAAAGCAGTGTGTAAGACTGGTGGAGGAGAACATGATGCAATGACGCATGAAAACTGGGTTATTCCACCAAATATTGTGTAGATTTTTGAACTCTTTTTTTGTTATTTCAGCCATTTCTCATTTTCTGCAAATAAATGCTCTAAATGGCAGTATTGTCAATGTTGTCTGTAGTTTATAGAATAAAACAGCAATGTTCTTTTTACTCAAACATAAACCTATAAATAGTAAACACACAAACTCTGATGGGGCAAGTTCAGTGTTTGGACTGTGGTAAGAAATGGGACAGCACTATTTAGTGCTATATAACTGTTTTAATAAATATATAAGTCAATTTTAAGCACAACATTTTAACTAATTAAATTCATTAAAGGTCTGCAGGGCGCAAGCGACAGAAATGTGTATGTTTCAAGAAGGCGCTGGATTAAAACAAACGACCTCTTCTCCATACCTGTCGTTTGACTGACTCAGGTAATCTCTTCTCCAGCAGACCCTTGATGGGCTGCTTGTTGTCCTTCGCCTCCTCCTCTCCAGCCTCCACCGCCTTCTCCTCCGCTCCCGTCACCCCCTCCTTCTCTGTAGCCTCCCCGACTCCATCCTCCCTCTGCTCCCCGAACACGTTCGGCTCAATGAGGAGCAGGATCATGTGAACGTCCTGACTGGCGAAGACGCCCATGGTTAACAACGTGCTGATCAGTCTCAGAATGGGCACGAACTGGTACTCCACGCTGCCCCCTACAGGGTCTCGGATGTGGTGTCCTCCCCCCTGAACGGCCTCCGTCAGCATGCTGATGGCCTTCTCCCGCAGGACGTCCAGAGGGATCTCAGGGCTGTAGAGGTGCTGGTCCCGCTTGGTGCTGATGAAACAGGGCGGAGCGAAGCTGAGTTTGGGCTTTAGGGACGTGCTGAGCCCAACACCGGGAGGCTGGTGGTGTTTGGAGGCATCTGGGAAGAGTTTGATGCTGCGGGTTTCTGGCGTGACGGGGATGATGAACTCGTTGTTCATCATCAGACGGGCAGCTTTGGCGGTCTCCAGATGGATGCAGATCAGAACGTTGTAGAAGCCCTCTCGCAGCATGCCCGACAGGTACTGGTTGTCGATGGTGTAGAGGAGCTGGGATTGGTCCAGGTGGCTGCAGAGGGCGTGGGCGACGCGTGTGTTGCCGAGGGCGCAGAGAGCGCAGTAAAGCTTTAGCGTGTGGTAATGGAACGTGCATAGATCCTCCTGCTCAGAGAGCTCCATGATGTCCACACAGCTGCAAGAGGACGAAGCAGAACTGGGATTAATCAGTTTTTTGGTACCAATACCAAAATAATTCTCTTTTTAATACTTTGTTTTTTAATTGTAACCAAAAAAATATATATTTAATCATTCTCACACAATGTATTTATTTAACAGCCGATTATGAGTAATCTCATCCTCATACTGTCACCATGACAGACTCCATCTTTCTGGATCTTGTTGAAGCAAACAGTGAGCAGAGTGTTTGTGGCGCTTTATTAAGAACACGAATCATAGCTTGTGCCTAAATTACAAATATTTTTTCTACATATATTACTTTATGCATTGGAATTTTTAAAAGTAAAAAAAAAAAAACATTTGTATGCATTGGCAAACTTAAATTATATTAGTGGTGTCAATTAATTAAAAATGAATTAGAATCATGATTCTTTTTTTTATACTGCAAGTTCCCTGTATTTTTGAGAGGCTGTAATCATAGTGTAGTGTGGTTCAGGTGAGACAGGAAAGAGATTTCTTTGTGTATTATAAAATTAAATGAATGAAAGAAAGACAGAATGAGTTATTGAGAGATAAATTAGCCTAAATTAGCCAGAAATAGCACAAATTAGTAAGAGACAGCTTGAGTTAGCGAGAGACAGTGCAAGAGCAAGAGACAGTGTGAGAGTGAGAGACAATGTGAGTAAGTGAGAGGTATTGCGAGAGACAGTGCAAGAGTAAGAGACAGCACGAGTAGACGAGAGACAGCTCTATGCCTAATACATTACATTCGCTGGACACTTTGGCATGTAGTTGTGTCCCCCACTAACCTTTAAAAGTCTATCAGATTCTACGTTTGTGTAGTGCACCTCTTGGTGAGAGATCACTGACTGTACATTTTGTCCAGCTTTCAAAATTTTAAGAGCGGGTGCATCATCAGAGTAGAAAGACGCTTCTCTCAGTTCGATGGCATACAGAATTTTGAAAATGCTCAATGCAATGTACTAAAATTACAAATTAAATCTAGGGCATTTTTAAGGACTTTTTGGCATATTCTGCCAAATCTGTGCCATTTCTGTCCCCAGGAAATAAGTAAGAAAGTAAGAAACTACTTAGAACACTGAAAAAATAGCATATAAACTATAAACTTTACCATGAAATATAATTATTAAAATCCTTCAGATGTATTTTTTTGCATGGTTGTGTGACTCCAAATTCCATCTATGTCTATATTTTTTTTATTTCATAATGAATCCATAATATTTAAGTATAATTTGACTAAAATACACATTTTAGTTGTGTCCCTAGGTTTCACTCAGTCCTGTTACTGTAACACATTACCCTGAACATCTGAAACATCTGGAACATTCTACACAGAAAGTCACATCTACAACAGGAAGTGACATCAGCTGGTTCTTCTGAAGATCATGGGAAGATCAAAATTAAGTTTCCTCATTAGTTTTTTTTTTCTGTATATTTAATCTTATTGCAACTAAGACAGAGGAGCTCAATCTCAACACTCAGTCCTGTTACCAACATTAATTTTTAGATTATATATAATTATTTTTTTAATTTTGTGAAAATCACTAGAATGTGCTATCAGCATAGCTATTTTTCATGTTTTCGCTAATTCTATGATAAAAACTCAGTCCTGTTACTGTACTTTCAGTCCTGTTGAGTGTGTTCCAGTAACAGGAGTGAGAGTGTTTAACATGGCAAATCCATGCTCTGTGTTTAAAACAGGCCAAAATAGCTGACAGGAAAAAAAACTGGACCAATAAGCTTCACAATTGTCTGATAATGGGCGTGTTCTTTATTCATGTCGAAGGTAAAGCCAATAAACCTGCATATATGAGTCTACAAGATGTAGTATCTTCTAGCTGTGTGTGCATCATTTAGCTAAAAATCTTCTGTGTGAAAGCAAACCAGCAGCAATAAGCCCCTCCCCCAAACAAGCCCAGAAACAATCAAAACCATGCTGTGTAGGGAGTTGTCCGTTCAGGGCGAGTGTGTGTTTAAGTGTCCTCAGCTTGTCTGTGTAAGTAGGGAAGGAACCAACCTATACACATGATTAACTATCTCATTATATACCAGAATGAGCTCAGTGCCTGAGCCTGAAACTGTTCGACTGGCTAATGAGGAAAAAAGGTGTAATAAGGGTCAGTTTATATTATGTAAATAAGCCTAAGCTAAGTGATTCCCATTAGTTTTTATTTACTCATGTCATTTATACCACTTATACCATTAGCATCCCTGAAAGTTATTATTCTTCATGTTTCAGAGGTTTGTCCAGTAAAGTTAATAAGGATAACATTAAATATCTGCTAAGAATCTGCTTAGAATAAGTATATCTGTTCAAATTCTTTTTCTCTACTTAAGGAATCATGTAGTAACTTTAGGTGCTCTTATCTGAGGAGCAGTTAACTTGTGGTTTCTGAGGCTGGTAGCTCTGATGAACTTCCTGTACAACAGTGGAAACTCTTGCTCTTCCTTGTCTGGGGTGGTCCTGATGAGAGCCAGTTTCATCATAACGTTTTTGATGATTTTTTGCAATTTCACTTCTTGATTTTTTTTTCTTTACTTGAATCCTAGTTACATAGTTTTTGCCATAGTATGAATTTAAACCTTACTCATTTAAAATATTAAATACATTCAAAATATAAAACATATTCTGGTTTGTTTAACACTTTTTTATACCACATTAAAATAAGGCTCCTTTATAAAGAGTTTATAAATAGTTTATAAAGTATTTTATTTATGGTTACAAATTAGTGGTTATAAGTTGTAAATACTTTAAAAACATTAATAAGCACTTACTCTTATTTTCTCCTCTGATATATAAATTACAGGCTGAATTATCTACTGTTTTTCTCTGAACTCTTTTTTTCGTGGTCCTCCGGTAATTTAGTCCTGTCCGGATCCACAGTGAGTGGAAATGGAGGAGCTACTGAACACCGCGATGTCATGTGACCGAGAAAAAAGCCTAAAAAACTCTCTGGTCCTCCTGTTTTTAATTGCAGTCCGGACAGGGTTTTATTTGTGTGTGTGTGTGTGTGTGTGTGTGTGTGTGTGTGTGTGCACTAACCGGTTCTCCTCAGGTATGTGCACAGCCAACATCTGCAGGGGTTCGATGCACTGCACCTGCCAGCCGTGCCGTTCACTGACCCGCGCCGTCTCCACCTTCAGGAAGGTGTTGGGCATCCTGCTCCACAGAACTGCTTTAATGGTCTGGACATCCAGCCGGGGAGGACACTGAGGGACCGGGTTCTTGTGCTCGCTCTTAAAGATGGCTGAGGATAGCGGCATAGTGTTCTGCAGATAAAGAAAACCAACAGTGATATGGAATACATAAAGTGAATCGGATTATAATATGCATTATGCAACACTAGTAAGAAACATGGGTGTCGCCATGTTTACCTTCTAATTCAGCAGGTCTCACCACTGGGTGGTGGTGGGGGGTAGCTAAAGTAAAGCTAAGTTACGTAAACAAAACTGTAATTCTTAAGAAAAAATACACCTTTTCTTTTCGAGTCAAACTGGATGGTGCTGGATGTTACTCTAGACAGATTTCTCCCCTCAAACCGGTTTATTTTGGGCGGGTAAAACGCTTCTGTTTATTTACAGTAAGCTTAGATTTCCATTTTTTTTTTTCGCTTATGTGGCCAACAGTGCTAAGTGCTAGCTCGTTCACCGTTCAGAGGCAAATATATCGGCTTGTAGCCTGCTGCCTACCTCGCGGTTAGCGTCTAATGCAAATTTTGCTTCAGCCGTGCTAATTAGCAGCAGGCTACAGTCTGATATACTCACCTCTGAACAGTGAAACAGTGAACAGCACTTAGCACGGTTAATGGGTAATGCTAATGCTGCTCCAGCAGTGCTAGCCGGGACTACCAGCAGGCTACAGTCCAATACACTTGCCTCAGAATGGCAAAAGAGCTAACGCTCAGCACGGTTAGCGAGTAATGCTAATACTGCTCCAAATGGCATTGGATATAAAATAAAAGAACTTTGTAAAAAAAAAAAAATGCATAATTTTTAACTTCTGCACTATTTAAGGTGGACTGGGGAGTTAGAAATAAAAGCCAAAAGCCTTGTTTTATCTGCTAACTTGTAACATCACCATACTATGCATGATTTTATGAACTGCACTGGTTAGCATTTGAAATGTTTCATAGTGTTCGTAATTGTTATAAGAAGAAAAAAGAATGAACAAAGATGAAAATGGGAAAGATGGACCAACCTTGATCTTCGCCAGTTCGAACTGGAAGAGGTTTGGACTGGTGGGCCGAACAAACACAGCGGGGAACAGCTTTGTGTTGGGCTCCACCTGATCAACAAACACAACACATCTTTATTTCAGCACTCTCTCCTTTCACAGAGACCACATGTCAAACCAGGTTAAAGCAAATGAGAGGAGACTTTGATTCTTATTCAACTGCGACATGAAAACAACAAGCAGCAAGAGTTCAGCATGTCCCTGCAGCACACGCTGCAATTAAACAGTGATGTAACTGGCAGAATAATAGAAGAGCAGAACATTTAACCCGTAGCCCTGTTTAAATCAGGTTTATTCTGGTTCAGAAGTTCCTAACACACCTGATTGAGCCAATGAAAACTCAAAAAATCAGTGTCAATTGGTACTTTTGGCAGTGTGCCAAGTCCTGCTGGAAAATGAAATCTGCATCTCTATAAAAGTTGTCAGTAGCAGAGGGAAGCTGTAAGATATGAAGTGCTGTAAGATTTTGTGGGAAAATAAAACTGCACTGACTTTAGACTTGATAATAAAACACAGTGGATCAACACCAGCAGATGACAGACACGTCTCTCCAAACCATCACTAATCATCAGTAAATTTTACATTTCATTTAAAGTAAATCAAGGGAGCAGAGTCTGGAGGAAGAGTGGAGAGACACACAGTCCAAACTGCTCGAGGTCTAGTGTGAAGTTTCCACCAATCAGTGATGGTTTGGAGAGTCATGTCTGTCATCTGCTGGTGTTGATCCACTGTGTTTTATTATCAAGTCTAAAGTCAGTGCAGTTTTTTTTTTCTCACAAAATCTTACAGCACTTCATATCTTACAGCTTCCCTCTGCTACTGACAACTTTTATGGAGATGCGGATTTCATTTTCCAGCAGGACTTGGCACACTGCCCACACTGCTAAAAGAGCAAGACATTTTTAAACAAACAAAAAGATTATTAATGTTTCAGCATCTGATCAAAGCTCACTGAATTACACAAAACACAACATATAAATAATGTACCCATTTTATATATATATATATATATATATATTTTACTAGCTCAATGGAAGCCTCTCTTCATCTGAGAGTATATCTGATATCTGTGCTCTGATCTGATATGTTCGTGGTGTTGTTCTGAGGAAGTCTCTGATGTGAGTGTTGACTCAAAGGCTGAGGAGGCACAGCTCTGTCACTCCTGATTCATCAGCTGCTGCTCATGTACCAGCCAGAGCCAATTTACAGAGATCAGTCCCCTTAAAAGAACCTGCCTGTTCTGCCTGATAGAAAAAAAAGAGGGAGTTTAAGAGGTGCAGAGAGAGAGAGAGAGAGGGAGGGAGAGGGGAAGAGGTAGGTCTGGTAAAAACAAAGTCACATGGAGAAGGAAAGCAAAACAGAAGGTCTACAGAGAAAAAGAGAGACAGAGACAGGGATGAGTAAGATATAGAGATATAGAGAGGGATAGCGAAAAACATGAACAAATAAAAGACTGAGAGAAAAAACTATAGATATAGAAACTATAGAAAGAGAAAGAGAGAGTTTAAGATAGGAACAAATAGAGAGAGAAGAGCTAACTGAGGACATTAAACAAATGTTTCAGGAAGGTTAGCCGGTAACATTAGAGAAAATAATATTCCAGGAACATTCTGAACACAGGTGGCATAGTAATGGTTTTCATCACAATGTTATTCCCAGCTACACGAATACTAAAATTATATGAAAATGCTAAAAGTAACATTTCTAAAACCAAAGAACCTTTAAAACGTTAAATAAATACATTCTAAGAACATCCATAAAACTTAATAGAATGAATGTTACAAGAACGTTAACTGTAACGTTTAGAAAGAGTTCTAGTGTGGGTGTTGCACAGGTACGAGTGGATTAGGCACAGCAGTGCTGCTGGAGTTTTTAAACACTGAGAATGTCCAGCCATCTGTTCATAAACCTCAAGCTCAGGAGTAAACACTATTTCATGGCCAGATTTGTTGTGTAGTTTATTTAATTGAATAAATAAAATGATCATTTATAAAGTGCTTTTTATATGTACTGGAATCGCTGAATCATTTTAAACTTTTAGTTTCTAACCATCACCAAAAAGCCTGTGACTGTTTTAAATAAGTTTTTTTTTTTAAAATGAGTTTATCTTTTATTTATTATTTTAATTTTTCATTTGTTTTGCTTACATTTATTTATCTATTAATTACTATTTATTTACTTTTTATTCTAATGTTTTTAATTCATTTTGATTCCTACTTTCTCAGTTCCTTATTATTATTTACTTATTATTCTTATCATTTTACTTTACTTTTACTACAATTATCTTTTTATTTATTTTATATTTTATAAATTCTTTACTTTCTTTACGTGTCAATTTGTTTTATGGTCTTTTTTAGATTTTTTTTTTTCTTTTTTACATATATATATATATTTTATTCATCTATATTAAATGTTGATTTAAAATTAGTATTTATTTTATTTCAATTTTTTTACGATTTTATTCCTTGTTATTTCTTAATGTTTTAATCCCTTTTATACAGCAAATAATTGGCAACATTGTAAATGAGGATCACCCTCAATGTATTCCCAAGTAAAAACAAAAAGTTAATTGATTAATTGATTGATATTTGTCTGATATTAAAGTTTTTTGTTTGAGAATTTGAAGAATATTAAAAATATGACAAAAAAAGCAAAAAAGCTAAAGAAACTTGTTTTTCATTGTATAACGCAGAAAGGTCCGATTTTTTTCACATTAAAGAACAGTACCTGGTATGAGGTCGCAAGCTCTTTGCCATTAACAGTGAAGGTGACCATCCCAGTGGACAAATCAATCAGGCAGCCGATCTCTAAATCCACATTACTCCTCCTGGATGAGTGAGCAGCGGTGCTGATATCTCCTCCCCAAACCATGTAACAGTTACTCCTCTTCACACTGTAAAACATGGTGCAGTTAGCCTCGCTGCCATTATTTCCACAACAACCTAAAGGCTAAACTGACCAATAGCTGAAGACCTACCTCTCGTGGACCCGGCCTCGTTCATCCCCCAGCGTCACCGTCACGGTGCGGATCTTACTCAGGTTAAAGGAGCTGCTGTAGTAATGATAGTCTGGAGTGACCCATCCAACCCACACGCAGGACGGGTCCTGACCGGCAAACACCCGGACTGAGTGATAATACTGCAGAACACATTATCAGCACATATATATTTAATATACTGTAGTAAATAAAACCGTATATGATTTAAAATGTAAATATGCCTCTTAACTCTTAATCACTTACAGTTGTTATACTGCTATAGTCAGTTCTCCTCCCGTCCTCTATGTGCTTCATAGATTTAACAACATGCCTGTAAAGAAAGAGATCACTTTAGTTTCTGAATCACTTTCTCAGATTTCTCAGCTATTTATAGGTTTATGTTTGACTAAAATGAACATTGTTGTTTTATTCTATAAACGAAAGACAACATTTCTCCCAAATTCCAAATAAAAATATCGTCATTTAGAGCATTTATTTACAGAAAATGATAGCAGAAATGTCTGAAATAACAATAAAAAAGATGTAGAGCTTTCAGACCTCAAATAATGCAAATAAAACAAAAGTTCATACTCAGAAATCAATATTTGATGAGTTTCTTTGAGCCATCAAAGCCATCAAACCAAGCTGAACTGCTTAAAGTTATCCAAAAGCAGTGTGTAAGACTGGTGGAGGAGAACATGATGCCAAGGTGCATGATTAAAAACTGTGATTAAAAACCAGGGTTATTCCACCAAATATTGATTTAAAAAAGATGATGCAGAGCTTATAACAAATAATTAATTATCAATCTTCAGACCTGTACCCCATTGAAAAGCTCTGGAATAAAATCAAGAAGATGAAGATGATGGATGATCACAAACCATCAAACTGAACTGAACTGCTTGAATGTTTGCACCAGGAGTAAAGCAGCATAACGTTATCCAAAAGCAGTGTGTAAGACTGGTGGAGGAGAACATGATGCCAAGGTGCATGATTAAAACTGGGATTAAAAACCACCAGGGTTATTCCACCAAATATTGATTTCTGAACTCTTAAACTCTTTGCATAATTTGAGGTCTAAAAGCTCTTTCAGTACAGTAATATATATATATATATATATATATATATATATATATATATATATATATATATATATATATATATATTACTGTACATATATATATTATGAACCTGTATATTATGAACCTGTGCTTGAGTTTGAGCGGCTCCTCTTCGTGAACTCCGTTCATGTCGATAGTAGGGTTGCACTTGAAGGTGGAGTGGAATTCCACGGGCATGCTCAGACGGAAGAACACCATGTCAGCATTACTGTTCTGCGTCCCAAAGGTCTTGTGGGTCGCTTTTAGACATGGAGGACTATCAATAGTGCCATCGATTCGCGTGACCTGCAAACACCAGAGCTTTAACCTCTCATCTTACTTCCAAAAAGTCCTTCAAATACATCACTGGTCTTACAATAAACCAGAAGATTTGTGGGATCTTGAACAGACATCATGGATTCTGTAATTTTCACACTATAAGGCGCACTTTAATTTTCCCAAAAAATCATCAGTGCTTTGTATATGCCGATGTGTAGATTTTTCATACTTCAGTCAGGTATTAAGGAGCAGTAAAGCCACTCTGCTGAAGTACAGGAGCAGTATTAGCATTAGCTGCTAACCACGCTAAGCACTAGCTCTTTCGCCGTTCAGAGATGAGTATTTTTAGACTATAGCATGCTGCTAACCCCAGCTAGCACTGCTGAAGAAGTATTAGCATTACACGCTAACCGTACTAAGCTCTAGCTCTTTTGCCATTTAGAGGTGAGTATTATTGACCTGTAGTCTGCTGCTAACCCCAGCTAGCACTGCTTAAGTAGTATTAGCATTAGCTGCTAACCGTGCTAAGCTCTAGCTTTTTCACCATACATAGGTGAGAATATCAGACTGCAGTATGCGCATTTACCATGTTAAAACAAGCTATGTGGGACGAACAGCTAGCTAATATCACCCTTGCTTACCAGAACACTCAGGGTTCCTCAGTGTAGCGCTGTCAACCAGCATTAGCCGCTAACTATGGCTAGCCTTTATGGAAATATGGTAATCTAAGCTTACTGTAAATAAATATAAGTGCTTTCAGAAGAGAAATCTGTGTAGATTAACATCCAGGACTGTGTATTGTCTGCTATTAAAATTAATATTAGTTAAAGTAAACGACTTTTTTTCCAATCCTTTAGCTTAGCTTATTTTAGCTTTACAGCTGAATTAGGAGGAAAACATGGCAACATCCCTGTTCCTTACTAGTGTGGCATAATGTGCCTTACAATCTGGTGCACCTTACGTATAAAAGAATAGACCAGAAAAAAGAAATACAGACACATATTAATAGTGTGCCTTATAGTGCAAAAGTCATATATTCATTTAGCTCCAATAGCTAAAAGTAGCCCTTACTGCAATGTGACCGTGATCTCTGGGCACGTTGACGAAGGTAGGCAGGCGCTTGCTGAACCACGTGGTGACCTCTCTGTTCATGTTGACGGCAAAGGGCTCGAACCCTTCCTGAAGGCCACACATGGTGTAGTACTTGAAGGTGCTCGCGTCCTTGCCGAGGTTCATACGGCCGACCTGAGAAAGCCCCAGGCTGCAGACTGGAATAAAGCCTGGGGATGAAGATGAGAGGACAGTGATCATCGTTACAGGACAGCTCGTTGTCTTTGGAAACGTACAGTAAATAACAGTGGCAAGAGGTTTGCTGCCAAAACGTGAACTGCAGGAACATTTATCTTAAGTAGCCATTCATCAACCGCGATGCTCCATCAAGCTGCTCAGTGGCTTTATGGTCATCGATACACTTTACTTCAATCTACTTGATAGGGAATGCAGGCTTGGGAATGTATTACTAAATCATTACCAGGCTTTCAAGTGAACAGTTGAACAGTTTGAGTTGAACCATGTAAACCTTAAACATGCAAACAAAAATTTAAATTCATCAATTCAATTTGAATCCAAATTCATCCAGATAGAAGTGTTCAATTGTAATGCTATTCAAAAAGAAGATTGTAAGAGGGTCCTATCTGTAACGCGGGGATGAGACGGGAGGCGGATTTATATGCGGGTAAGAACAAGACTTTAATAAACAAATAAACAAACAGGGGAATAACGAATAAATATATATAAATAAACAAACAGGGAAAACCAACACAGAGCTAAGCTAAACAGATAAGAACAAAACAAGGTTAGGGAATAAATACAATGGATAAATATGTAAATATATACAAAATAAACAAAGAAACAAACAGGCAAGAAACGTGACTAGAAATAAACAATAGCGTGTAAATACAAGAACATAGAAAGAGCAATAACGTGACGTAGTAAACAATAGCAAACGTGGCGAGACAAACGACAGAGGAAGGTGCAAAGACCGACGGAGGAAAAGGTGGCAGAGGAGGGCTACTTAAGTAACATAAAACACACTATAATTAGAAACACCTGGGGAAGGGGCGGAGCTACAAATTACACACACGTAATGGAAAAGTACAAGAGAAACACACTAGGAAACGGGGAAAACACAGGAAAACATAGCGAGGGCGTAACACTATCTTACACCTTGCACAAGCAGCATCTCAATGCTCATTGCTACCTTCCACCCCGCCAACAGTCTATTGTCACACTTTCCGCTGCATCGTTTAAATAACAACAACGCTTGTAAATATACATTTGTTGGCTGCAATCCATGACAGTCTGGTAAAACTAAATACCAACTTTCATTTCTGTCAGTTGACAACGAGTGTATTTGTACATCACTGGTCAAAAGTTTTAGAACTCTTTTTATGGTTTAGTAGTCCAGTAGCAGTGCTGTATGGCCCAGATAAGCTGCTTTTTTATTTTCTCATCTTATCCCTGACTTTATTACTGCAGTTTTTCACCTGTCAGACTAACTGTAATTCTTCTCTTCTCTGCTGAAACTGAGACTCAGTCCCTAATCATGTTAATCTGAGCTAAAGGCTAAAGCTGCTGTTTCCATGTGGGTCAGCCAGACGTGACTCTTCCTGTAGCAGTTTTTATTCTCCAGTTTCTAAGAGTCTTTATTTGAAGGTGTAGGAAACAGCACCACTCTCTGGCTTCATCAGTAATTTCTAATCTAAAGAAAAGAAAGAACTTCTACTTCTAATAGTTACAGAGTTATCTGTGTTTTATCTGTGTCTTTTTCTAGTTAAGATAGAATTGGACAGTATGGCCACACAGAACACATCTCCCTTACCATCGTCAGTCTCAAAGTCAGCAAAGCAGAGCTCTGAGCCCTTGTTTGTGATGAGGATTTCTCCGTTCAGGGTGAAGATCATGGACTTGTCCTCCATATTGATCATGCAACCCACCACGTCCCCGGCGTGCCAGCAACGACCAAACAAACGGCTGCCCTGGTGAAGACGATGACCCTGCAATTAGATCAGTAAAAGTTTTATTACTCGGATGCACCATAACAGAAACAAACATCCTAAAATCCATCTATTTAAAAAACTTTAACAACAGAATATATTTACTGTACATTGTTACAGAATGCAGAGCTTAGAGCCTTTATGTGTGATGACAGTGAAGATCACAGACTTGTCCTCTATATTGATTATGCAACTCATCATGTCTCAAGCATGTCTCAAGTGTCTCTACAGTGTCTCTCAAGGTCTCTCTCAGAGGATGCCCCTTTTCCAAAAAGTCATCAGTAGTCATTGTTTAAAAAATATGAGTTAATGCACACTTATTTATTTATATGAGTGTATTTTAATGCTGTCAATGTTAACCCTCTACAACACATTCATCAAGGCTGTCAATGAGCTGCTAGTGTTAGCGGATAGCGCAAATGCATCACTTTCTTTGATTTTCTCAAAAATGAAGGGTTTCTATTAAAGAAATGGCTGAATGAGTGTTCAAATAATTGATACTTATGACAAAATAATCACTATATATGCACGCAGATTGTAAACTTCTGAAAGATGCAAAGCCAAAAAAATCTGAAATTGATTAAATTTATTATCATGCAATTTATTAAACCAACAGACAAATGATGAGCCAAAGAGAATAGGAGAAAAGTGGTTACCAGTATCTGTTACTGGCACTCACTCCTGTTACTTCCACTCACTCCTGTTACTGGCATTCACTCCTGTTACTTGCACTCACTCCTGTTACTTCCACTCACTCCTGTTACTGTCACTCATCCTGTTACTGGCACTCACTCCTGTTACTGGCACTCACTCCTGTTACTTCCACTCACTCCTGTTACTGTCACTCATCCTGTTACTGGCACTCACTCCTGTTACTGGCACTCACTCCTGTTACTTCCACTCACTCCTGTTACTGTCACTCATCCTGTTACTGGCATTCACTCCTGTTACTTGCACTCACTCCTGTTACTGGCACTCACTCCTGTTACTTCCACTCACTCCTGTTACTTGCACTCACTCCTGTTACTGGCACTCACTCCTGTTACTTCCACTCACTCCTGTTACTGTCACTCATCCTGTTACTGGCACTCACTCCTGTTACTGGCACTCACTCCTGTTACTTCCACTCACTCCTGTTACTGGCACCAAACTACATCGACAACACAAAATAAATGCAGAACTCACTTTATAGCCATCAAACACGTAGGCCTGATCATCAGTTCCCAGTTCCACATCAGGCCGAACTCCAGGCCGAGCCCAGCCGACCCTCATATCTCCCCCAGTCACCGCCTCGAACTCGAAATACCACTTCCCCGTCTTCACAGCATACGTCCTCTCCAAGCGGAAGAAGCGGATCTTATCAATGCTCAGTCTCTCCACTACAAGACCTGAGAGAAAAAAAAAAACAAAGATATGCAGTTAATGCCACATTGTGCATTGAGTTTCATAAACTAGTGCCAGCTTTGGGCACAATCCCATTTCACCCCTATAGCAATACCACTTCTTTTTTGTGCGTTCATGCCTAGGGTAGGGTGTCCCGATTCTTGTTAGGCTGGAGGGGTAGGTTAGGGAGAGTGTTTGAGCTACATGACCCTTGAAATGAAGATTTTTTAGAGGCACACTCAAAACAGAGGTCTATGAGAATTACAGGTAAGATGGACCAAAGAAACCCAAACCCAAAATTATATAACTCAGATAACACTTTTCTTGGTGTAGAAAGCCAGTCCTCCTTCTTATATATTATAAGTAGAGTAACAGGAGGGAGAGATAACAGAGTTTAAGGGCAGTGGAGGGTTGTGAAAACTTGTTATGGTAATTCAGTGAAGTGCAGGGTATTCATAAGGTACCGGATTAAAAGAGGGAAGTGCTTCAGGCGCACTTCTCCTCCCAAAAACATAGATATTTCATAGCAATAATTAATACACTTATTAGTGATGAGACCGATCCAAATACAAGCTGTTGCTTTGAATAAAGGGTCATTTGTTTGGAGATATTTTAGTGTAGTTTAATGTTAAAAAACCAAGATATTGTTTTACATAAATTTATTTCAATTTTTTCTCCTATTTTTTTCCAATTTACACTGCCAATTACACAACCCCAATACACCAGGAAGGTGAAGACTAGCACACGCCTCCTCTGACACATATGAAGTCAGACTCCGCCTCTTTTTGAACTGCTGCTGATGCAGCATTACTTAGTAGCATCACAGCGCAGCGACTCGGTTCTGATACATCAGCTCACAGACGCAGCTTTTTGCTGATCCACATCACCCTTTGGAGTGACTAATTAATATCAGACAAAACATCAGCATTTACAACACAAATAAACATAAAATAAATGGAAATAAATTGTGTTGACAAAAATATATAAAACAAAATGTTGTTTTGCACAAAAGCATATGTGAATCCAGATTCCGAAGAATGCATTTGTTTTATTTAATTACATTAAATGAAATATTGAACTTTGTGTGTGTTTGTGTGTGCTCTCGCTTTGGGTGTGCTCTATTAAGTCTCTGATTAGAGCTTAGAGAAACATGTCGAGAAAACACTCAAGCCAGTTAATTACAGTCAGCAGTGCAGAGCACAGAGCAGAGAGCACCGAGAGCAATATATACTGCAGCTAGTTTACCTGCACTGACTGAAAGCCTAATCAGTGTGTTTTACATTTTCTCATGTTGTGTAACTGTCTAAATGACTACAATTACAAAATTGCTTTAGCAATGCTTTTTTTATTACCTGAGACTCTGACAGTCTCGTCTACAGATAAAACTTTAATTTAAAAGCCTGTGTCTCACAGTTTAACGTCCTTTTTTAAGCCAGTATTGACTGAAAAGTAGCACAAAGAAGTTTTTTTTTTATAATTTCATTTAAACTTTTTTCCCATTTTCTCCCTAATTTTGCACAACCCACTCATTAGGACTCCCCCTATCACTAGTGATGCCCCCTAACACACCAGGAGGGTGAAGACTAGCACATGTGAAGTCAGACTCCGCCTCTTTTTGAACTGCTGCTGCTGCTGTAGCATTGCCGAGTAGCATCACAGCGCTAACGCTCGGAGGAAAGCGCAGCGACTCGGTTCTGATACATCAGCTCACAGATGCAGCCTAAAAGCAACAGTGCAGATTTATAAAAGCTGTGTTATAAATGCAGAGACTGTGTATCTGAAATCTCCCGGCGGTGCTCACCCCCCTCCTGGTCCGGAGGCTCGATGTTGTAGCCGTATCCGATTAGCGTGCGGATGGCTTCACGCAGGCTGTCCCGGTTTGACTTCTTGGTGCGCTCATCCAGCAAAGCATATGGCACTAACCGAGGATTGCGCTTGCTCTTCAGATCCTACAGGGAAAGAGAACGAGGGACAGAGAGAGAGAGAGAGAGAGAGAGAGAGAGAAAGAGAGAGATAAGCGATGCTTGTACTCTCACACGCTGCTACTCTGCTCTAGGGGATAGCACTGCTAGCTGCTATTTGTTACGAATGGCCTGTCACTGCTTTTTGGCTAATTAAGAAATTAATTGGCCATTTGTCTCCATTATTATATCTGTGCTAGCATTCACTCTGCTCTTACTTTGGGAACTGAAGCAACAATTTACTGGGACACCTTTCCAGTTTCTAATGTTGGTTCTGTACTTAGGTTTTCCATGTACAGGACCAGATAAAGGTTTGGACGCACATTCTCATTCAATGTTTTTAGTATATATATATATATATATATTTTTTTTTTTCCTACATTATAAATTAATAGTTATTAATGAACTTGAACTATGAACTTGTAAATATACATGTACTATAAAAAAATATGTATACTTAATAAATTCCATATAATTTCCTTTAATAACAAAAGTCTCCAAAACAGACTTTTTTTTTACATGTTATTTTATTGTCTATCACTCTGAACATCTAAGGCCCCGTCTACAAATACTGTATATCGTCGCTGTCCAATGAAAAACACTTATCTCCAAAACAGCAACTTTACAGGAGAGGGAAAAAACCTTCTTCAATTTCAATGGAAGTCAATGTAAAAAAACTTTATTTCAGGTCATTTTGAAGAGTTTCTATTGGTCCGTTCATCAAGAAATTTTGGCACAGTGTAAGGGACAGTTTGTCTGTTCAAATTATGTAGTAAACTAAAAATCGATAAAAATGGAGATAAGTGTTTTTCATAGGACAGCGACGATATACTGTAAAACTGTCATTTTAAAGATACTAGGGTTTGTGTGAAACCAACAATATGTACATACAGCTCTATAAAAAATTAAGAAACCACTTCAGTTTCTGAATCAGTTTCTCTGATTTTGCTATTTATAGGTTTATGTTTGAGTAAAATGAACATTGTTGTTTTATTCTATAAACTACAGACAACATTTCTCCCAAATTCCAAATAAAAATATTCTCATTTAGAGCATTTATTTACAGAAAATGAGAAATGACTGAAATAACAAAAAGCTTTAAGAGTTTTAAGAGTTCAGAAATCAATATTTGGTGAAATAACACAGTTTTTTTTTCATGCATCTTGGCATCATGTTCTCCTCCACCAGTCTTAGACACTGCTTTTGGATAACTTTATGCTGCTTTACTCCTGGTGCAAAAATTCAAGCAGTTCAGTTTGGTGGTTTGATGGTTTGTGATCATCCATCTTCCTCTTGATTATATTCCAGAGGTTTTTAATTTGGTAAAATCAAAGAAACTCATCATTTTTAAGTGCTCTCTTATTTTTTGGAGCTTTGATGAAGCTGTAGATCCATCAACAACAGAGACCACAAACGATAAGATCAGAAGATCATCCAGTGCAGCTTTTTTAACCCTGGCTCAGTAAACTGACCTGCTGAATGCCGTAAGTCCAGCCTTGTTTGATCCGATCTTTGGCCCAGACGTTGTGGGCGTTCTCAGACAGCTTGTCAACCAACAGCTCTTGACCGGGGGTCAGTTTCACTTCAGACAGGTCCAGTGGAGTGGGTTTATAACCGTTAGACATCATGTAGCTTCATAGGAACACAAGACAGAGAATGAGAATGACAAAGTATTGTAAACGCGATACAGCAGAAAAAGTTGAACAAATCCTAATCCAAAAATTGTCACATAATCTGATTATTTAAGCTGTTTAGACAAGGGTTAATGTAACCAATATCATATATGCAACATTCATTATAATTTAATTATACTTCTTTTTCACATTTTTTTCTCAAAATTAGTTTTAATTCGCTTTTAGAGTGGGTTTCCTAGTTTTTATTTTTTTTTTTAATTAATTTTTAATTATAAGTGCTTAGTTTTAGTTCGTTTTTATTCATTCTAGTATTAGTTAGTTAGTATAGAGTTTTTTTCATACTTTGGACTATTTTTGAGGTACAGGATTTTAAAAAGGTGTTACGTAATAAAACTCAACAAAAGAAACCATTTAAAACAAATATTCAACTAAACACAAAAAACTGTAACAGTCCACAATCTAGCAGCCTTAAGTGCAAAATATACATTATTTTACAGTAATACTGCTGCTTAAAATAGCCAATCAGAGAGCTCAAACTGAGAAACACATAAACAATCTCAAAAAACCCAATAAACTAATTTTCATCAAAATGATCAACTCATAAATAATTCGGAAAAAAAAGCTGGTAAAGTTTCTCACAGTTTGCAGCACAGATAGAGTTTGTTCATAGCTATTATTGTAGTAAATTATATCAGTAATTAATCAGGTTAAACTGCACCTGAACAGCTGTTTAGCTCAAATATGAGGGGTATATTTGATTGATAGGTCAGATTAAGACCCAAACGCTTCAGAATATGTTTAAAACAGAACCTCCTCGATTTGATCCCCTCCTGAGTGAGATTACCGTACTGTTTACTGTTTACACCCGCCCAAACAAACCGCACCAAGGATAAAAACTAACCAGTAAAAAAAATAAAATGTGAAAACACCTTTTAGCCCTATCTGGACAGGATTAGTTTCTCAGGGGGGCGTCTGTGAAAAAAAATCACACTTCTACTCAGTGATAAAACTCTTGCATTCAGACTGCGATTGACAAAACAGGAGGATCAGTGAGTTTTTTTGGCTTTCTCGGTCACGACATCATGTTCAGTAGCTCCTCCATTTCCACTCGCTGTTGTGTTTTTAACGTGGATCTCCGTGGAAATGTGCGCCCAAACTGTAATTACGGTGCGCGGCAATGGACAAATAGCTGTCTTATTAAACGCGAGGAGACGAATCTCAGAGATGTGCGTCCGGACGGGACTAAAATTACTGGAGGACCACGGAAAAAGAGTTCAGCGAAAAACAGTAGAAAAACAGCCTGTAATTTTCTCAGAGGACGTCTGACAAAAGCACGTACATGATCGTTCTGGACGGGAATAAAATCGCAGAGGATAAAAAAACCCATAAAAGAGAAAATTACCCCAGGACCCCCTGAGAAACTAATCCAGTTTGGATAGAGCTTTAGTCCCAGTTTCTAAATATAAAGGCTTAAATAGGCCACCTACAAGGTAAACAAAT
This sequence comes from Astyanax mexicanus, assembly GCF_023375975.1. Taxonomy (NCBI): domain Eukaryota; kingdom Metazoa; phylum Chordata; class Actinopteri; order Characiformes; family Acestrorhamphidae; genus Astyanax; species Astyanax mexicanus. Next base: position 46,658,224 of record NC_064421.1, on the reverse strand, counting down.
CTCATGAACAAAGCAAATAAAAAAATACTTCTAAACACAGTTCGAAGCACACTTACTTCTTTGGGAGTTTGACTTTCTTCAGGTCCTCCTCAGCGTTTACATTGAATTGAACCACATGGCAACCCAGAGCCAACAGCGTCCTAAAAAAATAAAAGATTCAGAGCTGCTGAGAGCTGCTGCCAACACTGCTGAGAGCTTCCTCTGTACACAAACCTGAAGTGTACACTCCACAAGAACGACAAGAATGTTAAAAAGCATGCAGCAGGAATAGTGGCATTAAGAGAGGAGGAGGCTCTTTATCAGTCATTTATCAACATTTATTTGGTAGCAGACAAAAGTGTGGGTCCTGAGGATGTGCAATATTGTATTGTACATGATATAGTGATGATCATTATCTTGTACTAAAGGTAAACTAAGTAACTGTTTATTTGGGTGAGTAAAGCACTTCTGTTTATTGACAGTAAGTGTAACAGAGTTAGAATTACCAGATAATATAATTAGTGAGTTTCACCAAAATTGCTCTACTATTATAAAAATGGGTAAAAAAAGTCTAAAAAGTTCATTTTTTTGTGAAAGTTTATATTTTTGTAAAAAAAAGGTTAAATATATTTTTGGGAGCTTTTCATTTCTTGCTTTGACGTCCCTGCAGGCTGTGTCCCTCTGCTGCTGCCGTACCTCCATCAGACGAGTGAGAGCTCTGAGATGGATGGTTCGTAGCTGCTGCAGTTTCTCTCTAAAATATATATTTTCTAATCTTTATCTAGTTAAAAACTTTAAAAACACTGTTCTATAACTTTATAAAAATATCTAGTGCTCTATTTATTATAAAGTTTTGATAAGAAATGTTAACTTTATCGAGTTTAGTCTAGACATGTGCTCCGCACGTGCGGGCCGCATTATATAATTCATGTCTCTAAAGTAAAATGTGAATTAAGCTAATCCCTTTTTATCTTATTTTACTTTTTACAACCTCAGTGTGCTATACCTGCAGCCGTTCATTGCAAGACGTGAAGGATTATTTGATTTAATCTGTTTCAGGTATGTTGCTCCCTAGACTTTCCCTCCAAAGATGTTCTTTAAATATTTCTAAATATGTTATTAATTAATTAATTTTTCTAATGCTGTTGTGCTATAAGATAAAAAAATGCTTTCCTCTGTAAATTTTTGAATATGTTTTTATGAGAAAAACAAGCTATACGATCACGTACATGTTATGTTAAAATACTGTTTTAAAAAAAAAAGAACACTCAGACGAGTGAGAGCTCTGAGATGGATGTGTGCTATACCTGCAGCCGTTCATTGCAAGACGTGAAGGATTATTTGATTTAATCTGTTTCAGAATAAACAGAGTGGAAAGCAGCACTGGTCTGAGACTCATTTACTGACCAAACAGTGGTCGTTACATAAGCTTAGATTTCCAGATTTCCACTAAGGCTGGGTGCAGCAGCATTAGCATTACCAGCTAACCGCTAGTGCTAGCCACAGTTAGAAGCTAATGCTGCCCAACAGCGCTACACTGAGGAACCTTGAGTGTTCTGTTAAGCCAGGGCTAAGTACAGTCTGATAGCACAGTTAATGCTAATGCTGCCCCAGCAGTGCTAGACGGGGTTAGCTAGGGTTACAACTCTCCTGTAAAATACAGAATGTCCTTTATTATGTCCCCTTTTAAACCAATGTGCAAAGTAACTTGTTTTTTACTTCCACGAATGTCCATATATGTCCATATATATATATATATATATATATATATATATATATATATATTTTTTTTTTTTTTATTTATTTTTTTTTATTAGCTATTTATTTGGAGGGTGTCTCTTATTTTCATTTCTAAATAGAGGCAACCCTAAGGTTAGCAGCAGGATACAGTCAGATATACTAACCTTTGTACAGCAAAAGAGTTAGCGCTTAGCGTGGTTAGCGGCTAATGCTAATACTGCTTCAGTTTCGGTGCTGTAGAACTAAACTGAAACTCCTGTATAACTCTGTACTTCAGCAGAGTGGCTTTACTGCTCCTTAATACCTGACTGATAAAATTCATACATAAGGTGCACTTTCCAAGGATTTATGGGAAAATTCAAGGATTTTAAGGGCACCTTATAGTGCGAAAAATACGGTAGGCAATATATAGTATTTATTATCGCTAACAGTTACAAAGTGACCCACACACTGAGCTGTCAGCTGCACAGAGATGGCTGTGGACCTGCTGTGCTCTGATGTACAGTGTGTGTGTGTGTGTAGATGTGTTTGATTTACCTGTGTGTGTGTGTGTGTGTGTTTTTGATTTATCACTCTGGATTTATCACTCTGAAAGCGTGATCACACATATATAGGACACTTTGAAGTGTGAACATGCTAAGGGCAATACTAACATGAATACACACACATATACACACACACACACACACACACACAGATAAGAAAGGACTCACTTCAAGGTTTCAGTCGACATCTGCAGGTTGTAATTCTTCTCCGTTTCAGGCAGTTTGGAGAAATCCACCAGGCAGGGGTGCTGTCTTTTATTATCATCTCTTATCTGAGGAGGACAGTACACAAATCATTACAGCACAGCGGATCCGCTGCCCGGTACCACACAAACACTGCATGAGACAAACTGCAGAATAATGACAGGAGACAACATATAAAGAACATACAAGAAAACTATAGCAACTTGGGCTGTTACTAATGAATATGATTATTATTTTTACAATTAATCAATTCATTGTCTATACAAGCGCTGGAAAAAAATAGGAGAGCACTTCAGTTTCTGAATCAGTTTCTCTGATTTTGCTATTTATAGGTTTATGTTTGAGTAAAATTAAGTTTTTTTTTCTCTATAAACTACAGACAACATTTCTCACAAATCCCAAATAATTTTTTGTCATTTAGAGCATTTATTTACAGAAAATGAGAAATGGCTGAAATAACAATAAAAAAGATGCAGAGCTTTCTGACCTCAAATAAGTCCAGAAATCAATATTTGGTGGAATAACCCTGGTTGGTTTTTAATCACAGTTTTTTTCATGCATCTTGGCATCATGTTCTCCTCCACCAGTTTTACACACTGCTTTTGGATAACTTTATGCTGCTTCACTCCTGGTGCAAAAAATCATCCATCATCCATCTTTCTCTTGATTATATTCCAGACTTTTTAATGTGGTAAAATCAAAGAAACTCATCACTTTTTAAGTGGTCTCTTATTTTTTTCCAGAACATAAAAAAGTGAATTTAAGCGAATTGAAAAAATACATTTAAAAACACACACAACCCAGATGTTTCATTTGTACGACAGTGTGAACAGTGTGTAAAATTAAAAAAACTAATCTGATATTTTTAAGTACCGATTTGGGCCACTGCTACAGTATATGTGGTATTGAAATCTGATTCATACTGTATATGATACTGTATATGATCTGTGGCAATGTGACTCAATACCTAGATCAGAATTCATGCATGTTATACATCATGGAGAAAGGAAAGAAGGCTGTGAGGAGAACAACGAAGCTAAAAAAAAATGAAAATGGATGACAGCGATGAGTGAGGGTTCATTGAGTCACAGAATGGAGAGATAAGAGGCCTACACAAAATATTTGGACTTTTCACTAACATTAAAGGCTAAAATTTACTAAATTTAAAGAAACCAAGGACAAAAAAACAAAGCAAAGCAAAGTGTCCATTCCTGAATTTGAATGTTTTACAATGAGCTAGCTTGAATACTGTATAGATCTTGTGATTTTAGCAAAGGATGAAACTGAAACTTAGGATAAAATGGATAAATCAGGTGAAACTGTAGTGCTAAAAAAAATAAACGCTGATAACTATTTTTTTTTTTAAGAAACCATCGATACAAAACAAAGCAGTATCCATGAGGCTGATTAATGTGTCAGTTTTACATCAAGCTTAATTAAAGTATAGATCTAGATTTTGGCAAAGGATGAAACCGAAACGTCATGTGAAGCGCTGGTGTTTTGCACATGTGAATCATTTCTGCTGTATAAACTGATCACGCTCTAAACTGTGATACTTAAACCACAGTGCAACTGTAGTATACTGGTGTATATATATATATATATATATATATATATATACACACACACACACACACACATATACACACATGCACACACATGTACCACAGGAGAGAAGAGGGATTTTGGAAAGCAGTGTTATGAATGGAAAAGGCAGCATGGGAGAGTCTGGAACATCAAGTGTAAAAAAAGAGAATTGCTGAGTGGGACAATTCAAGGCAAATAATCCCTCAATCGCTTTTCCACAGCTCAGTAGGAGGTCAGCGCAAATCAAGCACATGTCGTGTGGGTTTTTTTTTTTTTTTTTTTTTTTTTAACAGCTACACTACTTCTGGAGGGCTGGGCAATACTACATTTGCTCAAAGAGCAAGTCTATATTATATAGATGCACATGGAATATGATTAGAATGTTTTATATGTGCTTTTTACTGTACACCATGCAATCGCTCGTACATAGTAATTGCATTCTAAAACACCCTACACCCTAAAAACACAACAAAAGCTCTGCTAAGGTGAAATGAAGCATGTTTAGATTGCATATAATGCTGAAAAACTATACATAATAACAATGCTTGTAAGCAAGCGTATTATTTGTGCAGATATCCATAGCCAAAATATGTTTTGTAAACGTATATATGTGCTCACAAGTACACATGCGCTTAGCTTAGCGTGATTAACGTAGTGTGGTTAATGCTAACGCTGCTCCAGCAGTGCTAGCCGGGGTTAGCAGCAGGCTACAGGCTGATAATACTCATCTCTAAATGGTAAAAGAGCTAGCTCGGTTAGCATGGTTAGCGGCTAATGCTAATACTGCTGGAGAACTAAACTGAAACTCCTGTATAACTCTGTACTTCAGCCGAGTGGATTTACTGCTCCTTAATACCTGACTGGTAGAATTCATAGGTTATAAGGCGCACTAATGTTTTTGGGGAAAAAGAAAGGATTTACAGTACATTAAATTAACTTAATAATATGTAGCCAACTGTGTATTGAATTTGCAATGAAATGTGCGATTATGTACTTTTACTCAGAATGGCAAAAACACTTTGATAACACTTCGATTTTAGTGGTTAAAAGATCCTTAAATTCAATCAGAAAGAAAAGGCAATCAAATGATTCTCTATAAAAAAGGAGTTTTGTCACTCAGTTCATTCAACTGCTCTACTTTTTCATGGGGAAGCATAAATCTTGGAAAGGAACGAGGATCTGAATGGGGGGAGTGATTTAAGGCAGCAGTGATCTCCCCTCTGTGCAGATTTGAAGCCATCGCTAACAGTGCCAGATCCATCGGAGTATACTGCCCGGCCACTCTCTGTCCCTCAGCCAGCGCCGCCTCACCCCTCGGCTAACGAGGTCTCGTTAAAAACAGATATAAAAACCTGCCCACAACAGCTGGGCCTCGGCTACGGCAGATTAATAAACGAGGGGCTCGGCCTGGTGGTAATTGCCGCTCTCGTCTCAAACCCAGAACTCTATTAAAACTCTGGAAAGAGCCAAAATCCTGCTGAAGGCTCGGCGCTAAAAAGAAAGAGACGAAACGAGGAGAAAGATGAAGAAAAGTAATAGAGTGAGGAAAAAAAGGTCAGTTTACATAATAAACAAATGATACTTGACTAAAGCCCTATCCGGACGGGATTATTTACTTATATTTCACACTTCTACTCAGGGATAAAGCTCCTGCATCTGGACTGCAATTAAAAAAAGGGGAGGACCAGTTAGTATTCTTGGTCACATAACATCACAGTGTTCAGTAGCTCCTCCATTTCCACTCGCTGTTGTGTTTACATGGATCTCCGTGGAAACACATCATGATCAATGTAGATTATGCTATCCCATGACTTTTGGTATGTCAGTGTACATTATACAAAGGAACATCAAACCGGATCTCATAATGAAAAGTAAATGTAAATGAAGATGAGAGTCATAGTTATGTTTTTAATAGCCTTTAAAATGCGCTGTATATGCTTTAAAAACCATTAAAAATGTAATGGCAAAGACTGACTCTTAATTGGCTGGAACAAAACATTTGCTTCACTTTTTTACCAGATAATCTACATATACATATGAGGCAAAAGGAAAATGGGGTATACATGATGTTTCAGTAACTTTAAAAGGAGAGACATGATGCATGAATAGATATGAGGTACTGTATTCACATACATATCAACATACAGATCACATTTATAATACAGACATAGATACAGATATCTATAGATGTAGAAGAGTCAGGTTCCAGTTCAGTGTCTGTTGATGATTTTCTGCCTCTTAAAGGGCCCAAATGTATCCAAAAATTGTCCATATTACTAAAAACAGTCAGAAGTATGTGGACACCCACTGTAACTCCTGGGTTAAATTTATTTGTGGTTTAGATTCAGGCAGACTGTTTTGCTCTCTTGCTCTCCCTCTCTCTCACATGCGTTGTCTCTCGCTAACTTGTGCTGTCTGTCTCTCCCTCTCTCTCTCTCAGTGCGAGTTAGCAAGAGACAGAGCGAGAGAGAGGGAGAAAAGAGTGAGAATGAGAAAGAGGAAGACACAGACAGCACAAGTTAGCGAGAGAGAGGGAGAGACAGACAGCATGAGTGAGAGAGAGGGAGAGACAGACAGCATGAGTGAGAGAGAGGGAGAGACAGACAGACAGCATGAGTGAGAGAGAGGGAGAGGCAGACAGTGCAAGTGAGAGAGAGGAAGAGACAGACAGTGCAAGTGAGAGAGAGGGAGAGACAGACAGTGCAAGTGAGAGAGAGGGAGAGACAGACAGTGCAAGTGAGAGAGAGGAAGAGACAGACAGTGCAAGTGAGAGAGAGGGAGAGACAGACAGTGCAAGTGAGAGAGAGGGAGAGACAGACAGTGCAAGTGAGAGAGAGGAAGAGACAGACAGTGCAAGTGAGAGAGAGGGAGAGACAGACAGTGCAAGTGAGAGAGAGGGAGAGACAGACAGTGCAAGTGAGAGAGAGGAAGAGACAGCGTGAGTTAATGAGAGTAAGAGCGAGAAAGCGAGATACAGCGTAAGTGAGAGAGACAGAGAGACAGCATGAGTTAGCAAGAGACCGCGAGAGAGAGAACGGGAGAGATAGACAGCATGAGTGAGAGAGAGGGAGAGACAAACATTACAAGTGAGAGAGAGGAAGAGACAGCGTGAGTGAAAGAAAGGGAGAGACAGACAGCGCGAGAGAGAGAGAGAGAGAGGGAGAGACAGACAGTTGTGTCACTGAGAGTTTCACTAAACCCAAGTCCATTTCACACTGGATTTCTTTTTTAGGTTATTGCAGTTAAATGGGGACATACTCTACATTAACCATCACTGATTTAAAACTAAATGTTCAATAAAAACATACAGAGAGGATGTCCACATACTTCTGGCTTTATCTTTTATAAATGAGTCCAGTTTTACAGACATGCGTAGATTAAAAAAGCAGATTGATATAAATTAATAGAACAGAAATTGGCAGTATGCGAGGCGTCACACATTGAGCCCTTTAGTTCTGAGTAAATCAATCACACTTCAGATCATATCAATGATGCACAACATGGGAGAAATGACTGAACTGACTAATCTTCTGTATATGGAAACTGAAATGGACACAATAGAGATTCAACAGCATGAAGAAACAAGATGATCTTATTATTTTCACTTACCTTCTGTTTTATTTTGAACAGCAAATTATAAAAGAGAAAGCAAAACGAGGTGCTGAGCAGGTTTTTCTCACGTAAAAATGATGATAAAGTTACAAACTAAGGACAAAAGTGCTTCTGATGTGTAATAACTGAAGATTTTTTTTTTATTGTACAGTATTTTTCGCACTATAAGGCGTAACAAATTATAAGGCACATTTTGCGAAACTAGTAAGGAACAGGGGTTCCTTCTAATTCGGTAAAGCTAAGTTAAGCTAAGTAAACAAAACTGTAATTCTTAACAAAAAAAATCTTTTAAAGTCAATCAAGCACTGGATGTTAATCTCCACAGATTTCCCTCCTGAAAACTATTTATTTGGTTGAGTAAAGTGCTTCTGTTTATTTACAATAAGCTTAGATTTCCAGATTTCCATTAAGGCTCGGTGCAGCAGCATTAGCATTAGCAGCTAAACATTAGCGCTTGTAAATGCTGCCTGACAGCGCTACACTGATTAACCCTGAGTGTTCCGGTAAGCCTGAGCGATATCAGTTAGCGCTTCGTCCCACGTAGCTTTTTTTTAACTCAATACATATGCAGACTAAAATCCGATATCTTTACCGATGAATGGCAAAAGAGCTAGAGCTTAGTGTGGTTAGCGGCTAATGCTAATGCTGCTCCAGCAGTGCTAGCTGATCCTTATATCCTGACTGGTCGAATTCATACATAAAATTAAAGGATTTTAAGTGAGCCTTATAGTGCGAAAAATACGATACATGTTTCAACTACAGGGTGCATGGCTAAATTCTGGTCAGAACTAAAATGTATGGAGGTGTGTTAAGATGATATGAGCTATAAGCTGTCAGTATTATGAATATATACAGTATATATTTTCACGTCTGTGAGAGTAGGTACCTTGCCATAAGACCAGCCGAGCTCAATCTTGTTCATGGCCCAGAGCTCATGGATGTTCTCAGCTAGCCTGTCGCGCACTTTCTCCAGGTGAGGAGGCATAACGATCTGTAACATAACAGATAATCAGATAATCAGATAATCAGCGAATCAGTGAATCACTCACATTTATAAACTGTCCACTTAGCTATTAAACCAGGGGTGTCTAAACTTTTCTTGTTGGGGGCCAGAAGAAGAAATAAATGTGCAGTAATATACTACTTTTAATACATTTAATCTTTGACAGTGTTGAGTAAACTAAGATTTTTAAATTGATGTTTCATTTCATAATATTTTCCTAAAAGCTCAGCAACATTAATGTAGGCAGGGTTGCCAGATCTACCAAAAATATCCAGCCAAAACTCGCCCTTTAGAAGCCTAAACTAGCCCAAAATATATGTCTGTCAACTTATTTTATTTCGCATTTTTTTTTTTTGTTTATAAGGGGTTTATTATCAGTATTGCCATTTATCTTAAAGTCATTAATGATATTGTAACATTTGTGTTTTATTAGTTCTTTTTATAACAGTTTTATGTCCCAAATAATAAAAAAAAATATTTAGCCAAAAAAACTAACTTTTATTTACTCTTTTCTGTGTTTTTTTTTACCAAATTAAAAACCTCTGGAATATAATCAAGAGGAAGACGGATGATCACAAACCATCAAACCACCAAACTGAACTGCTTGAATTTCTGCACCAGGAGAAAAGCAGCATAAAGTTATCCAAAAGCAGTGTGTAAGACTGGTGGAGGAGAACATGATGCCAAGATGCATGAAAAAAACTGTGATTAAAAACCACCAGGGTTATTCCACCAAATATTGATTTCTGAACTCTTAAAACTTTATAAATATGAACTTGTTTTCTTTGCATTATTTGAGGTTTGAAAGCTCTGAACATTTTTTTTGTTATTTTAGCCATTTCTCATTTTCTGTAAATAAATGCTCTAAATGAGAATATTTTTATTTGGAATTTGGGAGAAATGTTGTCTGTAGTTTAAAGAATAAAACAACAATGTTCATTTTATTCAAACATAAACCTATAAATAGCAAAATCAGAGAAACTGATTCAGAAACTGAAGTGCTCTCTAAATTCTCTTGAATACCAGCAAGTTTGTGAGTTCAGATGGTAACAGATGTTCCCAGCTTGTGTGTGCATTTGTGTGTGTGTGTGTGTGTGTGTAGTTATTGACCTGAGAGGTGTCCACTGGTGTGGGTATGAATGAAGCCTGGGAAAGGAACTGTGTGTTTCCCAGCAGGTCTCTCACTCCGTCCACGTCTCTCTTGTACTCTTTCACCGGCTCAACGCGCATCTTCTCTTTGGGCAGCAGCGCCTCGTAGCATGGCGCGTAACCTGACGGAGGCAGGAACTTGAAGTCTCCATGGCGACCGCCTAAAAGGAAGCGCACCCTGCCGAACAGAGGAAGGTCAGATGAGTGGACTTTGGCTGAGCATGCTCTGAGCAAATCTCTGTACAGGGATTGGACAGTGAAACTGAAACACCTGGTTTTAGACCACAATAATTTATTGTGGTGACGGACAGTTCTGGTGGAAACAGGAGAGTTGAGGTGCACATTGAATTCTGCGTGATTTGATCAGCCGTGGTTTTATGTTTTTTGGATACAATCCGTGTTAGCACCCGAATATTCCTTTCAGACAGCTTCCTCTTACAGCGTCCACAGTTAATCCTGTTGGATGTGGTTGGTGCTTCTTGGTGGTATGCTGAGCTGACATTACCCTGGATACCGTGGCTCTTGATGCATCACAAAGACTTGCTGTCTTGGTCACAGATGCGGCAGCAAGACGTGCACCAACAATTTGTCCTCTTTTGAACTCTGGTATGTCTCCCATAATGTTGTGTGCATTGGTGTTTCAGTTTCATTGTCCAACCCCTATATTTTTATTTAATTTTTTTATAAATGCCTGTCTAGACTGTAGCAGACACACAGACACAAACACACACACACATAATATTGCATAATAAGAGACATACTTGACCCCAGCAGAGAAGCTGACCACGGGGAAGAAGAGGCCATCTGTGTTGAAGTTTTCAAACATGCCCTGCACAGGCTGACCATTAATCCTGAAGGAGATGCTGGGAACACCCAGGTCCAAACAGCAGCTGACCACATCATCTGAGGTGAGTATGTGCTGGTTTACTGAGGCTACTGTTCGCGGAATTCGCCCTGCGGGAGAGAAACACACACACACACACACACACACACAAACACACACACAGATAGAAACACAGTCTGAAACCATCATAGAGGAGACAATAAACAGTATTTAATAGCCACATGCTGAGATGTCAACTGAATTTAATGTAATTCACTTGTAATGCGCTTGAAAACACTACATGAAGTGAAAAAAAACACAACTAGGCCTGTCACGATAAGATTTATTTGAGGACGATATATTGTCTCAGAAATGATTGCGATACACAATATTTTTGTAATTTTAAGACTATTAAATTCCACTGACATAATGATAACAGAATAGCATAAAAAGCATTTATACACTTTTTTTTTTCTTTTTTTTTTCTTTTTTTTCTTTTGCCCGTCACCACCCCTCCTCTTCGGAGGACCAATTTAACTTTATTGTTTATTAGTGTTTATGCAAAGTTTTTTGGTACTGTGGGCATTGTGAGGAAAAAAAAAAAAATAAATAATAATAATAATAATAATAATAATAATAATAATAATAATAATAATAATAATAAAATAATAATAATAATAATAGAAAAAAGGGGGAGAGAAAAAAAGTAATAATAATAATAACAATAATAATAACAAATATACATATATATATATATATATATATATATATATATATAAAATAAAAAATAAAAAGTGGGGGATAGTGGAGAAAAGGGGGAAGAGAAAAAAAATACATAGAAAAAAGAGAATTAATAATAACAATAATAATAATAACAATAATAATAACTGAACAATTTGTAAACCACAAGAGAAAAAAGAGAGGGGAAGAGAGAAAAAAAAATACACTTTTTAAAGACAGCAAAAAAATGAATTAATTATTTATTATTATAATTAGCTTGGGAATTATATACTTATTTATTTACCTACTTCAGTCCACACAGTGTGTATGTTATGGAGTCACAACTATAGAAGAATGACTGTCTAAAATACTGTTCACTGTTATATATGTGAACAAACAAACAAACAAATAAACACAATAGATGATATCACAATTATCAAAAATTATTGAGGTCTTTTGTTAGTTATTTGTCGATAAATCGATATTGCAATTGTTGTGACAGGCCTATCCACAATTACACCAAAAACTGATTAAACTATATTAAACTATATATATATATACTATACCTGACCACAAGTGCAGTCCATCAAAGCCGTACGAGTAGAGGTCGTCCCCAACTCCATTCCCACCCCAGCCTTCTCCACCCCCCGGGTAGGGGGCGTAGCCTTTGGTGGAGGCCCACCCGACCCGCAGGTGAGACGGCTCGCTGGTCATGAAGTGCTCCACCTGGTCGATCATCAGCTCAAAGTACCACTTCTTATACTGAGCTGAGCCCTCCCTCACACCCAGAAAGATGTTGGGTCTCATGCTGCAGGTATGAAGGTAAGAAATTATAGTAAAATACTAATACAGTACAGGCCAAAAGTTTGGACACACCTTCTCTTTTTTAATGCATTTTCTTTATTATTTTCATGACTGATATTTACATTGTAGATTCTCACTGAAGAACTATCAAAACTATGAATGAACACACGTGGAGTTTTATGTTCTTAACAATAAAAAATGAGCTGAACCTCCACAGTCACCGGACCTGAACCCAATCCAGATTTAAGGTTTGGGGTGAGCTGGAGCTTCACAGAGTGAAGAAGACAAAGAGCCAACAAGTGCTAATAAACAAACACCTCTGGGAACTCCTTCCTTCCTTCAAGACTGTTGGAAAACTTTTCATTTCAGGTGGCCACCTCTTAAAGAAGCTCATTGAGAGAATGAGAATGCCAAGAGTGTGCAAAGCAGTAATCAGAGCAAAGGGGGGCTATTTTGAACTAGAATATAAAACATGTCTTTTCAGTTATATTATATATTTTTTGTTAAGTAAAAGGCATAGTTTTAATGCCTTTAGTGAGAATCTACAATGTAAATAGTCATGAAAATAACAAAAAAAACGCATTGAAAAAGAGACAAAGAAGGTGTGTCCAAACTTTTGGCCTGTACTGTATATGCTAAAAATGTAAATTTACACTATACATTGGATACAAATCAGTCTGTACGCACTATAAGGCGCTCTATTAATAAACGTCTATTTTTGTATGGTCTATTTTCATTCATAAGGCGCACCGGATTATAAGGCACATTAAGCAACACTAGTAAGGAACAGGGGTCTGGTCATGTTTTTCTTCTTTCTAACTTAGCAGGTCTCACCGCTGGGTAAAAGTCATTTAAACAAAAGTGTAATTCTTAAAAAAAAAAATAAAATTAAAGTCAAACGAGTGCTGGATGTTAATCAACACAGATTTTATAGTAATTATATAGTATATAGATATATAGTAACTACATTATTTGCCACGTTGCTTACTAAAAAAAAAAAGACTCTTTACCTTTGTACATCATTGACCAGACGCGTCTGGAGTAGCAGGTCTCGCTTTGGGAGCAGGTGATCACAAATGAGGTTCTGATTGGCTCTCACAGCCACTCCATTACAAACACACAGAGAGCAAAGCACATCTAAGATCTGAGGATACACAAACAGAAAATACCATGATGGTAATCATTTAATATTCAACATAACTGCATAAATATCTTATCCTACGTATCCTACTTATTTTTAGCATTACTAAGCATACAGGAGCATTTTGTAGTTTTTAACTATAGACTACATTCCCACCAATTCTATGCATACTTTATCATGCTCCTTTCCTTTCTTATCTCTGTTCTTTAATGGTCAGGACCCCAAAGGACCACCACAAAGCATGTATTAGTTGGATGGTGGATCATTTTCAGCATAAAGTTATCCAAAAGCAGTGTGTAAGACTTGTGGAGGAGAACATGATGCCAAGATGATTAAAACCAGGGTTATTCCACCAAATATTGATTTCTGAACTCTTAAAACTTTATGAATATGAACTTGTTTTCTTTGCATTATTTGAGGTCTGAAAGCTCTGCATCTTTTTCCTTATTTCAGCCATTTATTCATCCCGTGGTGGAGCGTTAGTCACCATCTTGGTTGTGGGTTGGACAGTGGATAAGGGTCTCCAGCCAAGATTATTATTCTGTGCTATAGGTCACATTATAAGGATTCATAGCTACTCTGGTTTATAGTTTTGGGGCAAAAATTTGAAAAGTGAAAGAGAGCACAAAAATGATGAGTTTCTTTGATTTTATCAAATTGAAAACCTCTGAAATATAATCAAGAGGAAGATGAATGATCACAAGCCACCAAACCACCAAACTGAACTGCTGAAGTTATCCAAAAGCGGTGTGTAAGACTGGTGGAGGTGAACATGCCAAGATGCATGAAAAAAAACTTTTAAAACTTTATGAATATGATTTTGTTTTCTTTATTTTCATTATTTTAAGTCTGAAAGCTTTGCATCTTTTTTGTTATTTTAGTAATTTCTCATTTTAAAATTTTGCAAATAAATGATGTAAATGAGAATATTTTTATTTGGAATTTGGGAGAAATGTTGTCTGTAGTTTATAGAATAAAACAACAATGTTCATTTAACTCAAACACAAACCTATAAATAGCAAAATCAGAGAAACTGACTAGTCTCTTAATATTTTTTTATATAAAATCTGTTTAAATCTATTTAAATCTATTCACATGTCAAAAACTGCTGCCAGTATGAGGAGATATGGGAGGCTAACCTTGTGATTGCGTCCGTGTTTGTACAGCAGAGAGATGATTGACTTGATATGTCCTCTCTGAATGATGTTGAGAGCCTCCGGGCTCTCGATTAGGATGCAGTGCAGGACCTCCAGAATCCCTGAGGCCCAGAGTCAGTCATTACAGCCCAGCGGAACAGAGGCAGCAGGAAGAGGAGAGAGAGAGAGAAGAGCACAGTGAGGACTGGGCTTCAAACAAGGTGCAGGAATACTCCAGAGTGTATAACTGCACTTCAAAGCTGATTCTGTGTAGGTGTGTGGAGTTACACACTGACAAGATCAAGTTAAATCAAGTATATTATCCTGACATATATATATATATATATATATATGCAGTGTCTTGTCCTACCTGAGGATGACTCCAATCTCTCCAGCTTACTGACCAGCCAGTCCAGGTTTTGGGAGAACTGTGTGCAATTGTTCCTATTTCCCCGTATCAAGGCAGCTAAAAAATAAATAATTGATTAAAAAAATGCAATATATCAAATAAATTACAACTAGAGCTGTCAACGTTCAAGCGATAAAGCATGGGATTTTCATTAATGCAAATTTTCATGTATATCATTTTCATATATATATATATATATATATATATATATATATATATATATATATATATATATAACCTTGCACCCTCTGTACTATTATTGCACTTTATTTATATTTGCCAACATATTACTATATGCTCATTTACACAGTAGTTTGGTATTTATTCCACTCATGTATATATTGTCTGTATACAATACAGTATTCCACTGTTTACACTGCTCTACACTTTATACCTCAAACTGTATTGCTGCTACCTGCACATCCATATTGCATTTTATGTAAGATACTTCTGTAGATCTCATTGTATATTGTATATTTATATATTTATACTTATGTATATGTACTTATATCTATGCACTTTATGTAAATAACACTGTATATTGCACTTCTGGTTGGATGCTAACTGCATTTCATTGGCTCTGTACTTGTACACTGCACAATGACAATAAAGTGGAATCTAATCTAAAACAATAATTAAATAAATAAAGAAAATTGTAAAAAGTAAAAGTAAAAAAAAAAAAGAAAATCGAGAACCGAATCGTGACCCTAAAATCGGAAAATAAAAACGAATCGAGGATTTAGAGAATCGTGACACCCCTAATGCATTTCCACTGATTTATTACATCATTATATCATTATATCATTTAAACTGATATCCAGTTTAAAATCATACAAATTCAAGACAACAAATCATTTTATTTTATTTTATCAAACATCGTTAAAACATTACCTCATTCATTACCTTGGTAAGTTTCCTTCCAAGGGCATCAGCATCAGCTTCAGGCAGCTGAGCTTTCATGTATATTAATTGCAATACATTAATATACATTTTAAAGAAGGAGGTCTTGACTCTAGTGAGGAGGGAGGATGCACACTTTAAGCATCCTGACAAGGTCACCTAGCTGTGGCAGATGGGGAGCGGAGGACAGAAGATGCATCCCAAATTGGGTTAGGACTAAAGTGACACACAAGTGTTCGCGTGTGAGTGTGAGTGCGCGTGAGCGTGCACGTGCCCGAGGGGGTGAAGGACCGCAGCCGAGACGTGGGCGGCACGCTAATTCTCCCTCCTCAGCTCGGGCTAATCACTCTCTCCGTATGCAGTGTGAAGGACACGGTTCTGAGAGAGGGACGGTCCGGCAATCAGACGCCACCGTTTGGTTTGAGATGAGCCTCAGAGCTTCAGAGCCTCAGAGATTCTGCTGAGCCTCGTCTGCATTAGCATGCCGAGAAACAGGCGACGGCAGCTCACATCAAACACAGAGACAGAGAGAGAGAGAGAGAGAGAGAGAGAGAGAGCTGTGCCACAGGTGATGCTGTGTAAGTGAAGTGTGGAATAGGGACAGCAGAGTCCAGGTTATTCCAGATGACTGAAAGGACATCAGCTGCCACCACAGACAGTGATGATTCAAAGGCCGGCCATCTGCTGAGAGGAGGATCAGCATGACTCCTATAAACATGTTACCGTATTTTTTGCACTATAATGTGCGCTTAAAATCCTTAAATTTTCCCAAAAATCATCAATGTGCCTAATAATCCAGTGCTCCTCATGTATAAATTCTACCAGTCAGGTATTAATGAGTAATTAGGGAGCAGTAAATCCACTCAAGAGTTACAGTTTAGTTCTCAAACTCAAGCTGTAGTCTTCTGCTAACCCCGGCTAGCACTGCTGGAGCAGCATTAGCATTACATACTAACCGTGCTAAGCACTAGCCCTTTCGCCATTCAGAGGTGAGTATTATCTGCGAGCTTGTAGCCTGGAACACTCAAGGTTCCTCAGTGTAGTCCTCTGTCTGGGCAGCATTAGCCAGTGGCCACAGCTAGCGCTAGTGGCTAGTCGCTAATGCTAATCCTAATGCTGCTGCACCCAGCCTTAGAGGAAATCTGGACATCTAAGCTTACTGTAAACAAACAGAAGCGCTTTACTCACCCAAGTAAATACAGTTTTTTAAGAGAGAAATCTGTGTAGATTAACATCCAGCACTTGTTTGACTTAATTACAGTTTTGTTTACTTAACTTAGCTTAGCTTTACAGTCTGCTAAATTAGAAGGAAAACATGGTGACACCCCTGTTCCTTACTAGTGTCACATAATTAAGCAATAATACACAAGAGGGAGTGCCGTAGGTCAGCACAGCAGTGCCAATATTACATGTTATAGCATGAACCTCGAGTGTATTATTCTGATTATGCCACAGTTCTATTATAGCTGTTTATTAAAATGTTTTGAGTTCAAGAGGAGGAGAAAATATTATCTGTTTGGTTCTAAACACAAGTGTTACCCACAGTTGTATATCTGTAAGTCTGCTCCAAGTTTATAGTCTCTTAAAAATGTTTATAATAACATTGCATTACCAATAGGCTGATTACTGCAGGAAGTGTTTGCCCAATATTTAGCAAAGTGAAAAAAGTGTCATGAAAAACTTTAACATGTATTTAACGAATCACAAGAGACTAGACTATCTAGACTGTTTACCTCACTGCTCTACCAAACCAATTCCATTGTTCTTTAACTGTAAAACTGTCTAATAAGAGGAAAATACGAGTCACCACTCTCACATCTACAGCTCCACCTGAAAACCCATCATTTTAAAGATGTTCAGGAGCATTTTAAGAGCTGAGAGTGACACCTGAGATAAATCACCACTCAGTCACACCACAGGAAAGAGAGTGCACTGCAGACTTTCACTTTTACTACACAATGAAACCACTCACAACATTTCAATGGTCGTATAAAGGTGTGTGTGTGTGTGTGTGTGTGGGTAATAGTTTTCTTATTAAACTTTTAACTTTCTGAAGCAATGAAATGAAACTCTGTTAGAGAGCACCATCTACCCACCCAGAGAGAGCAAGGCCAATTGTGCTCTGTCAGGTCTCCGCAAGCTGATGGCAAGCTGCATGAACGGGATTCTAACCAGCAATCTCCTGATTTTTCTTGTTCTTTGTGAAATAAAATAGGTCTATTTGAGTTGTATATGGATGCTCCAAATTAAACTGTTCCTCACCCTCGATAAAAACGTTCAAAAAACGAGTCGATCAGGAAAAGTACAGAGTCTATGTCAACCCGTGAATTAGTATTCATGGCTCCGCCCACCTTGGCTCTTGACGGCCCACAGGCAAAGTTAAAGCCGGGCAGCGACGCCGTCTCGTCAGGTAGGAGCTAAATAACAGCATGGCAGTTCATTCCTGTGTTATTTGTGCGAATAACACATCAGTGTTTATATACTTTACCCAGTGATTCAGAGCTAAGAAACAAATGGTTCGAATTTGTCTATGGAGGAAAAACACCACCAGACAAGTACTATAGAGATAGGTAGGTGTATGTTTAGAACGGTTCTGTTTACACTAGTTAAATGTAAAAACCTGGACCTGGACTACCAACCTCTGTGTGTAAGTAACTATAGGTTTAAATAGGATCTCCGGTGGATTTTGCGTTTTACTCTGAGAGACTCTAAGACTAGGTCAGTATAGGCTGAACTGCACTTAGCAGGGCATTATTACACATGTTATAAAGTAACATATGACATTGCAAAGCTTGTTATTAGTGTAAAAATGTCTTTATTTTCAAACATTTCTAAACGTTGTTCGTCTCACTGCCTCGCAGTGCTGTCAGCCAATGAGAGACGATATGTTTGCATTTATGAATATTCATGTGCAAGAGCTGAAATCCTATTGTTTCTCTCTGCCCACTCCTCCACAGGACCAAAGCAGTGTTATACCGGATCACCGGAGCATTTTTTTTTTTCACAAAAACCAACAGCTCACATAGCATTCATTCATACTAGAGACACAACTAGACATATTAATATGAATAAAAAAACGATATAATGGGATCTCTCTACGTAGTTTTGAAACCAGTACTTTCACACTTTTACTTAAAGAGTAAAAAGCTTGAGTTGACGCTTCAACTTCTACAGACGTATTTTAAACCCCTATTTAAAATTAAGAAGTAATTAATGTATGATGTAATAAATGTCAATACTTTTTTTCACACCTTTGCTGTTAAACGTGAATGTGCATTGCACTTTAAGAAAACTGCACTAAAACTCTTTCGACACCATTGCACATCAATGTCACACCTTCTACCACATCTGGATGAAGGAGCATCACCTTCAATTAAATCTCTCAAAGACTGAACTTCTGGTTATACCAGCAAAACCATCTTTTCAACACAAATTCTCTATAAGTATCGACTCTCTCTCTCTCTCTCACCGACAAAGGTTGCTAGGAACCTGGGTGTTCTGGTTGATGACCAACCAAAATTAGACCGTTCTTGATGCAACAGGCCACCCAACTCCTGGTGCAAGCGGTCGTCATCTCACGCCTCGACTACTGCAATGCCCTGCTAACTGGCCTCCCGGCCTGTGTAGTAAAACCACTCCAGATGATCCAGAACGCAGCAGCACGTCTGGTCTTCAACCAGCCAAAACGGGCACATGTCACCCCGCTGCTCATTGAGCTCCATTGGCTACCAGTTGATGCTCGCATCAAATTCAAAGCTCTTACAATCGCCTACAAAGTGATACAGAACAGGCTCCTTCCTACCTGCACTCGCTCCTGAAGGCTTACGCTACCTCCCGCCCGCTGCACTCCTCCAATGAACGTCGCCTCGCTTTGCCAAACAAACATTCACACAAAGCAATCCAGACTGTTCTCATACAGAGTTCCCCAATGGTGGAACAAACTACCTTCCACTACCAGATCAGGAGAATCTCTCACTATCTTTAATAATAAACTCCTGAAGACAGAGCTCTTCAAAGAGCTCTTACTCTCTTAACACCTCTAACACACTAACTACTTCTAACCTCATTTCCTTCTTCCTCTCCTTCACTCCTCTATCCTATTATTCCCCTTTGACCTCCTTTTATCCCTATCCAAAGATGTTTTACCTTTAAACTTATTTTACATTGTACTTGACTATTGTAAGTCGCTTTGGACAAAAGCGTCTGCCAAATGTAATGTAATGTAATGTAATCTGTATCATCTGGAATGATCTCGCTCATCAGCTTTCTTACCCAGCAGCTCGTACAGCAGGTTGAGGATGTCTTTCCAGGCGGCTCCCGCCTCTTCTCCTGCACACTCTCCAAAGTGTGCGGCGCTGTTGTACACACTCAAGCGATCGATGCAGTTAGACACCAGAGTCAGCATCCCCTAGTAAAAAGAGAGAGAGAGGTAGAGTGAGAGAGAGAGACATATGTGCTCTCTTTAACCTGCGGTGCGCTCATTGCTCACTGCACTGTGCGAGGTGTGAGCTGTGGCCCTCAGGGGCCCGGTCATCATAGCCTCGGCATAAAGCAAGCGCCGTGAAAAACCGAACAACCTGAAGATAATTTACAGCTCCTCAGCTAGCCTTATGTTAGCCATCAACAATGAAAAATTTATGCCGGCACACACTGAATAAAAGATAAGCTGGAGGAGGAAGCCCTCCTCACCGTCAGTTTAACCACGAGAGATTCACTAATGCCAACACTGAATGAGATAATGAATTCAACAGACCACGGATAAAAAAGTTAGGGTTCTATATTACTTTAATGATACTTTTTAAAAAAAAATAATTTTATTTCAAATTTTTCCCATTTTCTCCCCAATTTACACGGCCAATTACCCAACCCACTCGTTAATTAGGACTCCCTCTATCACTAGTAATGCCCCAACACACCAGGAGGGCGAAGACTAACACATGCCTCCTCCGATACATGAATACGTGAAGTCAGCCACCACTTCTTTTTGAGCTGTTGCTGATGCTGTAGCATTGCAGAGTAGCATCACAGCGCTAACGCTCGGAGGAAAGCACAGCAGCGACTCGGTTCTGATACATCAGCTCACAGACGCCCTGTGCTGCAGACATCACCCTAGGAGTGATGTGGGGAGAGAGCGCCATCTACTGTACCCACCCGGAGGGAGCAGGGCCAATTGTGCTCCCTCTGAGCGCCGGCAGCTTGATGGCAAAGGTGCATGAGGGGGATTCGAACCTGCAACCTTCCGCTCATGGACCTCTCGGCGCCCCCTAATCATACTTAAGTACTTAAATAAATAAATGTAATAATTAAAAAGTAGCTAATGAAATACTTGCATAGCTATTGCATAGATATTTTATATCAACCGTATTTTCCGCACTATAAAGCGCATCGGATTATAAGGTGCACTATCGATAAATGTGGTCTATTTTAATACATGAGGCACACTGGATTATATAGCGCATTTTTAAATGCCACCATAATTAACATCTAATTCAACAGGTAATAATTCAGGGGGTAACTAATTAATTAAATAAAGCTAAGATAAATAAACAAAACTAAAATAAAAAAAAACGAGCACTGGATGCTAATCTACACAGATTTCTCTACTAAAAACTGTTTATTTGTGTGAGTAAAGAGCTTTTATTTATTTACAGTAAGCTTAGATTCCCAAATTTCTCCAGCACTAAGACTGGAGGATCAGCATTAACATTAGCGGCTAACCGGGAAAATAATAGCTATAGTGGTTCGTCTTACGTAGCTTGTTTTAACACAGTAAATGCACAGATTACAGTCCAATATACTCACCTCTGAGCTAACAAGGATAGCGACTAATGCTAATGATGCTCCAGCAGTGCTAGCCGGGGTTAGCAGCAGGCTACAAGCTGATAATACTCACCTCTGAACAAGGAAATTGCGATTAACGGCTAATGCTAATGCTAATATTTTAATATTTTGTAATATTAGTTTACTTAATTTAATTTTTCTACAGTTGTATTGAGTTTTTCATTTTTTATCTTTTGAAATTCGTTAGACTATTTTTTTTTACTATATTGGGTTTATTAAATATCCAGTGTCAGTTAGTAAGAATCTATGCCATTCCTCTTTTATATAATATGTAGATGAAAATCTTACGGTTGATGGTTCAGTGTGAACACTCAATTCAGTTCAGTAAAAAATTAAAAAATCTCAAAAGATTAATCATATTCAAACTATATATTTTAAATGTAACATAATAGAAACAAACAAAAAGCAAAAACAGAAGCAACAGAACTTGGCAAATGAAATCTCAGCTGTGGGTGCCTCATGAAGAAAACAAGCTAATCAGAGATGGAGAAGTTTCTTACACAGAGAAAAAATGGTGATACTGATCTTCTGAAAAGGTTAAAAATCGTCTGCAGGTACAAAACAAACATCAAATACTTTAAACACAGATATAAACATAATGATTTCATTTATTATTTTCTTGTCATATCGCCAAGAGTATCGTTATCACGAAAATATCGTGAAATATCGTGATATTATGTTAGGGCCATATCGCCCACCCCTACTTATTGTACTCTACGTATCCTACGTATACTCAAGTGCAATCTCAAATAAAAACATCAAAAACGTTATGATGAAACTGGCACTCATCAGGACCTCCCCAAAAAAGGAAGAGCGAGAGTTCCTCTGTTGTACAGGAAACATTCTCTAGAGTTAACAGCCTCAGCAATTGCTAAAAGTTAACATTTATATTTTAGTTTGTTTAACATTTTTTAAGTTACTACATGATTCCTTACGTGTTCCTTCATAATCTGGATCACTTAATTATTATTTTACAATATAGTAAAACTGTTACTATAGGCTGGAAGTAGAGGAAACATTCTGACATGCTCCAATTTGATAGAGTTTTGGATTTAACATTAAAAAACCCATATAAAGCCTCTTGTCAAGTGGAGAAAAACTCCAATACAAAAAAAACTAACAAAAAAAAAACTGCTGACAGCAAAAGGAGCAATCCAGTGAAATTCAATGTGATGTAGGAACAACAGAAAATAAATTGATCCGCTCTTGACAAAAAGGGCCTTGGCAAATTCCACTCACTTGACCACTATTAAAAAGGCCACTTAATAAAATTGCCTTTAAAGGAAACACACACACACAGTAAAACACACACCCAAACACACACACAAAGAGAAATGCCTGAGTTCTATTAGATCTTGTCGAATGGCCTGAATTTGGCCAAAAGTACTGTAAAAGCTACTGAGGGAACTGGGAACTGACCTCCTGCTTAAAGAGGTTCTGGCGGTTCTTGAGGGAACGCAGCTTGATCTGTTTCTCCTCGTGCTCCAGCTCGGCGTCAGGAAGCTGGAAATACGTGATGAGGTCATTGAGGGTCTGGAGGACCTCCTCGATGGGCAGAAGCACGGCCACGCGTTTTTTACCGGCCAGACTGTCCAGGTCTCTGAGAGGAGAACACGAGACAAGACACAAACATTAGGACTGCTGTCCTTCCTCTAAAGTCTTCTTTTTCTTGCTGTTTGTGAAAAACGAGTTGATCAGGAAAAGCACCGTGTCTACATCAACCTGTGAATTAGTATTCATGTAATATTTAGCGCTAGGAACAGCATGGGAGTTCATTCCTGCGTTATTTGTGCGAACAACACATCAGTCTTATATGCTTTACCCAGTTCCCAATTCAGAGCTAAGAAAAAAATGGTTAGAATTAGTCTATGGAGGAAAAAAAAAACACCACCAGCCAAGTACAATTGAGATAGGTAGGTGTATGTTTAGAACAGTTCTGTTTACGCTAGTTAAAAGTAAAAAAGCAAGTAAAAGTAAAAAAAGGGTTTAAAAATGGGTTTAGTTCCAACTGCCTGGGCAGGGTGGATTTTTACTATCTGGACCTGGATTACCCACCTTTGTGTGTAAGTAAGTATAGGTTTAAATTGGATCTCCGGTGGATTTGGCGTTTTACTCTGAGAGACTCTAAGACTAGGTCAGTATAGGCTGAACTGCACTTAGCAGGGCATTATTGCACATGTTGTAAAGTAACATATGACACTGCAAAGACTGTTATTAATGTAAAAATGGCTTTCTTTTAAAACGTTTCTAACTGTAGTTTAACCATCTCACTGCCTCACAATACTGTTATCAGCCAATCAGAGGCGATATGTTTGCATGTATGAATATTCATGAGCAAGATCAAAAAAATCCTATCGTTTCTCCACCCCCTGCACTCCTCCACCGGACTAAAGCAGCGTTATACCGGATAGCAAAATGTAAAATTGAAGAAGGAACATTGATATCCGACTCTCTTTGATACATTAACTCATTATTATTATTATTATTATTATTATTATTATTATTATTATTATTATTATTATTATTATTATTATTATTATTATTATTAATTTTACAGAATGCTTCAATCGTTAGTGAAATGGTATAATAATATAATAATAAATAAAGGGAAAAGATACAGATAAGTATGTTACATAGTGAAAACGGTTATAACCACAGTTATGTTCATTCATGCAGATTAAATCATGATTCATCTGCTATAAATAACTTCACAAGTGTGTGTGTATATGTGTGTGTGTGTGTGTGTCATTGCAAGCTAAAAGATGTAAGATGTATTCCTGTACTGAAGCCAGACAGTGGAATGTAATGTAATGTAATGTGTGTGTATGTGTTTGTGTGTGTGTGTGTGTGTGTGTTTGTGGTGTGTGTGTGTGTGTGTATATCTGTAGTTTATGCTCTGCTGCTCTCTTCTTCCTGATTGGTAGAGCATGGCACGGTGCTTCCACTCTTCAAATAAATCATGGGTGAACAAATGCACAGATATAGACACACACACACACACACACACACACAGATATGAACACACACCAACACACACACAGATATGTAGACAACACACACCAACACAATCCCCTACACAGCCAGGACACAGGGGAATTAATAATAGATCAATAATGAAAGGAATGAATGAAGCCTTTGATTTAGAACCATTTAATAGGTATTAAACACTGCTGTCCCCTGAGGGACACCCATTGATATTTGTCCACAATGAAAATCTGCTGTGACATTGGAAGGATGAGAGGATGGACGTAAACCCACAATAGACAACACTGCGATAGTAAATCAACTTTCACTTTAAATTGTCTATTCATTTTTAAATGGTCTCTAGTATGAGCTGTTTTTTTTTTTGTGAAAAAAGTGCTCCGGTGATCCGGTATAACGCTGCTTTAGTCCGGTGGAGGAGTGGGCAGGGAAAAACAACAGGATTTCGGCTCTGGCTCATGAATATTCATACATGCAAACATACCACCTCTGATTGGCTAACAGCACTGAACATGAACAACAGTTAGAAACGTTTTAAAATAGAGATTTTTACACTAATAACAGTCTTTGCAATGTCATATGTTACTTTACAACATGTGTAATAATGCCCTGCTAAGTGCAGTTCAGCCTATACTGACCTAGTCTTAGAGTCTCTCAGAGTAAAACACCAAATCCACCGGAGATCCTATTTAAACCTGTAGTTACTTACACACAGAGGTGGTTAGTCCAGGTCCAGAAAGTTTTTTATAGATATTTTCCTGGTTGCCCCTTGTTTTTTTCTGAATATTTTTTACTATCTACTGCAGACAATAAACACAATAGTACCTGATGAAGTGGCTGAAGAGTCTGGTGGTGTTACGGATGATGCGGGAAGCCCGCGACTCTTCATGCTGACAGCGCTGGAGGGTAAAACCATCGTCCATATGTCCTTCTGAGTGCAGGCATGCCTGAAACAGCGCGCGAGAGAGAGCGCGAGAGCACAGGAGGTTCTCAAGAGATGCACTTAAATCCAAACCTGTGTTTTTCTAATCAATGTAAATGAAGTAAACAGTTTGGGTTGCCCGGCCACATCATTGAACCTGACAATCCAGGGAAAGCCAGAGTGCACACGTACTACATTACTGAGGATTGATTATCTCAGACCGGAGAAGCCTAAAGTGTGCGCACACGATATAAAGCGGTGACTCACTCGTCTCTTGAGAGGCCCCAAACGGGTTGATTTCACGTCCGGAGCCTGGTAGGAGAGCCACAGGCCCGTGGCTGTGTGCATGACGAAGCAGAGCGAGTCCCCGTACTTAATCTCCGCCACCCCCATCCCCTCAATATCACGCTTCGGACTGGACTCCAGCTTTTCCTGAAGAAAAGATCAAATACAAAAAAAAAAAAACGAGAGCATAAGTGGCACTTAGTTCTTATTAATACACATTAAGATTCAGAAACATTGCTTTATTTGAATCATTTAACCCTTGTGTGGTGTTCATATTTTTGTTACTCGTTTACTTTGTTACTTGTATTTAATTCAGCAAAATTAAGCAATTTTACATTAAAATGCTTTACACATGCTTACTTCACCTAAATTACAAGCAATATAAACAGCTTACATGGTTAATATTTGCCCTTTACCTTTCTTATGTTACATTTCTTTCAAAAATGTACTATTTTTTTTTTATTAGTTTTTTAATAAAATGTAAAAGCAAATGAATTTAACTCAAGATATGAGTAGAAAATTAGTTTAGTTTCAAATTTACAAATGAAGCAATGTTTATTAGCCCTTGGCCAAACATACTGTATGTAATATAAATGTGTGTGTGTGGGGGGGGGTGTACAGTGTGTGTTTATCGAAAATGTGTTTTGATATATGTTTTTCACAAAAAATGAGCCAATGCCAATGAGTTTGAGTTCGAAAAAATATTTTTTTAGTATCATTTGATGAAAAATGAAAACACCACACAAGGGTTAAATGTGTTTTTACTCATTCCTGGCCATTTCTTGTGAATATATACAGTACAGGTCAAAAGTTTGGACACACCTTCTCTTTTTTAATGCGTTTTTCTTTATTTTCATGACTATTTGACAGAGTGAAGAAGGCAAAGAATCCAACAAGTGCTAATAAACACCTCTGGGAACTCCTTCCTTTAAGACTGTTGGAAAACCATTTCAGGTGCCCACTTCTTGAAGCTCATTGAGAGAATGATGCCAAGAGTGTTCAAAGCAGTTTTTTTTTTTATTATTTTACCTTTTTTTTGTTAAGTGCAGAGGGGAAATACTGATTCACAGCACTGTATTTTCTAAAAAAATTATTAAATATTATAGCAAGATGACAGAATGATTAAAAACATCACATTCTGGTTGTTAGAAACTGTAAGAATCTTTATGAATCACACAACGCAACAAGCTATTTCATTCTGAGGGCACGGTTAATTATGCCGAGCAGCAGGTGTGGAGATGCCAGGTCTGAGCAGGCAATTGGAAAAGATGCAGACAGACTTAGATGGAGTCGGTGAAGGACTGCAGAAGGGCTGACCTCCCTCTTTGAGATGACTCATAATTACAAGAGCTGCGCACAGACAGCAGGCTAATAGAGGCAGGCCGACAAACATGCAGAGAGAGAGAGAGAAAGAGAGAGAGAGAGAGAGAGATGGAGAGATGGAGAGATGGAGAGATGGAGTGGCATGTGAGTGGCCCACTGTTGATAGCACTGTTAGAGACAGTATAATCATGTCATTAATGAGCTGCTCCCATTGCTTTTCCCCTAGACGACAAAATTAGAATAATATCTCAATAATAATAAAAAAAGCCCATGCAATGTGCTGCGTGTATTTTAACTAGAGCTTAGATCGGGCCCTAAAAAACCTTCTGCCCCAGCCCGACCCGAATGAATGGAAACGGCGACACAGCATCCATCTTTTTTACAGTCTCTGGATGATGCTGATTTACATTGTGTTTTTTTTTTAATGTATTAAACATTAATACAGTTTAATTCCTGATTAAATGTAATCATAATTAAGATAAATCAGGCACCTTGGAGGCTCTGAAGCAGAAGGCTGTGGAGTTGGTGTCTGATTTCTCTCGGTCCTGCAGCACCAGTCCTCTGTCGTCCGTCAGTGCCAGGTAGTGACCGGTGGTGAGATGACGCAGACGGAACGGCTGACCCCAGCGGATATGACTGCCACACCAACTGCCCGAAAATATACACACATTTACATATACATCACAGCTTAAACAAGCCTTTTTTGGGGGAAAATATCCTTGATTCAGTGGGCGGAGCTAAATATAACACAGTGGATCAACACCAGCAGATATCAGACATGTCTCTCCAAACCATCACTGATTGGTGGAAACTTCACACTAGACCTCGAGCAGTTTGGACTGTGCGTCTCTCCACTCTTCCTCCAGACTCTGCTCCCTTCATTTACTTTAAAAGAAATAAAGTAAAATTTACTGATGATCAGTGATGGTTTAATGGAGAGTCATGTCTGTCATCTGCTGGTGTTGATCCACTGTGTTTTATTATCAAGCCTAAAGTCAGTGCAGTTTTGTTTTCCCACAAAATCTTACAGCACTTCATATCTTACAGCTTCCCTCTGCTACTGATGACTTTTATGGAGATGCGGATTTCATTTTCCAGCAGGACTTTTGGCACACTGCCCACACTGCCAAAAGAACCAATTTGTCTTATAATAATATAATATTCTAATTTTCTAATACACTAATTTTTGGGTTTTCATTGGCTGTAAGCTTCATAACCATCAACAATAAAAGAAATAAACACTTAAAATAAATCACTCTGTGTGTGATACATCTATATTTCTATTTCTATATTATGAGGTAAAGATACAAACCTGATCCGAAGAGGCTCTAATCTCCATAGTGACCTGGCCTTGGCTCCTACTTTACCAGTCTCATAGTTGACTATTCTAAAAAAAAAGAAAAACAATAAAAACAGGACAATATGATGAAAATGTGCAGTAAAACATCCTCAGTAATGCAGTAATAATCAAGTGTAACCATCTTATGATCTCAGCTTAATGGCTTTAAACCAGCGGGAGAGTGGGAAAATGCATGGGCATGGTAAACTGGTAAGCTTTATTCAAATATGCAACCAAATGCACTATTTTTGTATCATTTTTCACCAAAATCGCCAAAATACGGATGTGGTATGTCGTTTTGGTGTAAACAAAAATTGACCTTTTGTGAAACCCTGTTTTTTTTTTCATAAAAAAATGACTCAAATGAGTGGAAAAATTAATGGGCATGGTAAATTGGACCAAACTTTGATCAGATATGCAACCAAATGCACTATTTTTGTTTTATTTTTCACCAAAATTGCCAAAATACAAACGTTGTATGCAATTTTGGTGTAAACTTTGACCTTTTGTAAAACCCTGTTTTTTTCTATGAAAAAATGACTCAAATAATTAGGAAAATGAATGTGCATGGTAAGTTGGACTAAATTTTATACAGATATGCAACCAAATGCACTATTCTTTCGGCAAAATACGGATGTGGTATGTTGTTTTGGTGTAAAAAAATGTTTCGTAAAACCCATTTTTTTCCGTGAAAAATGACTCAAACGAGTGGGAAAATGCATGGACTTGTTAAATTGGACCAAACTGTGATCAGCTATGCAACAAATACGTAAGGATGCAGTATGTCGTTTTTATGTCAATTTCGACACCTGCACACACACACGCATTCACACACACAAACACGAATTAGCATGCAACAGGCACGTTCCATCACTGACATGGGTGGCTGGGTTGCCAGATGAGCCGATATCGCTCATGCTGTCTCCCGCTAGGTGACACATATGGAGAGCTCGCAGAAAACGAGGTAGGCTCTCACCCAAACAAACCCTCGATTAAATTTCAAAGGACCGACAAAAGAGGCTCAAGCCACGCTGGCAACCGGCACCTAATCCCGCAGACCGTGCGTCACGCGCCTCGGCTAAAAATAGACGCCGGCGGCGACTTGGAGGAAAATGGAGAGTCCTATCAGATCCTCAGCGGCTCGAGGGAGGTTCTGCCTCTGCTGCGGCCTCGACCCTGTTCAGCCAGGCTGATACACAGAGTGCAGCGCGTCCACAGATGTCCTATCAGAATAATCTCCTTCCTTTTATGTCTCGTCCTCCCTTGTGGCCTTTTTTCCCCACTCATTTATCCATTCAGGTCAGGAGAGTTTTGCGCAGTGAGGGATATATTTACAGAGGTTGGACAATGAAACTAAAACACCTGGTTTTAGAGCACAATAATTGATTGTGGTGATGGACAGGTCTAGTGGAAACAGGAGAGTTGAGGTGCACATTGAATTCTGCGTGATTTGATCAGCCGTGGTTTTATGTTTTTTATTGGATACAATCCGGATTAGCACCCGAACATCCCTTTCAGACAGCTTCCTCTTACAGCGTCCACAGTTAATCCTGTTGGATGTGGTCGGTCCTTAGCCGCTAACTGCACAAAGCTCTAGCTCTTCGGCCATTCAGAGGTGAGGTTTATCGCACAGTAGTTTGTTGCTAACCCTGTCTAGCTTAGCTTTACAGGTTTAGCTGCTGAATTAGAAGGAAAACATGGTGACACCCCTGTTCCTTACTAGTGTCGCATAATACTCCTTATAATCCAGTGCGCCTTATGTATGAAAATAGACCAGAAATCCAAGGTTTCTTGATAGTGCGCCTTATAATCTAGTGCGTCTTACAGTGCTGAAAAGTCGTTTTTTTTTTATAAAATAGTTGACTGCCTGGTTATGGTGTTGTAAGCTGTAAGTGCATGTTACCATTTTCCTAACTGAAATAAGCAAAAAAAATGCTGGCTATAGAGTGCAATGAAGGAACTCTGAGCTGGATTAATCTTCCCCATTTAATGGCAGACTTCTTTTGAACAGTAGGGTCTATTTTATTAGGTAATTTGAATGTCCCTGTAAAATCTTACCTCTGCTCCTCTTCACTCTGATCTGAGCCTGGAATGGTCAGAACCTCATCATGACCATGGAACAAACGCATCACATGACCACCAAGGAGATACCCTACATAAAAATAAAACAATAAATTAATTTAATGATCTCCATACAGTGTTTTTGGAGACACTTTTTTATATCTACAGAAACAACAGAAATAAATAATTCCATGCTGTATATCTTCATTACGCTCTTTCTGTCACATATTAGCCTGTCTGTCCTGTGTTTTTCCCTCTTTTGGTTTTCTGTGCTCCTGCCCTGTTTTCCTGTCTTGTGTTTCCAGCCATGTGCTTTTTTGAGCACATGGCATTGTTTTGTTATTGTTCTGTCTCCTCCCTAGCCCCGCCCTAGCCCAGCCCTAGCCATTAGTGTTGTCACCTTGTGTCTTGTTTGTAACCCTGCCCCCTCATTACCTGTCTTCACCCTCCTTGTGTATAAATAGCCTCTTGTATGAGTGTTGCCTTGTGGAGTCTTTTGTATCTATGTGACTGTATATTCGTGAGTAGAGTTTGTGGTTTGTGTTACTTAGAATCTTGGTCAGTTGTTTTGTATTTTCTAGTTATTCTTTGTTTAAAGTTAGAGTTTCTAGTTTAATTAGTTTTCCTTGCATTTGTCTAAGTTTAGTCCTTATCCTAGTCTTGTTTTTTTTGTAAGTTTTTCATAAGTTTTTAGCGTTACCCGTGTTTTGTTTTCTGTATTTATTTTTCTTGTTTATTTAATAAATACAATTATTTATCTGCACTTACGTCCATCCTCTCCATTCCTCTCATTCTTGACACTTTCTCTGTAATTATTCCTGTTACCAGCTGAGCAGCACATCTGGAATCTGTTTCACTGCATTTTATTTGAATTTATTTTAAGTCATCAATATGAGAATATCAATGCACCTTCTTCCACGCTGCTGCCTGAACAGGTGGGGTGGACGTTCCACAACGTCTGCATGAAGGATGCATCCACCTGGATGTTGCCGTTGGAGATGGAGAGGTGCTGTAACAGAACAGAAAATGGACATAATCACCATGTTCAAACATCTGTACTCAACTTTAATACATCTGATAAATGTTGCAATCAGCATTAGATTTAAAATGAAGTAGATGGTGTGTTCTAATCTAGCAATTAGATTTCCAAACATCTCATAGTTCCTCTGCATGTATGCTTTAGTGCTTTTATGCTAGATTTAGAGCAGTGTTTAGTGTTTATATAAAAGTAATTCATTTTTCACCAATTTTATAAATCTCAGAAGAGCAAAAAATAATGATATTGTGTTTTGTGAATAAGTTTTGTGATAGCACCTATTTTTGCCATATCCTCAGTCTTAACTGTGCCCTGCAAAAAAAAAAAAAACTAAAAAAAAAAAAAAAAAAACACCGCCACCTACACACACAGACACTTTCACACAGGAAAGTATACTTCTAATTTTAGCATACTACAAAATGTGTAGTTGGGCTCGTTAACAGAATTGTAACAAAGAACAATAAGTACATTTTCTTAATCCACATATACCACATGCTTACTGCATGTGTTTGTTTGTTTTTTGCTATTTATAAATGATTATATAAAATTAATATATTAAAATTAAAATTTAAAGTAAATTTTATCCTTTTTTGCTTTTGTTTGGATTATTTTTGCTTATCTTTGTTTATATGTTTTTGACTGCAGGTTTTTATTTGCAAATCTTATTATTTTATTCTTTCTACCTAGATATTTTGCACATTAGAATTTTGCACTTTAAATTGTGCAGCTTTAAACGTTTTAAAAAATTTAGCTTAGTAATATTGTGCAAAATTTAAGCAAAAGGAAATTCACACTGTTCTCATTTCCCTTTATATACTGTATCTTCTAGAGACAGATTATATCTGTCCAGTATCATTTATTTTACTTTAATCCTGGATATATGGAGATATTTGGAGTTCATTATTATTAAGATTAGTTTCATGACCTCCTTCTGGATCATTGACTTCTGTTACAAATCTGATAAAATTCTTGTATTTTTTAAATATCTCAGTTAGGGATGTGCCATATCATATCATATCATATCATATATCGTATGCAGTAATACTACTAATATAATTTTCATTTTGTTGCAGTAGTGCAGTAGTGTAAGTAGCCTAAGTAGTTGCAGTAGTGTATAGTGAAATGTTTTTTTTTTTTTTTCAGTTTTATCATATCGCCAAAAGTATAATTATCGCGAAAATACCATGAAATATCGTGATATTATTTTAGGATCATATCGCCCACCCCTACATTTACTGCATTCTTTCAGCTCTACTCACAAGATAGCGTTCAGATGATACGCTGACGAGAATGAGATCATCACCAATCCGAACCTTCTCCCCCTCTGATCTCTGCTTAGAGGCCGGGTGAATTGTCCACCAACAGGCCTCACCTGTAGGACACACACACACACACACACACAGTGAGAGTAACACACACATTAAAATACAGTACATTATAAATGGTACATGGTCAGTCAGACTGTCACAGTTTAGCCCATGTCTGTCTTGTGTTTCTTCCTCATTTGGTCTCTTGTGCTCCTGCCCCTCTGTTTACCTGTCATTTGTTCCCAACCATTTGCTATTGTTGTGTTTTGGTCCTGTCTCCGCCCTAGCCCCACCCTGTCAGTCATTTGTAACTCCGTCCCCCTCATTACCTCCACAGGTGTCCCTAGTGTGTGCCTGTGTAGAAATACCCCATGTGCTCCTTTGTTGTTTGTCGTGCTTTTTGTCTGAACCTGTCTTGTTACTCTGTCCAGATCTAGTTTATCTGTTTTGTTTAACCTCAGACCTGCTGTGTTGTTTGTCCTCAGTGTTTCAGGTTTGCTTTTTGTAGTTTGTTTCTTTGTTTGCTATTTTTGCTTGTTTGTTTCAGTCTTTTAGTTTATCCTCTGTTTTTTAGTGTTTTGTTTTTGTTAGTTAAATAATGGAAAATAAAGACTTGCATTTGCATCCTGCCTCCTCTGCGTTACACAGACATTTTTATTATTTATTAAAATAAATTACATACCAATACAATAAAAATGTAAACAGAATCACAATGCATTTAATAATTCTATTTTTATTTAAGCATAATTTCTTAATTATTTCTAAATATGCTTCTTTGGGAAAGTAAAAAAATATATATATAAATATAAATGTGACTGTCGCAACAAAACTCAAAATTAACAAATGAACTGTTGCATGGCACCTCACACAAACAACTACACAGTTACATAAAGCTTCTGATTGCTTCAGTCTAAGTAAAAAATTATTTTGGAAAAAAAGGGTTAATATGGCCCGGGTACACCACTGTATAATTGGAGGGTTAAATGTTGATATCTAAACAAAGCAGATATCAACTAGCGGATCTGCATGAGCTAAAGAAGACAATCATTGAAAAGATGTTCAAGCGACATTACATTGAGTCAGAGACGATATAAATGAGGAGACCAGCATTATTTATATTGACCAGAGACTGTAAAAAAAAGATGGACGCCGTGTCTCCGTTCCCATTCATTCAATGAAAATGAAGCCAAAATCTTCCGCCATGTTGGGTTTCAGCACAGTAGAGACCAGAGGAGGGAGATAGACTGTGGAGAGACAGCCTACTCATTTAAATAACCCCGCCCCTGAGGGCTGCCTCGAGGTCACAGGCTGCAGAGTGGAGCGGAGCGGAGCTGACGGTCTGTTATTGGTCCCGCCCATAACCAGCCCTTTTACCATAACCACACCTTTTTTGAATAGAGCTGAATAACGTTTTAAAAAACGAATTCTGTGGGGATATAAAATTTTGACAATATAAGCAGAGGTTACTCTAGCTGCTGCATTTAAATAATGGACGTAGAATTACAGTATATTAGAAAAAAACGTGATTGAAAGTTGTTCTGTTTTGCCATTGAAACCTATGGGGATGGGTGGGGTTACACAGCTTTCTGAAACCGAACAGCAGGGGGCGCCCGACCTGTGGTGGCTTCACTTTTGAGAGACGATGCTCTGTCCAGCTATACGCAGTCTATGATATTAACCATCCGATATAGAGGTATGGAGATATGGAGATATGCGCAAGTGCAGTAGCCATATCAAACCGCATATGTAAAATGTATACAGTTATTTTATACAGTATGTTGATCAAATGTTATAGACTGGAGTATGTTGGTCTCTCCCCATTTAAACAGATAAGAAACTGGTCTTTTTGGTAGCATGAGTGAATATAATGCTTGGTGATGTTGTGAATATAAAGATGGCCGCCATGTAAAGTGATTTGCCAGGCTAGACAAATGATTGGCTTACCTGTTGAGTCTTCCTGAAGCCCCACATCGAAAGATAATTTATCTGTCAGAGATCTGGAGGTTTTTAAGCAGGTCAGGTACTGAGAGAAGAAGAAGAAAGGGAACTCTGTGTTACACTGTTGAATCAATAGGACAGAATGAGACAGAGGACAGATCGAGGACGCAGTGATTTCCTCACCATTCCACTGAAGGAGTGTCGGAGGAGGATGGCGTGTCCGTACAGCAGCGTTCTGTGTCCGCCTCCGTGAGCTGCCTGCATGGACGACAGAGAGCAGACTGTTAGTGCTGATTTTAGCTTTATTAATTTAGAAAATTATTATTTTTAGTTTTAGAGACCTAGAGTGCATTAAAGGTGCTGTATACAACTTTAGTTAGCTCTGGAAAAAAAATAAGAGACCACTGATTCTGCTATTTATAGGTTTATGTTTGAATAAAATAAATATTGTTGCTTTATTCTATAAACTACAGACAACATTTCTCCCAAATTCCAAATAAAAATATTTTAGTCATTTAGAGCATTTATTTAGAGCAGAAAATGAGAAATGGTTGAAATAACAAAAAAAAGATGCAGAGCTTTCAGACCTCAAATAATGCAAAGAAAACAACAAGTTCATATTCATAAAGTTTTAAGAGTTCAGAAATAATCAATATTTGGTGGAATAACCCTGGTTGGTTTTTAATCACAGCTTTTAATCATGCATCTTGGCATCATGTTCTCCTCCACCAGTCTTACACACTGCTTTTGGATAACTTTATGCTGCTTTACTCCTGGTGCAAAAATTCAAGCAGTTCAGTTTGGTGGTTTGATGGCTTGTGATCATCCATCTTCCTCTTGATTATATTCCAGAGGTTTTTTTAATTTAGTAAAATCAAATAAATTCATTACTTTTAAGCGCTCTCTTATTTTTTTCCAGAGCTATATTTATAGTTGGTGATGGATTATCACAGCTGCAATGGTAGCAACAGTTTTCTTATCCACAATGTCAAAGTAAACGAATTTGGGGGTGGAGTTTCTGAAGAAGCACTGAAGGAAGGTTCAAATATCAACAGTGGTTCCTCACAGTCATATACAGCACCTTTAATGACTCAACAAAGGCCTTTTTTATGAGATATTTAGGAGTACGTCTGTGTTGGGTATTGTAGCATTCCCCTGTTCTGCTGCAGCTGAAGCGACCAATTCAATCTAAATCAGTGATTCCCAACTGGGGATACTGTTTCCTCAAGTGCTGAGTAAACAATTATCATTAGGTATGGGAAAAGACATTGCAGAGCAAAGCACTTGGACACTTTGGTTTAAATATCATGTTCTGTTAATATATTATAAGTCAGAAAAACATTTTTCGCACTATAAAAATCATCACTGCATTTTATAATCCGCTGCTCCTTAAGTATGTATTTTATCAGTCAGGTATTAAGGAGCAGTAAAGACACTCCACTGAAGTACAGAGTTATACAGGAGTTTCAGTTTAGTTCTCCAGCACTGAGACTTAAGACTGGAGCAGTATTAGCATTAGCCGCTAACTGTGCTAAGCACTAGCTCTTTCGCCATTCAAAGGTAAGCATATCGGATGGAAGCTTCGCGTTTACCGTGTTAAAACAAGCTACATGGGCCAAACCGCTAGCTGATATTTTGTCTGGCTTACCAGAACACTCAGGGTTCCCCAGTGTAGCGCTATCACGCAGCATTAGCCGCTAATTGAGGCTAAATCTGCAAATCTAAGCTTACTGTAAATAAACAGAAGCGCTTTACTCACCTAAATAAACAGTTTTCAGGAGAGAAATCTGTTTAGAATAACATCCAGTGCTTATTTGACATTGAAAGAAAATGTTTTCTTAAGAATTACAGTTTTGTTTTGAGCAACTTAGCTTAGCATTACAGGTCTTGCCCCCCAGTGGTAAGACCTGTTGAATTAGAAGTTAAGCATG
Source organism: Astyanax mexicanus (assembly GCF_023375975.1). Classification (NCBI taxonomy): domain Eukaryota; kingdom Metazoa; phylum Chordata; class Actinopteri; order Characiformes; family Acestrorhamphidae; genus Astyanax; species Astyanax mexicanus. Next base: position 46,621,507 of record NC_064421.1, on the reverse strand, counting down.
GTGAAACCCCTGTTCCTTACTAGTGTTGCATAATGCACCTTATAGTGTGAAAAATATTGTAGTCATAGAGAAGTGGGAGAGTATTCCGGTAACAACCTGTGAAGTGCTAGTGAGCTCTGGTTTTGACACTAATGACGTGTGTTGAGTTATTTTGAGGGAAAAAGCTAATTTAGACTGTTATACTGTAGATCTACACTGACTACTTTACATTCAAAGTGTCAAATATTCACTGTTTCCCATGAATATTTATTTAAGAACAAAAAAGAAAGTCATACTATGTAAATATTTGTTTAGTTTTTTTTATAATGGAAAGCTCATTATTCTGACTAGGAATAAATTGGTAAACTATATAAAAGTGCACATTAATTAAAGCTCCACTAGGTAGGATTGAGATGTTGTGCTCGTGGGCTCCCCCTACAGTTGTAGAGTGTAATAAATGTTTCAGGCGGATTCGTTTCTCTTCCTCGTTTTCTGGCTTTCACAGACATATTCGGTCTCTTTCCAGCTTCTGCCAGAGTGTCTGTATGTTAGTTTGTAAAGAATGAACCAGTAGTCCTTTTAGAATTGTTAGAACTAAAGGTCGGAAAGCAGGTCGCAGTTCTCGCGAGCGTTGGTCGCGGCCGCCTCAGAAATCTTACAGAGTCTGGTTTGAGCTCAGAGGAGCTCCAGCACAGACACGAGAGCACCGCTATTCCTCCTATTACACCTCAATGCAGCGCTGCAGTGAGTTTCAAGCTGTAATTTTACTTATTTAAAAATATCAAAAATCAAGAAAATCCTACCTAGAGCTGCTTTAAGATAATTTGATAGAATATTGATTTTTGACACCATCATCAATTGTTGTTTATCAATGCATGCATCTAAAAATCTAAAGAGTTCCAAAAGCTAGCCACTCAGCTAATCAAAAAGTTTTCTATAATATTCTGAGAGTGTATTTAATCAGGAATAATACTAAATTAGGATTGGGAACCACTGAGTTAGAAGAAAAACATTGCAGTGCGTGCGTTCATCAGGCTTCAGGCTCAGAACAACCAGTGTGGATGGAGGAGAAGCAATGAAGCTACAAAGAAGCTACAGCTAATAATAATAATAATAATAATAATATTAATAATAATTCACCTCTTATGCACAGTGAACAAGCATTACATCTTATTATAGTCTCTCAAATGGACCGTTGTAAAATGTGTGTAACAGTGACCACAGCAGAAATTGGCTGCAAACCAACAAACTAGCATAAAGTTGTTGTTTGACCGCCTTATTTCTGATTCCTAATCCCACACATTTGTGCATAAGAGTACCGTACACACACACGTCTGACCGGTCTCAGTCTCAGCTGAATGCATTCGCAAAAGCATGCACACATCTGCAATCTCAGATAATTGCTGCTGAACTGAGATCAGGTCTCTCACAGGACGATGGTTGATGTAGAGGAAGCGTAAATCCGTATTCAGTCCCGTACAGCAGGAGATACTCACCTTTTTAATGAGCCTCTGAGGAAGGCAATGAAATAAAACAGGAAAACGTTATATTGAGCCTCCTTCCTCCGAAATTCAAGCGATAAAACGTAGACATCCACATCAAACTGGTTCACTATCATTCAAGTTCGAAATTAAAATAGCTCTGCTGAAGTAAAATCATGATTAGAATAGCACTGCTAAGGTAAATACATTATTAGAATTGCATTGCTAAAGTATATTCATGATAAGAACAGCACTGCTGAACTAAAATCATGATTAGAATAGCACTGCTGAAGTAAATACATTATTAGAAGTGCATTGCTGAAGTATATTCATGATTTGAATAGCACTGCTGAAGTAAAATTATGATTAGAACAGCACTGCTGAAGTAAAATAATGATTAGAATAGCACTGCTGAAGTTAAATAATGATTAGAATAGCACTGCTGAAGTAAAATTATGATTAGAATAGCACTGCTGAAGTAAAATTATGTTTAGAACAGCACTGCTGAAGTAAAATAATGATTAGAATAGCACTGCTGAAGTAAAATTATGATTAGAATAGCACTGCTGAAGTAAAATTATGTTTAAAACAGCACTGCTGAAGTAAAATAATGATTAGAATAGCACTGCTGAAGTAAAATTATGTTTAAAACAGCACTGCTGAAGTAAAATAATGATTAGAATAGCACTGCTGAAGTAAAATTATGATTAGAATAGCACTGCTGAAGTAAAATTATGTTTAGAAGTGCAAAGCTGAAGTACATTTATGATTAGAACAGCACTGCTGAAGTAAAATGATGTTTAGAAGTGCAAAGTTACATCACAAGGACATTTTCTGCCCACATGGCAAGACCAAGAGTAAGTGCTCTAACAATTTTCAAGTTTTTTTTTTCCCAAATATGTTTGCCCAAGTTGTGTGTGTCACTCAGTGAACGCTGTGTAACCCTGTTACTCATATTGTAAGACTAATAATGAGTAGAGTCAAAATTTACTTTATATACTTATATAACCATGTTTGTCCTTGATCTTGTATACATAGCTACATTTTACAGTTAGCATCTGTTCCTGGGGTAAACCACAACCTAGCCTAGATTTGCAACCCTGTTACTCGCAACCCTGTTACTGTAAGTTACCAAATATATTGCATAATCTAATTTAAAAAACTGCTTTGATACCTGAGCTTGACAAATCAAACTTTTTGATAGTCTATTACCTGTATTTAATAAATATATGACTAAAAATGATCAAATTGGAGATCAAATTTTCAGAAGTGACCTCCCCTGAAATGTACCAAAATCCTGCAATGTCCCAACTAATATCGCCCTGGCTTACTGGAACACTCAGTGTTCGTCAGTGTGCTAATGCTGCTGCACCTAGCCTTAGTGAAAATCTGGAATTCTAAGCTAAGGTAAGAACTGCTCAACGAAGTAAAGAAAAAATTCCAAATCCAAATCAGTCAATCCAAAATATTTAAAGAACATTGAAAATATCCTCAAGTGCAGTCGCAAAGAACTTAAGAAATGTTACGATGAAACTGGCTCTCATCAGGACCATTTTAGAAAAGAAAGTGCAAGAGTTACATCTGTTGCACAGGATATCACATGCCTCCGCAAAACAGCATATTCTTATTATTTAAATGTGAGTCTTAGAGATTTATTGCAGAAAGGTTGAAAATAAAAAGTGTATGATGATGATGGTGAGTGTGTATGATTGTGCGTGTTACAGAGTGTATCATACAGAATGCTAAAAACACAGCACACTTCTTTACAGGATCATGCTCTCCTCTTAACAGTGACGGCTGGATAAGTTCTCAAAAAGAGAAAAACCCTCAAGATCAAAAGACAAGCAGCTAAAACATCCCCCCAGCCCCCCAGCTGCTGCCCACGAGCGCCGCGCCGCCGTCATCAGGAAACAGAGCGACCTTTCCGGCTCAGCCGAGTCAGCGGTGGTCCGGCGGAACTCTGCCAGCGGGGGTTTCCTCAGCGAGAGATTCACCGCAAGACTGGCACTCAGGACCGTACCGCTAAATATCACTGCCCACATGGACCTGCCTGAGGATATCAGCATCACAAAGAGCCATTTAATCCTGCTTTAATATCAACTTTATACAAAATAACAGCACAGCCCTGATACAGGAGAGCAGCTGATCTTCAGCTAACCTTTAACAAAGAGCTAAAGAGTGTATATATATATATACTGATACACAGATCACAGATACTGCACTAGCGCATCTCAAAAAAAATTAATATAAAGATGTATTACACACAGAGTGATCTATTTTAAGCGTTTATTTTTCTTTTATTGTAAATTATTATGCCATCCAATGAAAACCCAAAAATCTCATAAAATTACAATATTATACTATTATAAGACCAATTGGTACTTTTGGTACAGTGTGGGCAGTGTGCCAAGTCCTGCTGGAAAATGAAATCCGCATCTCTATAAAAGTCAATAAAAGTCAGTAGCAGAGGGAAGCATGAAGTGCATTAATTTTACTCACGTGACTTGAGTTGCACTGCTGAGGTAAATTTCTAATTAAAATAGCTTTGCTAAAGCAAAAATCAAAATTGGAACAGCACTGCCAAAGTAAAATCAAGATCAGAACAGCACTGCCAAAGTAAATGCATGATTAGAATAGCACTGGTAAAGTAAATTCATGATTAGAATAGCTCTGGTAAAGTAAATTCGTGATTAGAATAGCACTGCCTGCTGACAACAGCATAGCAACCACTACAGATACCGTAGCAACACCATGTCAACCACCACAGACACAATAGCAACCCCTTAGTAACCACCTAGCAACCACTTAGCAACAGCATAGCAACCACCACAGATACCGTAGCAACACCTTAGCAAACATCTAGCAACACCATAGGATCCACCACAGATACAATAGCAACACCTTAGCAAACATCTAGCAACACCTTGGCAACCACCTTGTAACCACTTAGCAACAGCATAGCAACCGCCACAGATACCATAGCAACACCATTGCAACCACCCACAAATCAATCACACTTGCAGTTTCTGCAGAAACTACAATCTGTTTTATTTTGTGATTTCTATGTATCTTAAATTGTGATTTTATTTTTCGATTTTAAATCAAATAGACCTGCATATTTCACCTTGTTAGACAGTGAAGGTCGCTGTGTATCAGGCAGAGGGAAGATTTATCATAAGCAGGAACATCACCACTTTCATGTGTCTTGGCATGTTCTCCTCCACCAGTCTTACACACTGCTTTTGATAGATACATTTTTTTGGAGCCAGAAGTGATCAAGGGCCCTCTAATGGTATGCAATTCTCTAGGGCCCCCTGGTAGGGGCTCTCATAACCAGAAACCTCTAAAAATATGCCCCCCTCTTTCCTAGGACCCCTAATAGCCAGAAGTTGAAATCAGAGCAGTGCCACAACGCCTCATCTATTTTCATAAGGGGCCCAAAAGCATGGCTAGGGTCCCAAAAGCATGGCTAGGGCCCCCAAGAGGCCCTGGGGTCAAAGTCCCTAATAGTCAGAGGATACTTAAACTGGAGGTCCCTCGGAAATAAAAATATAATTAATCATAAAGGTGGATAGGCATCGCAATTTTTTTGCGCCAAGGGGCCCCCTGACCTCAAGGGCCCCTGAGCGCTGGGCCCACTGACCCAGTCAGTAATCCAGCCATGGGTACCATTCCATTACTGCGTACCACACACATTTTCATTCATTCACCCAGAAGAAAACAGCCATTACTTTAACACAGATTTCACAGTTCCTCCCAGATTATCACTCTTCCACAGGCTGTTGGTAGGCCACCCAGGCTCGCAGCGACGAGGACTGAAATAGTAGGGAAGAAGCCAACTGCACACCTTCACTACACACCGACTGCTGTGTTACAAAAAAAAAAATGGCCTCATTTTTGCCCTTGTTTCACATGAGCTGCAGACTAGCAGCCAGCCCAGCTCATGCTCACATCAGCTAAATGGACAGAAACCAATGGATTTTATAGCTTTAATTAGCACGCGCTAAGAGCTAGGTGGCGTACATCTGCACTGACAGGTCCATTTGTCTCTGAATCTCAGAAGCTGAAGAGCCGGAGTTTTGGGCAAAGAGCATGCTGGTTGGTTAGATGCTTCTACAACTCTGAAATATAGCATTCAGAGCCAAAGCTGTAAAACGTAATGTGTACGACATAAAACTTTATATTATATTTAACGCATATGCAAAGGCAACCTGTTGCTATGCAAGGCTTCTGTGATGAGATGTTGGCCTGCTACACATACTGCAGAAGTTTGAAAGCATAACCAATATAAAAATCTATAAGAAAGCCATCAACAGTGCACCTTGCACCTGTTGCACTGGTGTCTTTTCTATTAAATCGATGGGAAAAAGCATGCATTGCATGAATTGGACCCCATAAAGGAAAGTACTAACTTTCTTAATTCATTATGTGTGTGTTTTGTGTCACTTTCTATTTACTTTGAGAGACAGGTCCACTCTGATTTTGGCGGATTGCTATTTCAGGGGTGCAGCTACCTGGACATGTTTAGCTAATTTCTGCTTCTCAGCAGAAGAAAACTAACCTGCTCATTTGTGCTTGCTCATTCTGTTTATTAGTTATGTAAAAGTTTGCAATGCTGCAAATAAGCATGCAATATGGGGATACGTTTGTGACAATTGACTGCCAAGATAGCAATAAACATCTGACTGTTATCATCTGTCTAGGTTACATTCACTTTGCATTCATTTTAACTAACCAAAATGACCTCTATTCTTTTAGCTACACAATCCAGGATTTTTCTAGTCTATATACAGTAGTTGCTGGTTTTAAGATTATATCTGTTATTCTAGCCTGCAGGGTTATTTTCCTCTGAATCCAAATCCTCTAGCAAAGTCATGTAACAAAACTCAATTGGCATTCTAGTACTCAGCCCCTTTCATCTACACAGGTTTACAGAGTTGTGAAACGTAGAATACAGAGCAGGGATGAAGAATAAAGATGTAAATTAAGATTATTTCTCAATTAAATATGGATCAAACTTAAAAAAAAAACTGAACAATTTCAATGTGAATATGTCCCCAATTACTAGTATTTAGATGGATTTGATTTTTAATGTACAGTATATTTTTGTACTATATATATATATATGTATATATATATATATATATTATATACAGGGATGTTTTGCAGTAGATACAGTAGTACTGTAGTGCTGTACTCACGTCATTATTTTGCCCGGTCTTGGCCAGCATCTCCTGCAGCGCCCGGACTGAGAGCGACTGCTCCAGCACAAAGTTACAGATGCAGAGGTCTGGAGGAACATACTGAGAGAGAGAGAGAGAGAGAGAGAGAGAGAGAGAGAGAGAAATAGATTAGGCAAATATTTTTTAAAAAATCACACAGCCAAAACTTTAAATTCAGAGTTGTTATAAACATGTTATTGCATGCAATTAATCTAAAAACTTTAACATTTTTTTTTTTACTTAAATTAATCGAGTGACGAATGTATTGGAAGGGCCTAGTTAAAGCCCAGACCTTAATCCAATTCAGAATCTGTGGTCAGACTTGAACAAGTCGGTTCTCCAGTGGAAACTTTTGCATTAAAGAATGGTCAAAAATCCCAGTGGCAGGATGTGGCTCATAGACTCATAGAGACTTATCCAATGCGACTTGCAGCTGTAACTGCTGCGAAAGGTGTCTCTACAAAGTACTGACTTTAGGGGGGTGAATATTTATGCACTCTGAAGTTTTCTGTTATACTGTCCAATTTGTTGTTTGCTTCACAATAAAAAAAAAAATCAAATGTTCAAAATGTCTAGGCATGTTCTATAAATCAAATGAAGCAAACCCTCAAGTAATACATTAGAATTTTAGTTTTAAAATGCCAAAGGGGGTGAATACTTTTGCAAGCCACTGTACATATGAAACCCAGCAAACAAATGTGAACAATAGTACTTACAAATATTTGCAACATTGCAGGTAAACCCTGCTGGATTCTAGCATGTAATGCATAGAATATCTCACCCGGAAATGTAATGAACTAATTCAGTCTACAGTTCACTATTCCACTATTAAGACCAATTTCACAGTTTCAATCTAAAAAGAATCCAAACACACACACACACACACACACACACACACAAACGCATTCACATTTAGGCATTTATACAGTCCTCAGAAATCCATCGCAGCGCTGGAATAACTCCAAAGCCATTAAGTCTCATTCATCACTGCCAAAGAAAAGGAGCTCTGATAAAAAAAAAGAAAACTCACATCACTGTGCTTGCAGATTTTATGGAAGTGTGGAGCATGCCAATGCCACTTTAAAATGTTCAGTGTGAAAACATCACGTGGACACATGAAATCATTTATATTTTGTCCAGAATCCTTTAATATGTATATACTGTGACCTAAGGAGGCAGGGGAACCGTGGGAACCGATGCACAGCCCCGGTCTGTCCCAGCTGACCCGCATTGGACTGATTAGGCAGCTAGCTGGAAGCAACATAAATACCCTGCCTGCCTTAGCCTTCTTTTCATCCCTAATGTCTCTTTTGATTGAAGGCTGAGGCAGAACATACCCAAAAACTTTAAGGCACCAATTTTATCTATAACGAAAATGACAAGAGATAAAATCTGCATTTATAAGATCATATTAATGCAGTTGCTTCTCCACCTGGGCTAAATCTGAGCTCCTGTAGCCTCTTTAAATATAATAGAAAACTGGAGTAAGCACGCTACTAAGCAGCTCAGTCGGAGTCAGATTGCTACAATAAGGGTGCAGATGAGAAGAGCTGATGTTAAGTATGGGATGAGAGCCAGAGAGGGCAGCGCAGCGGTGCTGACAGTTTGAGGTAAAGCGTGAGCCATGAAGCTGCAATAAGATAAATGGTGCAGATCTAACAAGCAAATAGCCCTCCTTCCCCAACAGTAACCCACCAAAACAACAGCGCAAACTCCATTAAACTAGTTCCCATCATAAAACATGACCCATTTTAAACTTTACAAGCTTTTTATGAGATCATATTATATACTGTATGATACTATATCGCTTATTATTTTCTTTTTTGATCATTTTCAATACATATATACATATATTTTGAAAGAATTCATAGGCATCCAGCAAGATGAAATAAAAAGACAGCTATCAATATGGCATTACAGTAGGAGTGTACACTGCTTTAGAAAAAAAAAATATTACAAGACTTATAGTATTACCACTGTATTTGTATCATTCTGACATTCTTATGGGCTGAAACTTTTGTAAACATAAACAGCTCTGGACAAAAATAAGAGAGCACTTCAGTTTCTGAATCAGTTTCTCTGATTTTGCTATTTATAGGTTTGTGTTTGAGTAAAATTAACGTAGATGTTTTATTCTATAAACTACAGACAACATTTCTCCCAAATTCCAAATAAAAATATCATCATTTACCGCATTTATTTGCAGAAAATGGCTAAAATAAGAAATGGCTGAAATAACAAAAAAGATGCAGAGCTTTCAGACCTCAAATAATGCAAAGAAAAAAACAAGTTCATATTCATAAAGTTCTAAGAGTTCAGAAATATTCAATATTTGGTGTAATAACCTTGATGTTTTTAATCACAGTTTTTAATCATGCATTTTGGCATCATGTCCTCCTCCACCAGTCTTACACACTGCTTTTGGATAACTTTATGCTGCTTTACTCCTGGTGCAAAAATTCAAGCAGTTCAGTTTGAAATATTGAAATATTGTCCAGGCCTAGTTTCACTATAACCCAAGTCCATTTCACACCAGCAAATCACACTGTTTCTCATAAATCAATATCCTCCACATGAGATTAAAAAACCAGTGAAATCAGTGATTCCGTGCATGTTAATGACCCAATTTAACCAGTAGTGAGGCTAATAGTGAGCGGACAGCAGCACTGCGGGCGCACGCTGAGGCCGGAGTTCAGAAACAGCGCCGTGACCTAATTCACTCAGACAGATGTCAATGTACTGGAACTTCAGCGTCTACAGAGACCAAAAGCTAAATGGGCTGAATCTGAGAGCATTTCACACAGAGACAGTGTCACAAACAATCACGTCAAATGTCACAAAACTGGATCAGACACAGCAAATATACACGGATTGGTCAAAATTATATTAAAATACTCAAATTAAACTCACAGCAGTCAAACATTTCTTTATAATTAAGATTTCTTGAGATAAAATCAAAGAAATTGGTGGACTTTGATTTTAAACATGCTTTTTAAATGTTTAAAAGAGTTTAGTCAGCTTAGAAACCTTATAAAACACTAAGTAAAGCTACCTGAGATTGACCAGTACATGTTTTGAATAGCTAAATACAGTGGCTTGCAAAAGTATTCATACCCCTTGAACTTTTCCACATTCTGTCACCTGGCAACCACCAACTTAAATGTATTTCACTGAGTATTTAAGTGATAGACAAACAACAAACAAAGTGTAAAGTGGAATTTTATCAAATAAAAATTTAAAAAAAGTGTGTCGTGCAAAAGTATTCAGCCCTCCTATATCAATACTTGGTAGAGCCACCGTTTGCTGCAATTACAAAAGTGTAAGTGAAGGAAGTATGAATACTTTAAAAAGATAAAAAAAAAAGGTTAATTTGTAAGATTTCCAACAAGCAAATTGCACCCATTCATGGGGATGGCCCAAATATTATACATTTGTGAACTTTTCAGTGGTGTAGAAAAATAAAAATACAGAGATGTGAGGAAAAAGTGACCTGGTCAGAAGGAACATATATCACCATATTCTCCACAGAACGGTGAGTTAATGTTTTAATGTGCTGCTATTTCTCAAACAAAATGTAATTATTACTATTAGTGGGTTACTTCATGTTTTTAGGAGGTGAGAGCAGTACATAAATCAAGTAGCCACTCCCATCTTAGTCATTTTTACTGCGATTTCTTGGGAATTCTGAGGGAACTGTGGTCGAGCTATAGGAGTAGAACCTATGCCAAGATGCACTTTCTTCACATCTACCCCTCTACAACATTATAGACAACAAAACAAGCAATCCCCAAATACTGCGTTCTGTGTTCTGCTGTGGGAATACAATAATGGCAGGTTAACAAAGCCAAGGCAGCAGATAAGAGTGATCAAGCCCCGCTGAATGATAAACTGTCTATTTCAGCAAGTGCAACCTGCAATCTGCAAGGCTGTGAAATGGATCGCTCAAGCGTTTTCTTTATTTATTAATTTATTTATTGCACATAAACGCTCCGGCAAACATCCGCACGTCCGGGAACAATAAGAAAAGCGATGTAATTCCATCTTGAGATGCGATTTTTCACCCGAACGAGCGGCTTAACAGCGTCCTGGGTTGGATGTGTCAGATAGTATTTAGGGCTTGGATACATTTGCAAACTGAGAGCATCACTATTCGCTCTAAACGCTGTGGAGAAAATGTGTCCAGAGAAATGAGTTTGGTGGCGCGAGAGAGAGTGGAAACAGGTAAACTCACAAAATATATATATAAGTAAACCATTAACGGAAGTCATTTGCTGCATGAACTGTATGGAATTTCAAAGAAATGCAATTTCTTAACAATTATTAAGAATTAGGGAACTCTTAAGTTTTTTAGGTTTAGTTCTCTAGCACTATTAGCATTAGCCGCTAATAGATGCGCTAGCTCTGACGCCGTTCAGAGCTGAGTATATCAGACTGGCACTGCTGGAGCACCATTAGCATTAACCCGCAGTACAGTTATACTCAAGTTTATAAACCATAAGCAGAATTTGTACGATAGTTATTAAAATCCCTCAATTTCTGAGGCGGTAAATCTCTCTAATTTGTCTTTGGTTTTCTAGCATGTGCTGTATGTTTAATTTTCCCCCTCACGTTTTCTCACAAGTCATTTGCTAATTTTTTTTTTAAAGAGATGCATTTTTTTTTTTACAATTATTAAGAACTAAGGAACTCTTAAGTTTAAGTTTGGTTCTACAGCACTGTATTGTAAAATGTCTTTAAATATGGTGATATTTTCACTAAATCGCCCACCTCTGACAGTCTGTGATTATGTATGCTTTTTACCATTCATATACAGCTCTGAAAAAAGATCTAAAGACCATTTTAGTTTCTGAATCAGTTTCTCTGATTCTGCTATTTATAGGTTTATGTTTGAGTAAAATGAACATTGTTGTTTTATTCTATAAACTACAGACAACATTTCTCCCAAATTCCAAATAAAATTATCGTCATTTAGAGCATTTATTTACAGAAAATAAGAAATGGCTGAAATAACAAAAAAAAAAAAGATGTAGAGCTTTCAGACCTCAAATAATGAAAAAAAGCAAGTTAATATTCCTAAAGTTTTAAGAGTTCAGAAATCAATATTTGGTGGAATAATCCTGATGGTTTTTAATCACATTTTTTTCATGCATCTTGGCATCATGTTCTCCTCCACCAGTCTTACACACTGCTTTTGGATAACTTCAATTTCAAGCAGTTCAGTTTGGTGGTTTGATGGTTTGTGTTCATTCATCTTCCTCTTGATTATATTCCAGAGGTTTTAATTTGGTAAAATCAAAGAAACTCATAATTTTTAAGTGCTCTCTTATTTTTATTTCTTCCAGAGCTGTATTTGCTAATGCTGAAATGAGCTAGTGTTGTTCAGTCAGTAAATAAGTTTACTCACCTTGGCCTCCGAGGTCGGCTCCAGGTAGCAAAGCCGATTGCCGAGTCCTTCAGCAGACAGGCAGAACTTGCGATTCTCCTTCTGGATGCAGGCCACACACTGCAACACTACCTCATCATCCTGTCAGGAGACAATACAAAAGGGTAAAAGATTAAAACTCGGAGCAGAGAAGTAGGACTATATATATATATATTTTTTATTATTATTATCACACAGCAATTCAGTTAAACATCAGATTAAACACCTGTTCAGCAGTTATTTTGAACCATTTGCTTAAAGTGTCCTGCAATAACGTTAAGGTCAGCAACAAAAAACACGTTTCATAATCACTTTCAGCCTCCCAAAGGAATCTCTATTACAGAGGAGGAGGTGCGTAATCAAGTTAAATACATACTCCGTTCTCACTGCAGGAGAGCAACAGTATAATTTAAAATCTGCCTTATCAGTATTTTATCAAACAATAGGGGTGGGCGATACGGCCCTAAAATAATATCACGATATTTCATGGTATTTTCTCGATAACGATACTTTTGGCGATATGACGAAACACTAAATTACAAAAAATATTTTTTACATTGCATACAATATGATATGGCACACCGCTAATCGAGATATATAAAAAAAATAAAACAGGTATTTTATCAGATTTGTAAGAAGTCAATGATTTAGAATGTCATTATACTAATATTGCACTCCATATGTCTTTATATCCAGGATTAAAGTAAAATAAATGATACTGGATCAATAAAGTATCTATCTATCTATCTATCTATCTATCTATCTATCTATCTATCTATCTATCTAGTATATTTGCTAAAAACAGCAAAAAAGTAGTACCCTGATGTAATATATGATGTAATAATTAGGGGTTGGATGATATCAGGGTATTATATCATTCACGACATTTAAAAATGTTGGCGGTATTTTTGCGTATGATACGATATGACACACCCCTATTAAACAATAAAGAAAACAAAAAGAAAACGAAGATAAGAAAAGAACCAGACAAACAAAGAAACACTGAGAACATGGAACTAAGAAAACCAACAAACTAACAGACGAAAAGACGTACAAAAACCGACAAAAGAGACCGAAAACACATGGACTATAAAGACACATGGACCAAAACAGGAAACAAAAAACACCTGAGGACAGGTAATGAGGGGGCGGAGCTACAAATGAGCAGGTAAGCACACAGACAAGAGCACGTGGAAGAACACAGGACTAAGGCGCAGCTACAAACAAACACAGGGAACAGGTCAAGGAAGCGACACATCCACAGATATCAGTAAACTTTACAAATGCTGCTACTTTAATGCTGAAAATGACTATTTTCAAAATAATTAAAGCCTAAATGTTAGAATTTGGATAAATCTGTTTATCCATAAATCTGTTTATGTCCCGTCATGGATATAATGAGTTTATTTATTTGGAGCGTTTTCCCTCTGTTTGGTTTGTTTTCACACAGGCGTAGTTTTAAACAAACCAAAATGCGCATCAATAAACCATGCAAGCACATCGTCTCCTCTGATTGGTCAGAGCTGTCTGGTGCTGGAGCGAGAAAGTAAATATAGTTAGAAGAATTAAAAGTTGAGCTACACTTGATAGCTGAATCAGATCGAGACCAGATCACGTTCTCACCATAAGTGAACTGCTTCAGATTTAACATGACTAAGAAAACAAGATTCAACAGAACAACCAAGGACAGGCAAGGAGCCCACAAACAAAAACACTCACAGCTCTAACAAAAGCGCATGAAGCGCACAAAGAAAGACCAGACAAAGAACACTGACATAAAGGAGCTCTATATACACGGGGAGAGTTGGAACACCTGGGGAAGGTAATGAGGGGGCGGGGTAACAAGTGGCCACATGTGAGAAGACAGAAAACAACAACAAAACAGAACCATGACAGAAATGACAGAAAAAGACAGTACGTCTTATAAAGTGTTATAATTATTTTTCACTAACAGTATTTTGGTATTCTTCTGTATGCATACATAATTTACCACACTGCCTCTTTAATAAAATATGCTGTTTTGAGTTGTTTTTCCCAGTTTAACCACATTTATCCACATTATTTAATTTAAAAAGGCTGTATATTTTCCTCGTTAGCACTGTAACAGGCAAGTATGTGCCTATATATACTTCCCCCAAGATTTAAAGCACATGCTTATTAACATTTAAACAAAAAATTAATCCCCTGAGAGATCCTGAGGCCTGTTAAAACTCTTTTGGGCTATTTACGCAGCTCGCTGGTAAAATGTGAATAAAGAAGTGCAAGTTCTGGGAGCTTTCAGGTTCCCTACAGAGATAATGATCAAACCAAAGTACAGGTCAGTGAGCTCTGAAGAGAAGGAGGTAGAAGCTTCGTTTCACACTCGTTTTTTTTTTTTTTTTTTTAACTAATGCATAAAAAGCCCAGATAAAAGCTTTCAGGATCTGCTGGGTGCTTTTTGTCTCATGATCTGAGAAAATCCACTTAGCCTTTAGCAGAATAAAAAAAAAAACGGATCAGGTAGAGAGAATTAAAGTGCAGTGCATAGGAAATGAACTGTATATTGAAATAAATATTAGCATTTTACACAATTAAGCACCGTTAGGCCTATATAAAATCACTTGCACGAGTATATACTGTATAAACTATTAATTAGATTTTTAATTCATCATAAAGACACAAAGTAAAAACAAAATTAGCATTATGTTTTAGCCAGAGTGATCACTTTTTTTGTTCACTAGAAATATATGTGAAATGTAGTGTGGAAATTTTAATGTACACTGAATTTGAATGTTCAAGACATTTATACTTTTGTTAGATCGCATTTTTTACAAAAGACCCTATAACACCAACTAAACCTCAGATCTACAGGTGTTGGACAATGAAACTGAAACACCTGGTTTTAGAGCACAATAATTTATTGTGGTGACGGACAGTTCTGGTGGAAACAGGAGAGTTGAGGTGCACATTGAATTCTGCCGTGATTTGATCAGCCGTGGTTTTCAGGAGTTTTTTGGATACAATCCAGGTTAGCACCCGAACATCCCTTTCCGACAGCTTCCTCTTACAGCGTCCACAGTTAATCCTGTTGGATGTGGTTGGTCCTTCTTGGTGTTATGCTGACATTACCCTGGATACCGTGGCTCTTGATGCATCACAAAGACTTGCTGTCTTGGTCACAGATGCGCCAGCAAGACGTGCACCAACAATTTGTCCTCTTTTAAACTCTGGTATGTCACCATAACATAATGTTGTGTGCATTGCGTGCAATATTTTGAGCAAAACTGTGCTCTTACCCTGCTAATTGAACCTTCACACTCTTCATGCTCTTACTGGTGCAATGTGCGATTAATGGATTAAAGATTGAACACCAGGCTGCTCCAATTTAGCCATGAAACCTAAAATCCCACACTAAAATGATGACAGGTGTTTCAGTTTCACTGTCCAAACCTTGTATATTAGAGCAGAAGATTCAAAAGCTGATTTTGCACAGACCACACAGGGTTAAACTGTTCGTAATCTTAGGTAAATATCTGTTAAGGACTGTTAAAGATGTTAATGGTTTGGAGTGTGTGGTCTAAGTGTTGATAAGTGTGTGTGTGTGTTGCTCTGCTGGAAATAAGGCAGGCACAATGTGCTGATGTTGCTGCTCAGAGCTGGAGAGTGGTGCGGTACAATAGCCAGCTGCATCATTTTAATCAGGAGGGGGAGCTTTGCAGCATTTCAGAAAGATGCAGTTCAGAGACGAGACGCTGGAAAAAGCCAGTCTGAGGATTAAAGCTCACAGCTCTTTCTGTGAGGAGAAAAGAGAAGAAACTGTGGTGCTGATAAGAACCATACTGATAAACTACAAACCATTCAGAAAGGAAAATTCAATGCAGACTATGAAGGAACAAATAAGGAATCATGTAGTCACTTAAAAGTCTTAAAAACAAACCAAAATACCCTGTGAAAAGAAGCATTTAGGTGCTCTTATCTGGGGAGCTGTTAACTTGTAGTTTCTGAGGCTGGTAACTTTGATGGTCTTATCCTGTACAACAGAGGAAACTCTTGCTCTGCTCTTCTTTTCTGGAGCAGTCCTGATGAGAGCCAGTTCCATCATAACTATTTGGTGGCCTTTTTCGGTGACTGCACTTGAGCATAATTTCAAAGTTCTTGAAATGTTTCCGATTGACCTATCTTAATGCCTAAAGTATTTTTTTAATTTTTTTTTTAGTTGAGTTGTTTTTTGCTTTTCATAATCTGGATTCGAACATTACTCAAATATTCACTATTCACTGTATACCTGTAACTCTATATCAGATTGGTGCAGGCAGGGAGATGAGGAGGCGGACGTAAAAGCAGGTAAGAGGGGTTTTATTAAATATATAACAACGGTAAACAAAGAACAAGAAACAAAGCAAACAAACCAAAACAAACAAGAGATAAAGAGAAACTTTAATTGCACAACATGGGTCAAAAATGACGTATTATTCATTTTCTATGTAACTTCATGTATGTCTAGGTGTTTTAATTATACATAATTGCAATAAATATATTAATTCACTTAAAATTTGAGGTATTTCTCAATTAAGCTGTTTTTGATCATCATACATCCTTATGTTATTTTTTCCTTTCTTACTTTTTGAATAAAAGCCCTTTTTGTCTCACTACCCATTTTTTACCCACATTGCACATTAGAGGGACTGTGCATATGTTGCACATCAAAGGGATAAAATAAAGAAGTTTTTTTTGCTTCTCTTATAAAGTCACTATTTTAGAGATACATACTTTATTTGGACAGTAACAATATTTACGATAAAAATGCATATTTTTTGTGGATTCTCAGGATCCTCCAGTGTATTTTACAGCATGTTGTACCGTGAGAGGAGAGCATGTTAAAGGAGCACTCTAACAGCCCTGCGACAGAGCACTTATTTCAGGTCACTTAGTCTCTAGCTAACGTCTCCGCCTTCACTGTTATCCTCATTGTGCCAGAATCATAAAGTGCAGCAGCATGCTGTAAATTGGGGATTTGTATTCCCCAAATGAGACAGAGGAATGGGGGGAAATGCTGAAAGGAGACCTATTTTACTCTCCGTTCCCCATTTATTATAGTCTCTAGAGTTCACTGAACGACAAGAGTAAAGAGGGTAAAACCAATAACACTTTAATTCAGGCATTATATCACAACTTTTACTCATGTCATTTATTTACTCCTCTGTGAAAAACAGCTCATTTGGGGAGTTTGGATTTTTTTTGTATATTAATGAACACTGTTCTCATTGGTTGTCTCAGGAAAGGGGGTGGGCTGAGAAGAGGTGTAGCTTTGTACAGCAGAGACCAAAGCCAACAACAGACCAATGAAGTTAAGCGCCATTCACAAACATGTACAAAAAAAATGCTGACAATTTCATCAAAATCATGATTTTCTTTATAAATCATTGGTTGTTCAGATCAGCAATTTCAGTCAAATACTATATATCATATAGCAGATGAATACAGTGATATTCGAGAAATAAAAATTAAGTTTATAGGATTTTCAGAATGTGTGCAATAAACGTGCATACATTTGGGCCCCAACAAAAAAAATGGCATCAATATTTAGTATATATTATTTTTTATTTTGCAGAAATAACAGCCTCTAAACTCTTTGTATAGCTTCCAATAAAAGTCTGGCTTCTATAAATTAAGAAACCACTTAAAAATGATGTTTTTCTTGATTTAACCCAAATGAAAACCTCTTGATTAAATATATTCAAGAGGAAGATGGATGATCACAAGCCATCAAACCACCAAACTGAACTGCTTGAATTTTTACACCAGGAGTAAAGCAGCATAAAGTTATCCAAAAGCAGTGTGTAAGACTGGTGGAGGAGAACATGATGCCAAGATGCATGAAAAAAACTGTGATTAAAAACCAACCAGGGTTATTCCACCAAATATTGATTTCTGTACTATTAAACTTTCATTTCTAATTTTCTGTAAATAAATGCTCTAAATGAGAATATTTTTATTTGGAATTTGAGAGAAATGTTGTCTGTAGTTTATAGAATAAAACAACTTTGTTCATTTTACTCAAATATAAACCTATAAATAGCAAAATCAGATAAACTGATTCAGAAACTGAAGTGGTCTCTTATTTTTTGAGAGTTGTATATTGTTTAATTATAAAGCATGCACCAACTGGAACACTGTAACTGTAATTTATATTTTTGGGCCTTTAAATTGTTGGGTTTGCAGAGTTAAAGCTTTATTTTCCTGAAGGCTCTGGTTTAGAGAGAAAGGCAGTGAGAGTGAAATGAAAGAGCATTTCAGGACACAATGTGCCAAAGCTCCAGCTCTCTCACAGTCTTCTCCCGAGGCACTCGAGGTCTTCGGTCATTCAGTTTGAAGTCTGATAACTAGACTGATCTCAGCACAGTCTCATATAACCTCATTAGAGAAAGACACGAGGTTAAACATCAGGCCCTGAGGCTGCATATTATACGGCCTACACAATAATCTGTGTTTAGGTGAAGAAGAAATATAATAATATCAGTGTGTGTGTTACTAAAAATGGTTATAAAACACTATGAGACAGATTTTTCCCCAAATGGATTGGACCTGTTTGCATGCGAGCTATAGGGATTTTCTTTTTATTATAAAAAGTACGTCTGCAGTCATTCTGCTCTCATTCATAACAATACTTTGATTATAAAGCAACAAAGAGGAAACCCTGCTGACAAAAAAAAAAATGCTTTAAAGCTGAATTTATAAACAGAACAGCTCAAAGCACAGAGCAGCACTTAAAGCCATAAATAAAGAATCAAGTTTTAAATATACAAAAAAAGCTTTGTTTACTCTATTTATTATATTTGTAGACATTTGTAGTGTTTTAGTGTTTTAATCAATCAGTGTTTGTAGGCCTGTCATGATAATTACTTTATCAATTTATCAAACAATAAAATAAAGACCACAATACATTTTACAGACCAGGATATTGTCTGTTGTGTTTCCTTATTTTTATTATAATTTTTTTTTTACATACAAATGTACATCATCAATATTTTACTCTATTTTTTATTTATTTATAGTATATAAATATATATGTAAATATATATATATATATATATAGTATATAAATATATATTTATATATATATTTATATATATATATTTATATTTATAGTTACACAACACGCAATGCATTCATATCCATGCCTTCCTTTGTGAAAAGGAAGTGTATACTTAAGAGCATTAAAAGTATGGGTACCACTTTAAAATAAGACTACCTTTATAAACCGTTCATAAATGGTTTACAATTAGTTTATGAATGGTTACTGGTTACTAATTAGGTTGTAAATGCCTTAAAAATCAGTTATAACAATAATCAGTTATAACACATAATTAGAAAGGGCAACAATACAGAAAGCTGTGGGTTCACGATTTGGCAAACAACAGGTCATTGTTGCCCTTTCTACGTATGTGTTATAACTAATTATTACTGTTTTTTAAGGCATTTACAACCTAATTAGTAACCTAATTAATAAACTAATTGTAAATCATGTATAAACCCTTTATAAAGGTAGTCTTATTTTAAAGTGGTGCCAAAGTGTGTCCAAATTAGGTAAAAAAAAAAAAAAACACCAAAAGTGCATTTTCCATTTTCTATTTAATATATTTTTTATGAAAATATATAAAAAATATACTTTTTTCTGTATTTCCATAAAATGTGTATTCAAGAAATATGCTTTAAATGTATTAATTAATACTGCTTAAAGTGCACTTCAATGTATTTTTTTTTTCTGTAGCATTAAGGTGTACACAATATGTGCATCAATACGCAAAGTAGCATATTTACAATATATTTTAGGTGTATTAAAAATGATGTTTAAAAAAACATAAACTTACTTAAATCGACTTAAGTTCAAAGAAGATGTACGAACAAAGACTCATAAAAAGAGTGTGACTGCTTTATTATTCTATTCTATTAATATTATATTAGTGGTCTTACAACTTTACTTACAATTAAGTAGTGCCAGACAATATGGCCATTTTTTAATAATTTTTTTATAATTTTATTTTTTAATTTTTTTCCCATTTTCTTCCCAGTTTGCACGGCCAATTACCCAACCCACTCATTAGGACTCCCCCCCCTATCACTAGTGATGCCCCCTAACACACCAGGAGGGTGAAGACTAGCACATGCCTCCTCCGATACATGTGAAGTCAGACTTACCAAGTAGCATCACAGCGCTAACGCTCGGAGGAAAGCGCAGCGACTCGGTTCTGATACATCAGCTCACAGACGCCCTGTGCTGCAGACATCACCCTAGGATCACCCAATTTTGCTCCCTCTTATGAACATTTTGCTTTATGCCATTTACTTTAAGACTTTTATATCCCTCTGTCCTCAATATTCCTCGGTCCACAAGTTGAGTCATAATTATCTACCAATATACTTTGCAAGTGTGGGTAATAAAAGGTCGTATGAGAGACAGGGGCATGAACTCTTTTAACACCCCATTGGCACCCAGCTGTAAGATGGATTCCTCAGTGTTCCTCATGTTTCAGCTTTGCTTATTTAAGGAAGGACCTCGAGGAGTCTGGCCATCTTGTTCCAAAGCCAAAAAATCCCATGCCTGTCCTGCAGAGTGATACAAGTAGCACAGAGTAGTCAGCTGAGAAACAGCTAAACCGTGAACTCACAATCTATCTATAGTTAAAGATGAAGGATTAAAAAAGCATGAATAAAATCGCTAACGGTTTAGAAAGATAGTGTTACTCAATATACTCAATATGACATCTTTTGAGGGGAACAAAAAAACTGAACAATATCGTATTTTTCGCACTGTAACATTCCCAAAAATCATCAGTGCTTCTTATGTATGAATTTTACCATTAAGGAGCAGTAAAGACACTCCACTGAAGTACAGAGTTATACAGGAGTTTCAGTTTAGTTCTCCAGCACTAAGACTGGAGCAGTTTTAGCATTAGCCGCTAACCACAGCTAAGCGCTAGCTCCTTCACCATTCAGAGGTGAGTATTATTGAGTTGTAGCTTGCTGCTAAGCCTGGATAGCACTGCTGGAGCAGCATTAGCATTACCCACTAACCACACTAAGCACTAGCTTTTTCACCGTTCAGAGATGAGTATATTGCATTGCAGTCTGTGCACTTACTATGTTAATACAATACATGTGGGACAAACCGCTAGCTTTGTCTTAGCTAGAGTTCCCCAAATAAACAGTTTTCAGGAGAGAAATATGTGTAGATTAACATCCAGCACTCGTTTGACTTTAATATATATATATATATATATATATTTTTTAAGACTTACAGTTTTTGTTTACCTAGGCGTCCCTAGCAGCGACCAACAGGATCCAACAGGATTAACTGTGGATGCTGTAAGAGGAAGCTGTCTGAAAGGGATGTTCGGGTGCTAACCCGGATTGTATCCAAAAAACGAAAGAACTGTCCGACGCCACAATAAATTATCGTGGACTAAAACCAGGTATTTCAGTTTCATTGTTCAACCCCTTTATATCGTTCATCAGGGTCTGGTACAAACAAAAAGTAAGGTAGAGTTTTAAGAGTCTTAGAGCCAGGTCTCTCCTGGAGATAAGTGGGTCATGTCCTAGCTAACTACAACAGACAGTAGCAGGTTGAAGGAGGAAACACTTTCTTAGCTACAGCTGCTAATGGAATCGGGACAGAAGTGTGAAAGGCCCCACATGTGGCGTCACCCTGCTGGTGCTGTTCCAGACTTTTCACAGGTGAGAACAGGTGCGTGAGTCTGGAGCACAAAAAAACACAAAGCGCACTTTCTCCCCAACATCCTCTCCTCACCGCTACCTGCAGACCTGACCTACATCACTAACAACACGGCTCACGCTGGGCGGTCACACTCACACCAAAATAGCCAAGTGTGAAAGTTTAAAATTAGAATATACAGCTCTGGAAAAAATGAGACCTGTTCAGTTTCTGAATCAGTTTCTCTGATTTTGCTATTTATAGGTTTATGTTTTAGGTTTTTTCATGCATCTTGGCATCATGTTCTCCTCCACCAGTCTTACACACTGCTTTTGGATAACTTTATGCTGCTTTACTCCTGGTGCAAAAATTCAAGTGATCATTCATCTTCCTCTTGATTATATTCCAGAGGTTTCTATTTTGGTGAAATCAAAGAAACTCATCATTTTAAGTGCTTTCTTAATTTTTTCAGAGCTATATATATATATATATATATATATATATATATATATATATATATATATATATATATATATATATATATGCAGTACGGTGCAAAAGTTTTAAGCACCTAAGCAAATTACACTAATTCATGTATCTTAGTAATATGAGTCTTTACCTGAAAAAAGAACCACATATGATTTAACCAGATGCAAAAAAAACATATATACAGTAAAATGTAACAAGGGTTTCTCATTTTTAACTATATTTAAGTATGTTATATCCTGTGATCCAAGCTGAAGAACAAAGTGTAGTTCAAGATTTCCCCTGGATGCTCCTCAGCCAGCATGTGTTTATTATGTTCAGTTCCATCAGCAGCTCACATCCCTTTCAGACAGCTTCCTCTAACAGCGTCCACAGTTAATCCTGTTGGACGTGGTTGGTCCTTCTTGGTGGTATGCTGAGCTGACATTACCCTGGATACCGTGGCTCTTGATGCATCACAAAGACTTGCTGTCTTGGTCACAGATGCTCCAGCAAGACGTGCACCAACAATTTGTCCTTTTTTGAACTCTGGTATGTCACCATAACATAATGTTGTGTGCATTGCAATATTTTGAGTAAAACTGTGCTCTTACACTGCTAATTGAACCTTCACACTCTTACTGCTCTTACTGGTGCAATGTGCAATCAATGGATTAAAGATTGGCCACCAGGCTGCTCCAATTTGCCATGAAACCAGTTTCAGTTTCATTCTCCAACCCCTGTATATCTTATATCTTATTATTCGGCTATGGCACGATCTAGGGCACATATAAACCAGGTCACTCTGAAAAAGCTGCTATATTATCTTCAAGGTGACATTTTAAAATTCAAAGCACAGTAAAAAAAAGTTCTGGGAACTGAGAAAAAGTACAACATCTAGTGGTTAAAAATGCAGTAGGAGCTTCCAAACAGAATGTACTTCCAAGGAAAATAGGAAACTAACATTTCCGAAACTCCCTCGGGATGCAAGAAAGGAAAAACCTTCAAAGCATAAATACGGAGTGAGTCTACCTGGACTGCAAGAGAAGGTCAACGTTTCTGAAAGCCTACAGGATTCATGAGCTTTCTCTCAAACTTTATCGACCAAACGTGACCCGTAAAACCTGCCCTGCCTAACGAGAAGGCTCAGACTGCTGAATGGTGAACTGCTGATGAAGTGATTCAGGGGGTATTTTGCTTTTAGCATGTCTTACAGAAGTTTTACATAACTCAGAACAAGTGAGTCGTGTTTTAGGTAGAAGAGTAAAAAAAAAAAAAAAAAAGAAAAACGATCTGTTCCCGTGACTCACCGCAGATCAAGTGAGTGCTAATGCTCAGCTAGCTGAGCAGTCTGGCATCTCCTTAAATTGATGTACACACACACTCTCTGACTCTCACACACACACACACACACAC
The DNA here is from genome assembly GCF_023375975.1 of Astyanax mexicanus. Classification (NCBI taxonomy): domain Eukaryota; kingdom Metazoa; phylum Chordata; class Actinopteri; order Characiformes; family Acestrorhamphidae; genus Astyanax; species Astyanax mexicanus. The sequence continues at coordinate 46,597,831 of NC_064421.1, read as the reverse complement.
ACTTTCTCTCTGCAATCCTACACACTGCATGATGTACTTTTATATCTAAAAATGGACAAAAAAGGGCCAAATTCAAGCATTCTGGTAGTGAAAGTTACGGTTCATACAGTATTCCAGAGGGGAATTTAGAACCAGTAAGTATTTTTTACATACCGCCATACTGCTAGAGGGACTGCGGAGCTTGCTAGCTAATGCTAGCCAGTTAGCATAGCAAGCTAATGCAATGAAGTCATGCTGTCCTGTCTGGAGAAACATTAGAACAGAACTCCTGGAGCTTCGGCTGCTGCTGCTTCTTGAAATATAAGTAACTGTAGCCCTTTTTACATATATACATACTGTAGCTTAAATTATACAATTAAAGCACACTTAACTGAATGAATCTATTAACTTTAGAAACAAGATAATTGTGATAAACTGAGATAAAGAGCTGTTTAAACACTTTAATGCCTTCAGTAATAACATAATAAAAATAATATTAATAATAAATATTGAGATACACCATGAAAACGTCAGGTTCTTTCCAGAGACTTCACCCTAGCTGCCATTCCACCCCATCTCCAGACCTGAACCTCACTGAAAAACCTCTGATTGTAATCATATAAGATGTGTTATCAGCTGGTAATGCACTGTAACCAAAGCTCTTCATGTATTACTCCGCTACATACAGGTAACCTAACAATAATGCAGCGCTTACAAGCCAAACTGCACAGCTACAAACAGAGCAGAAATGGAACTGTTTTAACCGGCGTAGTGTTAAAGTTTAAGTCAGCGATAATTGAACTGTGGTATAATCGCAATAATACTGTAGAGGTTTGTGCTATAACATGTAATATTGGCTCTGCTGTGCTGATGATCTACGACCGCAACACAGCAGTGCCAATATTACACGTTACACACGTTATAGCACAAACCTCTACTGTGTTATTGCTTAATTATATAGTTTTCATATTTGCTCATATTTTTGCTCATATTGTTTGTACACTCAGAGCTAGTCCCAAAGCAGGCATGCTAGTGTTTTGACAGTTTATCAAAGAAGAAAACCATGTATAGACTTCAGTGGAGCACCAGAATATTCCTCAGTGTGAACACAGCGAGTCTCACCCACGCAGGTGTGAAGAAACGCTCCTCAGCATTACTGCCAAAAGCAGAGGAAATCCCTCAGCCGTTCTGCAGACCTGAAAGATAAAGTAAAAGGCCCTCGGACAGGAAAGCGCCGCTCTTCCATTTGTCAGAGTTGGTAAACTGACAAGCTGGAACACAGGCACGCTCAGCCACGGCTAAACCCGCATTTACACACGGGGGAGCAAAGAGCAAAAACTCTCAATGCCCAGACCTCCTCCTTCACCGTCACACCAAATTGCTATTGACTCAAGAGACCAGTAAAAATAACAAAAATCTGAGATAGGAAAAAAAAACACTCTGACAAGCAGATGTATTTTAGGCCTGAAGGGTAAGAAACAGCATCACGCTACAGCAGCAACCAAGACTTCAACCATGCAAAGTGTTTCCACTAGGGCTGAGCAATATTATATGGTATACAATATATCGTGACACAGAAATATCATGATATTAAAAATCCATATCGTGATAATAGGGCTGTTCTGTCTTAAAAGTAGTCTATTATTATTTACTGTGAAGCTTTAGGTGTATAATTTATTGTATAATATACGTTTTAGTTTGCAGTTTATATGCATGCACTAAATATTCTGCAATATTATTTGCTGCATTATATTAATATTTTATGCTATATTATTTATTTTGCCACATTATGATTATTCTGTTATACTATTATACTATATTCCTGAAATGAATGAATTATTTTAGTTTTCCTATATCGCCAAGTATATCGTTATCGCAAAAACACCCTGAAATATCGTGATATTATTTTAGAGACATATCGCCCACCCCTAGTTTCCACTATGTATATTTTCACAAAACTGTTATTTGTAATATATGCAGAACATCTCAATTTACAGGTGCGAGCAATTTGAACCAATATTGGTATTGGGTCCACTACTGGTGTAATTAATCCTCCTATTATTTTAGTTCATTTTTATCACGAACAGTAATGGTGTTCCCGGGTCAATTTGAGCTGGTGCATGTTTAATTATGTAAAAGATGTCTGAAAAAATTTACTAACTAGCTGTGTATATTTTATTACTCACTTGCTAATTATTATCATGTTATGTGGTTTTTCACTTTGTGTAGGCTTAAGTTCAGATGCCTGTTCAGAAATATCCTGCAGTCAGGAGCTTCACTGACCCGAGCTTTCGCCTCATTGGACGTCGGGGAGTTCACCAGCTTGTCGATGAGAGCAATGACTAAATCTGTTGTTACATTTTTTTAAATATTAAGTTATAACTGATCAGTTTTTGTATTATATGTATATAATTCAAATGTAATCCATCAATGTTTCCAACAAATGAGCTAAATGCTATGGGCATTATATAGAAATGCTCTAGAAAAAATCTCCAGGGGAAGAATCGAGTCAGCACTTCACACACTCCTAAAATTGTCCTGGTACTTATATCTACTGACATAGCACACGCCCACTAATTACCCAGTAATTATTTCATTCTTTAAGATGAAATATAGACCTCAGCTAAAAATAAAAAGGTGGGTGCACAGGAAGTAGCAGGATCATGTCCTGATTGAGGTAATAAACGCCTACACAAATGATGGTCCTGGAGGAACGTCATTTTTCTCCACTGTGTACAAACTCTTGTTTTATTATTAACGTAGGAAGCGTGTAGGACAGTGTTTGTTCTAGCACCTGTCTGAGAAATAGAGAGAGAGAGACAGCGAGAAAGAGAAAGAGAGAAAGAGAGAGAGAGAGAAAAAAAAGAGAGAGAGAGAGAAAAAGAGTGAGTGCTTACTCTCTAGCTCAGGGGTGTCCAAACTTTTTTTGTTGGGGGCCAGAAGGAGAAATATATTTGAATTCACGGGCCACAGACTCTGATGATGTCTCTTAATATTAAACTCCTTAATTACGGCAACTTTTAGACTCATTTGCCCTTTTTCTGCAGAACAACTGAACACTCTCGCCCCTTTTAGACTCTTTGGCCCGTTTTTCTACGCTAGAAGTGTGCACTCTCTCCGCTTTTAGACTCTTTGGCCCGTTTTTCTACGCTAGAAGTGTGCACTCTCTCCGCTTTTAGACTCTTTGGCCTGTTTTTTTGCACTAGAAATGCGCACTCTCTCCGCTTTTAGACTCTTTGGCCCGTTTTTTGCACTAGAAATGCGCACTCTCTCCGCTTTTAGACTCTTTGGCCCGTTTTTTGCACTAGAAATGCGCACTCTCTCCGCTTTTAGACTCTTTCGCCCGTTTTTTTGCACTAGAAATGCGCACTCTCTCCGCTTTTAGACTCTTTCGCCCGTTTTTTTGCACTAGAAATGCCCACTCTCTCCGCTTTTAGACTCTTTGGCCCGTTTTTTTGCACTAGAAATGCGCACCCTCTCCGCTTTTAGACTCTTTGGCCCGTTTTTCTGCGGTACAACTGCGCACTCTCTCCGCTTTTAGATTCTTTGGCCTGTTTTTTTGCACTAGAAATGCGCACTCTCTCCGTTTTTAGACTCTTTGACCTGTTTTTCTGCGCTAGAAATGCGCACTCTCTTCGCTTTTAGACTCTTTGGCCCGTTTTTCTGTGCTACAACTGCGCACTCTGTCTGCTTTTAGGCTCTTTAGCCCGTTTTTGAATCTCACATTATAAAAACCTGCTTAACAGCGGGCCAACTTTCATTCTATTTCCAAAATACCTCGCGGGCCGCTGCAAAAAAGGAAACGGGCCGCAAATGGCCTGCGGGCCGTAGTTTGGACACCCCTGCTCTAGCTTGTCAGAGGAGGTATTTGTAAGGAATGGCTACGGCAGCACAGAGCTAATATCCAGCATGCAGGTTCTCTCCAGTCTAGCCGCTGCCGCTGCTAGAGGGGAAGGAAGCTGCCAAAGCTGACACACTCCTCTAACTCAGTGCAAATATCTGTTTTCGTCGACCTCAGATGTGAACAGGGCGTGATGCAAAGGAGCCATGAGCTATTACAGCGGAAAATCCGGACAGAGGGAATTAAAGACCCTCTAAAACTGTCCAGTCGAATGTACGCTAACAGTGTTTTATTTGACAACAGCCTTTCACCGTGCATTTTTTTTTACTTTTTTTTTGGTAAAGCCAGTGCTCCTATTTCCTCGGGAAGGACCATAAAATCAGAATGTGTGTCGTCTGCTTCTCTGCTAATGGTCCTCCAGCACTTTGGGTCGGGACTGCACTCTGACTATGGCCTTCCCCTTTATAGCAATGCAGAAATCCCTACTGCAGGAGTCCCGTTCAAGACCAGGCGTTTCTGTACAGCGGAGTGTCAGCAAATCCCATTAGCTGCCATTAGAGTAGTGGAGAGAGACCTTTGTCTGAAAGGTGTCGCAGTAAAACGAGACAAGTGCCCATCCAACAAAGAGTGGACAGAGCATACGCAGACTAGAAGCATGCAGACCGACTGACAGTCCATGAAGACGGGTGAAACCACCATCTGCTAGCTGCCTTCTAATGGTCACACACTGCCTGTCATAAGTCTAATAGGTGTAATATTTACCCTGCCTTCAAATAAAGTTTTTTTTTTGTCCTAAATGATCGGAATACCTCCTAAAACTGTTGAAAAACGATGAAACAGCTTGAACTGCTGGCTTAAATCCGCGGCTCTGCAGGCAGACACTTCTACTGGTGCGCCTTATGTATGAATTCTACCACTGCTGTAGCAGTATTGGCTTTACCTGCTAACTACGCTAAGCCCTAGCTCTTTTGCCGTTCAGCGGTGAGTATTATCTTCCTGTAGCCTGCTGCTAAACCCAGCGCTAGCGCTAGCTCTTTCGATGTTCAGAGGTGTCTATTGTGTACAGACTGTAGTCTGCGTGTTTACCGTGTTTAAACTAGCTACGTAGGACGGCATTAGCTGCTAACTGAAAATCTAAGCTTGCTATAAATAAACAGAAGTGCTTTACCCACCAAGAAATGAAAGTGCAGCATAAGTTCTGCTATAGATTCCAATGCTCCGCCACCTAATTATCTATCCAATCAGCTGCTTTCTTTTGCCTTTTAATAACAAAGGCTTATTCAGTACCTTTACTATCTTTCAGATGCTAATGGCTCATTCTTCAAACCTCCTTTTCCACCTCGTCCCGATTCTGTATTCCCTGTACAAAAGAATCTACAGAAATGAGTACAGACTTCTCAAGACCTGGGCCGATGAAGGGGCCTACACTAAAGACCCTATCTAAGACAGTTTTCATATAACCTCTTTTTAATATACATGTATTTTGTATTCATGTTATACACGTTTGCTTCACGTTTACTTAATTTAGCTTAGCTTCAGTTTTTTTGCTGAATTAGAGAGGAAAACATGGCAACACCGCTGTTCCTTACTAGTATCGCATCATGCACCTTATAATCCAGTGTGCCTCATGTATGAAAATAGACCAGAAAATAGACATTCATTGAGAGTGTGCCTTATAATCCGGTGCACTTTATAGTGAGAAAAATACGGTAAACAGAAACTATTCAGTATCAAAGTCAAGGTCAAAGTCAGTGTTGGTATTTGTTTCGAAATACCCAAAAAAAAAAACACCTGGCCCAATCAACAGCTGTCACAAAAAAAAAACCCTGGCTGATCTGCAGCGCTCATTAAGATCTCTTCCCAGATTTCTGCTTTGAGAAAACATCTGGCGTGAACAGGCGTACACAAATGAATTAAAAACATAGATCCGCTTCGATCCGCCCTTATCATTGCCAACACTATAAACCCCTACCCAGCCCCCGCCCCCCACCTCCAGACACACACACACACACCAGAGAGCTCAGCAGTTCCATGCCTCCCCCCAGCTGCTGCCCTAGCAAAATAACACATTGTTTTATCACACACATCATTGACTCTGCAGCACCAAGGCTGTAATAAAAAGGCCTGATATCTCTTAGCCGGAGCTCACGGCGAGCAGAAGCCGACGCAGAGGTAGTTAAAGTGGCATGAATCTTTTATGAGGCAGGACGATGGGGAGGGGATGGCGTCAAAAAAGAAAACAGACGTCAGGCGTAGAAGACATTACCATGTAGCAGAGGGCCGAAGGGCTGTCGACACAACAGCTCACCACAGCAGATACAAATAGTGGATAAAACCCCTGCATCCAGAGTACAATTGAAAAAAACAGGAGGACCAGTGAGTTGTTAAGCTTTCTCGGTCACATGACATCACGGCGTTCAGTAGCTCCTCCATTTCCACTCGCTGTTGTGTTTTTTTACGTGGATCTCCGTGGAAACGCGCTGCCCAACGTGTAATTACGGTGCGTGGAAGGACAAATACCTATTTTATTAAACTTGAGGAGACGAAACTCAGAGATTTGCGACTTGACAGGACTAAAATTACCGGAGGACCACAGAATTCAACGAAAATCAGTAGATACTGTAAATCAGCCGGTAATTTTGTCAGAGGACGTCTGAGAAAAGCACGTACATGGTCGTTCCAGATGGGAATAAAATCATAGAGGATAACCCCCCCCCCCCCTCATAAAAGAGAAAATTAGCCCACAGAACCCCCTTAAAAATGTATCCCCTCCGAATAGGGCTAAAGACAACACAAGTAAATGCAAAATCTAGTTTCTAAATAAAGGGTTTTTATTATTAAGGAAGAAAAAAAATCCAAACCTACTTGCTCTAGCCGCACCCAGGCCTGATTACTGGCACACCTGTTCAAGAAGTGAAGAAACTTAAATAAAACCTGCCTGACAAAGCCAAGTAGACCAAAAGCTAGATACTCAGAAGCTAGACATTATGCCAATACCCAAAGAAATTCAGGAGAAAGTAATGAGAAAGAAAGTAATTCAGATCTATCAGTCTGGAAAAAGTTAAGGTATAAAGTTATTTTGGGACTTGAATCAGTGATGAACCTTCCAAGAAGTGGCCAGCTGACCAACATTACCCCAAGAGGGCAGGGACGACTCATCCAAGAGGTCAAAAAAGACCCTACAACAGAGGGCCAAGACAAAAACCACTGCTGAGCGAAAAGAACATTAATTCTTGACTTAATGGTGCCAGAAAAACCTTGATGATCCCCAAGACTTTTGTGAAAATACTGAAATGGACTGACGAGACAAAAGTTTTAGAGACGAAAGGTTTAAAACAAACGTGAGATATTTTTTAAATGTGCTATAAAGAAGCATCTTCTTCTTCAAGTCTTTAGATTTAAAATGAATTTTTAAGGACATTTTCACACCTAAAAGTCTGGACCAGAGTCCACAATAACATTTATGTCTTATTTATATATTATTTTTCAGGATGTAAATGTGTTGTGTTTGGAAAATGCCCTTGGGTGTTTAGAAAGGTGCAATATAGGCGTAATGTCACCATCATTATCATCATAATCATCATGCAGTTGTTGTTCACGAACTCCATATATTTGACAATTCCCAACCCATGAATCCTGACACTGATATGATGGAATATGTTTGTGTCATCAGGGAAGAAAAAATCAAATCCATTGATCCAGGAATAACCTGGTCTATATTCAGTAGTATATTCAGGTAGTCAGCTGACCTCATTCTTTCAGCACATACTGTTGCTGAACCTAAACCTAAATCAGCATACATACTGATCACCTTCTTTACTATACTGTGGCATCTGAGCTAAGTTAAGCATAAATCCACAGTAATGATAAAAAGATCCTGTGGAATGAGCTGAGGAGCTGAGGAGTGTGCGAGGTTCTTCCCTGTGGAGAGATGCTGTCTGTGTAGGAGGGAGAGAGCACAGCAGACCAGACAGCGGCAGAAAACTGCAGGTGCCTCTTCTAAAGCAGCGTTTCTTTGGTAACAGGGCTGTTTTTTTTAAATGTCAAGGGTGGGAAATATTGGCTGGAGGACGACAATAGAAGAAACTTGACATGCGGTGAAATATCAGACACAAAAAGCCCATTAATTACAGCGCTGCACTCGTGAAACAAGCACGGTGACTCCAGCTAGAATTAGAAATAATGACCAGAGCTGGAACTGACAGGAGCCTCCAGTCAACAGGTAACATATAGATTCTGGTTTGTGTGCAGCAAATGCAAGTTTAAAAAAAAAAAAAAATCACTGTTCACTGTTAAATATATGATAAATATGTTTGGTTAACCCTTAATTAACTCTTAACTCTTCTACGACGTGTTTCTTTTGTATTTCTGCTTTTTTGTTACCGATCCATTTCTGTATTTCTGACCAAGTTTATTGTTTGTTCCTGATGAATGCCAGTTTCATCATAAAATGTTTAATGTTAATGCTCTGCAACTGCACTTATCAGATATTATTTAGTTGACAAGTTCTTGCCATAATCTGGATTAGAACATTACTCAAATATTCACAAATAATGTATATAATGTACATAATATATTATAATTCCTGAAATTTAAATATGTTTAGTTAAAACATGCAATACATTATTTTTAGTAAACTAAAAACATCCATGTGTTGAGACAGTGAGACTTGGTCTGTTTACAAAATAAATATTTAAGATTATGTAAATATTTGAATGTGTGTTTTAACTAAAATTATCTATAATAATATTGTATAAATTAAGTAATTGTAATTAGGTAATATTGTATGCAGAAATTAAGTAAAGTTTACTAAAAGAAAGGATTTACTGAGGATTTGCTACATTTATTTACTCTGTGTAACTCTATTTAAGTCTTGAAACCGAGTTAATGTTACTTAAATTTACGAGAAATTTAATTTACTTAAAAAAAGCAAATGTGAAACTTTTTTAAAGTAAATTTTATGCATCATTTTATTCAGTATTCAAAACCACAGTGTATGGATATATAACCCAAACACTGTGGATTCAGTAAAGACACACAGAGACAGAATCAACACCCGTAAGATAAGATCTGGAGCCGTTTCATCTTCCTGTCAGTGACGCTACGTCTGGAGTCATCTGTCTTTATTTATGACTGCTTGACAGTGCTCCCAACGGCTGACAAGTAGTTTAGACACGTCAAATAATCCTCAAACTAGCGCCGTTTCTGTCGCCGCACTTGCACTTAATGCATGTATAAAGCTGCATTAAGTCTCCAGACAGAATTACGTACACTACTACAGCTGTAGCATTTAAAAAAACCAACAAAGTAAATACTAAATCACTAAATCAGCGCCTGTTTGATTGTCTTTGATGTGCATCAGAAATACCGATGCTGCATGCAAAATAGGGAGCATCAGAACGAAGCAGTAAAGTTGAGAAGAATGCCAGATGCCCTGACCATGCAGAACAGTCAAGAAATTCGACAAGGGTCCATATCCAGAATGCTCTTCCTAATAAAATCTTCTGCTAACTTTATAGGGCCAGGCTCGGTACTGCTGGGAACTGAAGCGCAGTGTGATTTATGACCAGCGTTTGATATGCAAGTGTTCCAGAGGTGAGCGACGCTGACACTGTTAAGAGGATGTGCAGACGCAAGCAGAACTGGAGGAAGAGGGCAGTCTCACGGCAGCACCTTCGCTGGTACATTCCATCCAGAAGCAGAAAATATAGTGAATTTACGTTTTTTTTTGTTTGTTTGTTTTTTTATGCCAGTCATCAGTGTTGTGCCAGTTCACAGCTTTTCTGAACTAGTTCAAGTTCAGTTCACACATGCTCAAAGTGAACAGTTCACGTTCAAAGTTCACAATTTTAATTCTGAACTTGTTCCTTTTTTGGTGAGATATTCAAATAAATACTTTTTTTTACACTACAAGCTAGAAATCACTATACGTTCTTTGAAACGGCTCATTGTAGACATTTGCTCATGACACTGCAAATGTGGGTTTCTTACCAGGTGATGAAAATGTTCATAAGGAGAATCGGTGTCTGTCTCCGTGCATCACTTCCACTAGACATTTTTTTTAAATTGCAGCACTTTCTCTCACTCTCGTCATGGGTCTCTCTCTCTCTCTCTCTGTATCTCTCTCTCTCTCGCCCTCGCGCTCCGTGCTCTCCACATCGTTGCTCCTCTCTCTCTCTCTCTCTCTCTCTGTATCTCTCTCTCTCTCGCCCTCGCGCTCCGTGCTCTCCACATCGTTGCTCCTCTCTCTCTCTCTCTCTCTCTCTGTATCTCTCTCACTCTCGCCCTCGCGCTCCGTGCTCTCCACATCGTTGCTCCTCTCTCTCTCTCTCTCTCTCTCTCTCTCTCTCTCTCTCTCTGTATCTCTCTCTGTATCTCTCTCTCTCTCTCTCTCTCTGTATCTCTCTCGCGCGCGGCGCTCCGCGCTCTCTGCGTCGTTGTCAGTGTGTTATTAACTAGCCAACGTTCATTTACAGGGATGTCTGCCGTTCATAACACATACTGTGAAATAATTCACAGTAAGGAGGTCACAGGTTCCAACCCCCGTTCATGCAGCTTTGCCATCAAGTTGCCGGCGCTCAGAGGGAGCACAATTGGCCCTGCTCCCTCCGGGTGGGTAGATGGCGCTCTCTCCCCACATCACTCCTAGGGTGATGTCCACAACGCAGGGCGTCTGTGTGCTGAAGTATCGGAACCGAGTCGATGCGCTTTCCTCCAAGCGGGCTGTGATTCCGCTCGGCAATGCTCGAAAAAAAGCGGTGTCTGACTTCACATGTATCAGAGGAGGCATGTGTTAGTCTTCGCCCTCCCGGTGTGTTGGGGCATCATTAGTGATAGGGGGTGGGTAACTGGCTGTGTAAATTTGGGAGAAAATGGGAAAAATTAGAAATAAAATTATAAAAAAAAACAAAAAAATGATCACTCCTGTACTAAACAATAAGCCATTAAGGTCTGCTGTATCTAGAACAGAACAATATATTCCTGCTTCAGCTGTATAATGGTGACAGATAGCAGTGTGTTAATGACTGAGACGGGTTAGCACAGCGTGTTGTACTATGACTCTGACTGTGGTCAAGGAAATTTCTTCATTTACTGCTGGATCGATAGATCATTAGAGCGTTCGACGGGCAGTCTCGCGCTCAGTGTGTTGGCTTAATTCCACACGAGGCTCATCTGTCAGTCTCCGACTTCATGAAGCTGAGTTAAAGGAAAAGGATTTCTGCTGGGATGTGTTCTCGCAGGAAAACCAGCCCACCTTGTAAAAACTAGCTAACTGTTTAAACAAATGCTGAGAAATATAATTCATTCATTTATTTATTTCACAATTACAAAATTCATACAAATCAATGCAGAAGAACAAACTGGACTATATAGGCTACGTTTACATTACCAGGCTGAAGTGACTCAAATCTGATTTTTCGCTCAATGTGGCTCAGATCTGTTTTTTTTATGGCTGTGTGAACGTGCCAAATCCGATTTTTTCATATGTGGTCCTAAATCGGATACGTATCACATGAATATTAACCGTTAAAATCAGAATTCGTGCGTCTTTTTGCTTTTACGCATTAGCATTAGCGCTACGTGCTTCTCTCTCGTACCCACAACACATCTCTTTTTGTAGCAGCTGTGCAACTATAGCTGCAAAAAAAACAGCAAAAGCAAACCACCTGTCCTTTTTTCACCTCCTGGACCTGAGCATGAACTTCAGACCAGCTGTTTACTGTTTACTCTCCACTCCAGCAAAAGATGCTCCACATATGAGCTGCTAACAAACTCATCAATTTCCCTTTATAAAGCTACGAGTCTCTCGTCTCTCTAATATGAGTTTTTTTGTTGTTGTTGGTGAAGAAGGAAGAGACGTTTATACAGGTATCAGTGTGCAGCATGTGAGACGGTGTTTCAGGAACAGATTCTGTGTTCACATTACACACAGATACAGATCACTTACACTTACAGTGAATGTGAACCATCAGGATAGACAAATCAAATCTGAGCAAAAAAACAGATTTGAACAATGTGGCTCGTAATGTGAACATAGCCTTAGAGACCAAGGAAATAGTGACAGAGATTTTCTTCTGTTTTGGGCTGTTTTACTGTGTTCTCTCATGCTTGAAAAAATCTTAATTTATGGGTAGTTTACTTGGGTAACACTTGATGCCCTTTCCACCATATTTCCTCTGTGGTGTCATCCCATGAAATGTTAGCATGTGCCAGAGATTTCTGTATTCAGTCTTCAGCTGACACTTTAGGGTTCTTCCTCACCTCATTGATCACTCTGCGCTGTGCTCTTACAGTCATCTTTACAGGACTTTACAGGACCACGCCTAGAGAGAGTAGCTCCAGTAACAGTGCTGAACTTTCCCCATTTGTAGAGCGTCTGTCTTACCGTGGACACGTGAACATCAAGGCTTTTAGAGATACTTTTGTAAACCTTTCCTGCTTCATGCAAGTCAACAATTCTTGAACATAGGTCTTCTGAGAGCTTGATCAGACTGTGTTGGTCTTTTAATGACCAATTTATGCAGCAATCCAAGTAATCCCAATGGGTTCACATACTTTTTCTTGCAACTGTATGCAAATTCCCACTGCTCCATTCCATTAGTCCATACTGAGGTTTTAAAATAATCCAATAATGCAATAATGACTGAGAACCAGTGTGTAGTTTCTGACCTGGATAATCCTCTACTTGAGGGCAACCCAGCTCTCTTGAGACCTCTAGTCATCAAATTTGATTTGGTAGATAGAAGCCTTTTTTTTTTTTTAACTAAAAGACTGAATTGAATTGAGAGATATACGTAATTAGAGCATAAATAGACCAACAGAGCCTACCCACACTCTTTATAAAACTTTATAGGTAGACTGTGTGTACGTCTTCAGATTCATCTGCTGATTTCAAACAGCTGGAAAGCTCCCAGCCGAGTTTTCACGGTTTGCGTGGAGGTGTGTGGGCGGGTCTCGAGTGCCAGAGAGGATCCATAACACCCTGTATCACAGCTCAGCACATCTTAAGACCAGAATATACCTCCGCTGCTCTCTGCTCACTTCTTACTGAGTCCAAACGAAACAGAAACAGATATGGAAGCTTCAGTAGGGCTCTCTGTGCTGGAGATGTTTTTTTTTAACGTCAGTCTCGGTTATCTTTTTAAACAGGATGTTTAGGCTCTAAGCATCTCACTGGTGCTTCAGTCGGGTCAGGAGAACAAAGCCGAGTCTGCTGTTCTGACTCCTGCCACACTGGATTAATCACATTTACACTCTGTCCTTGTTTTTAACCAGGGTGAATCTTGATGCATCAGTAGTTATTAGGGATGTCACGATTTTCTAAATCCTCGATTCGATTTTATTTACGATTTTAGGGTCACGATTCGATTCGATTTTCTTTTTTTTTTTACAGCAGAGAGGCCTATGCCAGTTTTAGATTAGTCTATGGTCACTCATTTGTTTGATTCATCAAATTTACAAAATCTTATTTCAAAAGGTGGGCTTGATATAAGTGATGCAAAGTGATACAAGTGTACATCTGTAATACACCACATTAGGCACTAATGGTCAAATTTAAATAATTTAATTAAGATATATATATATATATGTAATGCCATCTAGTGGCTTTTTTGGTAGCAGCCATGTGCACTATTAAAACAGCAATGTGCAACATAACAAAATAAATAATAAAAAAATACAGGAACAGTCATGTACAAAATAATAGAACAATTAGAGCCTTAACAAACTGAACTCTATCCTACTGTAACAGTTAAACATGAAAAATAAGACTTTAAGACTTTTTCGGTCCCTGAGAATGAGACGTTTTTTTTCTTTAATAAAGATATATTATTAACTTTATCTGAGAGAAAGATGCTCCTTAAGGTACCAAAACTATTAACATATTTGAGGCTAGACAAAACAACTGTTATTTTTAAATTTTCAAGTTTTTCTTTAAGGACATGAGAATGTTCACATTCTCTGGAGAACGGGCTGCTCTTTGAGCTGCTCTCAGTGTGCTGTGCCATTTGCGTATTAAGTAGTTATTTTGCACTGAACATTTTTATTTATTTTGACTAAAAAGATTATATTTGTAGTTTATATTGTAGTTTTCTTTGTGTGTCCTGATCCTTAAAATACTGAAAGGTATAGGCTGCTCTGAGTGTCTTTAGATTTTTAGTATTTTATGTATCCTAGAGGTGTGATTATTGATTATCAAGATAAATAACTCCGCCTGATTCTGCTTCTCCATGTATTTTGTCAATATAATAATTAATAATCCATGTAATGAACTCAAATCATCAATATTCTTATGCTTTTAACTCATAAACACTGTAATCTTTAAAGTCTATACATTCAAAAATAAGTTAAAAAAAAAGCAGGCGTTTGGTAAAATTTTGAGCAAAACATGATCAGTTCCAGGAAAATATAACAATTCTGCTTCCTTTAACATTTTAAATGTTTATATTTTTGAGCAGCCGTATGTCTTCTGGAGTAAAAGAGATCAGGGCATGTGTCTGTCTGATATAATTACTGTGTTACAAGACCTGAAAGAGAAAAAACACACCAAAACAGCCTAGAGTTCAAAGGGTTAAGCACTAATTGTTGTGGTCTGTTGTACATGGTACTTTTGTGGTTTGTAGCTGTTGTATTTGTGGGCTGTTAATGTGTATTAAGTTCATATAACCTAAAGTCAAGACAGAGAATATATAGTTATTGTAATATTGTAGGTCGGCAGGGGTGGGAGTGTTGCAAAAGGGGACTTTACTCTATGTGACGCAGGGTGTAGGCAGTAGGCAGCTGAGGCAGGCAGGTGTTTGGTATTCACCCCTCAGGCCTGGGCTGTGGTTTCACTCATTGACAGTATATATTAACTGGACCAAGCCATCCCGCTGATTTCAACGGAGCCAGGTGAGGCCAATCGTGTCACTTCCTGATCGGCTTCTCGTGGGGCGTTCACCGGGAAAGTGAGAGACTGCGCAGGCGCCAGCATGACGCGAATCTTCCGCGTGCCGTGCAAACAACCGTACTGTTTATAGGAGCTGCACAGAACTATTCACTCCACAGTGAGAAAAGCTCCATTCCGTCCCAGAATTTATTGAATAAACAGCAGATAAAAACTAGAATTACTGATATCCAATATTAGTCCACGGATTTACTGAAGAATATTCATAGTTTGTCTATATAACAAGCATTTAGAAACTCAGTAATAAGAATAATAAATGTGCATTTCTATTTCTACTTCTATTTACTACTTTCTTACTATCTACAATATATTATAACTGATAGTAGTTGTGATGGGCAGTGCTGCACCACTGGCCACCAGCAGGGGAGCTGGGCAACAGAGGGGAAAAAGAAGTGGCATTGGGTCCCGAAACTCCAAGTCCCAGAATCCCCAGCGGTGATCAGTGGCAACCAGCGACACCTGTGCAGCACTCTATATAAAGCCCAGTCAAACCACTCATTCTCCTCGCACCTTTAAAGAGGGGTGACTGGTAACAGAGGGTGTAAGAAAATAAAATAAAAGAAAGAAAGAAAGACAGAAGAAAATAAAAGAAAGAAAGAAGAAAAGAAAAGAAAAGAAAGTCGCACAAAAAAGATATAAAAGATCTCAAAAGAAAGTAAAAGTAGAGGTCTGAGCTGTGCTCAGTCCGTTTTGAGTTTGATTGTGTTTTGGTTTGAGTTATTTGAAGCTAAAAAGCTGTGTTTCAGTTGTACATGCCATTTTGTGGCATTTCCTTTGTTCTGTTTCCCGCCTTTTTTTGTGCACCTCTTCAGAGTTTTGTTTTCCACCTATTTTCCAGTTTCCTCTGTGGAAAACCAAACCAAGTTCCACAAGCACACCCTTTTGACACAAACAATATTAAAACATATTTATAAATATCAGAAACAATTGAGTAATCAAATAATTATAAATATACCTAAGCAAACATATATGACTGAAGATATAAATTATTAAATACATCCCAAAACAAACAACCATTTTGCTCTGCACTTGGATCCAACACCACCCTATCCCGTAACAGTAGTAGTATTATATTTGCATAATAAGAGGTTACTTTGACCCTGCTCTAATTCAATCAGCTCGTTACTTTTAAATTAAGAGGAGCAACTTCTCCAAACATTACAGCACGGTGTTTTGGGTCGCTGTCTTTTTACGTCATCGTTAGCATAGTTGTATAAAAATGTTATTTTCTAAAGCTATGAACAGATTATTAATCTTATGAATCAAATTGCAGAATATCCGTTATTTGTAGAAAAGAACATGGGCCGTGTCATAATCGAAAATGGCTTGGAAATACATTTATTATTGGTTTAAAGACACCCCGAAATGAATGGAAGTGAATGGATAGCTTTGCTCAAATGGTCCTCTCATTCCTCAGCAGCACACTTCCGGTGGCACGTTTTGGAAGGGAAAAGCTGGGGGCCTGGTTTCACCACCTATCTCCCGTCTCAGCATCCGTCAGATAAAGAATCACACACACACACACACCTCCATGTGCATAACTTGTACAAATCACCTGGCCTGCTGTCAGTCTGAGAGAAAGACAATCTAAACAGGGGCCAGAACAGCTCGGCTCTCTGCTCTGAGGTCAGTTCACTATCAGAGCACCATATCAGAGCACTAATATCAGAGCTGTCAGGTTTCCACATCCCCGGGAGTGAATCAACACAGGCAGTGTGTGTGTGAGCAGTTCTGCACTCCAGGGGGTTGCAGGCGACTGTTTTTGAAGCTGATGCACAAAATAAACGTGCTCTCAAACACTCACACACACACACACACAGTTGCACCTGTACAGCTGACATGCAGAACGTGAATACAGGCAAAAAAGTGTGAGCTGGGAAATCGTGATAATGGAACATGGCTAGAAAAAAAATAGCGATTATTAACTAATGATTATTTTAAAAGCCAACTAATCTGTTGATTATTTTTGTTTTCGATTAGTTGATTAGTCAAGTGATTATTCTATCATGCCCAGAGAGCTACACATCCAAACTGGTCAGAAAGGCACATTAGTGAATTGCGATATATATACAGGGGTTGGATAATGAAACTGAAACACCTGTCATCATTTTAGTGTGGGATTTTAAGGTTTCATGGCTAAATTGGAGCAGCCTGGTGTTCAATCTTCATTAATTGTACATTATTGCACCAGTAAGAGCATGAAGAAGAGTGTGAAGGTTCAATTAGCAGGGTAAGAGCACAGTTCTGCTCAAAATATTGCAATGCACACAACATTATGGGTGACATACCAGAGTTCAAAAGAGGACAAATTGTTGGTGCACGTCTTGCTGGAGCATCTGTGACCAAGACAGCAAGTCTTTGTGATGCATCAAGAGCCACGGTATCCAGGGTAATGTCAGCATACCACCAAGAAGGACCAACCACATCCAACAGGATTAACTGTGGACGCTGTAAGAGGAAGCTGTCTGAAAGAGATGTTCGGGTGCTAACCGGGATTGTATCCAAAAAACATAAAACCACGGCTGATCAAATCACGACAGAATTCAATGTGCACCTCAACTCTCCTGTTTCCAGCAGAACTGTCCGTCAAGACAATAAACTATTGTGGTCTAAAAGCAGGTGTTTGTCATTAATATGAAATAAGATTGTTTTTCTGGAATTAAAAGCGTGATTTCAGCTGTAACTGGAAATATATGTACTGAACTGTGCTAAACTGAGGTGCACAACTTGTTGTAACAGATTGTCTACCTCTGTGTTTACAAGCACGTGCCCAGCCATGTGTTACCTCGTGTTTATGACCGCTCCTTCTCTCTTGTCCCGCATGACACTTGTCTATGGGAATAATGGTAATTAACCTTGGGATTAATGTGTACGAATGCACCCTTATAAAAAGCAAAGATTTAAAACTGAAATAACTGTATGATAAATGTGTTTACTGCCAAGCATGTTTAAAAATCTCTCTATATATACATTTTTTTGAGGGAGTAAATATTTGTATATGAGTGTGGCCATGTGTTTACCCGACAGACACAGGGGAGATAAAGGGGAACGGGAGGATTGGGAGAAATAAAGATGCTGAATAATCTCGACACTGAGCAGAATGAGTCTGTGGTGTATATCTGCTCGGTTGCTGGAAAATGCCTGTTGCAGTCTCTCTCTGCACCACAAGACATACCTGCTTTGCAATCTCTACACACACACATTTTCTCTCTCTCTCTTACACACACACACACACAAACAGAGCTCTGCCCTCCTTCTCACATCCAACCAGTCAGCTGCTGCCCCCTGCGGAGGAATGCAACAAGCTGGCGTGTTCCTTAAAGGCACAGCGACCCATTGCTTCAACTTACGGCTTCAAGTGACTTATTAGGCCCTGTGTTAGTGATCTATAGTGCACTGGTCAATTTTTGCACTGTGAAACTGGATTGACGGCGTGTAAGTGTGTGTTTGGTATTGTGAAAAAATAGTGCGTAAAAGTAAGCACTAATTCTCTTAATTAATCATGGGTGTGGTTAATTTTAGGCGTAATGTGAAATAAACCAATCAGTGTGCCAGTTGTCACTTCCTTTTAAGAGTCATTCCCAGGTGAGCTATAACTTTGGCACCTGTATGGCTAAGATAGGATTGGGCATCTGACTGTTGTCAGGGTTTTAATCAGTCAGTGGCACACCTGTATTTCCTGCAGCCAAGATAGCAACATGCCAGATATTGGCAGTGAGTTCATGAGATGAGAACGAGATGAGATTTTTTGTAGATTTGGTGTAAGTTAGGAAAGCTTGTGAAACGGGAGCTTCATCAAAACATAAAATTATTTACATGTTTATATATATTTTTTATTTTATTATTAAAATGTCAACTTCTCACTCCATTTTTTTTAAGATTCATCGTCCTGTGTCCTTCAGGTATCCTATTTTTCTGCACAGGGAAAGCTGTCAGAATTAGAGCCCATACTCCTTCATCATAAGCTGCACATGCAAAACATTGATTAGATTGAAATCCCTTAGGTAGCCCTTTTTGAAGAATTTATCCAGTAAAGCAGATGCTGCACCAATGAGCACCACTGATGTTTGACCTCTACTGAAGATCTCAGCTTCACATCAAAGAATGGAGGCTACAGCAGTATCTATGAAACACATGGAATAAACTGAAATCTGTTGGCCATTATTCCTCTAAAGATCCCTAAAGGAGGTTCTTTCCATCAGCACAGATGTAGCGCCAATCAGCACCACTGACCATTGACCTCTACTGAAGGTGAGGCAAGAAACCAGCTTCTGAGCTTCTGGCCAAAAAAATGGAGGCTACAGAAATAAATAAAAAGCCTAATCCCATCATCATCATCAGCCAACAGCGTGAAGAGCTATCTCCTGGTAATGCCATTATGCACATAAATGCACAATTTAAGGAGCTTTCTCCTCAATAGTGCAGTCAATGTGTGCTGCACATGCAGCCATCGGCCTAAATGATGGATTTCCAGCTCTCGCTGCTCACAGCTGCTCTCAACAGCTGACATCACGGTGAAGACGAGGAGAGATAGCATCCAGAACATCCCATACTACTGCTGTATGTGGAGGAGCAGAGAGAGGTGAAGGTGTTGGACAGCCACTCCTTCCAGCAGAAAATTGTATTATCACGCAGCTTGCCATCAGCTGCCAGAGCCCTGAGAGAGCACAACTGACCTTGCTCTCTCTGGGTGGGTACAGTACAGTAGATGGCGCTCTCTCTTTCCCCTCATCACTCCTAGGGTGATGTGGATCAGCACAAGGCTGCGACTGTGAGCTGATGTATCGGAACCGAGTCGCTGCGCTGCTTTCCTCCGAGCGTTAGCGCTGTAATGCTACTCAGCAATGCTACAGCATCAGCAGCAGTTTAAAAAGAGGCGGAGTCTGACTTTATGTGTATCGGAGGAGACGTGTGCTAGTCTTCAACCTCCTGGTGTTGTGGGAATTAATTTTAATTCTGAGAAAAATGGGAGAAAATAGGAAATAAATATATTAAAAAATGCCTTTAAATATTGTGATACAACATTTTTACCTGTTTATCGTCCTTGCTCAAACTCATAATGTATACATATACATATGTATGAGCGTTTCAAAGCTGTCACCTAATGTATCACTTCATGAACCCATTTAAAAGTTATTTATATCTTTTCATGTGCATGTTTTTGAAAGCTATAGAAAAAATATAGCCACGTTCCCAATCACTAGGCTCAACCAAAGATTTTACCTTTTTAATTATTTTCTCTACCTAATTATTAATCTCTCATTTTTGTCTCTAGAGTCTTTAATCAGTCAATCATGTCCAATTGTCCAATCTTTATCCTCTTTATGTGCCATCTGTCCAGTTTTGTCCAGCTTTGTACGTAATTCATTAACCAAATGTCCCCATTTTGTCCTAGAGCTGGAGCCTCAAAGCTCGGCACTGCAGACCCACTGTTAATGAAGTACAGGTGCACCCTGCAGCTGCCACAATCTCCCATGTGCCATCCACAATTTGCTGTCCAAGAGGAAGGAGAAGTTTGGCGTCTGCAAATTTGCTTCATATTTCAATACATGTTTCTCCTAAGGAAGAGTTGAGGGACACACAGTCCAAGCTGCTCGAGGTCTAGTGTGAAGTTTCCACCAATCAGTGATGGTTTGGTAACATTTATCCTTTTTTATTATAAATTTGGACTGCTTTGGACTGCTGAGTAATTGGTTTGGGGTGAGCTGGAGCACAGAGTGAAGAAGACAAAGGAGCAATGAAATCTGCATCTTCATAAAAGTTGTCAGCAGCAGAGGGAAGCTGTAAGATATGAAGTGCTGTAAGATTTTGTGGGAAAACAAAACTGCACTGACTTTAGACTTGATAATAAAACACAGTGGATCAACACCAGAAGATATAATGTAACTTTTCAATGATATATATATATTTTTTTTTATGCACTATTTTATTGTATTGTATACCAGAATTTTGAGTGTCAAAATCTACATACTTTTTTGCTTTAATTTTAAATCCTAAACAAAAAACACTGAATTGATTATTATTTCAGTACTGGATGAAGGTTTTGCCATCATTATCGAAAAACAAAAAGTGCTACAAATGCCAACTTTACAAAAGAGCCATGCAAACATCCATCCTTACTCCAGATACTCCAGTTACAGCAACATCCCAGCTTACAGTAAGCAGATTTTAAGAGGCAGTGGGTGACTCTGCGTCTCTGCAGGACGAGAGCAGCTCTTCTGCTGTCTGAATCCCTCCTTTAGCACATACTGCATGGAGTCAAGAGCCTCCAGCAACTGTGCTTAGTTCACACATTAAACCATGACTCACTTCTCTCCTCATTTGTGATGCAGACAGGGCTGAGATAGATATGCAAAAAGGACATTTATTACAAACCAGAGACCTGTATGCAATATTTAACATTATCTACAAGCTACAGAAATGTAACTTTAGCACAGAGGAGCTCTGGATGTAACTGATGATGTAACTGATGATGATGATGCTTTGGGGATGGAGGGGGGGGGGTGTTAGGAGACATCACAGTGTGGACCTACAGTAATTGGGTCGAGTGCTGTAGTATGCAACCACAATAAAACACAGTTTGTGACACCCACGCATTTCTGTCTAAACATATGAGAGCAATGGACCAATAAGGCAAACATTTGAAAACTGTTTGTCTGATTAAATAACGTAAATAACTTTTTGAGAACTGAGAACTTAAGTTAATGTAGGCTACTAAAATGTGCAAATTATGCTGGCAAAATACAGTCAGGAGCATAAATAAATGTTGTACCGTATTTTTCACACTATAAATTGTTGGTGCGCCTTATAATCCGGTGTGCTTTATATATAAATTTTTACCAGTCAGGTATTAAGGAACAATAAAGACATGTTGCTGAAGTACAGAGTTATACAGTAGTTTTAGTGCAGTTTCTCCAGCACCGGTGCTAGAGTAGCATTAGCATTAGCCGCTAACCACTATTTGTCCGTTCAGAGTTTTGAGTTTTTATTATCTGCCTATAGCCTGCTGCTAACCCTGGCTAGCACTGATGGAGCAGCATTAGCATTAGCTGCTAACAGCGCTAGCTCTTTCGTCATTCAGAGGTGAGTATTATCAAACTGTAGTCTGCGCATTTACCATATTAAAACAAGCTGCTAATATCGCTCTGGCTTCTCAGAACACTCAAGTTTACTCAATGTAGCGCTGTTGGGTGGCATTAGCTGCTAACTGCTAGAAGCTAGGCGCTAATGCTAATGCTCCAGTCTTAGTGATGGAGAAATTTGGAAATTTAAGCTTACTGTAAACAAACTGAACCGCCTTTCTCACCCAAATTAACAGTTTTCAGGAGAGAAATCTGTGTAGATTAACATCCATTGCTCATTTGACTTTATAAGAAAGTCTTTTTTTTTTTCAGTTATATTTATTTAGCTTAGCTTTACTAAACTTAGTTAGTTATTAAATTTTTTGAGACGCACTGGTATATGTGTCCTTGTATTACATTACCAACTAGTGTTACTTCAAGGGATGGCTTGACAAATGCGCACACTTGTGTAAATTTTGAGGTGTTATCTTGTGAGTGAGGTTGCAAAAGTTACATTTTTGGGATATCACTGTATATCTATTATATCATTACATTTCTTTTAAATCTCAAATATGAAGTAATCTTTAAATCAATGCAAAGGACAAAAATATGCTAGATATTTTTCTTATTACACTATTATATTACTGTAGCTGTTAGACTTTCTACTCCCTGGTGTTGGATTATTAAAAGCAGACTTTAATTCTATAAGTTACTACATGGCAGCTGCCCTGTATCTAAACCCCGGCTCTCTTAATCTGGAGACTGTGGGCTCGTATCTCTCTCGAGGGAGAGATCCGGATATGCAAAAAGATGAATTTCGAGCACGATAACCCGTCAATATGAATCTTCATTCATTGTTCATTTCTAAAACTGCCCCAAGAGATCCAGAAATGTCTGCAAAGTCAATGTTAACAGCCATATCAGCTTTCAATATTCCAGTATTTAATCTGATTTAAAACATATAGCTAATGTATTACATCCTGAAGAAATCTGTCTCAGACAAAAACAGGTCCACTGTAGGAGGAAGATCATACATGTCTGATAATTGCAACACTTTAAGCAACAGAAAAGTTCTGTATCCATAAGATTATATGGATTTACAAAATACTGCATGTCCTCAATTACAATAAATTAGTATTTTTCCATGCAAAAAAAAAACAGCATGGAACTATAATGCCTAATGCATGGCTTATTCACTGACATTCCTGAAGTCAGAGGAAAGCAAAATGAAAATTAAGGGCTGGGCGATATGGCCCTAAAATAGTATAACAATATTTTATGGTATTTAGGCGATAACTATACTCTTGCCGACACTACAAAACACTGAATTTAAAAAATATATATATATTTCAAGAATACACTACTGCAACAAATGGAAAATGTAATTTTATTATTGCATATGATATGATATGGCACACCCCTAACATGTTCTAGCCCTGATCCGATGGCAATAACCAAAAAACAGTAAAACGTCAAAGCTGTCACTTAAGGTTACATTTTTTTTTTATTATTTTTTTATTATTTCTAAAAAACTATCAAAAATGTACATTTTAAGCACAAAATAAACAAGTATTAAATAACTAAATTTTTTTCAGACAGCTTTTTTCAGACAGCACCGTTTCCCATTCCAGCCCCTACAGCCTTCCCACAGGCTACGCTGATCATTATAACGTATGCTGCCCCGCCAGCCTGAGACCTCTCTCAATACCAGGGTTATTTTACGAGCCAGAGGATTACAACACAGCAGTGTCATTCTGAGTAAACGCAGCCATCCCTGAAAAGAACAGATTGACAAAGATATAAATTGCAGTGCACAGTCAGCCTACTTCAGTCTGCAAATGAAAAACCTTCACCAGTTCCCCACCAGCACCTGCATGCTGTCTGAATATGGCTGGTTTTATTGCAAACCGGTAGATTGCTGAAGGCTGAAAGGAATTAAACTAAAAAAAACTAAAGGCAACAGATGTAAGGAAAGCTATTAGGATTAAGGGTGTATTTATATATATATATATATATATATATATATATATATATATATATATATATATATATATATATATATATATATATATATGATTAAAATTGATCTTCATTTGTATGAACCGAAATAGATTTTATAAACCTAAGATTGATCCTTAGAATTAGCCCATTTTCCCCATAACGTCTCATTTTATTACATACATACAGCGTAACAGGTTTAACTGTTCAGATGGAATAACTGTAGATGAATGTGTAACTGAGTGATTTAATTAATGTGTAAATAGTGGAATTATGATCCTGTTCTCTATCAAGCGCTGTTACTAGTTAAATTCTTGCATTTCTGCATGATTAGTTGAACAAAAGTAAAAACATTTTCAGTGTGGTAAAAATGTTTAAAAACTAATTCAAATGTTTATATTTAATTGTGACTGGATTTCATGAGATTACAATAAATATTGATATTGTGTATAATATGCTTTTAGAACATGACAAATAGAAAAATTCCATTTTCAATGGAAAAATAGTGTAAGACACATAACAAGAGTCTGGGGCATACAGTGATTAACTGTGCCATTGTTAGAGAAAAAATATCAATTTGTTCCAATAATCAATTTTTTTAAATTGCTCACTATATCGTTCACTATTCACTATTCCGCACACTTTGCACAGGGAGAGGCTGTATGGTAGAGTAAAGCAGAAGGAGCCTTTTCTGCGCCACAAACATTCACGTCACATCGCGTTCAGTAGCTCCTCCATTTCCACTCGCTGTTGTGTTTATTACGTGGACCTCCATGGAAACGTGCGCCCAAAGTGTAATTATGGTGTGCAGCAGTGGACAAATAGCTATTTTATTAAACGTGAGGAGACGAAACCCAGAGATGTGCGTCCGGACAGGACTAAAATAATCGGAGGACCGGTTATTAAAAAAAGAGTTTAGCAAAAAACAGTAGATAATTCAGACTGTTTTTTTTTTAGAAGACATCTGAGAAAAATATGTACATGGTCGTTCCAGACAGGAATAAAATCACAGAGAAAATTAACCCAGGGCCCCCTGAGAAACTAATCCTGTTTTTTGGCTATTGTCAGGCTTAAACAGCTGCTAGGTTTGCAGTTTTGTCTGTTCCAGCTGAAGACAGTCAACAATTTTCCAATATTTCCCATTTTCCACAGTCTTTCTGTGTTTAATGTTGTGTTAAGGACTTTCAGGACGACCTTAAGCGGTGACTGAGGGGTGAACACAAGACAAGCGTGTTTTAGAAACAACCACATGTTTAAAAATTCACATCTGCAGGAGCAAACAGGCAGTTCAGTAGAGCAGAAGTTCCTCTCAGGTGATGAGAGACGAGACCATGGAGCACTGAAGCGATGCGCAAACCAGGAGAGCATCCTGTTTTCTCTGAACCAGTTACTTACTGCTACTAACGGTTAATAAACACCGGCTTCTGGATCATTTCGCGCCTTTTCTCCCCGCTCTTTTTTTTTCTCTTTTCTTTTCGCACGAGACGATGTGCGATGCTCGCGAGCTGCAGGAGAGAGTGGAGCTGGAGGAGCAGGATGAGCACGAGCCCCTTTGTCCGCAGCTCGCGGAGCATCAGCAGCATCAGCATCAGCACCAGCATCAGCATCAGCACCGCCACGAAAAAGACAGACCCCCGTAAAGAAGCATGAAGCCCGGGCACTCACCGTCCGCAGGAACTGGATCTCATCCTCTCCTTCCCCGCCGTCAGCCATGGCTGTTCGGGAGCCCGCGCGCTCGGACTGTGGCAGCCTCCGCCGTGGGCTCGCAGCTCCGCGCCGGCCGCTCCTCCTCAGCCTCAGCCTCCTCCTCCTCCTCCTCCCCTGCTGCTGCTGCTGCCGCTATCAGCACATAGCTAATTCCACAGCCATGTAGGGAGGGAGAGGTGTGTGTGTGTGTGTGTGTGTGTGAGAGAGAGACACACACACACAACCGCAGCCTGCTTCCCCCCCCCCCCCAGCAGCTTCCACTATTCCAGTGTAAGGTGGTGGTGGTGGTGGTGTGTAGTAGTGAATGTGTCTCTCTGTATGTGTATGTGTGTGGCTTTCTGTGTGTGTGTGTGTGTGTGTGTGTGTGTGTGTGTGTGTGTGTGTGTCTACACTGGAGCTTCTGGGCTAAAACGTGCTCTCGTCTTGCAGTAGAAAACATAGACACACACACACACAGGCTCGTTCCCTAGTCTTTCTTAGTCTTTGACGTCACCACCTGGTCTTATTAATAATGTTCAGGTTCGAGCCTGATTGAGGCTTCAAATCAAGCTTAAAGGAGCCATGCATGATTTTATTGATATGATATTTCTGTAGGATTTTTAATAGTTATATAGGAGGAGAGGGAATGGCTTCTCCAGCTCCATTACTGCATTGAACTGTGTCTAAGATATTGGCTATTGGTCTCCTTGCAGGAACCTAGCAAACCCTTTCCTATCAAAAGTCTGGATCCAGAAGCTAGTATGGCTGCACTGGAGCTTTTTGGCGCTTCTGTACAATAAATTGTGTTTTTATCATTTTTACGAAATTAGTTTTCATTATAAATACATTGAAAGAGCTGTGATATACCTTAACCTAACTCAAACTGTCTCTGAGTACTACATTTTTACACTGGATAACAAGCTGCTCTATTAACGATTAATAATATCCTGGTCTATTTTCATACATAAGGCGCACCAAACAAGTGCTGGATGTTAATCTACACAGATTTCTCACCTGAAAACTGTTTATTTGAGTGAGCAAAGCGCTTCTGTTTATTTACAGTAAGATTCGATTTCCAGATTTCCAATAAGGCTGAGTGCAGCAGCATTAGCATTACTGGTTAGCGCTAGTAAATGCCGCCTGACAGAGGCACACTGAGGAACCCTGAGTGTTCTGGTAAGCCAGGGCAGTGCTATCTGGGGTTAGCAGCACACCAGCAGACTACAGGCCGAGCTTAGCGGCTAATGCTAATTCTGCTCCAGTCTCAGTGCTGGAGAACGAAACTGAAACTCTTGTATATCTCTGTACTTTAGCAGAGTGGCTTTACTGCTCCTTAATACCTGACTGGTAGAATTCATACATAAGGTGAAACGGATTATAAGGCGCACTGATGGTTTTGGGAAAATTAAAGGATGTTAGGTGTGCTTTATAGTGCATAAAATGCGGTACTCATTGCAGGAACCCAGCAAACACAAGATACATTGTGACAACATTGTACAAAAAAAACTATAGTTTTGGTGTCCATAACTTTACTATGTTTAATATGTTCTAAAATATATTGTAAAGCATTGTAAGAAAATAACCAACATCTTTTAAAACCAATTGCAAAACCCAATGCCATAAAACACAATGTATTTGCAACCATCATCCAATGTAACAACTTAGTTTAATTAGTCTGTTACAGAGACAATAAACTCATCATATGTCTGCATAATTTTTCCATTTGAATACTTTGAATTATGCAAAATCTTATGTATATATAAAAGCCATAAGATACTATTCTACAACTAAATACAACACAATGCAAACAGACGATGAGATGAGTTGTCCCTGAGCCCATATAACAGTCAATGGGGAAAAATCCAGAAACCAGAGGTTCCCCAGCAGGCTCTCCTTTCACCCTTTTAAACCCATTATCAACAGTTCCCTTACTGTAATCCTGCTGAATGGACTCTGTACTGGTTGAGCCCAGATTCCACCGCTTCCTCCTTCACCTCGCAGAAAATGAAGGTCATGCAGATTAGCTGGAAT
Source organism: Astyanax mexicanus (assembly GCF_023375975.1). Taxonomy (NCBI): domain Eukaryota; kingdom Metazoa; phylum Chordata; class Actinopteri; order Characiformes; family Acestrorhamphidae; genus Astyanax; species Astyanax mexicanus. The sequence continues at coordinate 46,570,290 of NC_064421.1, read as the reverse complement.
CACAAGCAGTGTGTGTTCACTTTTTAAACTTCTTATTTTTATAACTTTGGCTGCACTGGTTAGGTCACAGTTCTGATCCTACAGTTCGGTGACTGCGTCTCATTTTATTATACTGTATATTCTGTAGCTCTGTATTTATATTTATTACAGCTCATGTTCTTTATTTCTCTGTAAGGACATCTAGCTACTCTGCAGCCAGGGACCCAAAGACTGCATATATATAACAGATTAGCGGAATAGACCTTTCATGGTAACTAGCTATTGGTTACAACCTAAGGTTTTTGGTTTGAAAATAATTCACACGTAAGATAAGTAGATATACATATATATATATATATATATATATATATATATATATATATATATATATATATATATATATAAATATATATATATATATATATATATATATATATATATATATATATATATATATTGTCACTGTCAGACATAATCTATGTTAATGTCTCTATTGTTTTTTTCACATTTGGACATACTGAGGACCTAGCAGTTTTTACAACGCTCCAGAATTACTTGTTTGTACACTAACTTCCATTGAATTATTATTTTCTGCCATTTTTTTTTTTTTTTGTAAAGTGACTATAGTGGATGGTGAGTGGATGCTGGCTTGTCATGGCTACATTGTCATTTGCTGCCCTCTGCTGACCTGTAGCTGTAAAATCAGTATTTGTATTTTGTATTTTCATACAACATAATTCTGATGAGATTGTGACATATTTTAACTCGTATGATATATTCAAATAAACATTAAAACATCGCAAACTACTAATATTAGAACATGTGCTGATTTCAGTATTTATAACTTGGTTTAAAGGTCATGCTGTTCTGCTTATTTAATTAATTGCTTAATAAATTGCTTTAACAAACTGCATCCATATTTTTTATTATTATTGAAATGTCCTTAATACAAATCAATCACCAAATGTGACAAAGATGCAGCAGCCAAAGAATCAACTTAATTGGAGCCCTAGTTATTGAGAAACAGATTTGTTTTAGCTTTTATGGCGCCACCTATCGCTTAATTTAAGTAAAACTTGGATGCCTTCCAAAGATTTTATTTAACTATTTAACAAAACTACTAAGTTGCACTGACACACAATTTAGTATTTAGTAATCTTGATTTTTAGCCATTTATGTGAACTAAGCTCCACCCCAGGATGACTCATTTGCATATAGCAGCAATGTTGTTTCTTTGATCAATTTTGATACCTATATTGTTGGTATAAATTTAAACATCCACAAGCAGTAGAAAAAAATATGTTTTGTAGATTCTGATAAATATGGCAATGGTGGATGTGGGCGGAGCTAAAAAAAACTTCCAATGAGTTTTGATGCAGAAAATTTGCCGGAATTTTGATATATTTACCCAAATGCAAAACATTGCTTTATAGCGAGGTCATAAATTTTGGATTACTTATGGTTACTGCTCTACAACCTTTTTTAGTAAAGAAGAATAATAATTAGCAAAATCTGAGCAATTCCAATTCCTAATAATTGGTGTTTCCCAAAAGGGACCAATAATTGATATATGGTCATTCATAGGGAGGGCTCAAATAAAATATGCAAAAATGTTCTTTTATACCCCTTTTAACAAGTAGCTTTGTAGTTAAATAGTTGTGGGATACAGAAGGATGGTGTTTGGTTTATTGTTTTTAATCTCTGTACACTACCAGGCCACACAGAATAATATTAAACCTTAAAATGACATTCTTACCCAAGATCAAGGCCTTGAAGAACCCAACTGTTCCCACCGCAACGTCTGTGGTCTAAACACGGCATAGTGATTACATTACATTAGTCCTGCTCTTCCACACGTGTGATGTAACACTGCCTTATGCATAGCCTTAATCCTGGCAGGGTGGGTTACGAGAGGGAGGATGGCTGATGAAGATGAAGATGAAGATGAGTGCATGGATGCTAAATAAGATTACACTAATGCTTGTGTCAGTTTGATAAGAGACTAATCGACTAATGTCATCCACTGCACCTACAATGCTCCTGTGTTGTCCTGCTTTTATCAGTGATGGTGTATCACAGGGATTTAAGGGGCCTGTATCACTGTATCATGAAAACTGGAGACGGACAGATGCTGCATGTTATACTTATCACTTTTTTCTTTTGATTCATTCAGTTTATAAAAAATATGCAGACATTTTTTTACCTGCACAGGAGCCTATTGATGGGCAAAAGCCTGAAAATGGGCAGGAGCCTGAGAAAAATTACTTTAAAAAGTTTTGCAACTTTCTGCATTTGCTTTTTTTTAATGTAAATTTAATTTCATCTAAATTTAAGTAACTTCAACTCGGTTTCAAGACTTAAATATTACATAGAGTAAATAAGTGAACTGAACTTCAGTCAATCCTTTATTTTAGTAAACTTTACTTCATTTCTGCATACAATATTACCTAATTGCAATTACTTCATTTATACAACATTTCTATAAATAATAATTTATGATACATAATATATACATATTTTGTATGTACATATTTTTAGGTAAAACACACATATTACACTGTCTCAACACATGGATGGCATGTAATACATTCTTTATACTAGTGTAATAAAAATAATGTATTACATGCCATCCATGTGTTGAGACAGTGAGAATTGGTTCATTTACAAAATAAATCTTTGAGATTATATAAATATTTGAAAGTGTGTTTTAACTAAATATATATATTTAATAATATTGTATAAATTAAGTAATTGTAATTAGATAATATTTTATGCAGAAATTAAGTAAAGTTTACTAAAAGAAAGAATTGATTGACTGGAGTTCAGTTCAATAATTTACTCTGTGTAACATCTAAGTCTTGAAACCGAGTTGAAGTTACTTAAATTTATCTGAAATAAAATTTACTTTAAAAAAAGCAAATGCAGAAAGTTACTAAACTTTTTTTAAGTAAATTTTACACATCATTTTTTTCAGTGAGTATCTGGACAGAAGTCTTTGAATGGGCAGAATCCTGTACCTGGGCAGGAGCCTGTAAATGGGTTACACATGTTTTACACTCTATTTCTGTATGTGTAGCTGAATAAATATTTCTAAAAATTTCATTAGCATGCTACAAACCCAATCATAGCTAATCAGGATAAAGCTAGAGCAGTTTGAACCAATGCATTTCATATGCTAAACTTGGCACCAAGTGAAAATGGTTCTCAGCTCAGTCAGCTCGCCAGGAGCATAAATAATAATAGTGGAGCTGTGTGTCCAGTCTCATTCACGTTTTCAGAGAGAGAGAGAGAGAGAGAGACAGACAGACACAGAGAGACACACACATACATAGAAAGAGACAGAGAGTGAGAGGGAGAAAGAGAGAGTGATTTAAAGAAAGAGAGAGATAGTGATATATATGAAGATGGATAATCACAGCCATCAAACCAAGCTGAACTGCTTGAATTTTTGCACCAGGAGTAAAGCAGCATAAAGTTATCCAAAAGCAGCGTGTAAGACTGGTGGAGGAGAACATGATGCCAAGATGCATAAAAAAACTGTGATTAAAAACTAACCAGGGTTATTCCACCAAATACCGATTTCTGAACTCTTAAAACTTTATAAATATTAACTTTTTTTATTTGCATTATTTGAGGTCTGAAAACTCTTCTTTTTTAGCTTCTTTTTTATTATTTCAGCCATTTCTCATTTTCTGCGAATAAATGCTCTAAATGACAATATTTTTATTTGGAATTTGGGAGAAATGTTGTCTGTAGTTTATAGAATAAAACAACAGTGTTTATTTTCATCAAACATAAACCTATAAATAGCAAAATCAGAGAAACTGATTCAGAAACTGAGAGCTATATATATGTATAGAGAGATAGTGAGAGCAAGAAATAGAGAGATAGGGAAAGAGAGGGTGATAATGAAGCAAGAGAGAGTGATAGAGAGAGAGAAAGACAGACAGACAGACAGAGAGAGAGAGAGAGAGAGAGGCCGTCACCCTACAAATCACAGAAAATGATTAATTATTATATAATTATAATTATTCATAAGTGATATGATTATAATAACCATGGAAAATAACGTGTCTTTTGATAAACTGTTTCTAAATGTTGTTATTACTATATATCTGTTATATTTATGTTCTTCCTGTTATTATTAATGTTATATTGATATAAATGTATTGTTTTTTTGTTGTTTTTTAACGTGTCTAATCTGTATGTTTATTTTATTTATTTGTTTTATTATTGAGAGAGAGAAAGAGAGAGAGAATGAGAAAGAGACAGAAATAGAGAGAGAGATAAATAGAGAGAGAGAGAGAGAATTAGAGAGAGCGCTTATGAAAGTAGATCTCCTCCCCCTTTCCTCTCTTCTCCTCTTTTCTCCTCTTGCACCTGAAAATCCGCAGCTGCCCGCAGCGACTCCGGCTCTTCAGCCAGCGGCCCGACGGCTCGACCAATCAGAGCGGCGGACATGCACAGCGGGCGCTTATGATTGGCTCGTGCGCCTGTCAGTCAGGCGGTGAGGCCACGCCGCCCTTCAGAACAGGGCGCAGAGCGCTGGAGCTCGCGGTGCTTCAGCAGCAGCAGCAGCAGCCGCGCGGAGAGGAGAGAAAACACAGCCCGGGGATGCACGAGGAACCGGTGAGTACTGTACACCTCACACACCTGTCCATACACACACACACACACACCATCAACCCGGGTACAGAGAGCAGAGAGAGCTGCGGGAGGAGGAGGAGGAGGAGGAGGAGGGAGCTCTGTTTACTGAAGCTCTACAGCACAGGAACTTCACTAGTGATAGAGCAGCTCTGTGCACAGATCACAGCTGCTCTATATAAACACACACTCACACGCTCACACTCACTCAGGAGAGTAAATGATCTGATATATACTGTATACTCTCTATATCTACTGGAGAGCATTGTTTTTCTCTGAAGGACACATGCATATGAATGGATATCTGCAGTACTGAGGGACATAACCCTCAGAGATCAGTGATGGAAACAGAGAATCAGATGTTTCATAACTTCTAAACACATATAGACACAGGAGTTCTTAATCTTTTGGTCAATCTTCATCTCTGATATTTGTTTAAGTCTAAGTTTAAGCGATGCTCTGTAGAAGGTCTGCAACTAATGATAAACCTGTCAAACCATCTAAAAAGAAAATGAAATGGATTTAAAATGACATAAATCGCTAAACAATTTAAAAGGTTTAAATGCGCAGAAGATTTTAGTTTAACTATAGAGACTTTTGGAGACAAACATCAGGTTGAGTTCTGTTCACCAAATTAACAAGATAGTTAATTAGTGAATACTATATCGATTAGATCAACTAATCTTTGCAGCCACAACTGGCCCTTCTATACAATATAACGTCCTAGAATTAATTATTATTACAAGATTATTGAGAATCTAAATTAAAAATCGGATGGATGCACTGAAATGAAAATTTTGTGAGAAACCAAAAAAATCTGAATTTTTCCACCATTGCAGAAATTCTTGTCTTGCTTTGCAAAGAAAACAATTTTATTTGATTGCTTAATATTTGGATTATCCCTAGACCATGTTGTAATAATAACAATAATAATAATAATAATAATAATAATAATAATAATAATAATGTTAGTTGCCGTATATACATTTATTATTTCAATATATATATTGTAAAGTTTTTGGCAATGTTTCAGATACTTCAAATACTTATTTATAATATTTTTTCTTGATGAAGCTTAATATTGATCACAGTTTTGCATTCTAATTTTGTCTTTTTAACAGAGTGAATTTTCTATGATACATATTTGTTATAATGCGGTGACTTCTGTGAATGTCCTCCTACAGTCATTGCAGCATTACTTTCAGTTCATGTGAAAGTATGCAACCCGACGCAAATGTCCTTTAGATTAAGCCAATTGTCGTCTCTGCAGTAATAATTATGATATGGCTCATTGACACTTTGTGTTCAGTGTTCTTTTATTCACTTGCCGTTGCCCTTAAACAGATTTATGGGCGGGTTGTTCTCTCTAATGGCGTTCATGTCTTTAACAGAACTTCGATCGGCCAGGTGATGAACATCTTTCGCTCCTTGGGTTCGTCCTGAGCCGTCCACCAGTAAAGTCAAGAGCCTTGGGATGAGTGTCGGTTTAATGTGAGTGTGTGATTAATTAAATGGCTCCGATAATGGAGGGCACACACACTGTGCTGCGTCTGCACAAACCCATCGAGGAGTTCAGCCACATCAGCCTGTACTTCCCTGCTGGGAGGGTCCGAGGCTTTACGTACGGCGGCCGTATCCCTCGTGACCGCCGGCCTCTGGACACTAATCGGCATAACCGGGAGGATGAAGATCCTGCAAAGGCCAAACAAAGGGGCCAGTCTTACAAGGCAGTGGGCGATGCCTCCCAATCCTACAGTTCAACAAAAGGAGTTTTAGCTGAGCTTCAGTGGTTCTCTGCGCAACACTGGCAGTTGCTGGTGGATCTCCTGTCTCTATGCGGTGACTGCGCAACCAGGCTCAAGATGGGCAACCAGGACGGCAAGTTCCCAGATGATCCTGAAGCTTATGCAGGACACCTCCTGCATGATCTTAGCAGCAGCAACCTTCAGCATGCCCTTTCTTTGTCCCCAGAACATAAAAGAGCAGCCTCCCGAGTTCGGAAGTTGAAAAAATTGGCCGGAAAGAAGACTGACAGCAATGAAGACTACTTGCAGAGTAAGGTCAAGAAGAAAATCGAGAGCTTTGCAACTCATCCGGACGCAAATTCTCTGGTTCTTCAGGCAGCTGGAAGCCCTTCTTTTCAGGGACAAGACATGCCAAGTTCAAACTCTTACTCTGGTGTCAGCAATGAGCCAATGGAAGCAATTCTGCCAATGGAAGGACCCTTCCACACTGCTCAGGAAGGTTGGGACTTCATGGAGGAATCTCGGCCATTCGATTCAGAAATGGACCTCTGTTCAGAGCTCACCGAATTTGAGGAACAGTTCGGTCTGGGTTACGACGTATCAACATGTAGTTTCATGGACATGAACGTGCAAGATCATATCCATCCAATGGTCAGTGGAAATAACTTACGACCCGGCAGGAACAGCAGCTCTACAGCGAATGAAGAAGGGAACTTCAGGCAACTGAAGTCTAGAGGTCAGGAAGACATCAACAGTATGGATGCCGTTGTTAAAATGGCCAGTGAGGTACAGAATGGTTCTTTTGTCGGGACCAAAGACACATCCTTTGGTTCTTTTGAAGCTGTTCCTCATGCCAGTAAGGACAGCTCTTTCATGGAACAAGCTTGTCAACATTTCAACCAAGAAGATTCGAGGAAAACTCAGAAAACTCATGAATTCAACCTGCGAGACAGACATTCTGAATCAATGAGGCTTCCCCTCTCACCATATGCTCCGGCTCCTGCTCCGGCTCCAGCTCCGGCTCAGTCTGGAGCCTCCAACCTTAGACCCTGGACCAAAAGTCCCACATCTCCCTCCCTTTCTGGAGTTTTCAATGTGTCCTACCCTCCAACCAACAGTCTCCAAAGTATGTCCCCTGTCCTGTCGCCACTCTCTTCTAAACTCTCCAGTCCACAGTTGAACCATCGCATTGTGTTGCTGCCTGATGAGGATGAAAGTAAAGAAAAAGATGAAGACAGGTGGCCTCAAGAAGCGGCTGGGTCATGGTCAGAAGCTGGGAAACAGCCTAAAGTCACAACAGAGGTCATCGACAAAAATGGGAACCGTAGAACAATTACAAGGCTGGACCTGAACCTGAGCCGACAAGGACCTGGGAACTCTACCTGGAATACTGCTGGCACTTCTGGTTCCACAACTACAGGTGAGTGTAAGGTAAGCTTTACTTATTTTGTCTCCCAGAAGAGATTATTATCACGTCATGCAGGTGTTGCACATGGGTCAAATATAAGCCAGTACAATGTTGTTACAGTACATCATATATACAGCTCTGGAAAAAAATAAGAAAGCATGTAAAAATTACAAGTTTCTTTTTTACCAAATTGAAAACCTCTGGAATATAATCTAGAGGAAGATGGATGATCACAAGCCATCAAACCACCAAACTGAACTGCTTGAATTTTTGCACCAGGAGTAAAGCAGCATAAAGTTATCCAAAAGCAGTGTGTAAGACTGGTGGAGGAGAACATGATGCCAAGATGCATGAAAACTGTAATTAAAAACCATTTGTGTTATTCCACCATATATTGATTTCTGAACTCTTAAAACTTTATGAATTTGAACTTGTTTTCTCTGAATTATTTGAGGTCTGAAAGTTGTGCAACTTTTTTTGTTATTTCATTTCTCATTTTCTGCAAATAAATGCTCTAAATGGGAATATTTTTATTTGGAATTTGGGAGAAATGTTGTCTGTAGTTTATAGAATAAAACAACAATGTTCATTTTACTCAAACATAAACCTTTAAAAAACAAAATCAGAGAAACTGATTCAGAATCTGAAGTGGTCTCTTATTTTTTTCCAGAACTGAATATAGAAAACTATTGTGTGTTTGTATATAAAATGCGTCAAATAAATGACTCTTGAACGCATTTACATTAAATGCATGGTGTAGTCTGTTTCAGACTCATTATGTAACCTTAATCATAGTACGAATAATAAACTAAAAAAGCCCTTTTATCAGTATTTGTATTGGTATTGGCAGTTTTATATCGGAATCGGATCAGAGCTGAAAAAGTGGATCGTCCCATTACTAACAAATACCATAGGATTTTCAGGAATATTTGAGCTGCAGGAGATAGACTATTGCAGGACTCCATTAGGAACCTCTACAACTCTGGCATGTTGCGTTACACACTACTTCTGTATATGTGTCCAAGAATTGAGACCATATTAGAGTAAATTTTAATCAGTTATTGTTCCTGGATACTTTCTTACAGGTGATTTATTTATGTTTTTTATGATGAGTGGGACTAGATTTTATGTCAGTTCTTGGAAAGCATGTGTGCGAAAGTTCAGGTTGTGGGCCTGACCCTTCCGGATCAAAGTCACTTGATCGGCATGGGGTTCAAACACTGGTTCCGCTCCCATGAAAGCAGCATCAACTCAAGCATTGCCAATTTGCTCTGCACCTTTGGAGTTGCATCCTGTTGAGGAGGGGGGGGGGGGGGGGTGCCCTGATTTTGAGGGGATTAAGGCTCTTTGTTGCTCAAACAGCAAAAAAAGGTACTTTTTCTGAACGTTGGTGCCATGGCTTGTGAGCTTCATCTCATGATCACAGTGACAGCATCAATAAGAACAGAAACGTGTAGTGTAGGGTTGCACAATATTTTAAAAAATGTACATTGCAAATGTATCAAGAGGAAAACAGCAAAACAACAATAATCATCCCTTTAGTCAGGCATTTAAATGGCTTTTAAAAAGTTAAATAGGAGCGTTTTTCTGGTATTAAAAGCATGAATTCAGATGTAACTAGGCCTGTCACGATATTTAAAATATTTTTTTTGTGGACGATATATTGTCCCAGAACTTATTGCGATACACGATATTTTTGTAATTTTAAGACTATTAAATGCCACTGATATAATGATAACAGAAAAGCATAAAAAAGCAATTAAACACTTTTTAAAGACAACTAAATCCGAATTAATCATTTATTTTAATTATTTTTTTAATTTTGGAATTATATACTTATTTCTTCACCTACTAGACTGGCTAAAATTATGTTCACTGTTACGTGTGTGAACAAACATACAAATAAACAAAATAGACGATATCACGATTTTTAAAAAATGATTGAGGTCATGTTAATTTATTGAACGATAAATCGATACTGCAATTATTGTGACAGGCCCAGCTGTAACTGGAAATATCTGCGCTGCAAAACTGTGCTGGACTGAGGTGCACAGCTTTCGACAACCATGTGGATGAAGGCCATGCATGCGGTTACCTCGTGTTTACTCCTGGCCCCCCCCTTGCGCTTCTCAGGCAGCAGCAGCCTGTCACTCACCCAGACACAGAGACAGCGCTGTGTATCTACTTCTTCTTGTGTCAATAATCTAAACTTTTGATTTAATTGCCTTAAGTGACATCACACGTCCTGCGATATGACTACTGAGCATGTGCACATCGCGATGATGACGATGCTTAAACGATATATATCGCGCAGCCCTAAGCTCTAGTATAGTGCACTTTTTTTTAGTAAATCCATTTGCAAGCATCAGTAGCCTCAGCTCAGTGGATTATGTGATTTACTGATCAATTAACAGACAGTGTACCTCTCAGCTTCCTTTGCTTGGGGCAGCTTTGATGCTGCACTGTGTAGTTTCCAACTGGACGGCTGATTTAATCATAGATTATTCTGTAGCACAGTGTGTCAGTTCTGGCTATTTTGGCTGTTCTGTGGAGGTGCTGTGTGGTCAGACAGAAAGCGCTGTGGAAAGGTCAGTGCTTTGCTTTGCTTTTCGCTAAAGTCGTTAAGTCGTGATCACGTCAGAGTCAGAGTAACTGATTATAACTGAGTAGCATCAGCACAGCTTCTTCGGGAAGCCACGTTAAAGGTAATTGAGCTGAACAATAGAGCACTGATATTTTGTTTATGCAAATTATCAGGTACATTTACGTGCTGACGCATTACCTTGTTATTCAGAAGCATTAGATAACACTTGATGGGTCATGCATTTAGACATACAAGTGCTTCTTTTATTGTTGATGATTATTTTGGCATCCAATAAGATAAGATAAGATAAGATAAGATACTTTTATTGTCATTGCACAGTGTACAACGAAAACCAATGAAAAAATCAGTGTCTCAGAAAATTAGAATAATATACAGTATAAGACCAATTGGTACTTTTCGTATTCAGTGTGGGCAGTGTGCCAAGTCCTGCTGGAAAATGAAATCCTCATCTCCATAAAAGTTGTCAGTAGCAGAGGGAAGCTGTAAGATATGAAGTGCTGTAAGACTTGATAATAAAACACAGTGGATCAACACCAGCAGATGACAGACATGTCTCTCCAAACTTCACACAAGACCTCGAGCAGTTTGGACTGTGTGTCTCTCCACTCTTCCTCCAGACTCTGCTCCCTTGATTTACTTTAAATGAAATAAAGTAAAATTTACTGATGATCAATGATGGTTTGGAGAGACATGTCTGTCATCTGCTGGTGTTGATCCACTGTGTTTTATTTTCAAGTCTAAAGTCAGTGCAGTTTTGTTTTCCCACAAAATCTTACAGCACTTCATATCTTACAGCTTCCCTCTGCTACTGACAGCTTTTATAGAGATGCGGATTTCATTTTCCAGCAGGACTTAATATTAACAATATTTTCTTAAACCTTTAATATAGAACCAAGGAACCCTTTCTTAGTGTTACTGTATATAGAACCCTTTTTTCTTAGAATTACACATGAAAAGATTGCTGATAGCAATGTAGTCTTTCCGTTCATGCTGCTTGGCATCAGCAGATGGAGTCTGAGAGAGCGCAATTGGCTATGTTCTCTCGGAGTGGGTAGAGGGTGCTTTCTCGCCACATAGTTCCCACTATGTTGTTGGTCATCATAGCTAGCTATAATTTTACAGTGCTCCATTGACAACTAAATACCTCATATATTTAAAATACATATATTGTAATGTTTGTTTTTATGCCAGAACTGCAATATTCTGTAATTGTTTACAGTTAATTATGATTTTTATTATACAGTAATATACTGCAATCAATCTGCACAGGCATTTTTTTTGTCATTAACTTACAGTAAAATTTACTGCAGATTTTTTTACAGTGTGACTTTCTAAGGGTTAAGCTGTGTTATTTGGTATTAGGCATTAGAGATTTAGAGATGAAGTAGTGAAAGACACTTTGTCTAGCAGTTACACAGGCATTCTGGGATTCTATAAGAGAGGCAGGGGAGCACATGAGGATAGTGGTGTAGTGTGTGTGTGTGTGTGAGGTTGGGGGAGGCTTTAATCCGATTCTCAGTAATGATCTCTTCCTCTGCCAGTCACGCAGACCTGTACTCATAGTCATGCCTGTTGTTCTTCACATTAACTTAAATGATCTCAGACACAAATTACCCAGGAATTTCACCGCATATTAAGCAGATTCCACATAAAGTGTAAGGGTCAGCCCTTATAAAAATGATAGAACAACTAACATTATCTTTGGCTTGAAATAGAATTGGGTTTATAGCTGTTTGTATGTCTACCATATAAGACTCATAAACTCTTCTTACAAAGAAAAGACTTTATTTTTATTCGTTTTTCCCCTGATACAAGGACACTTATGGCTTACTGATGAAGCCTCCTTATTGATAACCTTCTTTCAATAATTCATTACTGCTGAGAAGTCACAGGGACAACACAGTACTTCACAATACTTCTCAAATTTAGATTTTTTTTTTCATCAGTGCTGTGTTAACAGTGGATTAGCTCATCTCAGTTACTCAGATGCACAACAGAGGCAACCAGATAAAAAATGCTCGAAAAATTCTTAATATTGTATGTACTATAGGACTATATGTAGGAGATTTTCAGGAAATTAGTATAATTAATGGACACTTTTCTAAAATATTTTTAAATGATGTTTTATATATATTACAAATGATGACTTTCTTTTGATTTTACCAAATTGAAAACCTCTGGAATATAATCAAGAGGAAGATGGATGATCACAAGCAATCAAACCACCAAACTGAACTGCTTGAATTTCTGCACCAGGAGTAAAGCAGCATAAAGTTATCCAAAAGCAGTGTGTAAGACTGGTGGAGGAGAACATGATGCCAAGATGCATGATTAAACACTGTGATTAAAAACCAGGGTTATTCCATCAAATATTGATTATTTCTGAACTCTTAAAACTTTATGAATATGAACTTGTTTTCTTTGCATTATTTGAGGTCTGAAAGCTCTGCATCTTTTTTATTATTTCAGCCATTTCTCATTTCTGTAAATAAATGCTCTAAATGACTATAATATTTTTATTTGGAATTTGGGAGAAATGTTGTCTGTAGTTTATAGAATAAAACAACAACGTTCATTTTACTCAAACATAAACCTATAAATAGCAAAATCAGAGAAACTGATTCAGAAACGAATCTCTTATTTTTTTTTACAGAGCTGTATGTAGCGGCATTTTGTTAAATTACTATGATTAAATATTTTTAATATATATTTTGTACTATTATACCATATGGAAAAAGCGTTGGAAAATTAATATTAATATTTGTGTTTGAAATATATACATTATAATGACTATAGTTACCATGTGGAAAAAGTTAAAAAATTGCTAAAATTAAGAGATTCTTTATTTTATATTTAAATTTCACAAAAATGGTCAGTGCACCTAAAAATTGTTCGGGGCTCCTTATGTATGAATTCTATCAGTCAGGTATTAAGGAGCAGTAAAACCACTCCACTGAAGTACAGAGTTACACAGGAGTTTCAGTTTAGTTCTCCAGCAGTGTTAGCATTAGCTGCTAAGGTACAAGAATGAATATGGTTGCAGATGAATACTTTTGAAGCTTACATGCTGAATATAATCATGAACTTTTATCAATTCGGACACAGTCAGCTGCTTCTGTAACCCAGTGCTGAAGTAATCCTGAGATAGTGTCAATAATACCCTAATGACATTAACTCATCACTGTAGGGGTCATATGAAACTAATCACTGTGCGGGAAGTCAGTTGACCAGCGTCTGTTTTCAGCAGGACGTGGAGAAAACACTGCGCTGTATCTTCAGTTCAGCTGACGTGAACAGACCCAGAGCAGACCCGGTTCCTCCTGCTGTAATAAACCGGATTCTGATGTACGAGGCTGGAGAGGAAGCTTCCTCTCTCTCAGCAGGCTGTGAAGCGTCAGGAATAGCTCTCATTGATTACCCGTTATTACGCCCAGTGTGTAATTTCTCTGAATAAGACACAAACTGATTGTAGGAAATACTTTCTGCAGATGGTGAGGATGCAGCAGTACTGTCTCACAGTGTTCTCTGTACTTTTGAATTTATTATCATACAATCAACTTAAATACTGCATTTATGTAAACATGCAATCTGTGTTAGTGGTGTCAATTGGTAAAAAAAATACATGGATAGATGGATAATCACAAGCCATCAAACCAGACTGAACTGCTTGAATTTGTGCACCAGGAGTAAAGGCATAAAATTATCCAAAAGCAGTGTGTAAGACTGGTGGAGGAGAATATGCCAATTTTAGTATGAAAACCCAGGGTTATTCCACCAAATATTGATTTCTGAACTTAAACTTAAAACTTTATGAATAAGAATTTTTCTTTGCATTATTTGAGCTCTGAAAGCTCTGAATCTTTTTTGTTATTTCAAACATTTCTAATTTTTTTGCAAATAAATGCTCTAAATGAGAATATATTTATTTGGAATTTGGGAGAAATGTTGTCCGTAGTTTATAGAATAAAACAACAATGTTCATTTTATTCAAATATAAACCTATAAATAGCAAAATCAGAGAAACTGATTCAGATAACTCCTGAGAGAGCTGGGCTATGCTATATTTCAGCTTTGCCCTTCAGAGATCCCAGAGCCCAGATCTCAGACTCAACCTGCTCATGTTCATCAGGCCACATCCAGCCAGGAGAGCAGGAAGGACAACTAAGAGCAGAACAAGAGCAGGACATTGTGAGACTTCACAGGAAGTGCTTCAGGCAAATGAGCTGAGATGCAAAATCATCACTGTAAGGATGATAACAAATCATCTGATCATGAAATCAAGCATGCAGTTAGTTAGTATTTTGTTTATAAGGGATTCATTATCAATTTTGCAATTTATCTTAAAGTCATTAATAATATTGTAACATAGTGATTTATTAGTTATATTATAACAGTTTGATATCACATCATCAAGAACATAATTAGCAAAAATAGAAGAACTGACTTTTACTTACTCATTTTTTGTTTTTACCCTCCTAAACTCTCTTTTCTACTCTTTAACAGTTTTTAAGTGCCTTGTCATTTCTGGTTACATTGTTATTTCTCACTCTCTTTCTCCTTTTCACGCTGTCCTCCCTTATGTTCTTCAACTTCTGCGGCTGGATTTTCAAACAAGCCCAATTTGGCGGGAAAACCGCAAACCTGGCAACTCTCAACGTATCGAAAATAGACATAAAATCTTCTTAGACCTTTCGATACTCGGTAGTACAGAGATATTGTGGTCAGTGCCTTTTTGGCATCGAAATTCAATACCCAGCCCTAATCTTATCCCTGTGTTGCCGATCAGTCATTTAGTGTAAAAAAACACAGCAGCTGAAAGACACAATTACAGCACAATCACTCATGTAGGGTGAACAAGGTATTAATTAGACAGTTGCACCACTTGGAAGCCCCCGATTAACTCACCTTTTATCACCAACGTTCTGAGAGAACTGGAGAAACTTCAGAGCATCTGTGTTTCTGAAGAGGATAAAATACTGCCAAGTGAGCAAATACCAGGGATTATGGATTTATTGGTGTCAGTTTCACTCAATTTCACTACCAATACTCTACACCACAGGTTTACCCTGTTTACCCTGTTCAAAAAACGTAATGAAGCAGTAACTTTGAGTCTGGACAAGTTTAGAGTGCTTATGTTTCAATATAAATATCAACGCTTGCTATGAAAACAATGATTTGATATTTTCGAAACGATTCAATATATCACAATATCGATATATTGTTCCACCCTTACTACAGTCATCAGACAGCAGGCCAAATGTTGGGCTTATTTCTGTATCACAACATTAAAACATGGATATTACTTGTCTGTGTGATTCCCAATATTAGTGGGCTTATGTGAGCATAATGTGTCCTGCCTTTCAAAGTCTCATTTAACTGGAATTATGGGATTTCAGATGGGAACACCACGAAGGGATTATGCTCTAGACTTCATGACAGCATTTGGACAATAATAGAGAAGGATAAACTAGAAAGAGAGAGAGAGAGAGAGAGGGCAGACGGTAGGTGAGTACTGCAGCTGTTCGTGTCGTAGGGAAAAGCAGATGAGTATGACGCAAATGATGAAACAGAAATTTCCGTTATTCTGGTTTTATTATCTCCTGCTAACAAGGTGTGAGAGTAGAAATGCGCAGGTTTGGAGTTTCTCAGCTGCAGAGTAACTGGGTTAGAAAAGCTGTCGCTGACAGAAATAAGCCTTTCAAGGTGACTCATTTCTCGAGTGCATGTGGAGGTGAAACAGAATTATTCAAATGAATTACTTGTTTCCATGACGTTTTTGTCTAAAGCTCTATCCGGACAGAATTATGTTTCTCAGGGGGACGTCTGTAAAAAATAATTTCACATTTCTACTCATAAAAGAGTGATAAAACTCCTGCATTTGGACTGCAATTGAAAAAACAGGAGGACCAGTGAGTGTTTTTTTAGGCTTTCTCAGTCACACGACATCATGTTCAGTAGCTCCTCCATTTCCACTCGCTGTTGTGTTTTTAACGTGGATCTCCATGGAAACGCGCACCAAAAGTGTAATTACAGTGAGCGGCAGTGAACAAAAAGCTATTTTATTAAACGCGAGGAGACTAAACTCAGAGATGTGCGTCCGGACGGGACTAAAATTACCGCAGGACCACAGAGTTCAGAGAAAAACAGTAGATAACTCAGCCTGTTCCTCTCTCACGCTGTCTCTTGCTTTCTCATGCTGTCTGTCCCTCTCTCAGGCTGTCTCTCGCTTACTTTTGCTGTCTTTCCTTCTCACTCTGTCTCTCCCTCTCTCGCGCTTTCTCTCACTCTCCCGCGCTGTGTCTCCCTCACTCACGCTATCTCTCATGCTGTCTCTTTTTCTTTCCCGCTGTCTCTCCATCTCTCGTGCTGTCTCTTGTTCACTCTCGCTTTCTCTCCCTCTCTCACGCCTCTCTGCCTCACACGCTGTCTTTCGTTCTTTCCCGCTGTCTCTCCCTCTCTCGTGCTGTCTTTTTCTTCTGTCGTGCTATGTCTCCTTCTCTTGCACTGTCTTTCCCTCTCCCAATCTGTCTCTTCCTCACTTGCAGTGTCTCTTCCTCTCTCGCGCTGTCTTCTGTTCACTCTTACATTTTGCTGAGTAAGTATTCTGTTCTTGACATGATGTTATTTAACACGATTTCTAACAATTAACATTTAAATCTACATTATATACATATCAAAATATACATTATCGGAACAGTTCTAAATGAGAAAAGGGCATGTGAAATGGCAACAGCAGTCCAATTTTCAAACATTGGATAGAGTTGACTCCCCAGCTCAGTGACAACTCTTTACTTAATCTGATTAGGGAATGTGTACGTTAGCAATATATATTTATTTTATTGTGTGCACATTATGAACAAACACTGGTGGTGGTGATAAATTACCCAGCTATGGTTAGCGAACTTTACTGAAGCTCAGTGGTTCCTGTTCATGAGAAAAATAGCCAGCTTGCACGTTTTCATGGTTGCAGCACTGTTTGCGTCCTGTACCTGGCAACCTGGGGTGTGGAAGTGGGACTACTGTAACTGTATTGGGTAGGCTCAGAAGCTAAAACCCACACATCACGTACCACACAGTTCAAATAAGAACGGAAATACTTTTACAGTTTTTTTAGAAGAGCTTTTTTACTTGATTACAGTAAAAATCTAGTGTCATGTCACCCACAAATATACAGTATATCACCACAGACCATATTGACAGTACAGGTTTCTCAGTATTAAGCGTTCTCATCCTGCTGGGATGTTCTTCCTAAGCTATTTCAGCTATGTCACGCTCCAGTGCAGCAGCTGACCTATTTACGGCATGGGGTTTGATACATGCCCCCCATGCACTACATGATGATGAACTAATGTCAACACTGATACTGTACATCAGCACGGACACAATAAATGGGTCTAACAGCTGCCAGCCAGGGACAGCTAACAGACGACCCCTCTCTCTGCCATCGCATAATACAAGCACTGTTTCAATATCCTGCAGCCCCCCCCCCCCACACACACACACATACTGACAGCTACTCCACTCACACTCTCTGATTTACCTCTTTACATCACAACCTGGTCCATCAGCACTGTACTGATGACTCTACATTACTCACACATGAAGCGTGCCGTCAACGCATTATTGAATTCCTCAAAGTATGGCTGGTAAATCAAGATTTTTCACCACAGTAAAAAGGCAGGGGTGGGAAAAGTTCCAGGAAAGGGGGAGCTTTAGGTCTATGAGCTACACAAAACATCTTCATGAGGTTTTTGCACAATGTTTTTCTCATATAATGATAAAGATCTCCTCAGATCTACTCTTGCCAGTTTCAGTCTCTTTCAGAATTAACCATTTAAGGGCTCTGACAATTTTGAGTGTTCACCACATAGACAAAATATACGTAGACGCCTCATAGACTGACGCCACCTATTGGAGCTGACCTTCAGCGTGGCCGCCATATTGGATGGGTCTTCCATGCACCCCAAGTGCATTTGTTAGTACTGAGGAAAGTGTTTAATACAGCTACAATAATCAACAAAGACAGGAATATGGTACATATAAAGCTCTGGAAAGAAAATTAGAGACCACTTAAAGAATTATGAGTTTCCTTGATTTTACCTGATTGAAAACCTCTGGAATATAATCAAGAGGAAGATGGATGATCACAAACCATCAAACCACCAAACTGATCTGATTGAATTTTTGCACCAGGAGTGAAGCAGCATAAACTTATCCAAAAGCAGTGTGTAAGACTGGTGGAGGAGAACATGCCAAGATGCATGAAAACTGTGCAAACCAATATGGCAGCGAAGCTGGATTACGCTCGAGCCAAAATGAGGCGTCTATGTATATTAAGTCTATAGATTACCAATAAAAAGCTAGTCCATGCTTAACTGCGTTCTATGCATGTTTCTTTATTGTGACGTCATAGAAACACCATGTTTATTGGAGCAGTTGAGACCCAAGTAGAAATACGAAAGCTTATAAAAAGTGAGTTGTGCATGATATGTCCACATATAGTACAAATATGGACTTAATATTTCAGTATAATTAAGTTTAACAGAATTATCCAAAAGATAAAATAAAGTTAATAATGCTCACGGACCCGTAAAACCATGCAGAAGAGCAAAAAGAGAGCAAAATATGACAGCACCAGACATGGGAGACCAGCCAAGGGAAAAACCACAAAGCAGGCAAAAGTCCAGAACTAGAAATCAAACACAACAAGGTAATCAAAACAAAGGGGCAGTCCAAAAAGGACAAAAATGGATAAAAATTAAAGTCAGAAACAAAGTCAGATAATAATAAACGCTCGGGATGCAACAAGGATATGTTGGAAATACTTCGCAAAGTCAAAAGGTGCATCCCAATTGTGTAAAAATTATTAATACTACGTAGTTTTGTGTATGAAGTGTGTAGCATAGATAACATTTGGGGGGTTAAATCATTCACCCCTAATTATCACATTAGGGTACTACCTTTTTCTACCTTTTTACTGTTTTTAGCAAAAGAAAAATTCACACTGTTCTTATTTCCCATTATATATCTACTAGAGACAGATTATATCTGTCCAGTATCATTTATTTTACTTTAATCCTGGATATATGGAGATATTTGGAGTGCATTATTAGTATAATGACTAATAATTCTGGATCATTGACTTCTGTTACAAATCTGATAAAATTCTCAATTGCTTTAATATATCAGGTAGGGGTGTGCCACATCATATCATATGCAATAATAAAATATATATTTATATATTTTATTTTATTAAATAAAATGTGAAAAAAAAAAATTTCAATGTTTTGTCATCAAAAGTATCTTAATCGCAAGAAATACCATGCAATATCATAATATTATTTTAGGGCCACAGCTTAACACTGTAAAATGGTTAATATTGCAATAAATATATATATATCACTGTGTTTTTTTCAATGTTCATATTTCACAATATTGTGCAGCCTAAGCTTTTCACATTCTGTTACATGTGGAGCCATATATAGAACAAGTAGCTGTAGCTGTAACATCACACCATTGCAGCCAGGCAGTGTGTAACGACAGCGTGTGTATTTGGTGTCCCCTATAGGGAATGAACTTGACTGCAGCGCATGTGATCAGTGTGGCTGGCTGGGCGGGGTAGTGGTGAATAGTGCAGCGGTGGAGTGTTTTGTAAGGCCAGGTTCAATTTAGGACATGCCAGTCAGACAGAAAACAATGTGCACACTCACACACACACACACACACACACACACACACACATAAACACACACATACACACACACATACACACACACACACAGACACACACACACACACCTATTTTGTTCTTTTCAGGCATGAAAACAGCAGTAAGAAAGAGCAGTGGGTAGGGCGTGTGTTCTTGCTCGGGAACTGAACATCATGATGAGTGTAATTAAAAAGCTCTTTTTTAATGAACTGAGCTAATTATCTATGACTGAGTCTGCTTCCAGAGATTAGACAGCAGCTTTCCCTCGTGCTACTGAACTCTGCCTCACCCGCAATGTGTGTGTGTGTGTGTGTGTGGATGGGGTGGGGTGAGGTGAGGTGCTTCCTCATAGTTTTGCCTTAAGCCCACTCTAACAGTGCACTGTCATTATCTTAAAAGTAGGGGGCCTGCAGGAGGCTTAAATAAATTCCCCAGAACTTTGTGCTACAGATTAACATTTTTAGTGTTAGGTGTTTCTAGGAAAATAACATTTCCCAAAATATTAAAGCCCAAAAAGAATCTTGGTAACCTGCCGTTCTAGTAAAGTTCTCCAAATACTATTAAAAAATACTATCAGATCAGGGTGAAAATAGTGAAATATATTTTTTTATTATCCTGAGATTAGCCTGAGATTAAGCTAAGATTAAGATCAGCCTCATGTGTTTTTGGGATACTAGTCTGAACAAGTAGAGGAAAATGAATAATTTGTAAAAAAAATTGTAATGGGCATTTTCACCACAGCTGATAAAGGTAACTACCATACTTTTTGGCACTAAAAGGTGCTTTAAGGAATTTTCTAGTACTGGATTACTAGAAAATTCCACCGCTGGGTGGTGGTGGGGTGTAGCTAACTAAGTTAAATAAAGCTAAGCTAAGTAAACAAAACTGTAATAAAAACATTTTCTTTTAAAGTTAAGCGAGCGCTGGATGGTTTGGCCCTGTTTTTCTTTTAAATTAAAACTAATTACCATTAAATACAGCTTGTAGCTTCATTATCCTATTATTTAAGCTATATAACAACAATTTACCACAAAAGCAATTAATGTTTATAAACGATTCATGCTCATAATAGCATTAGCTAGGTTAGCTAATGGTGGCTAAATCCTTAACCTTTCCTTTAATATTAGTTTCCCTTTATCCAGGTGTTGTATCCTTTTAACAAAACTGCTCTTCGGTATTCGACATGGTAAAACGTTTTTATTAAGAGCTGAAGATTGGTGGTCTACGCCATTGTTAAGTTAAGACAGCGTCACTTTCAAATAAAAATAGTGTTTGCTTTGATCATATCTATATTTATGTTATCTATATATCTATATGTAAATCTAAAAGAAGATTTATACAAATATGTTTTATCTACCTGACAATAAAATACAACGTAATTGATGTTTGAAAAAAACCCATACAAAATACCTTAATTAAATGAACTTATAATATTTTTTTTTAGTAAACATTACTTATTTTATTAGGAAATTGAATTTATTAATTCTAACAGTGCTGGATCACTGAATCTTTTGTAAACATGCCTATTTTAATCCAGAAGATGGCACTGTTTGACCCTGTATAACCTCCACTAGGTATGTCAAATACTAATGCAGACTGAATGTAGCAACTGTGACATTTCTGTTATGAAACATTGCTTTATTTTATTTATTATATTTTATATTGATAAACGAAATCTTTTAGGAGTTCGTCTGCTTTCAGATTTCAGCTTTCACTGCATTTGTAGCTCATGTTTGAGAAGCTCATAAGGCTGAAAGGCATATAAAGAGCTGCAGTTTGTCAGTGATTTGCTGCAGAGTGAAAGTGGACTGTGCTGTAAATGATTTGACTTTAGCATTTGGAACGGCACCAAACGTCCAGTCAGCATCTCAAGGTCTAGCCAGCTCTGTCCAGAGATACATTATCATAATGAAACATTATTTAACCCAGTCAAGCTTTCCTCCTCCTCCTCCTCCTCCTCCTCCTCCTCATGCTGCCGCTACAGTCTCCTTAATTATAGATACTGCTTTTACACTCATGCTGCTACCAACTGGGCATGTTCAGAACTGGTGCAAAAATATCCCCGTGCTATGACACACTCGTCTAGTGTATGATTCAGAAGGTAGTCACTACAGTTATGTCCTCCTGAGTGATTTTCTCTCTAACTATTTCTGCTCTATGTACGGCCTATAGTGAACTGACAGCTCTGCACTCGGCTGTATCCTCGTTCATGCTTTATATGAAGTGTAACAGACACACAGTCACAAACACTCACACACACACTCACACTTCACGCCTTCTCTATCTTAACTACTTACTGTACTATATGCATTTTCACTGGAGTGAGGGTAGAGCTGGACAATATGATGATATTTCAATGTATTGTGAAAAAAAAGGTATTACTGTTTTGACAATTTGCTTTAAAATGCATATAGATATATGTATATACATATAGATCAGTACTAACAGTACAGACTGTTAATAGCTCTCCAGTGACTGACAACTGGCACACTGATCGGCCTATTTTGGTGATCTATAGTACAAGGATCAATTGCGGATTATGCAGCTGGATTTAGGGTGCGGCGGTGTGTCTTTGGTATCGTGAGGGCACAAAAATATGCCGTAAATAATCATGGGCGTAGTGTGAAATAAACCAATCAGTGTGCCAGTTGTCATTCACTTTAAAAGCCAGGTGAGCACATGGCAAGATGTGTCATTTCAGTAAAGACAGCAGTGTTAACTTTACAGTTACTTTTAGCTGTCTACACTTTCTTTATTTAAAACCAAAGCCATCTGGGGTAGAGGGCAATTCTTAAAGGCGTCAAAAAGAGCAGAACTGTGCAGAAAATAGTCCAGAGTGAGCAGAGCTATAGCCATTTAGCCTAAGAGCGTTCACTGCCAGCACACTGCCTCCAGGGCTCATGCCAAGCAAGAACATGTCAATACATTATTCATAAGCCCTTTCTATACCCTCACACTGATGCAGCTGTTCATATACTACTCAGTATTAAGAATAGCCCTTCAAAGAGCAGCTGTGAAAGCAGTGATGGGCCCAGCTAGGGCTGGTGATGTGCTATTGTGTTATATACCTGTCAACTCAGAGTGTGGTAATAAATAAAGTTCATTAAATTAAGTTTAACTTACAGTATATAGCGCCTTTCCAGAAATGCAAGGACGCTTTACAATATACACGTATTACACATAACCATTCATCCTTAGCACTCATCCACACACTAGTGAGAAGCAGCAGCCAATAGTGCACAGCGTACTCTCAACCGGAAACAACAGTCCACCTGGAGGACTGCATCAGGCACTACAGTTCATGTAATAGGACTGGGGAATGGGCAGGGGCAGAGGCACAAGCACAAACATGTTCCCTTCCTATCTAATGACATCCTGGTTATTTTATAATTTAGTATAGATCGTACAGTATGTATTGGTATTGGTTTACCTTGTGAAAAATGAATGCAATTTGTCACCTTCAAAATTATTCAGCTAAAAAAACAGATGGTACTCTGCTCTCCCCTGCATTAAACATATTTAGCTATCCCACAGCATGTAATTTGTAAAGTGCTTTGCCCTTGTTTTCATATGTGGGCCTTTTCTCTGCTTTCCATCTGCGTAACATATCTTAATCTAGGGTGATGGATAACACTAGACAGTCTTTTTTCTACCGCAGATGTTCCTCACTTAGGCCAGACCAATTGATTGATTCAAGCTTCGCACAGCATGCTGTTTCTCTCCGCTTTCAAGCTCCATACTAACCGGTGCATCATTGCAGCTGTAGCTGAGTGAAATGCAGGCCTGCAATATACTCTAAGTAATGCATCAAACCTGTCATTTTCTATAGAGCAGACGGATGTATAAATCTGCCGAGTTCTGGTCTTGCTTTGTTGGACTGCTCGCATTGTGGTTCATGGCTTTATTGAATCAGACTTAGCCTGCTGATTCCAGACGTGGACAGTGAGAAGAGAAGTGGTTATAAATAGACATATTGTTGGTAACTGACTTTTAGATGTGTTTATGACTTCAGAAATTTTAATGGACACAAAATGTTCTAAATAATAGTGTACATCCAGTTGTAAGGCACTAATTGTACATGCTATGTAGTTTGATTAGATTTAGGGTGGAGGATTTATCTGGTATGAACGGTGAGTCTAATGGCAAGTCACCGTAATTAAGAACAACACAAGTATTGCAGTAATAACACACCACCCCCATGAAAAATGAAAATGGCACACCACTTTTGACAAGGAGGTCCTGGCTATTAAAGAACAGAATGCATGGAGGAAAACAATTAGCTTAAATATACAGCTCATATAGCTAGCTAACCATTAGCTTTCATCCACAGCTCATCTAGCTAACTGTTAATTTACAGACACAGCCCAGCTAGCTAACATTCGCTTATATTTAGCTCACCATTCGCTAACTTCCACAGCCCAGCTAGCTAGCTAGATAACCAATATCTTACCTCCACAGCCCAGCTAGCAGCTAACCAATATCTTACCTCCACAGCCCAGCTAGCTAGCTAGCTAACCAATATCTTACCTCCACAGCCCAGCTAGCTAGCAAGCTAACCAATATCTTACCTCCACAGCCCAGCTAGCTAGCTAGCTAACCAATATCTTACCTCCACAGCCCAGCTAGCTAGCTAGCTAACCAATATCTTACCTCCACAGCCCAGCTAGCTAACCAATATCTTACCTCCACAGCCCAGCTAGCTAGCAAGCTAACCAATATCTTACCTCCACAGCCCAGCTAGCTAGCTAGCTAACCAATATCTTACCTCCACAGCCCAGCTAGCTAGCTAGCTAACCAATATCTTACCTCCACAGCCCAGCTAGCTAACCAATATCTTACCTCCACAGCCCAGCTAGCTAGCAAGCTAACCAATATCTTACCTCCACAGCCCAGCTAGCTAGCTAGCTAACCAATATCTTACCTCCACAGCCCAGCTAGCTAGCTAGCTAACCAATATCTTACCTGCACAGCCCAGCTAGCTAGCTAGCTAACCAATATCTTACCTCCACAGCCCAGCTAGCTAGCTAGCTAACCAATGTCTTACCTCCACAGCTAGCTAGCCAGCTAGCTAACCAATATCTTACCTCCACAGCCCAGCTAGCTAGCTAGCTAACCAATATCTTACCTCCACAGCCCAGCTAGCTAGCTAGCTAACCAATATCTTACCTCCACAGCCCAGCTAGCTAGCTAGCTAACCAATGTCTTACCTCCACAGCCCAGCTAGCTAGCTAGCTAACCAATATCTTACCTCCACAGCCCAGCTAGCTAGCTAGCTAACCAATATCTTACCTCCACAGCCCAGCTAGCTAGCTAGCTAACCACTAGGTTAACTCCACAGTACAGCTAGCTAACCATTAGCTATTATTGACATTAGTATACAGCTAGCTAGATAGCTAAAAACGGTTGCTAAAGATGCTGCACATACATGGGAACTTACTGTAAGTCGTTTTGGACAAAAGTGTCTGCCAAATGTAATGAATTAGTTTGTGTTTCAGAAAGAAAAAATACATCGTATTTATGGTGGCAACTTATAAAAGACTTTAAAATCACCTAACATCTAAATGACATGTTTATCTAGCATTATGATACTACATTATTGACTAGCTAGCTAATCATTCTAGCTTTATTCTGCATTGTAATTCACTTGTTATACTCTCTATTTAGTCATATTAATAGGACATTACTGATTCACTATTAATTTAATTGACTGACTATTAATCAACAGAAATGTGAGCTAATGTTTTGTTTGTAAATGAAGTGCATAATAGCTATTTAAGTTACCTAGCTGACATTGAGAAACTTTATATAGGTTTATACTGTTAAAAACTGTGTATATAAAGCTATATAAGATGTCATTTAACCATTTAATGAAAAACATTTACTTTAAAATTTAGGGCAACAAGTAACTGGTTCAAATAAAAATTGCTGCAGAGCAATTTGCAACTCACATGATTGGGTATAAAACTGCATTTTAGGCAAAGCCTCACAGAAGTTGGGCAGATATTACCCAATTAGCAAAACTTAATGAAAATGTATTTTCATGTAGCTTATTATTGTAACACTGCTATTAAGTGCATTTTTATATAAGAATTTAGCATTGATTTAGGCTTTTTAAAAACTGTAAAGATGAATTTTGCCTTGTGTTATTGCTGTTACTTAAACTGGAAACCCAGACATCTTAAAATTGTTTTTTTTTCCTTAAACATTTAACTGATTATTAGAAAAGAAAAACATCAATTTTGTGTTTTCTCTTTTCTCTAGAGGACCCTTTCTTGAGACAAGATGAAATCTGGTTGTTTGATGGTGATGACGCCATTTCTCAAGAACCTCTGTGCCGAGCCACCAGACCCGACCGTCTTGATTTTCTGAGAATCACACCGCCTGAGGATGATATCTTTGGAGACACACCATATCACCCGAAACTTCAGGTTACAGTAAGTGGAGCAGAATTATAGCTGGAGGTACAGATGTAAAGCAATACAATATAGACAAAAAGCCCTACCATATAGTATACACATACTCTGCTCAAATTTGTCAGTTGGTTGTTTTGTGTGACTGAGTAAAATAGCTACAAATGTACAGAAACAATAGAATAACTCAATGCTGGAAATACTGGCATTACCTGCATAAAATATGCTTTATAAGAAATCAATTTAAAGGAAAATGATTCAAATGCATAAATGATAATTAATAAAAAAAAATGTAGAAAGATGCACCAAAACATTATGGTCACTCACATTTATGATAGTAGATTTGAAATGAACAGCGGGCATTTTCACACTAGCCTGTTTTTCTGGTCCTGGTTGTACTTGCTTTGTGGGTTCAGTACGTTTAGTAAAAAGGTAAAAGTTGCTTTTAGACTACCGATCTCAGGTCCTGGTCCTCTGGTGTGTAAGCTTCCTTTTTTAACCGTGTAATAACCACACTTTAATAGGACTGGACATGCTACAAGTAATACACTTTTGTGAAAATGCTTTAAAAAAGTGATGTTTGGAATTGTGCAATTGATCCACGGTTCGAGATGAAAATTTGATGTGTGAAAACAAACCAAACCCGGAAACAAAACCCGATAATAGGCTACTCTGCCAAACAAGCCCATAATTGGTTCGGAATTCGTACTCATTTATTCAGGTGGGAAAACACCCTTAGTTAACTTTTTATTCAAAATCATGTTTAAAAAACACATACTTACATCTACTTCAGAAGATATACGAAAGATATCACAGAAGATATACGAAAAAGCTATCAAAAGCACAACCAATGCTTTTAAATCCGTGTATCATTCGTTCATTTGATATTCAATTGAGAATCAAAATCGGAAAATTAAAAAACCAATTCGTTTTTTCGTTTTTTCGTTTTTGAATATAATACCAAAAAACGAATAACGGCTTGTATTTTGTATTTTTATTTGGTTATCCAAACAAAAATTGGAAATTTAAAAAACGGACCAGGAGCCGAATTTGATTTTGATTTTGAACTTGACCCATTTGTGTGCCCCGGAAGTTACTGATTTGTTTATTCTTGGTGGGTTTCTGTTGCGCGGGAGTTCACTGCAGTGTTATCTACACAGTCTGTATTGCTGTAGGCTTTGGATGGAGTTGAGGATGGAGAGTTTTATCTTGTTCAGAGGAACTAAACGCGTTGCAGTGAAAGAAGACGATATGACAACAGAAAAAATCGGCAGGATCTTTCAGGTGTTTGTCTAACGTTCCGTAGCTAAATGTCATATTTAGTTAATGTTATTCTGTGAATTGCCGCCTACATACTTTTTTATATACGTGACTAGCTGGCTAACTAACCTAGCTAGCTAGCTGGTTAGTCTATACATGGTGTAGTAAACTTCTTCCCTCACTGTTTTCATTTGAAAAGGTACACGGTCCCAGTGTCTACATCACTGATGACAACAACGTAGCTGTATTTCCTGGAGCTGATGGCAATCAAAATCAAAATCAAATTCGGCTCCTGGTCCGTTTTTTAAATTTCCAATTTTTGTTTGGATAACCAAATAAAAATACAAAATACAAGCCGTTATTCGTTTTTTGGTATTATATTTAAAAACGAAAAAACGAAAAAACGAATTGGTTTTTTAATTTTCCGATTTTGATTCTCAATTGAATATCAAATGAACGAATGATACACGGATTCTTTTAAGTTGTATTTAAGGATAGCTTAAGTACAATTGAAATATACTGACATAAGTTGCCGTAAGTTGTTCCAAAATAGTACATTTAATATGTAGTACTACATTTAAGTACATGTTAATTTTAATGCTAAAAGTGTGTACTTTTCAATGTTAAGTATACTTTCACAAAATATAAATATATACTTAAATGCACTTTCCTTTTACAAGAGACATCTGACATCTGTGCTTTCCAACAAGGGTTTATCTATCAATTACTAAGTCACATTTTTACTTAAACAATTGCAAATAAAATACATTGCAATTCTTTACATAGGGGTTAAAAATAATTAGTAAAATAATAATTATTCATTGTTTCTCGTTAAATTTAAAGTAAAACACACAGTTTTTTTTTTTGAATTGAGGGGATTGGCAGTTAATTTGCATGCACGCAGTGGTTAATTAGCATGTTCCCAAACCATTTGTGCAAAGTAATCCACCCAAACAAGCAAACACAAACTATTTTTGCATGCCTGCTCATGCTCATTAAATATGGAAATAAAAATCTATTTTTAGAGATTTAGAGATCATTAAATTTAAAGTTCAGAGAGCTGAATTGTGGACACATGAGCAGATGCAACTTCCATAAATTGGGAAACAGTGTGTGCTATGCTTTGAAAAAAATATTTTGGCAAATCTGGCTTTCCTAGTTCACTCTATTTTGATAGATAGTTAAATTATGACTATTGTTAATATACATATGTCTTTTTCTTTGTGTCCTAAGCAAACACTGTGGTGTGTTTTGTCTCACATCCATCTTAAGGACATAATACTGTTTAGCACAATTCTGCAGTGTGCGTGTACATGTCCACATACACGCCCTGTATCATTAAAGTGGTACACTCCCAAAACAAAACATCAGCAGTATTTTAAATACTAAATAAACAGTAAAACTGAATAAATAGTTTAGATCTTTAGTTCAGATCTGATCCCAGCAGGAGATAGAAAAGATGATGCTGTTGGAGTAGATTCAATTTAGGAATGTAATGATTATTTTTGCTCTCTTGACATTAACGCAGAATACTTTGAATAGCTATGACCTTTTAAAAGGAATGAGAGTTACAGACAGTTTTTCAAAGGTCAAGAAGACACACCTGGATTCCAGGCATGCATGTCAGACTGTGTTGCTGGGTCTGTACCTGGACATGCAGTGCTGTTTGTAGTCTATAGGGAGGTGAAACTCCACTGCTGTTATTACATAAGAGTAGTAATTAGAACTGCTTTAAGGATTAGACTTGTTTTAATCCACACATTACCTTAATATAAGCCGGGGAATTAACTATGTGTAGCAATGCTTAAGCCTTTTATCCGGTGCCAGTTTGTGTTCTCAATATTTTTATAGTAATTCTAAACTACTAGACTTTTTTAGTTCTAAAAATTATATATAAGGGCTAATGTAATGGTTTGCGGGCCATTATATATATTTGGTGAGGCCATGAAGCTCTGTATTTACTCTATATGTACAAAATACAAGTCAAATTAAAATAAATAAATACATAAGTAAATATATATATATATATATATATATATATATATATATATATATATATATATATATATATATATATATATATATATTAAGTGACCGCTTCAGTTTCTGAATCAATTTATCTGATTTTGTTATTTATAGGTATATGTTTGAGTAAAATTAACATTGTTGTTGTATTATGTAAACTACGGACAACGTTTCTCCTAAATTCAATTATTTGCAGAAAATGAGAAATGGCTGAAATAACAAAAAAGAAGCAGAGCTTTCAGACGTCAAATAATGCAAAGAAAACAAGTTCATAATTATAAAGTTTTCAGAAATCATGAGTTCAGAAATCAATATTTGGTGGAATAACCCTGTTTTTTAATCACAGTTTTTTTCATGCATCTTGGCATCGTGTTCTCCTCCACCAGTCTTACACACTGCTTTTGGATAACTTTATGCCTTTACTCCTGGTGCAAAAATTCAAGCAGTTTAGCTTGGTTTGATGTCTTAAATATATTCCAAAGGTTTATAATTTGGCAAAATCTCATCATTTCTGAGTGGTCTTTTATCTTTTTCCAGGGCATATGTAATATAATATAATATAATATAATATATTATAAAGATACGTGTAAAAACAGGTATCTCAGCTTTACGACAAATCACTTCAGAACAGATGCAAGTAAATTTACTCTTTCTTCCTACAATTAAAAAGGAAACAAATACTAAATATTAAATAGTGTGTTTTTTTTTCAATGTAAAACAAGATATTTATAAAAAAATAAAAATAAAGCTAACTCTGTAGTGTTAAAACTAGTTTCTACTAATATTTGTAATCTTTAAAACTTCAGGAGTATATTTAAGTTTTATATTAGCTGCTCTGTTGCTGTGGCAGTGGGGAAAATAAAAGAAAGCAGCAGTGTGGTCTTTCTCTGGACTTAACCAGAGCAGCTTAAAGCTGGTGGTTTATTATTGTGTGCACTGTGAAGCAGCAGCAGCAGCAGAACCGCCCACTTCACCTGACCCTTGAGGAGATTAAAGAGAGAGAGAGGCAGAGAGAGAGAGAGAGAGAAAAAGAGGGAGGGAGGGAGAGAGGGGGAGGGAGTGAGAGAGAGAGAGAGAGGCTGTACCTGGCGCTCTTATGAGGAAGTAAGTTTCAAGTAATAAGACACCTGCCGCTGTGAAAAACTTCTTTCCCAGGAAGTAGGCAGCAGCCTGTGAGCAAGGCAGGAAGAGGAGTATAGGTAAACCAGTGTGACGCATTCTACGCCGGCACTGAATGACTCTCTCAGAAGCAGCACAGAACTTTCTCCAGAAGACACACAAACTCTCGCGCATTCCCAAGGAGCAGGACCGAGGCACAGCAACTGGAATTTACAGTACAAGGCTAAAACTGAAAGACCACACTGAGGACACTGAGTTTCTGGATCACCCTGCTTTCTTACAGTATATTTAACTCTGGAGTGAAGTATATCTTTCTACACTTTTATTTACAGTGTTTTTATGTTGAGCATTAAGACCTGAAGAACCTGGGAGAAATAACAGTCATAGCTTTTTAAAGAGAGATTAGTAAAATGGGGAATTTGCAGGATTTTTAATCACGAAAAAAAACCTAAAAGACTTTATGAGCAGAAATCATGTTGGAACAGAAACGGATAAAAAGCTTTTGCTCTGACAAGAGCAAAACATTTGAGTTTGAGTAAAAAGGAAGGAAGGAAGACAAGAGGGTCTTTTTTACGAGGCTGTAATTGAAACACCCCTGGTGTGGGTAAGAGAAACCAAGGAACCAAGGAATTTACCTTCACAAAAGGCTTTTTTGTTCCGCTGAACAAATGAAACCAGCAAATACAGGTGGGCTTAAGGTTTTCAAGGTGTTTTCATGACACAGACCAGATTTGAAGCAATGCTGAATGCTGAATTTAAAGTTTAAACTGTGTGTTGTGCACTGTGTGATTTATTTGGTCACTGTGTGATCATTTTCCACTAAGAGTCTTTGTACCTAGCCAGACCTAGACCCACTTCACAGGAGAAGAATCCTCCCTTCACTCTTCTATTATGTTTCTAAGAGCAGACTCTCAAAAGCAGCCAGAGGAAAGTGCTGGTGCCGTGCTCAAGTCGTTCCGAACACTGCCTGAGCATGTGTCACATTCGTACCCAGTTGAAGTAGATCCTCCTTTAGAGTCACCGCCTAAAAATGATGCCAGCACTGCTTCTGAGGGAACTGTTGAATCATGGGAGATTGAGTCCTGTAAGGAAGAAGAAGTCATGAAGCCATCTCTCGCATCTTTTCCATCGTGGAGAAGACCTTTTTCCACCTCTTCCCCGATTAGTGCAGATTCAGATATTGTGCATGTAACCAGAGT
This sequence comes from Astyanax mexicanus, assembly GCF_023375975.1. Lineage (NCBI taxonomy): Eukaryota > Metazoa > Chordata > Actinopteri > Characiformes > Acestrorhamphidae > Astyanax > Astyanax mexicanus. Next base: position 46,538,187 of record NC_064421.1, on the reverse strand, counting down.
GGAGACCTACAGCGACACTGAAAATGATGAGGAAGATGCGGCTAGTATCCTTGACCAATCTGTCGAACTGGAGCCCGCTGACAAATCTTTGTCTCTTCACGAGAATAAAAAGACGGATCGTAACTCGGATCAGGTGCTCTGTCAAGACAGGGGGAGTGAGATGCCTAAGGCAGACTTAAAACTGTCTGTATTCTCAGCCAAAAGTAGTTTGGAGCGGTCTCTCAAAGACATCTCTGTTCTGAAAAGGTCGGATACTAACAGGAGGCTTGTAGGGCAGCTACTCTTTTCTTCTTCTTCCACTTCTTCTTCTTCTTCTTCTACTCCTCAACTTTTGGACAGTTCCAAGCAGAAGATTCCACACAAGGACCTTCATGAAGGTGCAGATCTCAGCAGTGGATATGCCAGAGCTGTAGACATGGGCTCAGATGTGTCAACTGCCAGTGATCCTTCACCAAGGGACTGTGGAGATCCGGTGGATTCTGACCAGTCCAATGACCATGAAGACCCTTCCTTGGGTGGAAATTACTCTGACTCTTCGTTGCTTTCAGAGGATCCAGTTTCACATCAACCAACTCGGAAGCCTGGATCTCTTTTGGTTAAAGAAACAAGTTCAGAGTCCCTCGACTCCACTCGAAGCCCTACCTCTCCAGCTCTTAACTCAGCTCTCCAGCCAGGGAGCGGCATAACAAAGGACCATTCATATATAGAACAGGAGGAGTCCCCAACTGACCCTGTGCCAAGTGCCATCTCTGCTCCTTCAGGAGTCAGCAAACAAGATACGCCTGCGATCGAAAAGGCCACCACAGACTTCCTCCAAAACCAGACCACGGGCTGCCTCCACGCCCAGGGAGTCTTTCCAGCTGCCGGCCCTCTTTAGCGGACTGCGAGTGCTGAAGAAAGGTGCTGTGGGAGAAGAAAGAGAGAGCGTAGCGGAGATCAAGCAAAGGGACGCTGACCGGGCACTCCTCAGCCTGAAACAACAAGTCAACAAAGCTAAAATCGAAAAGCAAGCAGCCACTACTTCCTCGCCAAAAAAGAGACCCGAACCCAAAGATGTGTCTGAGCCCAAGAACCGACTGTGGAGAATCCTAAATTTTGACGATGCCCAAAATGAGGAATCTCGGACCATCGAAGACCTTAAATCCCTGGAGCAAGACTTGGTCGGAAATATCTCAGAGGATGACGCTCAATTAAATGACAGCAACAAAAGCACAGACACTGCGTTTGATGCCTTCAAGTTCTTCTTCAGTCCTAAACCCCTTAAAAAGGACCCTGCAGAATCACCTGTGGACTTAGAGGCCATTAAGAGGAAGAGAAAGAGCGAGAAAGAGCTGCTTAAGTCCATCTTTGAGAGATCTACAAGCAAATCACCTAGTAGTGACAAGCAGCAGAGTCCAGCAGAGGTTAAAGTACGTATCTGTTACATAGTGTTCATTATTACCTATTCATTATTGTTAAATATAGTTTGTATGATAAGGTCGATATTTCGTCATATCAGAAATTTCACGTTTTTTTTTTCTAGTTGCAGTCTTTATTTATTGTCATTGAACTATTTTGTATCTAGTTAAAATAGATTTAGATTTAGGGGTCAAAGCTGCATAAATTAAAGATGTAAATGTCTGTTATATAGGGTGCTTTCACTCCTGTCTAGGCTTTCAGAATTTTGCGTTTGTTCCAAACCAATATAGCAGGTGTGAAAGGTGCTGTTTGTGGTGTGAAAACAGTGTGAAAGTTTGCATTGTGAAAACACTTTTTAGGTGGTCCAGAAAAAACAAAATAAGAAAAAGAAACAGTGTTGTATGTAAAATCCAACTCTCTTTTACACACACATGCTTATTTTGGCATCATGGACACAACTGTGTATGTTTGTTGCTCCTTTATCTACTGTAACTGTAGATTAACTCTTATTTAGAGGTGGGCGATATATAATGAGAAATAAGAACAGTGGGAATTTTTTTGGTAAAAAAAGCATAAAAGTGGGTGTAGTAGTAAAAAAAAAGTAGATTAAAGTAGTATACTAAGCATTATTATGCTATAGTGCACTAAAGTGTTCTTGTAGCCACATTATTATACTTTTTAAAAAGTATGCATTTGATAAGAGCGTATTATTAATGTATATTACTGTATTGTAAGTAAGTACATAAATCTGATAGTATATTTACAGCATACTTACCCATTTCTCAATAGGTTTAAAGTACAATTATGTACACTTAAGTATATATATATATATATATATTAAGTATATATATTTCTCACCAGGGTACATTGATTATTGCTGGTTGTTCAAGCTTTGTTTAGGTATTTGGTATATTCTTATTGAAACTGGTTTCTCTCTTTTTTCTTCTTTCTTTTCCAGTCTGAGGTCTGCTCCCCCACAGACAGCGAGGACAGAACACCGGGGCGACTACAAGCGATCTGGCCTCCACCCAAGCCGAAAGATGAGGAGGAGAAAGTGGGACTTCGTTATACAGAAGCAGGTAGATATATTTTACATGCATGCATTTTTACCAGAACAGAAATATACACTCCTCCACCCCCTCACCACTTCTGAAACTGGTCTTCTCTTTCAAAAACACCTTTTACATCTTAATCTAATTACTGTACTGAGGTGCTACAAGCTAGAGACGCAGTTCTGCCTTTGTGCTGGTCATTAGATCCACGGGTGTTCTGTTTTTGAAATCCGTTTAAAGGAGGAATGCATGTTAAGCTGTTCCTGGCCATGATATGCCTGTTTGGGTCTCGTGCTGTCAGAGAAGTTCAAAGCCTGACTGAGAGAAGTAAAGCACACTGTGGGACTCTGGATACAGACGGCTTACAACATTACTCATTTCCAGCACTCTGAAATACCTACAAAATACCTACAGGGCTTACAAGTAGCAGCAGGGATTTAGGCCATAGAGCGTCGTCTGATTTCGCCATCTGACTGAATTCTAAAAGAAACAAAAAAAAAAGTAATATATATTTTTCTGTTTTCAATTATAATTAGTGGTGTGTAAAATAAATTTTGCCAAACTGGCTTTGAAATTGCAAAAAACAAAGTTAAAATTATATAAAACTTTATTACTTTTGGTTTTAGGAAAACCATGATGTTTAACAATCTATTTTTCTGCAGTCATTTTAGGCTAGTAATTTCCTCATTTCTAGAATATCATATTTTTCACACTATGCACCGGATTATAAGGCACATCTATTTTCTGTTCTGTTTTCCTACAAAACATTTTCTTTTAAAGTCAATCGAGTGCTAGATGTTAATCTACACAGATTTTCCTCCTTAAAACTGTTTAAAGCGCTTCCATTTATTTACAGTAAGCTTAGATTTCCTGATTTCCACTAAGGCTTGGTGCAGCAGCATTAGCATTAGCATAATAATGCTGCCCAACAGTGCTACACTGAGGAACCCTGAGGGTTCCAGGAAGCCAGGGTGATATTAGCTAGCGGTTCATCCCACATAGTTTGTTTTAACACTGTAAATGCACAGGCTACAGTTTGATATACTCACCTCTGAACTTAGTAGGGTTAGCGGCTAATGCTAATACTGCTCCAGCAGTGGTAGCCAGGGTTAGCAGCAGGCTGCAGTCTGATATACTCACCTCTGAATGGTAAAACAGGCAGCAGTTAGTGGCTAATGCCAATACTGTTCCAGTCTTGGTGCAGGAAAAACTTTACTGAAACTGTATTATGCTGTACTTCAGCTGTGTGGCTTTACTTCACTACTGTAGCCAATTCACACACTCACTCACACACTTTCTACTGATTACACCTTTAACACTTAATTCTAACAGTTAATTCTAAACAACATCATGGCTTAAATAAGGAACACAAAAACATCCACACCTAACTATTAATATCATAACATGTTAATGCCTTAAATAAATGTATTCTGAAAATGCATTAAGGTAAATCTCATTAAATAAATCAGTAGTGTTAGTAAGTAGTTATAAGAGAAATTTAGAAGGCCAGGTGAGACTGCTTCTTTTCTTTTCTTTCAATTGTGTGCTTATAGAGCAAAGTACACATACACAGGACCACACACACATACACACACAAACACTCACTGTTCAATTGGTGGTTTAAACAGGGGATATACTATAATTTGAGCTAATGGTAATGCTAATGCATGGTAGGGCCTCCTTTTTTTTGCATGATTCCTCAGACCATTCCACTGCAGATTTAGCTGTTTTTTGTTGGCTGACAGAAGTGTACTCCTAATTGGACTTTCTTTTAGCTGAAACCAGTCTGACCAGTCTCTGCAGAGTGTTGACCTTTCTTACCAACAAGCTTTCTGCAGAACTTCCACTCACTTTAAAAACTTTCTGGTACCAATAATTACATTACTAATGATTACAGATATCATATTTACTGTATTTCCCATGCTTTGTGGTGGATGGGAATGTTACCTAAAGTAGGGATAGACAATATGACAATATTTTTTTATTGAAGCATGATTAATCCTGATACAAAAGTGTATAATGGGTCTCATAATTGCTTACAGTGCGCTGATTAACTGCACATTTCATGACAGAGAACATAATTCATATATAAAATAATAATTTTATGTATATAAAAAAAATCAGCCACCTGTAACATGAAGCCTGTATCAACATGAATGTACAGCCTGCACTGCTGCAACGTGATAGGCGGGCAACATTTGCATATTGAGTATGTTAACACGTGTTTGCAGGTTAGTGGCTAATGCTAATGCTGCTGCACCCAGCCTTAGTGCTGGAGAAACTTCACTGAAAACTTACCCTTAGACAAAATATTGAAAATCTAAGCTTACTGTAAATAAACAAAAGTGCTTTACTCACCCAAAGTTACAGTTTTTAGGAGAGAAATCTGTGTAGATTAACATCCAGCACTCATTTGACTTTGAAAGAAAATTTCAAAGTCTTTTTTAAGAGTTACAGTTTTGTTTACTTTGGCACTTCTATTTATGCTATTTACCGCAGTTATTTTCTCATGACATTTAACGTGTCAGTCTATTTAACTTGAACAAATATTGGATATTATTATAAAGCCCATGTAAATGCAAGGTATGGGGAAGCATTACATAGAAGCGTTTGTTTGTGTTGTGTTTTGTGTTTAACAGTAAGGTGGGGCCCTGTGCATTAAATGCTTCTATTAAACTATTAAATAAATCTTACCCATACTGTATTATCACACGTTTGCAGCTCTACATTAAACACAGCTGTTTGCAGAGTTTGTTAAAGCAGGAAAACCTGGAACCTGGAAATTCGAGTGAATATTGATTTAATTTGTGTAGGAAAAACACGTCTGAGGCTTTGAAGACATTTGGAGCCATAAAATAACATAACATAAAAAATCATACTTGTCTTTTTTTAGAGCACCAAGCTGCCCTGCTCCAGCTGAAGAGAGAATGCAAAGAGGAGCTGGAAAAACTGCATGTAAGTTATTTTTTATTTTGATTCTGTAGTTCCCTCATGGTCCACAAGATGTCAATAGACACAGAGAAGTCAGCATGTATGTATGGTATTATAAGGAATCTTGTGTGTGTGTGTGTGTGTGTGTGTGTGTGTGTGTGTGTGTGTGTGTGTGTGTGTGTGTGTGTGTGTATGTAGCCCAAAAACTAGCATAATTAAATGTCTGGGGTATTGAATAGACTATATAGTACATTATACTACATATAATATACATTATTATACAGTACATATGGTTCAGTGTAGTAGTGTATACAGTACATACCTCTACAGGTAAGTATACCAAATTCAGTCCAGGTTATTGTGCATCTTCTTGAGATGAGTATTTGGTACTTATCACATCAGAAAAAGGCATTTTTTTGCACATTTCTTTAAAAATAGAGCACAATATGTTATGAATTTTAAGGAAATAGTCTCATGCATTCTTTTTCCAGACCCCTTTTTCTGTAATTCAGAGATTTCAGGATTTCTTTTAGAGGTCAGCTTCTTATTTTCACACATTCAAGCATCATCAAAGTCAAAATTGATGTATTTAATATTTTAAAACAGCTCACTTGAGCCAGTTCTCTAAAAAATAATGTTCTGTGTTAGTTTCCCCACTACTAAATAGTCAGAGCAGACGTGTGGATGGTTTACACTGTCAGTGTCAATATTACACTTTATAGCCCGATCTTCAAGTGTATAATTGCGATTAGTTAAAATAGTTCCATTGCTGCTCTGTTTGTAGCTGCTGTGCAGTTTGGCTTGTAAGCGCTGCATCGTTGCTAGGTTACCTGTATGTGGCGAAGTAATACATGGAGAGGTTCGGTTACAGTGCATTACCGGCTGATAACGTTACTTAAAGAACACCTCTCAGCCAGTCACACTGCAGGTTTGGAACTAACTGTGATAAAATAATATGAAAAACATTTTACTCATCTTAAAAATGCATGTATAATGTGTATAAAGGGCTGGCTGCAGTGCCCACTGACTGTAAACAGCACAGGCGGGTATGAGGGCAGAAGTGAGTGAAGAAGCCATATTGTGGTGATGATGGTTTCCAGATGGAGGTCTTCCTCTTGCCAGCTCCTCCTATGAAATTAGATCATGTTCTAAAAGCTGGTCACGTCCTGGGATCTCATGTGCGGTCAGAACTGTCCTTGTCCATCATGTGTATTCATTTCATTTATTTGTGTGTGGCTTTGAGTTAGGACTGGTTTGAACACCCTGTATACCCCGTTCTGATTGGTCTCCTGATAGAGAGGATCTAATGTTTATTCAGCAAAGCTGTGGCTGGCAGGACTGTGGCATGACTTTAAAGAGGCTCTTCCAGTGTGAAAAATGCAGTTTCACACACCTCTCTGGGGAGAGGATATATTTGATATGTTTTTTTTTGTTTGTTTCTCTCAGCGTCTCTCTCTCTTTCTCTCTCTCTCTCTCTCTCTCTCTCTCTTGTTCTGTTCTTTTAGCGATTCACTGATGTAATGGCAGTCAGATAAAACAGGGCTTTGCTCTCAAAGTTTCAAAGCTGTTTTTCCAGGCGCAGATTAAGCCAAGATTAGGCCAGATTAGTCTAGTCTTAAGCTTAATTACACTGTCAGTGTGCATCCCTCACTGAAAATCCTATGTAATATATGTGAAACATAGAGTCAGTCTTGAATTACAGGGACGGCTGCAGGGTAATTCACCACAGCATGATTTAGATAAAACTTTCTTTCTTTTTTTTCTTTTTTTTCTGCTTAAACTTAAAGCCCCCATAAAAGTATATCTTGATAGGTCAACACATTAACAACCCTGAGAGAAAGAAAGAGAGAGATAGAAAGAGAGAAAGATGAAAAGCAAGGTGAGGGGTTGAGGACCCTTGGTTGCTGCCACTGTGATCGGGAGACCGCTGTTTCGAATCCCGTTCATGCAGCTTGCCATCAGCTGCCGGAGCCCTGAGAGAGCACAACTGGCCTTGCTCTCTCTGGGTGGGTACAGTAGATGGCGCTCTTTCCCCTCATCGCTCCAAGGGGTGATGTAAATCAGCACAAGGCTGCATCCGTGAGCTGATGTATCAGAACAGAGTCGCTGCGCTTTTCTCCGAGTGTTAGCGCTGTGATGCTAATCGGCAATGCTACAGCATCAGCAGCAGTTCAAGAAGAAGTGGTGGTCAACTTTGCATGTATTGAAGAAGGCCAATGATTCGGGAGTCCTATTGAGTGGGTCGGGTAATTAGCCTTGTAAATTGGGGAGAAAATGGGATAAAAATGGATTGCACAGCTCAAAGGGTGCAAAAGGCAAACAAGTTAATTCTCTTAATTGAACATGGATGTGTTTTGGGCATGAAGTGAAATAGACCATCAGTGTGTCACTTTCCATTCCCTTTAAGAGCCAGGTGTGCTCTGACTTTGGAGCGTTTGTATGTTAACAACACAGTGCAATGAAGTGCAGTAAAGGTGCACCAGCAGGTAATTTAAGGGAAGAGTAATGTTATTTGATTTTGCATACTGATTATTGTTGATGTAAAAGCTGGACTCATATGTGGCACACCTGCTAAGCTAAACATATTTATAGATGGGTGACTGTTGACTGTTGTCAGGGTTTAAATCAGTCAGTGGCGCACCTGCCACCAAGTGTTTTCTGCCGCCAAGTGAGAAACACATCTCACTTCAAGACCACCACTCCTACCAGTGTAGATTTATTTCTAAACTCGGCTATTTTAACAGTATGGGCACAAGGCATGAAAAAAGACTGATGACTGGGTGAAAGATAGCAATGGGCACTGCGACGTGCCTTGCGAAGGGTGTTTTATAGGGCCCTTAGTGTTCTTTAGCTCTATGTCCTTCATGAACACAGCAACCAGTCCTTAGAATCAAACTATTCTTAAGTGTCCTAAAGTCTCTTAGATGATGGAAGAGAAGAAAAGAGTGGATAGAAAGGTTTTCTGGCATATTAAAAATAAGAGTGTGTGTGTTTATCTCCAATCACACCCTTCACCATACACTTTTCAGATACACATTTCTTCTAAATAGATTTAACATAATTGTAAGAGCACGTAAGTTCTCAACATGACTGGTCTAAACATACTTTTCGATATAGCTGCTGTTTTTCCACCCACTTCGGTGTTTGACTTCCAATTACACTAGTCTTCAATCTTCACTTGCATGAAGCGTTACAAACATACAAGCTGTTAAATGCGTAATGAGCCTCTTTAAACATGATTTAAATATGCAGACCATAATAAACGTCAAATCATGCGACATACATCATTTATAATATAATTTATTTCCGTCTCAGAAACATCTTGATATCTTTAGGAGCGTGATTAATGTCGCCTTATGCAGTGATATAATGTAATGTGTTGTTACTTGACTGTATTATAGTATCTTGTTTTGTCACACATGCACATCCAATTTAAAGCCAAACGGATGGGGGGATGTTTAGTGCTGACAGGGAGTGGTAAAGCATGAGAGTAGACAGCGCGCCTCGCTCGGTCCCGTTCAGACCGCATTATAACCAGAAACATGTGGAGGCTGCGTTGCAAAATGCGTTTCTTCTCTGTCTCACTTCTCAGTTGTGTTTGTAAGCACATATTCGAATTACATAATGTGAAGTTTGTCATGGCAGTTTCCTTTGCATTTCAACCAAAGCGAAAATGTCCCAACTTTTTTAAGACTTTTGGGCCAGAAAATACTTTATTTTAACATGCAAATCTGGATCCTGATGACGAGTAGTGTCATGTAGCAACTATCATATAGCAAATTTCATATAGAGCAGGAGTTCCCAACTTTTTGCATTTTACAGCCCACTTAATGTACCATAAAACATTCTGCATCCAATGCAAATACAGCACGACAGTCAGATTAGCCAAATTTTAGGCCATCAAATTGGCCCATTTTAGGTGAGGCGTCAATCTTTGTGTAGCTTGATTTAGGATGTGTCAGGCTGTCTTTGCTTTCGTAACAACGGGAAAAGTATGGCTTGCAATAAATAAACCTGTAACAAAAAGTAATATACAAAAAATTCCCTTTAACAGCTAGGTGTGCTTAGACTCGGTGCATTGCTATAATAAGGGCGCGTCAGAGAAAACTGACCTTGTATTTATTCTGCTTACTGTTGATATAAAGGTTTGCATAGCTGCATAAATAATTTAACAATGTATATACAGCTCTGAAAATGAATGATTACAAGCCATCAAACCAAGCTGAACTGCTTAGCAATTTTTGCACCAGGAGTAAAGCAGCATAAAGTTATCCAAAAGCAGTGTGTAAGACTGGTGGAGGAGAACATGATGCCAAGATGCATGAAAACTGTGATTAAAAACAAATGTTGTCTGTAGTTTATAGAGTAATTTTACTCAAACATAAACCTAAAAATAACTAAACTGATTCAGAAACTGAAGTGGTCTCCTAATTTTTCACACAATTCTAACAGAATTATCTTGTCATTTCCAACCCTGTGTGAATCCAGGCCGACTTCAACCTCCGGATCTTCCAGCTGCGGGGGGAGCATGCTGTGGCAGTGTCCCGTCTGGAGGGAACCATTGCTGAAATGCAGCGGGAGCGGGCGAGTGGCTCGTTGCGGGAGCGTGGAGAAATGCGGGAGGCCTGCGTCTCCACTGAAGATGACACGCCCCCTAAAACGTACCGGAACGTCTGCATCCAGACTGACCGCGAGACCTTCATCAAGACCCCACCGGACGGGGAGGCCCCCAAGCTAACCCCAAGCCCCAGCCTCAGCATGCCCAAAAAACTGGACCTGGACTCCATCACCATGACCTTAAATGTGAGCCCAGGAGCTCCACCACCTCCTCCACCTCCTCCTCCTCCTCCTCTGCCAGGCTCAGCAGCTCTGCCTCCGCCTCCACCACCACCACCACCTCCTCCGCCGCCGCTTCCTGGATTCACAGCCCCGCCCCCTCCACCTCCTTTACCTGGACTTGGATCTGGATCTGGACCTGGACCTGCACCACCTCCACCTCCACCCCTCCCTGGAGCTCCACCTCCTCCCCCACCCCCTCCACCTGGCATGCCCGGGGCCCCACCTCCACCACCACCCATGCCCGGATGTGGCCCTCCTCCTCCTCCACCTGCCTTCGGTGGATTTGGCATGAGCCAGGCAGCCAGTAAAGCCCCACGCAAGCCATCAATAGAGCCCACCTGCCCCATGAAGCCCCTCTACTGGACCAGGATTCAGATTCAGGACAACAAGTAAGCACTCTAGACTCTCGTTCACATATGTTTACCATTATATTTAACTAGGGCAGAACAATTCTATAAAAAAAACTGACATTAAAATATATATATATATTTTTTAAATACATTTTTTTCTGCGATTTCATTATAAAATGCATTGGCCTGTATAAGGGATACAATGGTCTTTCTCTCTGCAATACAATAAGCTAGTTATTTACACTCTGAAAACTTTAAGTGCTTTAGTTTAGCTGTGTAGTAAAACTAAGCGCCAACCTTAATTCGTTACGAAAAGCTCTTGAAATGAAATAAAATGCAATATTTTACTGTGAAACGATATCTGAACCCTTTCAGACCTTGAATTCATTATAATGGACGTCATGTTTTTTTTTTTTTTTTTTAATTGTTCTCTTCCACACTCTTTACTAAATACTATTTGAGAGCTAGATGTTGTCCATCAGAATAGACTAGGAACCAGGCAATGAACAAGTTAATAAATCAATAAAACAGTAGCTTGGCCCCGCCCACTGCAAAAAACACTGGATGGGATGGTTATTGAAAAAAATAATAAAATATTGAATATAAAATATTACACATAGGCTTCAAATGCAATAAAAAATATTTAATATTTTAGTTAATTGGATTGATTTGCTATATTATTACATTATTATTATATTATTATGTTATATATTATTATATGTTTCATCACTGGAAGAATATAATCCAGTGATCAAGTAAAATCTGGCAATATTTAACAGTTTAATTCACCATAGATGTGGCAGTTAAATCGAAGACAAAGTACATTATTTGTACTGAAAAGACCCACATGCTTACATTTTACCTTTACGGCACCATAGTTGATGATAAGAGTTTTATGCACAGGCACAGTGCACTGAAATGACAGTGACCGCCCCCCCTCCCTTCCCCTCCCCTCCCTACACGTACACACTCACACACTCACAGCACAGTGTGTATATGTAGCTGTCCACACCTAGAGCTGGTGGTTATGAGGGAAATGGAGCGTGAGCTGCTTGTGTTAAAGTGCCTGTGGTTTATACAGATGGAGAGGTTGGAGTGCCAGCCCAGGAGCTTTATGGCCCTGTATTACTGTAAGGGGGATTAGGAGAGGATGTACAGTGGTGCTTCACAGTCCTCTCTCACTACAGGGGCCTTAGAGGAAAATTAGTTTTTTTTTATTTTTTTGTTTATGTGAGCCGTCAGTGCTACAGTAAAAGTGTTAAACCAACAAAGAGGTTAGAGCTTAGGCCGGCGTGTCTTTTCAACAATCTGTAACACCCTGTGCTTTTATGTGAGGCCCTTAGGGTCTTTTAAGTTTAAGATTTTTTAAGATTTTTAACCACGTCATTTCATGCACTGGTTTGGTAGTATGGTCAATGAGTTCACAATACTGTTGTAGGCTGCAGTTCTCTGCAGAAGGTTGCTGCTGCTGATGTTAGGAGCAATTTTAAGGACGCAGCTGATGTATCCTTTGTGGCCTTATTTACGCGAAGTTAAAACAACGCCACAGAAAATGTGCAAAAGCGGCGTCAAAATGCTGTTTTCAGAGCAAAGATTGATTTAAAATGTTAGATTTTACATGATCAATGTATTTCCGTGGAGAAATTAAAAATCAGGTGAATTTTGCACTGCAATGTCATTAGGTGGCAAGCCTTTGAATCATGAAAAATAATGATTATAATCAATTAACCACTAATTTAATTTAATTTAATTTTGTCAATGTAAATCTAATGTTGAAAAAATAATAATAAAACTATTAAAACTGAAAAATATTTGTAGTTTGTCAGCAGGAGTCTCTCCTGCTGATAGTATGAGAAAGAGATGTTTAATAATTGTCAAATAAAATGTGTGAGAATATAGTTTTTTTTTTTTGTGGTTTTGGTTACAATTTATAAAAAAGATATCGAAAAAAAGGGTTTGATTAGGGTATCGGTACTGAACTCAAAGTATTGTGTCAGAAACGCTACTGATTTTTTTAAAACAATACCCTAGACTAGCCCTAGACATGAGAATTATAGATTTGATTTTATATCGGTATATTCTATATTCTATTCTATTACCAGTACTTGTGTAGTAGTAGTAGTAGTAGTAGTATTAGTAGTACAAAAGCTACAAAATGCTGAACAATGTGTGTGAGTTTGGCTCGTCTCCACCGACAAACACACTTTCACCTGTTTTACTGCAACTAGTATTTTGTGGAAATATGGGGACAGTAAGGTCCATTAGAGCTATTTAAACCACAAGGCTAAATGTCAGGCCAATCGTACGCATTTCGTCCATTTGTGCTCTTTCAGGGAGTCCAGCACTGTTGCAATACGAAGCTCCCAAATGCTTCAGATTACACTCACTTCTCTTTAATTGAATCACTGGCAACACAGCTGATTGCTGGGGTATTGTCTCCATGACCAACTGCTCGACCCGTTTGTTTTTCCTGAGAAAGCTCATTTCTCGCTTGTAAAATCCTCCACTGAATCCAACTCACCCTGCCAGAGGTCTGCTTAATGTCTGAGCTGCTCATTATGTTTGGTGAATTATGCTCAGATTATTACACTGACAAAAGCCCAAAGCTATGAGTTTTAGCTGACCCTACTCTCATCCAAACGTCAGTACAGACTCAGGGGAGTAGAGAGTTTTATGGTTGAGGTGAAATGACAATATTAAATTAAAACATTCAAATGTTCAGTGTAAATAAGAGATGGATAGATCGGTGCTTAAACATAATAAAAACATAATAAGGCACACTTAAATTCCTTAAATTTTCCCAAAAATTGACAGTGCGCTTATGTATGAATTTTACCAGTTCATACATACAGGTATTAAGTAACAATATAGCCACTCCCCTGAAGTACAGATATATACAGAAGTTTCAGTGAAGTTTCACCAGCATTAAGGCTGGAGCAGCATTAGCATTAGCTGCTAACTGCAGCGCTAGCTCTTTTACCGTGTTAAAACAAGGTACATGGGACAAACCAATTGCTAATATCACCCTGGCTTACTGGAGCACTCAGGGTTACTCAGTGTATTGCTGTCGGGCAGCATTTACTTGTGCTAAGCACTGCTGCTAACCACGGCTAGTGCTGCTGCTAACCACGCTGTTGAAAACTATAGAAATCTAAGCTTACTGTATGTTTATTTAGGCATTTCCCTGTTAGAAGGGAAACATGGCAACCCCCTTATTCCTTACTATTGTCTATTAAAATGCACCTTATGTATAAAAATAGACCTGAAAGTAGACATTTATTGATAGTGCGCCTTTTAATCTGGTGCACCTTATAGTATTGTAAAAAAAAATTAGCTATTTGTGTAGAATAACTTTAATATGACTTAATATAAAAGTTGACCATCATGCTCAAACCATTTAAACACTTCACTACTGAAGGAAATACAGAGCCAATGTCACAGCAGTCGGTGTGAGAGTATACAACACTGACATGCCAAAAGTCATGGGATAACAGCATGTAATTGACAGGACCATTTTAAGGTATTTGGAGATCCTGGGCCATATTATTTATCCAGTGTAAAAGATTACTTACATCTGTTTCGTTTTATTTATTTTCTTTTCTTTTCTTCTATCGCATTTCGTAAGTTATTTATCATTGTAGTTATCATTTATTATATCATTTATCATTAGATACCACCCACAGTGGACAGTGCAGTGCAGTAGATGGTAATGATCGTGACCGGTGGTGTCTGGCTGTTATAGTCCACGTGAAGAGACAAGCAACTCTGAAAACAAATTAACATTTAAATTCAATTCAGGAGACCTCACATGTTTATGCTCTGCAAGTCATTGCAGTACTCTTTTAGCTTCCACCAGACATGCCAAAAGTCATGGGACAACATTAATATGTAGCATGTCAGTGTATCCTATGCAGATCCAGTTCAGATCCAAGTCAATTTTTGTTTCCTTTCATATCCAGTCCTGCAGTTTTAGAAGTTAGAAGATAAAGTTGGATTTATGCATCCCCCTCTCTTTAATACGCCAGGGTCAATGCGTGTGTAAGCGCTTGGAACGAGCTGCTCGATCATCCGAGCTTATTTTCCAACTTTAGGAAGAAAGGAGTGGAAAAGCAAGGTAGCAAAGGGAGTCACAAGGCGCTGTTAGCCTCCCTCGCTCCTGACCAGACAGCCTGTTTGTATTGTCCATGTTACTCAGCAACAGGCGAAATCAAATACCTCTCATCCTTAATGACGCAGTAGTTTTGCAGGAGACAGTCGTTCGCCACAGACGAGAAGAGAAGAAGAGTGCTTCTGGAAGGACACTTGAATCTACTCTTTTTTTAAAGGCAAAAAACTGTCGAATTTCTCTGAAAAACACCTCAGACAAATTCTGCTTTTAATAACGCTGTGCTTTTGTATGCTTATTTTAAACCAATACATTTTTATCTCACTTCATCAAGGAAAAATAAAAAAAAATGATGCAGTCAGCTTGAGAAAACAATCATAAACACACACTGGCTAAACCAAAAAAAAAAAGGTGACACGCTCTAATATTTACTTGTACCAACTTTATCTTTGATTGCGGCATGCTGCATTTGCTGTGGCATTGTTTCGATTAGCTTCTGCAATGGCACAAGATTTATTTCAATCCAGTGTTGCATTAATTTATTAATTTTTCTCCAAGATCTTGCAGCAGCATTGATGATGGTAGAGTCTGACCGCTGCACAAAGCAGCTCTTCTCCATCCAGCACATCCCAAAGATTCTCAATGAGGTTAAGATCTGGACTCTGTGGTGAACTCTCTCTCAATCCATGTGTAAAAATGATGATCTCATGCTCCCTGAACCTAGATTTTTTCAGGGAAGAAAAAAACCTATGGATCCAGGAATAAGCTGGTCTATATTCAGTAAATTCAGGTAGTCAGCTGACCTCATTCTTTCAGCACATAGTGCTGCTGAACCTAAACCTGCAGACCAACTGCAGCATCAACCAACCAACACATCATTTGTGTATAGCTGAGAGAGATCAGCTTGCCCTGATAGGTCCAGAGGTGACTTTTCCTCTCTATAAAAAAACCTTGAATCATCCTCCCTTAAACACTCATGCATATCTAATTATTCATTGTTGTTGTGTCTCATTTCCAGCAATAACACACTTTGGGGTTCTTTGGAAGAGCCAGACATTGCTGACACAAAGGAGTTTGAGGAGCTTTTCTCTAAAGCTACGCTGCAGCCCAAGAAGAAGCCTCTCTCTGACACTTATGAGAAGAAGGCCAAAGCTAAAAAGGTAAGAAAGTTTGATGGATTTATGGAATCACCCTCGAATTAAAACACTCTCAATGTAAATATAAAAATGTGACCATAAAAAAAGGTCTGTTTTGTAAAATGAGGTATAATGGGATGGAGCTACAGACTAGTAGCTCTCTAGCCCAGAGGGTTGTTGAACCCAATTGCAGAACAGTTGATCTCAAAGCAGGTAAACCCAAGAAGAAAAGAAAAAAAAATTCAAAAACCCAATAATAATGGATTATTAATCCAATATAAAACTGATTAAGTCCCATAAACACTACCTTATAATGCTACGTAGACAATGTTGCGCAATTAAATTAGTTTCTTAACCTTTATTAACCTCTGTTTCAATATTTTAGTAACCACTAGCTATGAGGGGCACAACATCTAACATGGTGGTCAATAAGGGTCCGGTTCAGGCTGTCAGCACTTTGTCCTGGCGTCCAGGCAGTCCTGAAGTCCTCCTCTGGCCCATCTGGACCTGTCTAGACACACCTCAGATCCATACACCCCCCCCCCCCCCCCCCCTTTTGATCAATCAGTTAGGGCACCAAGTCGCCACTGTGTGCACGTCTGGTCACTCCGGCCTCAGAGTTGGGCTCATTTGATCTGATTTCAGACGGCCACTGGGAACTTTGAGTTTTTCACAAGTTCAGCACTTCTTTACTCTACAGTGATTAGCCATTATTTTAACACTGCTTCCTTGTTTCTCCACTTTTTGTCCATTTTATTAACTCCACTGAGGATATAGGAACACTTTGTAGTTCTGTGAATACGTTATTATTACTATATTATGACCTGATTATAAGGCGCATCATTTTTAAAGTCAAGTGAGACCTTTATGTTAGTCTACACAGATTTATCTCCTGAAAACTGTTCATTTGGGTGAGTAAAGTGCTTCCATTTATTTATAGTAAGCTTAGATTTCCAGATTTCCACGAAAGCTGGGTGCAGCAGCATTAGCATTAGCATTAGTGACTGACAGCGCTACACTGAGGAACCCCGAGTGTTCTGGTAACCCAGGGTGATATTAGCTAGCAGTTAGTCCCACGTAGGTTGTTTTAGCAGTACAATATACTCACCTCTGTACGGCGAAAAAGCTAACTAGCACTTAGCGTGGTTAGCAGGTAATGCTAATGCTGCTCCAGCAGTGCTAGCCGGGGTTAGGAGCAGGCTACAGGCCGATAATACTCACCTCTGAATGACGAACAAGCCAAGTAGCGCTTAGCACAGTTAGGGGTTAATGCTAATGCTGTTCCAGCATATTCAAAAATGTTGTCGATATTGTGTAAGATACGATATGGCACACCCCTATTAGTGTCATTGAATCATTGAGGCAAACCCTGATATTTTTTTTCCTCTGGTCATTACCATAACTTATAGCTAAATATATAACATATATTTACATATAAAATATTCTTAACATATAACAGTATTTAATGCCTTTTTAAATGCTTATATAAGGAAGCACATACTAATGGTGCTCCCCCTAGGATCCTTCCCTTGCATCAGACATCATATTAACATTTCAGCACTATGATCGGGAGATTGCTGGTTTGAATCACGGTCATGCAGCTTGCCATCAGCTGCCAGAGCCCTGAGAGAGCACAGTTGGTCTTGCTCTCTCTGGGTGGGTACAGTAGATGGCGCTCTCTCTTTCCCCTCATCACTCCTAGGGTGATGTGGATCAGCACAAGGCTGCGTCTGTGAGCTGAAGTATCAGAACCGAGTCACTGCGCTTTCCTCCGAACAGATAGAGTCCTAATGAGTGCGTTGGGTAATTGGCTTTTAAATTGAGGAGAAAATAAGATAAAAAAAATTGAAATATATATAAAAATTAACAATTAAAATTCCAGGTTTTCATTGCCTGTAATAGTGTTTATTTTGCATACCATATTTTGCCATAGTACATCCTAAAAGTAAGAAGAAAGAATTCCTATTGAAAAATTATTAATTATTAATGCCAAAACCTCCAGTGATGAGAAACAGTGTTGCTGTTATATTCCATCACGTAACTCTAGAACAACAGTTTAATAATTCATTACTTCAGCTATTCCAGGAAACAGAAAAATGTACCTCTAACTGTATTTTCAGACAGTGTTTTGTACAAATTCCTTAAAAATGACAGGTGTAAGATTGTAAGTTGAGCCTCAGGCAGAAATTAGCCAACAATAACTTCTGTCACTGAAACGCTGAGAGAAAGGTTCCAAATGCTGGAAAGAAGCTAATTCATACTGATGTGTCCTCCGACTGCTACTTTACTCTACTTCTACTATACTATATTTAGTAGATCCTCCTTTTGCAGAAATTAAACAGCCTCTAAACTCTTCCTATAGCTTCCAATGAGAGTCTGGCTTCTGGTTGAAGGTATTTTAGACCATTCTTCTTTATAAAAGTCTGGGGACTGAGATGATCATTCCAGAATGTTGTACTTGTTCCTCTGCATGAAAGCTTTAGTGCTTTATTAGATATTGAGCAGAGTTTAGTGTTTAGTGTTTAGGGTCGTTGTCTTGTTGAAGTATCCAGACCCGGCGCTTTAACTTCAACTTTCTCACTGATTATTCAACATTGTTCTGAAGAATCTGCTGATATTGACTGGAATCCATGCGACCCTCAACTTTTTTTTTTTAACAATTTTAACAAGATTCTCAGTACCTGCACTGATCCCACAGCATCCCACCAATGTGTTTTTTATTGGAATGCTATACATACAGCTCTGGAAAAATGTAAGCGATCACTTAATATGATGAGTTTCTTTGATTTTACCAAATTGAAAACCTCTGGAATATAATCAAGAGGAAGTTGGATGATCACAAACCATCAAACCACCAAACGGAACTGCTTGAATTTTTACACCAGGAGTAAAGCAGCATAAAGTTATCCAAAAGCAGTGTGTAAGACTGGTGGAGGAGAACATGATGCCAAGATGCATGAAAAAAACTGTGATTAAAAACCACCAGGGTTATTCCACCAAATATTAATTTCTGAACTCTTAAAACTTTATGAATATTATCTTGTTTTCTTTGCATTATTGCTCTGCATCTTTTTGTTATTTCAGTCATTTCTCCTTTTTAACATTTTTATTTGGAATTTGGGAGAAATGTTGTCCTTAATTTATAGAATAATCAACAATGTTCATTTTACTTAA
This sequence comes from Astyanax mexicanus, assembly GCF_023375975.1. Classification (NCBI taxonomy): domain Eukaryota; kingdom Metazoa; phylum Chordata; class Actinopteri; order Characiformes; family Acestrorhamphidae; genus Astyanax; species Astyanax mexicanus. The sequence goes on along the minus strand of NC_064421.1, from coordinate 46,519,202 downwards.
ACATAAACCTATAAATGAAGTGGTTAAAAGAGTTAAAACTTAAAATCTCGTTTTCATCTTTTTAACCCAAAATCGTGTCTCATCTTGTGAGATAAGTGTTTTGTCACACCCCTAGTAAATAAAGTTAATAGCGGAACAAATGCAAAAAAAAAAATTCTTTCAATGATAAAGCTGTTTTTACAAGTTTTGTATCTTGTGTCAACTTGATCGCAAAATTGTGATATTATTGTGTATGATATGATATGGCAGCCTCCTAATAATGGCATACATTGTATGGTCAGGTTCTTGCCAATACACAGCCGCAGTGAGCGTGTCTGTACAGCATATCAACCTACTGTGCACATAAATGTGTGTGTGTGTGTGGGTGTGTGTGTGGGTGTGAAAGAGAAAGAGAGAAAGAGAGAGGGAGAGAGATTTGGGACATGAAATTTTTAATGACACCATTATTAAGTCTCAACATTGTGTCCGGTAAAAGTGCAGAGACAGATGGTTGTTGGCACGGGCGTCTTGGCAAAGCGGTGCTATTTCCAGAAGGTCAGCTAAACAAAAGTAACGTGTTTACATCTTCATCTTTTATCTGCGCCTGTTTACACTCCAAGGTATGAACGCCTTTCCTGAATCATCCTTCTGAGAAATCAGGCTCACGAGCGCATGCCAAGAAAAGAAGGGATTTTGGGCAGAAGCGTGGAGGAATTCAGGAGGAGGAGGAGGAGCGGGACGAGGCCCAGCCAGGCAGCCAGACGCAGACTTTTGTCAATTTTCTCCACACTGACTGACTGTCCTTACTGTGCAATATAGAATATAGGAAAAAAAAAACTGACAAGCCAATAGCTGCACTCCCAGTCCTCCGATAGTGGTCAGGTGAGTCTGGACCGGATCGATGCGGGCCTCAGTGTGGCTCAGCAGAGAGTGATGACAGTGCAGTCGAGTGGGTGCGCTTGTGTGAGCCTCTTCTCAAAGTGTTGCCAGATTGGGCCAGACTCAGTTGCCCTGGGGCGCAGGGCACTTTTGGGAAAGGTGAGGACATGTGTTGGGAAATGGGCGTGGAGGCGTTATGCAGACGAGGTTTTTCTGTGCGTGCTTTATTGGATGCTCATGGGAATGTGTTAATGTCTAATGCTATTTAGATTGGATAGGCAGTTCTTTTGAGCTATGATGAATGTAGATGATAAGGATATATTTATAGGCTTATGTTTGAGTAAAATGAACATTATTGTTTCATTCTATAAACTACAGACAACATTTCTCCCAAATTCCTAATAAAAATATTGTCATTAAGAGCATTTAATTGCAGAAAATAAGAAATGGCTGAAGTAACAAAAAAAGATGCAGAGCTTTCAGACCTCAAATAATGCGGAGAAAACAAGTTCATATTTTTAAAGTTTTAAGAGTTCAGAAATCAAAATTTGGTGGAATAATCCTGGTTTTTAATCACAGTTTTTAATCATGCATCTTGGCATCATGTTCTCCTCCACCAGTCTTACACACTGCTTTTGGATAACTTTATGCTGCTTTACTCCTGGTGCAAAAATTCAAGCAGTTCAGTTTGGTGGTTTGATGGCTTGTGATCATCCATCTTTCTCTTGATTATATTCCAGAGGTTTTCAATTTGGTAAAACAAATAAACTAAATTTTAAGTGGTCTCTTATAATCCTGAGCACCGTATGTATGGATTTTATCAGCCTGGTTGTAAGGAGCAGTAAAGCCACTCCACTATAGTACAACATTATACATGAGTTTCAGTTTAGTTCACCGCTTTACTCAACCAAATAAACAGTTTTCAGGAAAGAAATCTGTGTAGATTAACATCCATCGCTCGTATGATTTTTAAAATTTACAGTTTTGTTTACTTAACCTATCTTAGCTTTGCAGGTCTCGCACTGCTGAATTACAAGGAAAACATGGCAACACCCCTGTTCCTTACTAGTGTTGCATAATGTGCCTTATAATCCCCTATGTATGAAAACTGACTAGAAATTATAAGTTTATTGATAGTGCATCTTATGGTTTAAAAAAATAATACAAGGCAAATGATAAATACCTCAGTAATAAGCCTGGAGTTTAGGGGGTTAATATTGAGATCACCCACAAAGTGTTCAAAACGGAGATGGCCTTCTCATCTCTGTACACAATTACATAAGGTAGTGGTGCAAGGGGGGGGGCTAATTTGTATCATGTGTCTTGATATGTGTGTTTTTGAGGCCTTTTCTCTCTCTCTCTCTCTCTCTCTCTCTCTCCTGATTATCATATGAAAGTAGAGGAGATGACATGCAGCAAATGGAGCCTCTGTCATCTCAATCAGACCAATGGACCAAAACCTAATTGCACGCATGTGGCTCCACTTGAGTTGAGTCTGGGGTGGTGCTGAAAAAAAAGGGCTGTACAAAAAAACAAGTGGTGGTGCTATGATGGTAATGTGGTGTTAGCTCCTTTGAAGAACATTCAGGCTTACGGTAACGTTGTTAGTGGCTCTTAGAGCCTTTTTTATCAAATGTTGTAGCTTCAGCAGCAGGCGTTGTATAATTTAACGATGCTTCTAATAGTGTTGGCAATTTACTTAGAACAGGTATTTGAGTTTATCTTGCCACATTTATATGCATTGTTTTATTTTTTGAATATGTACAGTGGTATAAAAAAGGTTTGGGCACCCCTGATAATTTTCCTGATTTTCCTTTACAAATCATTAAAATGACAAGGTTGCCCAAATTTATAAATTGATGCACCTGCCTAATTTTGTTTAAATAATTTTTGCACACTTTCTGTAAATCCTATAAACTTCATTTCGCTTCTCAAATATCACTGTGTTCATCTGCTATATGGTATACTGTATTTAACTGAAATTGCTGATCTGAACAACCAATGATTTATAAGGGAAATCATGAAAACTATCATTTTTATACCACAGTATTCCACAGAGCAAAACAATGAAGTGTTGGTACTACATATTTAATAATGAGCATCATTTGCCTTCAAGCACTGATCTCTGGGGCGTCTGCAGGCCTGTGTCTTGTCCCTCAGTATAGTGGTGTGTCTCAGCATTGTTAAAAGTGATGATATACATCACACATCGTTAAAGAAAAATACATCCCGCCGTGTCGCACTCCGTGTCTCTCCCCCCGGCGCAGGCCTGTAATATGTGGCCGATTGCATAAACATCACACAGCGATTTCAGTCGCCAGATTAATCACATTTAATATGCAGTTTGTACAGTAGTAACACCTCTCAAACAAACTGACGTTTTAATTGGTCCTGACTCAGAAGTTCTGCAGTGACTTACAGTCACCGGCACCTTGTGTTTACAGAGCAGCTATTTTAGGACGGGGTTTGACGCTAGCTTGGGTAGACCTGGGTCAGGGTGCTCTTTTTCATAAATCCTGTCGTCATGTTTTTTGCCGTAATTTTGGCATTGTTGTGTCTCTCTGTGAAGAGAATCTGCACCTCCAGATTGTCCAAAAATGTGTGTTGCAATAGTCTCAGTATTAATAATACAAGCAGTTTGATCAGTCTGAGCAGTATAATATTACAGTCACAAACACTGAAAGAAGTACAGCATTATACAGGAGTTTCAGTTTAGTTCTCCAGCAGTATTAGCATTAGCTGCTAACCGCGCTAAGCACTAGCTCTTTGGCTGTCCAGAGTTGAGTATTAACCTAGCACTGCTGGAGGACCATTAGCATTACTGGGCTAAGCGCTAGCCCATTTTTCGTTCAGAGGTGTCAGGTGGCATTAGTTGCTAACTGCTAGCGTTTAGCCGCTAATGCTTATGCTCCAGCTTTTGTGGAAATCTGGAAATTTAATCTTACTGCAAACAAACAGTTTTCAGAAAAGAAATCTGTGTAGATTAACGTCCAGCACTCGTTTGACTTTACAATAAAATGTTTTTTTTTCTTTAGGAATTACAGTTTTGACTACTTATCTTATCTTTACAGGTCTCGCCACCCATAATTATATGTTTTTATTAAAGATAGGAATATAAACATTAATAGAAAATCATGTACATTTTAACAAAAGTGAGTACACACCTCACATTTGGAAAAAATATATTTTATATTTTGTATTATAATATATTTTTTGTATATTTATATATTTTTATTTTTTCATGGGACAACACTAAATATATGATACTTTCATAACATGTAATGTAGTCAGTGTACAGCTTCAGTGTAAATTAGCTGTGCTTTTAAAATAACTCACAGCCACTAATGTCTAAACCGCTGCAACAAAAGTGAAGCCACTTCTGATTCCAGTCAACCGTGCAATACCCAGCTTGATTTAGGGTGTGCCAGTGTTTCTTTGCTATTGTACCAAAGGAAGTACACCTTGCACAGTTTGAAACATGCCAAAGGCATTTTCAGGCAATTTTTAATGTGAAATAAACCATTATTGTATGCAGAAATGAAGTAAAGAAATGAAGAAATGAAGATTGACTGAAGTTCAGTTCACTTATTTACTCTGTGTAACATTTAAGTCTTGAAACCGAGTTGAAGTTACTTAAATTTATCTGAAATTAAATGTACTTAAAAAAAGCAAATGCAGAAAGTTAAATTTCTTTCAATGTGATGTAATATTGAGTAAAAAAAATTAGGCTTTACTTCAGATTATTAATTAGCTAATTTGATGCTTTGCAGCTTAAAGGTTGTATAGAAAGCTGTGTGTTTTTTGTAGTTGATACAGTATGTGATCAGTTGTCAGTGATAGCATGCCTCGGTTCCTTTTTCGCCACCGATCCGTTAGCTCTGCTAGGCACCAGTGCTAATTGGTGGCCCCAGTCAGCCGTCGCGCTCTGCTCAGGTTTTAAGGCTGGTTAGCTTTAACGCCGCACTTCATTAGAGGTGTTAAGAGAGGCTCTCCCTTTCTTGCAGTGTCTGTGGGAGGGGAGGCCAGGGGAGATCCCCGGCGACATTAATAATGAATGCAGAAGCAGCATGCCCACTTTGCCGGCTGTAATGCAATACTCACTTCTAAAGAGCTCTCGCGCCGGTTCCCACTGAACACCTCGCTCTCTCAGCGCCTGCGAGAGCGCTCACCGGCTACCTAATGAAGAAGCCCGAGACATTAACTTTTAGAGCGGGGCTTTAACTTGCCAAAAAGTGTTTTGTCCTTTATGAGGATATTCAGTCATATGTAATTGTGACCATGTGTAGGTGCAAATAAAAATCCTGTGAATTTATTGTTCGTTATAAAATCTGTTAGCCTGCTCGTCCAGGGCTGAAAGATGTCCTTTTATGGTTCCATTTTTCTCCTTTTCTCTGTTTTTTTTTTATTATTATTCTCAGCTAGTTAGGACTGTATCACATGTTATCACATTATTTTTGGGGATTATTTGGGGTTTGGGGTTCTATCACTGACATATCATATACACTACCGTTCAATAAAAATAAAAAAATCTATGTTTTAGTAGTCTAGTAGCAGTACTGTAAGGCCCAAGCAAACTGCTTTTTTATTTTCTAATTTCATAAATGTAAAGATTTTATTGCAGCACTTTTTCACCTGTCAGACTAACTCTAATTCTTCTCTTCACTGCTGGAGAGAAACTGAGACTTAGTCCAGTCATGTTAAGCTAAAGAGCTAAAGGCTAAGACGTGACTCTTTCTGTAGCAGTTGTTTTTTCTCCAGTTTCCAAGAGTCTTTATTTGAAGATATAGAAAACAGTATTCACCTCTCTCTGACTTCGTCTGTAATTTCTCTAAAGAAAAGAAAGAACTTCTACTTTTAATAGTTACAGAGTTCTCTGTGTTTCTGAGTCGTTTTCTAGTTATTATGATTGTGAAAGTGTGTAAATGCTGCAGCAACTCCATCTGTTCCAATACAATCTGTTACATCCTACACCTGTGCCAATGTTTGTTTAAATAGCAAGCAAAGACACTTGTGAATATATCTACACTGATTGGCATGGTTGTCTGGAAATTAAGTGTGTTCAGTAAGATTTCTGGTGTATTGGTATCTTGGCAAAAGAAAACACGGGTGCGCTACTGACTAAAATGAACCTAGACAGACGTAAACAGTCAGACGTTCATTGCTATCTTGGCAGTGAATAAAGAGAACAAAGAGGTCCGTGCCCAATGCACAAACCCAGAGCGTACATCTGTTGCCAGTTATGCAGACTTTTGCATAAAAAATAAACAGATTAAATATGAGTGTAAACGAGCTGACCAGTTTCCTCGGCTGAGAAACAGAAGACCTATCCAGGTAGCTGCACCACTGAAATAGCAATTCACAGTCAGACACAAATCAAGCTGCACAGTTGCCTATAGATCACTGAAATAGGAACTAAATATGATAGTTCACATACGTGATATTACACAGAACTGACAAAGGATTTAAACATCTTACATTTTCTCTATTGTTATTAATATTCTTTGTTCTTCAAGAGAAATGTATCAAAAACTAAATCAAAAACCAGCATAATATCAGCAAAATAGCAAGTTTGACAATTCTTATAAAGTACTGTAGTATCTGACCATGTTAAGAATGGTTAAAGGGTAAAGAGGGGTGTCAGGTTGCAGCAAGGGAGACGCAGAGGTGGTCGCAAATGCAAGAATATATGTTTAATAAGACAAAACAGAAATACAGCAAAGAAATAAACACAAAAACAGGACTGAACAGGATGAATACACAAACAGGACTAAATAACAAAAACATAAAAAAAACAAACTGAGACATGAAACAAGAAACCAAACCGATGTGAAAACGTACAGAAGAAACGATAAGTGACCACAGAAACAAAGGGGCTGTATATACAGAAGTAGGAAACAAAAAACACCTGGGGACAGGTAATGAGGGGTTGGAGTTACAAGTGAACACAGGTGGGAGGATTAAAGACAGAGGCGGAGACAAGGAGAACACAGAGACACGTGCAAGAAAGCACATGGCTAGGAAAACAGACAGGCACGGAAAAAGTTAGGAACACAGAAATAGACCAGTAAATACAAGGAACAGGACAAGGAAGTGACAAATTTCACTTTTTCTTGCTGAATTTTGGTCATTTATTTGTTTTCTTTTCAGATCATCAAGCTGCTGGACGGCAAGCGTTCCCAGGCGGTGGGGATCCTGATATCCAGTCTTCACCTGGAGATGAAGGATATTCAGCAAGGTGAGAACAGCTCCCGTTCCTCCTCTCCTCCCCTTCAAACCGTTTAACCGATTCCCAGCTTTCTTAAGTGCCCCCCTCCCTTGTTTAATTGCACCTCGATAGACTTAAATGGCTTGGGGTGCACTAGATAACTCACAGATTGGCTCAGTTATTTTTAGTGGGAGACTGTGTGAGTGGTGCGCGACTGTAATCGTCTCTCTCCTTCACTGACGTCTCTTGAATCACTACCAGTTGGCCTCTCATTTTTGTAATGAATTTCCTGCAACTGTGGTGAACAATGCTGGTGTTTGAGCAGAGCAAGCACACAGGGTGTGTGTGTATGTGTATGTGTGTGTGTGTGTGTGTGTCTGAGGCTCTGGTGAGTAAGCTATAATGCACTGTAGGAATTATGTTAAAGACTCCTGTCGATGATGCCATTTCCTTTTCTTGTTGAGAGTTCAGAGGCAGGAAATTTCTTCCATTTGACTAAGGGAAGAGGGACGGGCTGAGTGTATGTGTGTGTGTGTGTGTGTGTGTGTGTGTTTGTGTGTGTGCGGGGAGAAGTGTATGAAGGTGTAGAACAGGAAACCAACAAAAAAAAAACATGTACTGTATTTTTCGCACTATAAAGTGCACCAGATTATAAGGTCATTATGTGACACTAGTATGGAACAGGGGTGCCTCCATGTTTTCATTCTATTTCAGCAGGTAAAGTAAAGCTAAGCTAAGTAAACAAAACTAGCTGTGAAATAAAAAGATAATTTTATACAGTCAAGAAATCTGTAATATCAGACTAATGCTGATACCAAAATAAACTGGAATGTTTTTTCACTTCGGGTGACGATACAGTAAAGAAACATCTAATCCTGGTCATGCAGCTTGCCATCAGCTGCCAGAGCCCTGAGATGGCACAATTGGTCTTGGTCTCTCTGGGTGGGTAGATGGCGCTCTACTCACTAATGCTAATGCTGCTCCAGCAGTGCTAGCTAGGGTTAGCAGCAGGCTTCAGGCCGATAATACTCGCCTCTGAACGGCGAAAGAGCGAGAGCTTAGTGTGGTTAGTGGCTAATGCTAATGATGCTTCAGCAGTGCTAGCCGGGGTTAGCAGCAGGCTACAGATAGAGCATGAATAGTAACCAAATAAAAAGCAAATTGTATACAGTTAAGAAATCAATAATATCAGACTAATACTGATACTAATATAAACTGGGCTGTTTTTTTCACTTCGGGTGACGATAAAGTAAAAAAACATCCAATCCCGGTCATGCAGCTTGCCATCAGCTGCCAGAGCCCTAAGAGAGCACTACTTACTGGTCTTGTTCTCTCTGGGTGGGTAGATGGCGCTCTTTCCCCTCATCACTCCTAGGGTGATGTTATCGTCTACAGGCTGATAATACTCACTAATGCTAATGCTGCTCTAGCAGTGCTAGCCAGGGTCAGCAGCAGACTAAAAAAAAGAGCTAGCGCTTAATTAGCGCTAATGCTACAGCTGCAATCTCTGTACTACAGACACTAAACTCCTGTATAATGCTGTACTTCAGTCGAGTGGCTTTACTGCTCCTTAATACCTGACTGGTAGAATTTATACATAAAAAGCACTGTATTATAAGACCCACTGATGATTTGGGGGAAAATTAAAGGATTTTAGGTGCACCTTATAGTGCAAAAAATACAGTAATCATAAAGACAAAAAGAAAATGCAGTCAGTGCCTCCTGCTCGTCTGCGCATGTGGCTAACTCTGTTCTGTTTATTCTAACCGGTGACACTCTCCACATCCCTAATGGGAGCGATCTGCTAATGATCTGAGTGTGTATAAATCCACCACCACAGAATACACACACACACACACACACACAGGCCTGGCACACTGTCTCCCTCTCCCTGGTTCAGCGTGTGTGAAACGCTCACTGGCAGGCCTGGAGGAGTGCAGCGTTGGAGTGTCACAGTAGAAGTGAGACTCTTAATAGGTACTTGTGAGGAACTGCCAGCTCCCAGAGCTGCTCGCCTCCTTTCTGGCAAATTAAAAAGCCATGGAACATGTAATGCAATTAGAGCCACTTGGGGAAAGGTGATTGGTCGTGGGACTGAGTGGAGGGGAGGGAGGGAGTTAGCTAGAGAGAGAGACAGAGAAAGAAAGAGAGACAGATAGAGCATGAATAGTAACCAGAAAAATGAATATTAATAGCCTTTTTTCCTAAACATGTGTTTTACTATATATTTTACTGGCTGTGAAATAAAAATCTAATTTTATACAGCTAAGAAATCTATGATTTCAAAAATGCTAATATAAACTGGGATGTTTTCCCATACCTCTTTCAATTTTTCTCTCTTTGTTTCATTGCATCCATTTGCTAAAATCTAAAAAAGTTCATTTTATTTCTCATTAATAAGGTAGCTAGAGAGAGACAGAGAAAGAAAGAGAGACAGGTAGAGCATGAATAGTAAGCAGGAGAACACATATTGATAGTCTTTCTTCCTGAACATGTGTTTTACAATACATTTTTTTTTAGATGCAAATTTTATACAGCTAAAAAATCTATAATATCAGAAATATTAATATAAACTGGGACGTTTTCCCATACAGAGGGTATGGAATGCATTTAGATCTTTAAATCTTTAATTATTTCTCTCTTTGTTTCATTGCAGCCATTTGCTAAAATCTAAAAAGTTTGTTTTATTTTTTCTCATTAATGTACACTCATCACCTCATCTTGACGAAAAAAAAAAAGGAAGACATTTTTGTACATTTATTAAAAAAGAAAAACTGAATTACCACACGACAGGCCACTGTTGCCCTTCCTATGTATGTGTTGTAACCGCTTATTAATGGGTTATAACCTAATTAATAGCCATTACTAAACTATTAATAGACTTTTTATAAGCCCTTAGCAGGACAACAGTCTGCTCACCACAGAAAAGAATCTTGTCAAGTTGACTAAAAACACACTTATAAAAGTTTAGATGAAAATGACTCAGATTGAACCACTGCTGTTGGAATGAGAGAAAAATGAAATTGCTTAAGTTAGTCTTTCCTTTTCAAAGAAACTTTTAAAGGGCAGCAGGTTCAGCCATGTTTTCTGTATCTGTTTTCTGTATCTGTATTCTGTTTCTTGTATCTGGCCAGCTAGGGGTGGTAGGGGGGTATACTGCCCCCCACCATTGAGCTGTGGCACAGTAGAACTGGTATTTTTAGCAATAGCACCTTATACTGTGCTTTTCAGATGGGCTGTTGAGTTGTTAGGGATGAGGAGGGGTGGTAATCATTCAAGATTCTGACCTTACTAATGCTCTAGTCACATAATGCAGTCAAATTCCTCACAGCAATGTTCCAAAATCTATTAAAGAGATTTCCCTGGATACAGCAAAGCTTCCAACAAATGCAAAATAAACTTTTGTCCATATAGTGTAAATCTATCTTGTTATTTAGTATAAATTTGGGATTTTGTACAATTTCCTCTTGGACTACTTGGGTTTCTGTAAACCACACACACACACACACACACACACACACACACACACAGACATGCACAATCACTAGCCCTTTTCTCAGTGAGGGGCTAATAGAGGAAAACTGAGTAAAGTGGCAGAGTTGCCGGTGGCCTTTGATCTGAGAGTGTGAAGAAATTTCCAGAACACGTCACACCTTTGAACCGATGCACACGCGAACACACACACACACACACAAACACACACTCCCCCAGCCTTCGCCGCTGCATGATTGATCAGAAGCCCTGCGAGCTCTGCAGAGGTTCGTTTTAACATCACTTGGAGGCAGATCCAGAGCTGCTCCTCTAATCCGTCAGAGAGACTGCTGGCAGCTAACGAGGCTCGACAGAGGAAAGCAGATAGTCCGGGTCTTATTTGGAAATCTTCAGATGCCAGAGAGATCTTTCGGCCTCACAGAGCGTCTCTGCGTAAAATCACACTGCAACTCTCTGGCCTTAGTGTCCAGAGGCTACGCTAACATGATATACTGGACGCAGCCAGCCAGACACCAACATCTCTACTCTTCTCTTCTCTTCTCTTATCCTTTCTTCTCATCCTTTTTCCTCTTTTTATGTCTTTTCTCTTTATTTCTGTTCTTTTCTCTGTTGTATTTTCATCTCATCCTTTTTCTTCTCTTCTCATATTTTTTATGATATACTGACATAGCAGACACAAACATCTATTCTCTTTATATTTATACTCTTCTATTTATTTATCTTCTCTTAACTTGTCTTCATTTCTATCTTCATCTTCTCTGTTGTCTTCTAATCATATTTCTTGTCTTCCTTTTCTCTCATTTCCTTTTTATTTCTCTTCTCTGTTATCTTAACTTATCTTAACTTCTCTTCTTTTCTGTTTATTTCACTTATCTGTTCTCATCTCTTACCGTCTCTTCTCTTTATTTCTATCCACTTCTCTGTTGTCTACTTTTTATTAACCTTTCTTAACTTCTCTTTCTCTTATTTCTTCTCTTCTCATCCTTTTTTCTCTTCTCTTCTCTGTTTTCTGAACTTCTCTTAATGTCTCTTCTCATCCTATTTCTTCTCTTCTTTTTATTTATCTTCTCTTCTCTGTTTTCTTAACTTTCTTTACTTCTCTTTTATTCTAATCCTATTTCATGTCTTCTTTTTATTCTCTTCTCTGTTTTCTTAATGTCTCTTTTCTTTAGTTCTGTTCTCTTCTCTTTTGTCTTCTCTTCTCATTCTATTTCTTCCCTTCTTATCCTCTTTCCACTCTTATTTCATCCTATACAGTATCTTTTTCCCTTTTCTGTTTTTTCTTCTCTTCTCTTCTTGTCTCTTTTCTTTACTTATGTTCTCTGCTCTTCTTTTCACTTCTCATCTCATCTTCTTATTGCCTCTCTTGTGACATTTCTTCCCTTGTCTTTTCTTCTCTGATCTTCTCTGATCTTCTCATTTAATCTCTTTTGTCTTTTTTCTGTTCTCTTCTCTTGACTTCTCTTCCGTGGTCTACTCTTTTCTTCTTTAATTGTTTTTTTTTCTATCTTTCTTTTCCTCCTCTCTGTTCTTCTCCTTCTCAGCAGTGTGGATGAGTGCAGAGTTAGTGGTAGTTCTGTATGTGTGGGTCCTGGGGTTAAGCAAGTACAGGCTTTTGGCCGTGACCCATGGCCTAGAGGCTTAGTCCCCTATGTGTGTGTGTGTGTGTGTGTGTGTGTGTGTACACGTGTGTGTGTGTGTGTGGAACAGAGCAGTAGAAAAATGAGAAATACCCTATAAGTTAATGCAGCCATAAACACCTTGTCTCAGTTTAAGTTTATATTCACCACTAAACTCATTAATCACATGCTTATCAAAATCCCGGGCAGAGAGGAGCGAGCACGCTTATCAAAATCTGAAACGATCCAACCTTTCTTCTGCTCTTCATTAGTCAAAAAAGTCTAGAGTCTGATGTAATACATCAACCTACAGAATAATTACGGGGTGCGCAATTTCTCGATTTGGCTCAGATCCAGCAAATTACAGAATCTGAATCTTTTAATGCAGCAGCGCTTTGAGCTTATTAGTATTATGTTTCCAATTCTGAGTAGTAGAGGCACTGAGAGCACTGCCATCCCATAAATCCAGGTACAAACAGGCTCATGAAACAGTGCAGCGTGTAAATGCTTCAGGTTTTCAGGGGAAAATGTGCATGTGCTCCAAAACAAGGTCTAACGTTAACGAGTACAGCGTGCGCGCTTTTTTTAATTCATGCTGTCTGTGTATGAGCGCGGCTAATAAACTGATTTACTGTTGCAGCTGTTCTTACTGTGGACAACTCTGTGGTGGATCTGGAGACCGTTGAGGCTTTATATGAAAATGTGAGTATTTATATTTGGGAGTTTTGTAATCTGATAGAGGCCAGGAATTTGAGCAGGCCTACTGTGTAAACAGTATATTCTGCCACATTCAGTATATATCACATTATATTAATATTTTTCACCATATAAAATCTAATAAGCTTTAATAATATTGTGCAAATTATTTTTCTTCAACATTATACTCTCTGTATTAATTGCTGTCTTATTCAATGTAATATGTTTAGCTCTAAAAGCTTTATCAGTAACTGTTCTGAATTATTTGCAGAGGGCTCAAAACGATGAGTTGGAGAAGATTAAGAAGCATTATGAGACATCCAAAGAGGACGAAGTCAAGCTACTGGACAAGCCTGAACAGTATGATTAATAATCAAGATTATTTAATGAAGCTATTTATAAAATTATTTTTGTTTAGGCAGATAATAATAATAATTATTGGTGTCAATCGATACATTTTAGTTTTGATTGATCAGATTAACGTGGGGCATTGAAAATATTTTATTTTTTACATTTATTTTATATAAAAAAGCTATTTAAGTAAATCTGCTGATGTGAAAAAATCCATAATATAATACAAATTAAACAGTTCATGTCTTTCAAACCTTTAGTTTGGTTGTGTTTGTCTAGTTTTTATGTAAATTTTCCAACATGCAGAATTTGGGTTGATTCCTGTTACTGATCTGGAGTTATTAAGTGGAGTAGAGAGAAAACATGCAGCTTCTCCAAGCCCTCAAAGTTTCAGAGTGTAAATAACTGATTTTACTGCAGGAAAAAGGGTTCTGTATCACAAAACCTTCACCTGTAGCCTGAATTCAGGACGAGGCATTTTAAGGAGTTAGTTTTTTTTAGGAGAATGAATCAGGAGTGTTTTACCTGATAGCTTTACTGCGTGTGTCCAACTCATATCTTTGATCTTTAAGTTTAAGGTTAATCACACTTAATCACACTTAGTTACATCCAGATTTTTTGCTGTTTTTGAGAAAAAGCAGAAATGCATTGACGCATTTCTGGTTAGCATGTAAACTGAGACGCATTAACCTGTATTCCAATTCTTTTGGATAGTGTGTGTGTTGTGTGTGTGTTGTGTGTCACTTCCCTTCATAATTTCTTTCCTGTTCTCTTTTCTTTTCTCTTTTCCTGGAAAGGTTCCTCTATGAGCTCTCCCAGATTCCGGATTTTGCCGGTCGAGCTCAGTGCATCATATTCCAGTCCGTGTTTCTGGACTCCATATCGTCCATCCATCGCAAAGTACAGATCATCTCCACAGTGTGTCAGGTATGACCTGGTCTAGGTTTCTTGCATTAGCTTAGGAACCAGTGGGATGCGTCCCACGGAATATCAGAAAATAGGTGGATTTGTCCCCCCTAAAAATGGATACAGAATTTGTACTGTGCAAGTTATGAACATATCTATGTTGTAAATGCCAAGTACTTTAAAAAACTCAATAAACAAAGCTTTAAAAAAAATGATACAGAAGAAAAAGCAGAAATTGTTAAAAAAGGAACTTTTATTTTGAAAGCGTGCCGAAATCTGCATCCCCACCATGAAAAGCACCCTCTCTCGGAAGCATGTTTCTAATTAAAGCAATTATCTCCGCTTTTATCAAGAAGACGTCCTTCCGAGAGGGGGTGCTTTTCATGGCGGGGGTGCAGATATCCGCACTACTATAGTGCCGAATTTGGCACCCCCGCCAGAAAAAGCACCCCCTCTCTGGAGAGGCTGAAGGTGACGTTACTTTTTCCTTATTTCTATTTGAGTCAGCTCAGCTTAGAACAGTATCTTGGGTATTTCCATTTTCTAAGTAAAGTTAAAGCCAAAAAGACATACATAATAATAATAATAATATTAATAATAATAATAGGTCATAACTTACTTTTTATTGAGATATGTATATAAATTAGACATTTCACGCATAATTTCTTTATGATAACAGTAAATGTAATCTGGAGTAACATGTTTAGGTTGTGAAGTCACGTTTGATTGTATTTTGCTAGTATTGACCCACGCCCTTGATTGGGCAGAGAAGAAGAAAGAGGGGGAGCGAACTCAGAGTATTTGGGATGGAGTTCGGGGCAGCTTCGCTGTAAAGCGTGAAGCCGAAGCCCCCCCTCTCATGAAGAGAAACATGAGAAGAGAATAAAATTAAAGAAGGAGGAAGATGGGGAGGTGGTGGGTGCGAGGTTTGTTCAATGAGTAGGTAGAGAGGAAGTGACGGTTTAAATAGGGATGGAAGTGGGAGGAGTGAGGGCGTGGCTCACTCCCAAAACTTAGTTATGACACATAACTCCACTTATCTGTACCACTGTAAAATAAGACTACCTTTATAAAGGGTTTATAAATGGTTTACAATTAGCTTAATAATAGTTACTAAATAGGTTGTAAATGCTTTAAAAATCATTAATAATCAGTTATAACACATACGTAGAAAGGGCAACAATATATATACGGCTGTGGGTTCACTATTTGGCAAACAACAGGTTATAGTTGCCCTTTCTACGTGTTGTGTTATAACTGATTATTAATGATTTGAAGGCATTTACAAGTTAAATGGTAACCATTAATAAACTAATTGTAAACCATTTATAAACCCTTTATAAAGGTAGTCTTATTTTACAGTGGTACCGATTGATCTAATAATAATTTAGTTTTTTTTTGATTAACTGTAATTCTGCAAATGTTGTTCTAATTTACTATTAGGTGGGCTTTAATTCATTTTAGCAAATGTGCTGGTGGTCACCTAAGTAAAGTAACACACATAATTTTCATTTATTTATTATTTCCTTTACGTTTGTTTCTGCAGGGGCTCCTGGAGAACAGCAGTATTAAAGAGGTGATGGGTCTTGTCTTAGCCTTCGGGAACTACATGAATGGCGGGAACAGGACCAGAGGGCAGGCGGACGGCTTTGGCCTAGAAATCCTTCCAAAATTGAAAGATGTCAAGAGCAGGGTACCTATAAACCACCTTACTGTTCTGAATCAGTTTCTCTGATTTTGCTGTTTATAGGTTTATGTTTGAGTAAAATGAACATTGTTTTATAAGTTTTATTCTATAAACTACAGACAACATTTCTCCCAAATTCCAAATAAAAATCAGTATTTGATGGAATAATCCTGGTTGGTTTTTAATCACAGTTTTTAATCATGCATCTTGGCATCATGTTCTCCTCCACCAGTCTTACACACTGCTTTTGGATAACTTTATGCTGCTTTACTCCTGGTGCAAAAATTCAAGCAGTTCAGTTTGGTGGTTTGATGGCTTGTGATCATCCATCTTCCTCTTGATTATATTCCAGAGGTTTTCAATTTGGTAAAAACAAAGAAATCGAGCATTTTTAAGTGGTCTATTTTTTTTCAGAGTAGTATATGGAAAGACTAAAACCAGAGGCCTTAAAGTAATATTTCCCTCACAAAATTGGTCCCACCCTTTAAAATGTGTTTGGGTGATGCTATTGTCTCAGCTGTCATTTTCAGTTTGTGTTACTGCCGAATCTAAAACAATTAGACTTCTGTTCAGCTCCTGATGGTGTTACCAGCGAGAGAGCTTCCTGATTGGATAATTTTCACAGTTCAACAGTGACATAGGAGTATTAATACATTACTTCAAATACAAAAAGTTTTAAAAACAAAATGCATGAGGAATTCAATGATTTTGAAAAGCATTAACTAAAAACATTTAGACACACTTTTTGGTATGGATTGATTTATTGTTTATTGTTAAGCACAGTTAATATATATATATATATATATAGTGTAATTATAACTCTTTATTTTCTTATGTATTCATAGGACAATCGGATCAGCCTGGTGGATTATGTGGTGTCATACTACTTGCGAAACCTGGATGAGGTAATTTATTACATACAATCATGTTTTTTTATGAATGCTGGGTTTGAAATAAAGTTCATTGACCTGAAAATGAAGTTTTGCATAATTTTTTTGTTGTTTTTTAGAATGCCGGGACAGATAAGAGCATCTTCCCACTGCCTGAGCCTCAGGACTTTTTTCTGGCTGCTCAAGTCAAGTTCGAAGATCTCACGAAGGACCTACGAAAGCTAAAGAGGGATCTGACAGGTACTGAACAAAAAATCTATACTTTTTCCATTTTAAAAGATCCACTTTTGTGGTCACTTTGGTGATTTTATGTGATTTTATGCAACCATTTCCAGCTCTCTTTGAATTGGCCCTATTTGAATTGGATTGGTTTATTAGGAGGACATGTGCAATAAAACATTTTACTTTCCTCAGTGATTAAACTTCAGCATGAGGCCGGCAGTAAATTCACCACAGGATGAGCCAGTTTAGTATCTGACCCTTTACTCATTACATAGTTTCATGATTATTTATGCTACGTTCACAATGCAGGGGTCCAAACAATCAAAGACACCCTGGACTGCACAGAAATACCTCAGAGAGGTTTTTCATGCAAATGTTTCCTTTTAAATGGTTCCTTACAAATGTGGCACCATTTAACCCTTGTGTGGTGTTCATTTTCCATCCAATGATACTAAAAAAATATTTTTTCTAACTCAAACTCATTGGCATTGGCTCATTTTTGGTGAAAAACATATATCAAAACACATATTCGATAAACACACACTGTACACCCCCCCCCTCCCCCTTACACACATTTATATTACATACAGTATGTTTGGCCAAGGGCTAATAAACATTGCTTCATTTGTAAATTTGAAACTAAACAAATTTTCTACTCATATCTTGAGTTTAATTCATTTTCTTTTACATTTTATTAAAAAACTAATAAAAAAAGAGTAGCACTTTTTAAAAGAAATGTAACATAAGAAAGGAAAAGGGCAAATATTAACCATGTAAGCTGTTTATATTGCTTGTAATTTAGGTGAAGCGAGCATGTGTAAAGCATTTTAATGTAAAATTGCTTAATTTTGAATTAAATACAAGTAACAAAGTAAACGAGTAACAAAAATATGAACACCACACAAGGGTTAAAAAGGTAATTAACAGGATTTCTAATGGTATTAAATTTATAAATACCATATTTTTCGCACCATAAGGCTCACCAGATTATAAGGCGCATTAAGCGACACTAGTAAGGACGCCTAGATTAAAGTGAGCAAGTGTGTCGCCATGTTTCCCTTCTAATGGGGAAGTTGGTGTGGTGCCTAGGTAAACAAAACTGTAATTCTTAAAAAGAACATTTTATTTTAGAGTTAAGCGAGCGCAGGATGTTAATCTACACAGATTTCACCGTGATGTTTTAAAAATCGTATAGTCATGACAATTCCATGGAAAAGTCATGAAGAAATCTTGGAAATTTATTGATTAAAAAGTGTTTGAACCCTGTATAACTACGTTTGATGTTCTTCTGATTATTTTTTTTTATCATTCTTTTCTGTTTTAACTTTAGTTCTTTTATTAGTTCTAGTTTTACACTCTGCTTCAAAATCCATTGATCAGGGTTCGTACAGTCATGAAAACCTTAAAAAAAAGTCATGGAATTTGAAAAAAGCTATTTCCAGGCCTGGATAAGTTTTGGAATAATAAAAATACCCAGAAAGTTTTAGAAAAATCATGGAAACTAGCTCTACAAATGTTTTTTTTTTGTTTATTGACTGAGAAAATATGAATCTCTCAGGATTTGACACACATTTTATTATTGAAGGTTCTGTGTTAGCATTGCTTAAATAATTGTTGCTGTTTTTTTTTTTTTTATAAAATAAATTTGTAGGCCTATTATCAATTTTAATTATAAAATATATTATAATATTATTTATCCATATCTGCAGTGGTGTTTTTTTAAAGATCGTGTGGTACTGAAAATGTGCTTTGATAGCATGGAAAAGTCATAAAAAAGTAATTGAAATGTATTGTTTAAAAAGTGTATGAACCCTGATTGAGCAGAAAGCTTTCATTAGGATTAAATATGTTTTTTTAATGCTTTTAGGGCTCTCTTACCCCTCTAACCGTCTACCCAGCTCCTCTATAAGCAGCCGGGAGGTTGAGGGTCGCGCTCCCGTCGGCCCTCTGTGTCTGCGATTATTTAAATCAAGCAATATAACGACATATGAAACCAATTTAGATATGTTCTCTCTCCTCTCCCCTCTGCTCACGAATCACAGAAAGAACCCTGCTCCTCACTGAGCCGCGGGGGAAACACACACACTAATCTACAAAAGAGTCGCCTGCTCACCTCGAGCTGTCTGTCAGTCATTTATAGGGAAAAAAATGGAAGACTCTTAGACAATAAATACAACATAATGGCCTTCGCATTTGATCTGGACCGCAACAAAAAAAGAAAACTTTAACAGTCTCGCCTTCACGTCCTCGGGGTACTGGCACTAAAATGGTATGGCAGAAATTGCAGCGCTTTGGAAGGAGAGCCTTCGACTTATTTATGTTTTATCCCCACCATGAGCGGAGCGAGATAAATATTTATGCTGTGCTATCATGAACCACCCTAAAGAAACCAAGTGTTCTTAATTATACCGCGCGCAGTACACCCCTTACATTCTGGTACTGAAACAAGGGGTAGTGTAGGAGGCCTCTTTATGGCGTTACCTCTTTTTAAGGGCGATACTTTAACACTTTAACATCTCATTTGATACAAAAAATCCAGGTTTTTGAAAAATTGGTTGAATATAAAGTAATATTTCATTGGCAACAGTGCAAACATTATGTCCCATGACTTTTCTCATCAATTTACCATGGAAAAATGAAGAGACCACTTCAGTTTCTGAATCAGTTTCTCTGATTTTGCTATTTATAGGTTTATATTTGAGTAAAATGATCATTGTTGTTTTATTCTATAAACTACAGACAACATTTCTCCCAAATTCCAAATAAAAATATTCTCATTTAGAGCATTTATTAGAGCAGAAAATGAGAAATGGCTGAAATAACAAAGAAAGATGCAGAGCTTTCAGACCTCAAATAATGCAAAAAAAAAACAAGTTCGTATTAAAGTTTTAAGAGTTCAGAAATTAATATTTGGTTGAATCACAGTTTTCAGGTTTTTAATCACAGTTTTTAATCATGCATCTTGGCATCATGTTCTCCTCCACCAGTCTTACACACTGCTTTTGGATAACTTTATGCTGCTTTACTCCTGGTGCAAAAATTCAAGCAGTTCAGTTTGGTGGTTTGATGGCTTGTGATCTTCCTCTTGATTATATTCCAGAGGTTTTCAATTTGGTAAAATCAAAGAAACTCATCTAATTTTTAAGTGATCTCCTTTTTCTTTCCTGAGCTGTGTATAATATAGACATGTCTCGTCAGATAGGAGCTAAATAACAGCGCTAGGATCAGCATGGCAGTTTTCCCTGTGTTATTTGTGCGAATATCACATCAGTGTTTATATGTTTAGAATAGTTCTGTTTGCACTAGTTAAATGTAAAAATTCTCCCTGGGGTGGATTTTTACTTTCTGGACCTGGACTCTACCCACCTCTGTGTGTAAGTAACTATAGGTTTAAATAGGATCTCCGGTGGATTTGGTGTTTTACAGAGACTCTAAGACTAGGTCAGTATAGGCTGAACTGCACTTAGCAGGGCATTATTACACGTGTTGTAAAGTAACATATGACATTGCAAAGACTGTTATTAGTGTAAAAATGTCTTTATTTTTAAATGTTTCTAACTGCTGCCTCCTGGTGTCACAGTGCTGTTAGCCAATCATAGGCGTTCATATGTTTGCATGTATAAATATTCATGAGCAAGAGCTGAAATCCTATAATTTCATACTAGAGACCACAGCTAGACATTAAAATGAATGAAAAAAATATTTTAAATGAGCTAATGGAAAGCTTTGAGATAAATCGTGGAAAAGGAAAAACTGTTTTTATTAGTATGCCATAATATAATTCCAAGCCATGACTTTTTATACATAATCATACATAATTGTCTGTATAACTTTGTTAGGAGAATTTCGTATGAAATTTTGACATGTTTTAAAAACAAAAGAATAGTGAACACGGGGAAAATGAAAAAGAATGAAAAGCGAGGGAGGGCTTTCTCTGTGTTTAGGGACTCATGGGTCAGTCAGTCTGCGCTGTTTTTCCAGCACCTATGGTGTGGAACATGGGCCAGGGCACGGGGTCATCTTCAGGAGCCTGAGGGCCCTCAGGGCCAGAGAAGCGTCTGAGCTGTTAAACTCAGATTACATTTATACCAGACTGAGACCCTCTAACTGCCTCTCTCTGCACTCCAGTCTGGTGCTTTCTGCTGCTGAGCCGAGCTTTATTTGGTCTCTAATGGAGGGAAAGTGGCTTCCTTTCACTATTTCCCTTACTCGCTGTGCCTCACCAGTTCACTTAGTATCACCAATTAATTAATATAATAATGATTATCACATAGGGGTGTGCTATATCAGTATCACCCACCCCTAATTATCACATCAGGGTATTACTTTTTTACTGTTTTTAGCAAAAGAAAAATTCACACTGTTCTCATTTCCCATTATATATCTACTAGATACAGGTTATATCGGTCCAGTATCATTTATTTTACTTTAATCCTGGGTATATGGAGATATTTGGAGTGCATTATTATTATTAGTAGTAGTAGTAGTAGTAGTATCATGACATTCTGGATCGTTGACTTCTGTTACAAATCTCATGAAATTATTGTATTTTTTTATATCTCAGTTAGGGGTGTGTCATATCATATCATTGTATGCAATAATGAAATTTAATTTTCATTTTGTTGCAGTAGTGTATTCATTAATTTTTTTATACATTGTTTTGTCATATCGCCAAGAGTATCGTTATCGCGAAAATACCTGGAAATATTGTGATATTATTGTAGGGCCATATCGCCCACCCCTATTATCATATAAACACATTAATAAACACAGTAAGAATGGATTACATTGACTAGATTAATTACAAAGAGCTTGACTAATTTTTTTTTAAGCACATGTGAAAAATAAGATAATGTTCATAAGGGAATATTTTTTTTTATTTTAGAATGGAATGAAATAAATTCTTTCTGTCAACATTAAAGTTTTATGGCATGCAATTAATTTGGAATCAGTAATGCGTTATTTTTTTTTTTAAATGTAATTAATTACACCTCCAAGCTTGACCACAACTTCAGGCACAATCTGCCAGATTTTTTTTTCTGTATTGTTTTTTTTCTGATCTGAACAATCGCTGTCTCTGCTGCTCCATGCTGTTTACACACTAAGAGCCTGGTATGTGCAGCGTTCACTGTTCGCTGCTCTGACACTCTGTTTAATACATCTGCGCTGCCCATCCCATTGAAAGTACTGTGTTTCTAAGCACAGCGGCAGATTTGTTTTTAGCGTTCTGTGTTAAAGCAGCTTTACACGGCTCTGACCAATCAGAGGAGACAATGTCCTCAAGTGGTTTATTGTGCTCTTTCAGTATTTTTACTTCTATAAAGTACTGAACTCTTATTATTATTCAGCTCTTTGATTTTACTCCACACCACCGTGAGCACTCTTTGTTTGTGTAGCCCCTATGAGTTGAACCACTAAAACCTTGAAAACCCACTGGAGTAAAAGTCAGGATTTAACTCAAGATCTAAACAGATACTGCTTATGTTTATTCAGTCCATTTCTTGTACTGTATCCACCAACGTTGGGGCCTGCTTAGCTTTCTTGCACAATCCACAAGCCTCAGCCACACCAGAAGAGAGCGAGCAGCTCCAACCGGCCCCAAACTGCCGTCTGCTGCAGAACAATGGGGGCAAAACAAAAGCGGTAATTCTGTGTTTACTGTGGATGGAAACAGTTTTTCATGTAAAGCCAAGCATTAATCACGGCAAGAAGAGAAGCATAGCATTATATAAAACAGCCCCATGTCGCTCCCATGTTAGTTTTTTCCCTCTTCATGGTCAGACTTGTCAGCCCTTTTGATTGTGCTGCTCCTGAGGCATGTAATTACCATGCGAAGCAAGACCGCAAACTTGTAAACTACATGACCGACTTCACAAAGTGGACTTTTAAAGACCTTGGCAGCTTAATTCATTAATGAAGGGCAAATCAAATGGATGAATAGCGAAAAAGCAGCAGAGCTCCAGCACTTTTCTTCTTTTGTTTTTCCCTTTTTTATATATTTATATATATAATTCATAACCAGAAACAAACAGAAACGGATGAGTAATGGCTATCAAAGAATTACAGCCTTTGGACTGGGGACGGTGGTTTTGTTTCCAGATGAAACACTTGTAAAGAAGTTTCTCTGGACTGTGGAGTCGGACCGAATACGCAGCCTGTGGCACTCACTCTGATGTTACTGTACGTGTGCCAGTAAGAGATTATGGGATGTCATTTTAGGTCTTAAACTTTTAAACTTCAGACGTATTATTCTGAGATTCTAATCGTAGGACTTATTACTCAAAAGCTAACATAAAATTTGGGAACTACTAGGAGTGTAAATTATGCAGTGTGGTTCACCGTTAGTCACAGTGTGACAGTAAATCTTTAAAAATGTTCGTTAAAATCTAGTTATATATATTTTTAGCAACAGTTCTTGATTGCCAGTTCTTGAATTTGCCCTTTGAGAATAATTGGCCTAAGCAGCACAGAAATAAAATAAAATAAAGTGAGTTATAAAGTATAGCTGAATTTTTGGTGAAGGAAAATGATAATCTAACATGCTATACATACATTCCCATCTTTACCTGCTGTGTTCCATCACAACGTTTTAAGTTTTACACTCAGATTTCGTTTTTCACTATACTGAGTTGCAGGTACAAAGGATGCAGAGCTGGTGCTAAGCTAAAGATATGATAAAAATGCGCAGGACTGCTTTTTAAAACCTGTCCAGCTTGTTTTAGACCCATTACTGCTCACTCCCATTAAAAATCGCTTGTTTTAATCCCGTGCCCGCCCACCCGCCACATACACATTTCTGCCGTTAAGCATGGAAATCATTGCGTGATTATTATAATTTTCTAGACTATTTATCAGCTCTGGCTGAATGGATTAAACTCCCACTCCCGCCAATAACATTTAAACCGCGCTCCAAGATATTCTGACAGTGCCTGCAGCATTAGACTTCTAATGCAAAAAATGCCCATTCAAAGGAATCACTATTTTTTTAAGTTTAAAGTAGCTCCACACTTCATTGGTAGAATTCTGAGGGCTCTAAACATTAAAAACGAGGCACTGAGAACTTGCACAGATGCACACGTATTTTATCACAATAAGTTGACTAACGAGCACGAACAAATAGATAGAGATAGAAATAGAGGAACAGATTGAAAATGAATTCAATAGAAATGCATAAATTCCAGCTTTTGCTGAAAATATCTCTTTAATATTCATGCATTTCCATGAATAATTGGAGTCGATTAAAAGCGCTGTATTTTTGAATGCTGGGGCTAAACGGAGGTGGGTTATTCCACAAAAGTTCATACTCATTATCTTGATTCATTACACCTCAAGTTCATTTCACACTGAATTTCTCCTTTAATGAAACATGCTGATGCATTAATAAGGAATATGGGCAGTTAACTTCACAATAAGGCAAACAATGTTAAGTATTTATTAATAATGGTAGTTAGTAGTAATACATTGTAACACAGTTCATTTATGGTCTGTTATAGTGTACTTTTGCAGGATTAAACATAACTCATATAAATCTATCTATCTATCTATTGTATCTTTTTTTTTTTTTTTGGCCAGCCACCACCCCCCCTCTTCGGAGGACTATTAATACTATATTATTTATTCATTTATTTGTTTAATTTATATATACATATATACATTTAATATAGTTGGGGAGAAAAAAACACAAACAAACAAACAAAAGCACACAAAGAAACTAAGAGAAAGAAAAAGAAACAAAATAGGAAAGAAAGAGAAATACAAATATAATATATATATATAAATATATACTAAAATATAGCGAAATAGAAAACAGAAACATGAACTTATGTGTGATTTTAACTAATGATTTTGCTACTTTTTGTCTTGTGTTGGATTATTATTTGATTTACTGTAATGTTTTAATTAGATGTGTCCAAATTGGGTCTGAATTGGCGTTTATGGTGGGTTCTGAGTTGTGTGTCTAGAGGGAGAGAGATAGTCTGTTAGTAGATTTTTCCAGGGGTTGATGTTAATGTTAATTTTTGTTTTCCAGTTTATGAGGATGATTTTCTTGGCGATGACCAGCGACCTCTAGATTAATCTATTGTTTTGTGGTGTTGTATTAGTTGGTGATGTGTTCTAGTAGGCAGAGTGATGGTATTGGGTGGATTTGGGTGGTGAGGGCTCTATCTATCTACTGTATCTATTGTACTGCATTGTGTTTAGTTGCCTAATACCAACATGCAGTACCTTGAAATTGTGCTATTTTCAGGCTATATTACCACGTAAAGTTATGTCACTACTGGAGTCTATCACTACTGAACTGAAGTGCACGTCTACATGCAGGATCTACAGTGTAAATGGGTTTTATTTCTCTTCTCAGAATTTATTCAGATCATGTTACACGTTCAAAGCAGGTGAACGGAAAAGAGCTCAGACTGATCCTTCATGGTGCCGTTCAGTAAGTCTTGATCACACAGATCCACTCTGCTACTAATCAGTCGGTCAGTTTGGAGACAATGTGATATTATTCCAGCCAATCTGCTTCTGGGCATTTCTTTACTGTAACAATACAACACAAACATCAGCTGAGCCTCATGCTTAAACATAGAAATGCTGTTTTTTCTTTCCAGTCCTTCGCAGTCCTTGATGATGACAAGGCCAAATAAGTGAAAGAGCACACACACACACTTATACACACACACTTATACACACACACACGGCTTTAGATGTCATGTTTTGGAAAATCTTTCAGGAGAGGAGACTTTTGTCTGGCCAGGCACTCGGTGGTTATTTATATACCACGCAGTGGATCATTTCCATCACAGCAAAGTTGAAGAATTTCAGCAGATAATCCACAATTATATACAACCCCGGAGCGCTGTCAGAGCTCTGTATAAATCCCAGCTATTACCTTCAGGCTGGCCGCGGCCCGCTCGCCTCCATAAATCAGCACTCTGTGCCTTTTCTTCCCCAGTGCACAGTCAGCTATCTGCACACCAGAGTATCAGTCTGATGCCGTCTCATTTACTCATTTAAAGCTACCATTTGTAGCCTTAATCGGTTTTATACCAGGTTTATAGTGTCAAATTAATATTTGATATTTGTTCTCCACCCCAACTAATGATACTACAGTTGCAAGAAAAAGTATGTAAACCCTTTGGTGTGTTCTGATCTTTATCTAAGTCACAACAATTGACAAACACAGTCTGCTTAAACTAAAACCACACAGAATATTATATGTTTGCATGGTTTTATTAAACATGACATGTTAACATTTACAATGAGGGGGAGGAAAGTATGTGAACTCCCAGGCTAATGACTTTTCTAATTGGAGCTAATTGGAGCCAGGATGTGATGATATTGGATGAGTTGGTTAAAGTATATATATATATGATAAGATAAATAACTGTCTCTTGACAAGTTCAGCACAGCTGTTAACTGAAAGCCATTTTAGGTGACTCTACCTCATGAAGCTGACTAAGAAAATTCAGCCAAGACTTGGAAATAACCATTTTTAAAAATAACCAAGTGTTTTTAACGCACTCTGCTTCCACTATGAGTCTTGCCATCAGTAGCCACAGTCTGAGGGAGCAAAATTGACCATGCTCCCTCGAGAACAAGGTCAATTGTGCTCTCTCTGACTCTTGGTCATTCCCAAGGTTGGGTAATTGTCCTTAAAGATTGGGGAGAAAATGGGAAAGCAATTGGGAATACAGTAAATCACATGTTTAATAATCCACTAAATAATCAAATGGTGGGATAGTGTTTGATATATTTGGGAATGTTGGGGCTGGTTCGAATTCTGTTCCTGTTTCTGTTCCATGTAGTTTGCCATCAGCTGCTGGAGCCCTGAGAGAGCACAATTGGCCTTGCTCTCTCTGGGTGGGTTCAGTAAATGGCGCTCTTTCCCCTCATCACTTCTAGGGTGAAGTGGATCAGCACAAGGCTGCGTCTGTGAGCTGATGTATCAGAACCGAGTCGCTGCGCTTTCCTCCGAGCGTTAGTGCTGTAATGCTACTTAGCAATGCTGCATCAGCAGCAGTTAAAAAAGAGGCAGAGTCTGATTTCACATGTATCAGAGGTGGAAAAAAAAAGATTATATGAAAGCATTATATGAACATCTATATCAAAAATATTGTTCAGAGGAAGACGTTTGTTTGAGAAAGACACATTTAAGTGTCTGAGAGACACACTTAACTACAAGAGTAGTTTTTGAAGAAGGGGACGGAACAACACCACCAAAACACAAGCACTGGAAATAAAAGACAACAAGGTAGTCTTCCCCTGGCGCCCTGTTCACAAGTCCCGTCTGAGCACATGGTGTGGCGGCGACTGGGATTGTCCTACTCGAGCGTCTGTAAAAGGGCCCTCACCTTTAAAGGCTTTGCTCCTTCTTGACATTTAGGGCCATTTAAACCGGGAGCCCAGCGTCTGATTTGCCACAGTGATGGATGCTTTAACCCCACTCATACCTTTCGCTGAAACACGAACCTCCTCTGAATGCTAAACCAGATCCTGTTGTGTTTGGTTGTGCGTTCGTCAGTCGTGATGATCGGAAGCATCGCCTTACACTGGCTGATGATATTACGCGCAACACTGCATGACCAGGCCAACTCTGTCCTGTGCTTTGCTTTCATATAGGATCAGTGAGGATGTAGTGAGGGCTACAACCACAGATTTGGTTCTGAGATAAGATAAGAGGGAGTGGCCTTTAGTCAACATGTAGACTAAGGATGACCGTTGATGACACTGACACTGGTGTTTGACGGGTTCCATTTAGTGCAACTGTCAGTTGACAGATCTTAAGATATTTGTCTTCTTGCACAGTTGTGCATCGGGGCCCCCCACTCCTTTTTCTGTCCTTGTTAGAGCCAGTTTGTGTCACTCTTCGAAGGGAGAAGTTAACAGCATGGTAATATATTTTCAGTTTCTTGGCAATATATCGCATTGAGTAGCCTTTCTTCCTTCCAACAATGGAGTGACGGATCTCTAAAGAAAGCTGTTTCTTTCTTTCTGGCTATTTTGAGCCTGTAAGCAAGACAACAACTGCTGAGGCTTTAGATATTAAACTAAACTGTGCATCACAATTGAGCAAGAGTGTCCTAAAAACCAATTAGACCAATAACATCCTTAACTTGGATTGGCGGCCGTACCAGGAGATTTAGGCAAAGGACTGAGAATTGCTGACAATAGCAAATATGCAAAGTAAACCTATATACAAAAATAGGCTTAAATACAAACATTTTTATTCTTTAAACGTCATCTGATACACTTACACAATTGTGAATTAGACAGTATTGTTTGTGAATTGCTTGCAAATGTGCTTTTCTTTCAAAAAGAGGAAAATTTGCAAAAGATCCTAAACTTTTGAACGCTAGTGTACAACATAGGGACCCCAGAGTTGGAAGGAGAACCTGCTAACCCCTAAGCCACCAGTACTGAGCAAAACAAAAGCCTGAAGTCAAATTTGGTGTCTGTTTTAATTTTTTAAGAGATAATTATTTGGATTTGTCCGCTCTAACATTTTAACATGGTTCTTGGCTCAGACTGTCTGCACTGGATCTCGTGAAAGTAAAAAAAACACTGATTTCACATGGTCTCACACTGACTTTTTAGAGTAAGGAATGGACCATCACACAGTTGAATATAAAAAGACACGTAGAAATGGCCATCGAAACTGGTCCAAAAGACAGTACATGTATGGTATGTGATTGTATTGGGTGACGGCAACATTAATACAGAATGAACAGAGCAGGACTGGGGACTAAATTAAACTCTGGACTTTTTTCAAGACCAGTTTCCTACAATCACAGCGACTCCGAAGTAAAACACTCAGCTCCCCCATCAGCCCCTAGGACAGGGGACAGCAATAGGACCAGATGTGGCCTGCAAGCATAAATCGTCTGGACCTTGAACTATAACAAATGATATAAAAAAATATGCTTCCCTGGCTAGTTTTTGTTTACATCCCTCCCCTGTCTCTCTCTCTGTTGCGCTCGGCGTGACTTTAGTTTCCGCCCATTCTCGTTTTTCTGCCCGTTCTTGGGCTCCCTATCTCCTTATAAGAGCGTTTTTTTTCCCGGCCATGTCTCAATTCACTAGCCTGGGCGGCGATAGTGTATTGAACCGAGACCCTGACGACACGGGTTCGATCCTGCATTAGGAGTGGTGTGTTTATTTTTTATTTTTTTTCCTTTCTTTTTGGGTTTACCTGCTTTGAGATCAACTGTTCTGCAATTGGGTTCAACAGCCCTCTGGGCTGGAGAGCTACTAGTCTGCAGCACTCCATCCTTTTACATTTCATTTTACGAAACAGATGTTTTTGTGGCCTGCCACGTAATGGCTTAGAAAAGATCTGTCTCAAACTTAATTGCCGACCCCTGATGTATGAGATGTTTTGTAGCAAGCCAAAGGTGACAGCGGCAAGAAAAAAAAAAAACCTGAGACTAACTAATCCTCCTCTAGTTGACATTGAATAGCACATTTTGAACTGAACTATATGAAGAAGAGAACTGTTTTTGAAAGCAGTTGTCCCGAAAGCTGTAATAAATGCACTGATATTGAAATAAACAGATAATATATTATTTTGAGGCCCTCCAGCTTACTGACACTGCTTTGCTGGCACTGGTTATAACGCTAGCTGCTCAATTTAAGAACAGCATGCTTCATATTTAGCCCTTAATGGGCTTATTTGCCTGTGGGGAGACTGCTCTTAGCAAGGGCTGAAGGAGAATTGCTGTAATGAAGAGTAATGCTTGCTTAGATACCACATTGGGCACAAACTAAAGCATCCCCACATGCTTTCGGCTAGACCTCCGCTCCACATGACGTCGCATGACGGCGACCGCAAACAATGACTTTCTGGTTTTGGTTTTGATTTTTGTGAGCTTTGTTGTTTTTGAGACTTCCTTCTTGTGGCTGCACTTTGTCTGGACCACTCCGAGGAAATGGGGCCTCAGAACTGAATAATTTCAGTGTTGACTCCTCTGTAGAGGGTCCGGGGTTTCACAATGTTTTATGCTGAATCACCTGGGGCTGTTTGTGGTGTGTGGTATTTCTAGAGAATGGTTGAGGCCAAAGAGAGTGAAGAGAGTGTGCAGCTACGGCTCACACAAAAACAAGGCAATTTTTACATGGAAAATTCTAAAAGTCTCTCTTGTTATACTGGAATAAAAGGCGGATATTCTGTACTGCTAGTCATTGACTAAACAAAGTTTAAAAAAAACAGTAGAGTAGGTAACAAATCAATTAATAACACTGCAGTTCTGTTGTAGCCTATTAGAACAAGATAGATGGCAGCAGAGAAAGAAGAAAAATAAAGAGTTAGAATATGTAAAAGAACTTTATACTTCAATCAGGCCACCAAAAAATTAAGCTATTTGGTTACTTATGTACTTTTGGACATGCATCTTTTGGTCCCACTTTATAATAAGTGTCCCTAAGTATTATGCAGTTACACGGTAACAATCCATGTAACTACAGTGTAACTACTGATGAAGTACACATTGTTACAGATTAACTACAAAGGTAAAGGTTATGTAATTACACATGTGTATTAAGGTTAATTTTGACTTGTGTAAGTACACATGTGTACCAGGTTGAGTGTACTTACACAAGTGATAGAGTAAGTGTACTTACACATGTGTTATAGTGTGTGTGATAAGTTGAGTATAAACTTATTCGACAGCTAATGTCTAGTATGTAATTAGGGCTGATTGAGTACACACACGTTGTTACACATGTGTAAGTACACTTGCTCTATTTCATGGGTAAGTGCACTCACCCTGGTACATGTGTTCTTACTCAAGTCAAAATTAACTTTAATACACATGTGTAATTACATAACCTGTTCCTCTGTATTTAATCTGTAACAATGTTTACTTCATTAGTAGTTACACTGTAATTACATGGATTGTTACCGTGTAACTACACAGTACTTAGGGACACTTATTATAAAGTGGGACCCATATTTTACAGCCTGTTGGTTTCTTACAGTGTATTTCTTTTTGCTTTTGGTCTTAAGTGAAGATATGGTATAGAACATTTTAAATAATGAAAAAGCTTTAAACTTTACTTTTTTATTTTTCCAAAAATTATGTATAGGTTTTTTTAGCAGAACCAATGGCACACAATGGCAGCTCATAAAATATTTTAAAATGTCTTTTGAACAGTGACAAACATTCCTTGAGAGATGCAGCCTCACCAGCTTAATTTTAGGGGGAGCTTAGGCACTATAGGCTCTGCAAGGCTCAGTGGACTAAGGTGCTGCCAATATGATCAGGAAATTACTGGTTCGAACCCACTTGATGTAGCTTGCCATCAGGTGCCAGAGCCCAGAGAGACCACAATTGACCATACTCTCTCTCTGAGTGGATAGGTGGCACTCTATTTCGCCTCGTCACTACTAGGGTGATATAGATCATCACAGGGCTGCGTCTGTGAGCTGATGTATTCGAACCGTGTCGCTGCGCTTTCCTCCGATGCAACACGGGAATGATGCATCAGCAGCATTTCAAAAAGAGGCATGTGCTAGTCATTACCCTCCTGGTGTTGGGCCGTTACTAGTGATATAAGTGGTGGGTTTAAGTGGTGATAAGTGAGTTTGGAAATTTTAACCTTGTAAATTGGGTAGAAAATGGGATAAAAATTTGAAATTAAAAAAGAAAAAGATCCAACATCAATTTCCGAACATGACTCTGATAACTTTGAACTTCATTGCTGTTGCATCATATTGTTTTAAACCTTTTTTAAAGGCGATTATACAGAACTGAGCATTCTCATGCTCACTAGTTCCGCTTACACAACGTCTAAAATGAATTCCACAAAAACTAAACATTAACAGCTTGAAGAAATTCCCCGCCTCAGGCTGCTGCCCTCTGTAAAGACTACTGGCAGCTTTTTCTCAGCAGTGACAGCCCAGTTTATGTTGTGTTGTGATGCTTATTTAGCAGCACAGCTCATGTTGAGTTAGTATTTATGGCCCTGATTAATGACTACCAGGTGAAAAAAAAAGCGCAAAAGCTATTTGCACTCTTCTTACTCTTTTTATATATTGTAACCTAAGAAGGCTTGTTTGGAAGATGGAAGGACTGAAGTGAGAGGGTGCCAAGTCATCCAGCGTGTGTGTGAGAACAGTTGTTTGGCAGGACAACAAAGCGGCGCTTTGGCGCAAACAACACAAACATGTGTCTCAGACTCAGGATGGGTCAAACCCAATGCGCCCATATGGTGCAGGGCAAATCAAGAGTCTGCCACTAATTGTGGTGATCTAAGATGAAGTCACCTCTGTGTTCTCATTAGCAGGTAATGGGGATTAACTGATCTTAGGTAAGCCCCTGGATCCCAAGGAGAACGTTTGAGAAAATATACTGTAAACTCAGACTGGTTTTCAGTCAGATTCAATGAATTCTGGTTGTTATTATTACTGCAAAGTTTAATAAACACTATCAGTACAATAGCACATTGTGCGATTGTATTTTCACAATCACGCAATATTAGAATCACTTTATTAGAAACATTTGTTTTCACTCGTTCAGAAAATATAAATATGTAAATATTTCATATACTGATGTTTAGCAGCTGTTCTGGATGTGGCTCAAAGATGTGTCCTTTTTCATTTTTGGTTGGAGACCACATGACCACTTGATTTGCCAGCAGCAAGACAATGCAGGATGCCACACTGTGCATCAAATTAGAAGATGTTCATGGCAGTAGATAACTTTAAGGCTACATTCACAATACAAGCCATATTGCTAAAATCCAATTTTTTGCTCAGTTCAGATTTGTCTATCTTGTCGGTTCACATTCACTGTACTTCAGCAGAGTGGCTTTATTGCTCCTTAATACCTGACTGGTAGAATCTGGTAGAGTTTAATTTTGCCTTGCAGAAACCAGTAGACAATGGATAAGTCATCACCATAATCTGCAAAATTTCGATTACATACACATTAACCACTTAAGTAGAATTCCCTAAAATGCATGTCCACTGTTTTCATGTACCGGTACAGTTAATTTACATCATCTACAACCATCCGCAAACATAGCCCACAGTTGGCAAGACATCTGAAGTGGTGGATCGCTCTCAATGCCATCTGAAGTGACGTAGTGACTTCAGCAACATTACTGTGCCTGGCACGACCCAGTGCCCAACACACAACCACGCCAAACCCATTACTGACTCACTGCTGTGATCTGAATCTGGTTGAGAGCACTCCTGTGGTCATAAACTGACCAATAATGAAAGAGGTGACTAAAAATGAAGCATGACCCAGAGATTATGCTTTAACTGTAAACTTGTATAGTGAAGCTTTAAGGCAGATGGCAGTATAACTCATCATACTATTTGAGAGCTAGATGTTGTTCGTTAAAACAGACAATGAACCAGCCAATGAACAAGTTTATACATCAATGAAACAGTAGCTTGGCCCCACCCACTGCAAAAACACTGCAAAAACGGTAGTACTAGAGCATTTGAGTCTTTTTACCCCTGCACTGTTAGTGTTACCATGTTGTGTTTAATATAACCATGCAATATGAAGATTAGAACACATTTAATGACCAACTTATGCAGAAATCTAAGTAATCCCAAAGGGTTCACATATTTTACTGTACAAGAATTTTATCAATGATCCAGAATGTCATGATACTAATAATAATGCACTTCAAATATCTCCATATATCCAGGATTAAAGTAAAATAAATGATACTGGACAGATTTAATCTGACGTTTATTAATTGTGCGCCTTATAAAACGGTGCGCCTTATAGTGCAAAAAATATGGTATAGGTAATTATAAAAAAAAGAGAGAGTTATGTACCATTTCGTTAACAAGCCCCACACTTTTCTTAAAGAATAATTACTGATACTGATAATGACAATTAGGGGCAACACATTAGTTAACAAATCTGTTTTCATCCTACAGTTACCTTTACCTGACGCAAAAATGCGATTTTTGCATTTGCAAAACTGTGTATTTGCTGACTTTGCTTCTGTAGGGTTCGTTAATCACCTGATAAATCGGATCGGGTGTCTTATAGCTGAGACAACACAAAAACAGGCTATGCATGTGGTACCCGAGACTGGGATTAATAACAAGCGGCCGGCATATGAAAAGCGTCTCATAACGCATTCTGAACCGCAGACGCATGTCATCGCTACATGCCGAACGCGTTGATGAGAAAAACGTTTACTTTTAAGTCGCGCCGCCGTCAAATCCTGCTGAAAATGTGAACAGCAGTGCTTTTGATTACAGGATGCTGGGTTGATAATGAAAAGCTTTGTTTCTCTTGTTACATTCTGAACTCGAGCCCAAGACCAGTTAAAAAGAGCTTCTTTTATGGCCATATGTCAGGGATGTTTTTGTGCACATTCACACTTCGCTTCCTCCTCATCTGTTTTTCGCACAAGACCCTGTTTCACATAATTATGAAACGTGTCGGTAATGAGATGTGCAAACTCATATGCCCTTCATTAATCTCTTGCCTGCTTTTTTTTTTAACTCCAGCTAGTCTGAGAGATCCCGGCTTGTAAGCTAACATCTGGATTCAGTGTAGTTTCTGTTGATTGGTCTGATTGGTCACACAGACAAAAGCTGTAGCGTAAAAAAACCAACTCATCGTATCTCTGCCATTGCTTGATTTGCTAGTAGAAAATAACTCACTTGTCTTTGAAACACACCCCTAAGCCTGCTTTCCATGGTTGCACGGTTGTTAGTGTCCAGCCAATATAGTCGTCTGGAGATTGAGGCCGTGCTACTCCTGAATAATGATCCTTGCACAATGGGAAACAAATGGCAATTTTCTACTGCAGTGTTTTGCCTTTCGTTCTCTAATTTGTTCTCTTTCCATGTCATCGTTCAGTTTGTTCATGTTACAGGGTTCCCGCAGGTCCTTAAAAAGTCTTAAAATGTCTTAAATTAAAATCTGGGTCTTAAATTGTCTTAAATGTACTATAAATTTGCTGTAGGTATTATTTTTTTAGATGGTGTGTTTAATGCCGGTAGGAAAACACAGTGGCCCATCATAAACATCTAATCCAGGGAGAAAACTAACATAAAGGTTAGCAGAGAGCTAGCTAACATTAGTGGCGAGTTAGCTAACGTATTATCTTTAGCGGCAAGCTAGCTAACATGCTAACTTTAGCTAGCTTAAATGAGCTAGCTAACATTACCAGAGATAGAACTAAGTTTAGTGGCTAGATAGCTAACATACTAACGTTAACAGCAAGCTAGCTAACATACTAACTTTGGCTAGATTAAACGAGCTAGCCTACATTACCAGACATAGAACTGAGGTTAGCTGAGAGCTAGCTAACATTAGTGGGGAGTTAGCTAACATATTAACTTTAGCAGCAAGCTAGCTAACAACCTAACTTTAGTGGCGAGCTAGCTAACGTAATAACATTAGCAGCAAGCTAGCTAACACACTAACTTTAGCAGCAAACTAGCTAACATACTATTGTTAGCAGCAAGCTAGCTAACATACTAACTTTAGCTAGCTAAAAAAAGAGCTAGCTAACACCAGGGATATAATTGATGTTAGTGGAGAGCTAGCTAACATTAGCAGTGAGTTAGCTAACATACTAATGTCAGCAGAAAGTTAGCTAACAGGGTAGAGAAGGAAAATAAATTATTACTACATTTTTGTGTCTTGAATTACATTTATTGAGGTCTTAAAAAAGCATTAAATTTGACTTTTTAAAATGGTGCAAGAACCCTGTGTTATTTCTCTCTGTTTCTCAGCTAGCTTCTTTCTTCTCAACACAACACAAATACAACAACATCAACAATTAAACTGGTTTTGTTTGTTTCTCCTCTCTGCAGCTTGTGAGAAGAATGTGCAGAAGGTGTGTGCCAACTCCACAGAAGAACACCTCCAGCCATTCAAAGACAAGATAGAGGCTTTCATCACTACTGGTGAGTAAACAGCGAGGGGAGCAGATCCGTTCTGTCTGCAGACTCGGCACGGCTGAGGTGAATTTCCTATTGCCAGTCACAACATGTAAGCAGAGGGGGGCTGTTAGTGTATTTTGTGTATCCAGGCCAGGTCTAAAGTTGTTTGTGGTTTCTTGTTTGATCCGCTTTGGGGAAGCTTGTAAACTAACTGCTTTTGTTCGGTTTTGCCCATTTTTGCGGTGGCACTAGGAAACAAGAGCATTCTCAAGGATGTCGACTTTGTTCATGCTGCTTCCAAACCAATTCAAGACTTATTTTTGATATTATTAATGATTTATTATATTACAGCTATAATTCAGACAATATTAGCTAATCATATTTACACAGTATTGTATTACCAGTACTAGACACTAAATGATTAGGGCATTTTTAAACCTGTAGTTTTGATGTAGTTTCTGTGGTCCGGATCAGATGATGAGTTCATTTATTTTGAGCATTTTTCCCTCTGTTTGGTTTGTTTTCACACAGGCATAAACCTAAACGCAACAAAATGTGCAGCCAAAAAAAACACGCGGGCACACAGAAAGTAAATATAGAGCGAATATTCTATGTTCCAGTGCGAATATCTGTATATCTGTGCAGTGTGAAGCTAAATAAAATCCAATAATATTTTTCTCTTTTAGTGTACATAGTGATTCCTCCCCTCCTCCTCCACCACCTCCCTTCTGTGTAATATCTAAAAGGTCCTGTCCTTGGCTGTCTGTGGTTTTGGGGCTTGAGGGGTCTCTGAAGCTGTCCACAGGTTTATAGAAGGCTAGTAGAGCTCCACTGTACGGCAGCTTGAGAGACTGTGCTGTGGATCAGGTTGCCCTAAATTGGCCGTATGTACTCAGTCCCGCAATAAAGCTAGCAGGACATCTCTGACTGGGCTCTCGTAAAGCCTGCCCTGCCCCAGCAGGGACAGTTTGGTGGACCACCATGACAGGGAACTTCATATCACACCCACCACTCTGATGATCTTTGTTCTGTTTAAAACTATGTTTGATTATGAACCTTTGTTTGTGGTTAATATACCCCCCAGTTACCATATTTTTTGCATTATAAGGCACATCGGATTATGTCGGAAGGTGCACTATCAATAATCATCTATTTTCTGGTTTATTTTCATACATAAGGCACACCAGATATGTGACACTAGTAAGGAACAGGGGTATCACCTGGTTTTCCTTCTAATTTAGCAGGTTTCACCGCTGCGTTAAGTAAACAAAGTTAAGTAAACAAAATTGTGAATCTTAAAAAAAACATTTTCTTTCAAAGTTAAACAAGTGCTGGATGTAAATCAACACAGATTTCTCTCCTGGAAACTGTTCTTTGAGTGCATAAAGCGCTTCTGTTTATTTACAGTAAGCTTAAATTTCCAGATTTCCACTAAGGCTGGGTGCAGCAGCATTAACATTAGCGTCTAACCTCTAGCGCTAGCTGCGGTTAGTGACTAATGCCGCCCAACAACGTTACACTGAAAAACTCTGAGTGTTCTGGTAAGACAGGGCAATATAAGCTAGCGCTTCATCCTACATAGCTTTTTTTAACATGATAAACATGCAGAGTACAGTCTGATATACATACTTCTGAATAGTGAAAGAGCTAACGTTTAGCTTGGTTTGCGGATAATGCTAATTCTGCTCCAGCAGTGTTGGCCAGGGTTAGCATCAGGCTATAGGCAGATAATACTCACCTCTGAACGACGAAAGAGCTAGCGCTTAACGTGGCTAGCGGCTAATGCTAATCCTGCTCAAGTCTCTGTACTGGAGAACTAAACTGAAACTCCTGTATAACTCTGTACTTCAGTGGAGTGGCTTTACTGCTCCTTAATACCTGACTGATAAAATACATACATAAGGCGCACTGGTAATTTTTGGGAAAATTAATGTATATTAAGTGCGCATTATATATTTAGCCCTTTTATTTTAGGGCGCCTTAATGTTTGTTTTATATTAAATCATTTAATAATTTACTTAATAATTTAATAATAGGGTATATAATAGGGTGAACAGAAAAGCATCTCTGAACGCAACCTTGAAGTGAACAGGCTACAACAGCAGAAGACCACATTGGGTTCCAGCCAATAGTCAGCCAAGAACAGAAAGCTGAGGCTGCAGTGGAACAGGCCCTCCCCAACTGGGTCTGAATCCAATCCATCAGGAGATACTTCATATAAACATGCTTCTGAAAGGTCTGCAGGAATGTCAGCATGGACCAGAATCTCAAATAATGTTTCCAACATGTTTGGAGAAATGAGGCAGTTTTGACAGCAAAGGGAGGCCCTGTTCAGTAATGGTATTGTGTTCATAGGAAATTGCTTGGTGAGTGATTGAGTCTTTTTGTGAGTGTGTTTTTCAAATTTATTGTCAAGTTTGTGGATTATGGAGTACTGTTCCTCGATCACCACCAAGCCTCAAAGCAGACAGTAAAACAAAACAACTTCCACTACAGACTACAGAGCTGCCTGACTTTCCAGAGCCACATCTTCGAGTGCAAATTTTCCAGTAGGATTCTTGTAAAGCTCTCCTTATAAACAGAATTCCTTTGTCTGTCCCTCTGTTCCTGCTTTTTGAAGCGCTAGGAGCTTAACAGTGACATTAGCCTTCTCAGCAGCTGATTCCATGGCTTCAGTACACAAAACAAATGGAGATAAAAGCATTCAGAACGTGAGAGATTGTACAGGCGTTTTTGGGAGAGGAGGTTTTCGAGTCAGAGCTATGTTGGAAATGAGGGAGGGCAACAGGTATTCTTGATTCTGCTTCAATGGCTCAATCGTCCAGTGAATCTTCTAAGAGAGATTATGGGATTCGGCATTTTAGATTTAGATTTCAGAAGCTTGAAGAATTAAAGTGAAACTGCTCAGGGCTCCAGGTGATCCAGAGGTCCAAAGCCCTTCCACTATGATTGGGAGATCACAATGCTGGGTTCGAGTCCCGGTCATGCAGCTTGCCATCAGCTGCCGGAGCCCTGAGAGAGCACAGTTGGCCTTGCTCTTTCTGGGTGGGTACAGTAGATGGTGCTCTTTCCCCTCATCGCTCCTAGGATGTTGTGGATCAGCACAAGGCTGCATCTGTGAGCTGATGTATCGGAACCGAGTTGCTGCGCTTTCCTCTGAGCATGTAATGCTACTCTGAGACTGCTTTATGTGAGTGTGTGTGTGAGAGAGAGAGAGAGAGAGAGAGAGAGAGAGAGAAGGAGAGAAAGAGATAAAGAGTTGTGTTTGGGTCAAATCATAAAACATCATTGATGCAAAATGCAAGATATGACCCCCCCCACCACCATGCTTCACAGATTTACAGGAGTGCCACCCTAATACCCCAAAATGCATTTAAAATTGCCATGAATTTTTACAGAATTTTTTATTTTGCTAAAAACAGTAAAAAAAAGTAGAACCCTGATGTGATAATTAGGGGTGGGTGATCTGATACAATATTTCAGGGTATAATATCGTAGTTCACCATATTAAAAAATGTTGGCGATATTAATGTATATGATATGATATGGCACACCCCTACTAGAAAACAGAAGCTAAGCCCAAGCCAAGCTATTTCCCCTGATTATTTGAACGTCTGTGTGTTTGGTGTGTCGGGCGTGTGAGTGTGTGTGTGTTCAGTGTGTCAGGCGTGTGTGTGTGTGTGTGTGTACGCAGGGCAGTAATCCATAACTCACGTATGAATGCTTTACGGTTGGGTCTCAGTGACAGCGTCTCTCTCAGTGGGGGCTGCAGGTGAACTCGAACGACCTGCACGCAGACT
Source organism: Astyanax mexicanus (assembly GCF_023375975.1). Taxonomy (NCBI): domain Eukaryota; kingdom Metazoa; phylum Chordata; class Actinopteri; order Characiformes; family Acestrorhamphidae; genus Astyanax; species Astyanax mexicanus. The sequence goes on along the minus strand of NC_064421.1, from coordinate 46,479,608 downwards.
CTTAAACCTGCCTGTGATCTGAGCAGCTTTTACATCTTCAAAACTCATTCATCCATTTTGCTGTAATCCATTTACCTCTCCCCCTCCCACCTCTGCGACCTCCCTCCCCTTTTGCCCCCTTTAACGGACCTCCCCTGCCGCTGTAGGAGAGCCTGTGTTCCACTCATTTACTAACTCAATTAGTCATTCCCCCCCTAATCTAGTTATCTTTCCTCCCACCTGCTCAGGGCGGGGGGTTGAGGGCGCATTCACACCTCTGATTCTGCTCCTTTTGATTCAGTTATTTATTCATACATTTGTACAACTATTCATTCATTTATTCTTCAATTATTATATTTTCTTTCTTTTTTTCTTCAATTTCTTATCCCATTTTCTCTGCAATTTACAAGGCCAATTACCCAACCCACTCATTAGGACTCATTAGGGTGAAGACTAGCTCACCCCTCCTCTAACATATGTGAAGTCAAACTCCGCCTCACAGCGCTAACACTCGGAGGAAAGCGCAGCGACTCGGTTCTGATACATCAGCTCACAGACGCAGCCTTGTGCTGATTCACATCACCCTAGGAGTTATGAAGGGAAAGAGCACCATCTACTGTACCCACCCAGAGAGAGCAAGGCCAACTGTGCTCTCTCAGGGCTCCACCAGCTGATGGCGAGCTGCATGACCCGGATTTGAACCAGCGATCTCCTGATCATATCTAAGAGCTCCAAACACACTACTAGAACTTTTCAAGAACTGATATGCACTCACACACCCCATACCTTCGCTGCTGCTTATACTTGCACTTTCGTACCCACTTTAATTCCCCTTACAACTGTGACGTGAAGTCCTGTGTATACTGGTACTGCCATTCCCTCTTTAACCCCCCACCATCATACCCAACACCTACACTCTCACTCTTATATTGCACTTTTGTCTTGTGTCTCTTGTCAGCAGCGGGAAGCATGAAGTGCTGTAAGATTTTGTGGGAAAACAAAACTGCACTGACTTTGGACTTGATAATAAAACACAGTGGATCAACACCAGCAGATATCAGACTTGTCTCTCCAAACCATCACTGATAGGTGGAAACTTCACACTAGACCTCGAGCAGTTTGGACTGTGTGTCTCTCCACTCTTCCTCCAGACTCTGATCCCTTGATTTACTTTAAATGAAATGTAAAATTTACTGATGATCAGTGATGGTTTGGAGAGACATGTCTGTCATCTGCTGGTGTTGATCCACTGTGTTTTATCAAGTCCAGAAAATCTTACAGCACTTCATGCTTCCCTCTGCTGCATATATTAACTGGAGATGCAGATTTCATTTTCCAGCAGGATTTGGCACACTGCCCACACTGACAAAAAAGTACAAAAAAATCATCAACAATAAAATAAATAAACGCTTAAAATAGATCACTCTGTGTGTAATACATCTATATAATATATGAGTTTCACATTTTGAACTGAATTACTGAAATTAAGTAACTTTTCTATGATATTCAATTTTTTTGGGATGCACTAGTATGTTTAGTAGTTTTGAACCATAGTTCAAAACTAGTTCATAGTTGAAATTAGTGTATTAACTTTTTTAAAAAACAAAAATCTGTAAATGTGTTGCGTGTCAAACGCAGTTAGTGCGCTTCGTAATTATTGCTGGATTTGGGGACCGCGGTTACGAGAGGTGTGGGGCGAGCGGTGCTTCGGAGAAGTGAGTGGAGCTTTTAAAGCCTTAATTTATTGTACCGCTCAGCGTGCGAGTCCCATAACTTTCTAGTTAGCCACTACTGGTTTCATGTTTACAGAGGGAGCTCGGGGGTAGAGAAAATTCACACATCCTCTCCCTCTCTCTCTCTCTCTCTCTCTCTCTCTCTCTCCCCGTGGCCGTGCCACCTCCACACACACATACACACACGCACACACACCTTCAAACACACACACACACATAGAGGGACCTCCGGCGCCAGTCTACCCCATGCTGAGACCAACGCCAATGGTCATAGCCCTCCCCTTTCTGTCCATTACCCCACCACAGTGCCCCTCTCCCGTCATTAGACTCACCTCAGATAATCAGCCACACACACACACACACACATTCAAACACACGCACAAACACTCTGAATGTTTGCTGCTTACACCCCCTTACACCTCCTCCTTCTCCTCCTTTGCCACCCCCCAACCCCCCCCCAGCCTCCCCACCAAAGACCCCAAAACCTGCCTTTGAACAATTTTTTGGAGACTTCCCCCTCTTAAATCTTTGGAGTGGGAAAGGTCCCCCCATCAAAGTTTAAAAAAAGGATGAATCTGGAAAAATGCAATAAATCTGAGATCACAGGCTCTCTCTGGCCCTAGATAAATTCTTGCACCTCGGCCTGGCCCGCCGTACACATCTGCCTTGCATTTAGACACTTTTACATGGAGCGGCCAGTTCCCAAGCTTTCCTCCTCGCTCCCTGCGTCCTGCGTACACACACACACACACACACACACACACATACACGCTCAACCACAGGACACTAATGCGCCTCGACTGCTTCCAAAGCCACGGACACCTCCACAACTTCTCACATACGCCAAGAACACGCAGCTCAATCTCCGCACCACTGCTCTTCACACTCATTACTCTGCAGGTAGAAGTTACTAGGATAGATACTAGGGCTTAAAAATACAACTTCTGTAGAAGTTAAAGTATCAACTCAAGTGTAAAAGTGTTGATTAAAAAGTACTACTTAAAATATAAAAGTAAAAGTAATAAAAAAGTAAAATGGGTAAAAAAAAATCCATTAAAAAAAAACCTTTGTCCTATAGTGTCCTATAATGTTCTATTATTAAAATGTCAATGCTGATAAATTTGGGATGCCCAAGTGTTTCAGCTGCATATACAGTATGCCCACGAACTGAAAATGAATGCATTTTAGTGCTATATATCAAATATACTTTAGAAATATTGAATAAACCATTTAAAGTATGCATATAAAATAATAGAAATTGTTAAAAACTGTTTTAATAAAATGTGTTTAATTTTTTTCTTAACTGAAAAATATTGTTCAGTAATGTGAATGAAAGCCTAAACAGTATCATTAACCAAAATCCATTAACTGATATTCATTTTTTTTTTTTTTTTTTTTTTTTTGTCTGCAGCTCAAGCAGAGTACAGCGCTGAAGATGACCGTCTGAATGCTGCCCAGAAAAGGTAGGAGACTCTGTATATATAAATTGAAGCCATTTACTGTAGATATAGGATTTTTAGAGCTGGGTGATTAATCGATTTTATTGATAAATGTGAATTTACAGTCAAGGACGATGTGTTTTTATACATTGTGATTTTCTTTCAATTTTAACTTCCACTCCCTACGCTCCCTTTGGGCTCCCGTAGTTTGGAGTGACACTCCTCCCGCACGCTTGCCACACACACACACACACACGAAATACAGGGTTCAGGGGAAAGCAGGAGCTTGTGTTATAAATATGTAAATAAATATATATATACAGCTCTGAAAAAAAATAGAGACAACTTCAGTTTCTGAATCAGTTTCTCTGATTTTGCTATTTATAAGTTTATGTTTGAGTAAAATGAACATTGTTGTTTTATTCTATAAACTACAGACAACATTACTCCCAAATTCCAAATACAAATATTGTTATTTAGAGCATTTATTTACAGAAAATGAGAAATGGCTGAAATAACAAAAAAGATGCAGAGCTTTCAGACCTTATTTGGTGAAATAACCCTGGTTTTTAATCACAGTTTTTAATCATGCATCTTGGCATCATGTCCTCCTCCACCAGTCTTACACACTGCTTTTGGATAACTTTATGCTGCTTTACTCCTGGTGCAAAAATTCAAGCAGTTCAGTTTGGTGGTTTGATGGTTTGTGATCATCCGTCTTCCTCTTGATTATATTCCAGAGGTTTAAGCAAAGAAACCCATCATTTTTAAGAGGTTTCTTTTTAAGGTCTCTTATTTTTTTGTCCAGAGCTGTATAGTATATATAAGCCCAATTGAAGCTCAAATGAGAAATTTAAGTGAAGCAAAAATAATGGTAAACCTAATTTTTTACTATTTATTTATTTTTTATCTGTAGTTGATATTTAGTAGGGGGAAAAGCAATTAAAATCGATCGAAAATAACAATGTTTTTTTTTAAGGCCACATCGCCCAGCTCTAATAGTTATAGTAATGTTTTATCAGTGTTGATGGAAAGTGTACATGGCTGTGAGACTGCATGAGGAGGCCTGCGTGGAAGTGTGTGACGTCCAGCGGGGAACTCGGCCAAGTGAGATTTATGAGAGACGTCAGACAGCCGTCTTCAGTTATTCAGCATGTTGGGTAGAGATAAGCAGAGACCACATCCTCTCAGCATCAGATAGCAGTAATGCAGGTCATTTGTAAAGTTGTCTGTAGCAATTAGCATTAGCTGATAAGGAATCCCTCAGCTACATGAGAAGGAGGGAATGTGTGAGAGAGAGAGAGAGAGAGAGAGAGAGAGAGAGAGGGGGTCTGTTCAGTCTGTTGGATTTTGTAGAGCTCAGCAGTCATTAACCAATGACTTCCTCCATCTCCCAAAATCAAGACAGAGTAAGACCCGATGCTCACTACAGCTCTAACTGCTACCCAGGGAGCTGGAGAGATGCCTAGAAATGCTCTCTCACACACACACACACACACACACACACACACAAACACACAAACTACCTTATTTATCGTGGAGCCTTATCTTGCCTATATAATGCATCAGACTTCCATTTATATCAGTGTAAACCATGTTCCAACACTGTTCCACTGTTGTGGTTTGGGTGATTTATGTTAAAGTGTTGGATTTGTAGATACTAAAAAAAGTAAAAGTATCTGGAACTTTTCATAAAGGGGGAAAAATTTCCTACAAATGACAAACTAAGCAAACTGATCATTTTTTCTGCTTTAGCTTTGTTTTGTGGCCTGCTGATACTACGTGGAATTAGATAAATCATGAAGTGTGTTTATGTGGTGAAAAACAGACAGGACCACTTTAAGAATCTGAAATTTTTGATAGTTCAGAACTGATGGTTGGCCCCCATGTTTAATGGTTAAGAAAAAAAAATCCTGCTCAGGATTTCTAAACTAAACCAAAGCCATAAATTAGTCCCAACATCTGTTTTATTTTTTACCAATCAAACAATTTATAAACAAATAGATTAGGCTTACAGGAGTAGTCAGAGACAGGCAGGGTCAGTACCAAGATGGCAGCAAGAACAAACAACATACCAGAGTCAGCAGGCAATAGGGTTATACATGATAAATAAAGGGCTAGGCAAAAGAAGATTAGCTAGTGAATTAGATTCAATACCTGGTGATAGAACAATAGAAACAGGGGGTATATATACAATATAGACCAGGTGTGTGCAATCAGAAGCTCGGCGAGCGTGAACGCCATAGCATCACATGATCAGCAGAGTCAAGAAAGTCCGTTGTAGAGGTGGGCGATATTGGAATCGAATTTTGCTATCGATCCAATACCAAGTAAATGCAGGGCCAGTATTGCCGATATCGATAACGATTTTTTTAAAAGTATTTAAGCTTCATAGATCCAAAGGATCCAAAAGATCGAAGATAGAATTTTGCCAAACATTGTACGTGACAACAAAATACTTTATTATTATAATCAACATTTTTGTTTAGGAATAATGGAACAGTAACAAAACAAATGTTGCCAACATTAGGAAAATAAATGTTTTCCTAATGACCATAATACAAAAATAAAAATAAATTAAAAATAAATAAATAATTAAACATCTTTTCTATTTTTTTCTCTCTTTGTTTCTTTTTCTATTTTTTCCAATAGAATTGTTCTTAAAAACAATTGTGTAAATGGTAGAGTCCTATTAAAGAGGAGTTCTGCATTTTTCTGACATAAACCAAATTATTAAGAGTGTTTTAAAGTGTTTAAATTGTTAAGAAATGTTCACCATCATAAAAAAATGAAAATACTTAAACTTACATTATGATTAGGCTTAATACATTTTAATACTTTTTAATGTATTAAATTTATTATGGATACATGCACAAGGAAACTTAGCTTGCACATTATTATTATTCATGCTTTTTTTAACCATTGCATTACAATATTTACGTTTAAAACTCAGAACATGTACAGGTTCACTTCAATTCTCCTTCTCCTAATGTATTGCAGAACAGAAACCTCAGCACCTCCTTATTGCCACTCTTCAAAAAGGTGCCAAATAGAGCAATATTGATCAAAAGAGCCGGCGGCTAGAAAACCTCTTTATTCGCCATTCATTTGGTCCCCAAAAGCGACCAAAGCACTGGCCACTCCAAAGGGTAGAAGATGAACGGTGGTGGAGCGAGGGTGTTCCCCCGTGTTCCCATGAACACACCTCATTAAAGTGACACGCTGGTGATGGATACGACCAGCCTCCTGGAGCTGGGTGGGCGCCCACATGTGTCCGAATCTGAAAAGAGTCCACATTTGCTGGGCAGGCTCTGTGCGACTGTGTGGCCGTCCCGTGGCCAGACTCTTCAACAGGGTCCAACCTTTGATCATTAAAGTGCTATTTACCACCCAAAACACTAACAGGGCTACTACTACTGCTGCTACTATTACTATAGCTCTCATTAGCACTTATAGTTAAAAAAGATGATGCAGGACATTGGCAGTGTGATAAAAAGTGCTGTCATAGTAAATATTCTGCTGTGTCTCAGTGGAGAATTTGAATTTTTCCCAGCAATAACTTAAAATCTTAATATACAGCTCTGGAAAAAAAAATTAGATTGATTTTATCAAATTGAAAACCTCTGAAATATAATCAAGAGGAAGATGGATGATCACAAACCATCAAACCACCAAACTGAACTGCTTGAATTTTTGCACCAGGAGAAAACGCATAAAGTTATCCAAAAGCAGTGTGTAAGACTGGTGGAGGAGAACATGATGCCAAGATGCATGAAAAAAACTGTGATTAAAAAATATTGATTTCTGAATTCTTAAAACTTATTTGAGGTCTGAAAGCTCTGCATCATTTTATTGAAAATTACAATATTACAATAATTTTGTTTATAGAATAAACAATGTTCATTTTATTCAAACATAAATCTATAAATAGCAAAATCAGACAAACTGATTCAGAAACTGAAGTGATCTTTTAATTTTGTCCAGAGTTGTATCTTATTATCTTATGTTTTTAACACTATACACTCATATAGATACATCCCAGAGAACATTTTTAGTGCTAAAATAAATGTTGGTCATTGATATCTTAACAGACATTTTTTGTGATGTCACTTAAAATTAAATGAGAGGTAAACTTTGCGACAGATGTTTTTATAACCAAACAGATCCTTATTTCTTGTCCTCTTTAACTCAAACTCTTTCAATAAACAGTGATAATGGAAGTGTGGCATAATCGCAATAATACACTGCAGCCTCATGCCTACGACCGCAACACAGCAGTGCCAATATTACAGGTTATAGCACGAACCTCGAGTGTATTATTGCTTAAATGGGCCGTTATATGACAAGGTTAAAGGCACCCCAGCATTAGATCTTATGGGCTTTAATAGATACATACTAGTTCCATTGGGAGAAGTAAAAATAAATCAGTATAAAGATACAGCAGAGACTACTGTATCTACTAAGCTCTCTTTCGATCATCAAATCTCTCCCCTCGTTCTCCAGATTTCTCTTATCTCCTGTTTATTTAACACAAATTACTCTGTGTACATTTCATGCATTCCATCTTAATTCCGTGCAAATTGTCCATTAACTCCATTCAGGAGCAGCTTCTCCTCTCCAGACGTACGGCAGCCTAATCTAAACACGTGTATGTCTATGAAAGACTTACGAAGTGTGTCATTCCATTTTTCAGTCAATGTAGGGCTGTTTAATGCTTCATTTGCTGCGGGGAGTAAAATTTTAGCTTTAGTGGACAAAAACCGACGTTTTTAATACAAATAGTGATGTCATACCTCTGAAAACATATAACAAAATACATATAATCGCTGGCCAAAACAGCAACTTTACAGCAGAGAGATAAAACCAAATTAACTTTATTGAAAGTCGATATAAAAAGAGTTATTTCAGGTTATTTTGTTTTGGTGAATTGCTGTTGGTTTATTCATCAAGACATTTTGACACTGTGTAAAGGACAGTTTCTGTGTTCAAATTATATAGAAAACAAAAAAAATCAACAGAAATAACAATTACCGTATTTTTCGCACTATAAGGCGCACTTAAAATCCTTTTATTTTATGTCAGGTTTTAAGGAAAAGTATAACTCCTGAAGTAAAGCGTTATACAGGAGTTTCAGTTTAGTTAAGTATTATCGGCATGTACGCTGCAGTTAACCCGGGCTAGCACTGCTGGATCAGCATTAGCATGCATTAACCGCTTACCACAGCACTAGCTTTTGCTGCTCAGAAGCGAGTGTATCAGACTCAGGGTTCTTTAGTGTAGCTCTGTCAGGTGGCATTAGCTGCTAACCTCAAGCAGTTAGATGCTAATGCTAATGCTCCAGCTTTAGTGGAAATCTGGAAATCTAAGCTTACTGTAAATAAACGGAAGCACTTTACTCAACCAAATAAACAGTTTTCAGGAGAGAAATCTGTGTAGATTAACTTTCAGTGCTTGTTTGACTTGTAAGAATTACAGTTTTGTTTACTTAGCTTAGCTTAGCTTAGCTTAGCTTAACTTTACAGGTCTTGCCCCACTAGTGGCCCCCTAATATATTATATATATGCTGTTTTTTAGTCTGTAATGCACCCAAAAACAAGGTGCAGTAAATAAATGAACATATAGCTTTATTCATACTTTTCAAGCTTTATCCACTTCACTCGAGTGTGGCAGAACAAGCAAGCCTTCAACAGCAAAGATGGTTCTAATCATAAATGGGTTCGCTATTGTGCCGAGAAGCATTCCTGGAGGCACAGAGCCAACATCAAAGACTAGGTGGAAAGACTCACAGGCCAAAAGCACATTAGCTGGCGTGCCACTTGTGTGATCAGGTGAACATTTGGGAGATTGTTTTACTGAGTTAAAAACCTCAGACTGTAGCCTAACTAAACGACAGTTTAGACCATCACTTCTGATTGCTTTAGCATTGAACATAGTGCGTCAGTTTCCCTGAATTTCCCAGGAATTAAGCCAAATCGTGTTTTCCTTTTAATAGAAAAATGATCATATATTTAAAAAACTGCATCGTCCAAGACTAGGCCTAATCCCTGTCTGAGAACTGCCACAGCGCCCAGAGTACCCTCATGTTTAGCTGTTTTGGTCCCACTTTATAATCAATGTCTCTAATAACTACACATTAATTAGGTACACAATAATTAACAATTCATGTAATAACAGTGTAACTACTGGTTAAGTATACATGGATACAGATTTCTTACAGTTGTACAGGTCAAATATCATATTTTTCGCACTATAAGGCGTACCGGTTTATAAACTGCACTATTAATGCACTATTCATTTTCTCTTCCATTTTCATACACAAGGTGCACTGTATTATAAAGCACATTGTGCAACTCTAGTAAGAAACAGGGGTGTCGCCATGTTTTCCTTCTGATTCAGCAAATCCTATGGCGAGTGGTGAGACCTGTAAAGTTAAGTAAAGTAAACAAAACTGTAATTCTAAAAAAATATATATTTTAAAGTCAAATGAGTGCTGGATGTTAATGTTAATTTCTCTCCTGAAAACTGTTTATTTGGGTGAGTAAAGCACTTCTGTTTATTTACAGTAAGCTTAGATTTCTAGATTTCCACTAAGGCTGGATGCAGCAGCATTAGCATTAGCAGCTAACCTAACTGAGTGTTCTTTTAAGCCAGGGTGATATTAGCTAGCTGTTCATCCCACGTAGCTTGTTTTAACATGGTAAACACACAGACTACAGTCAGATATACTCACATCTGAACGTAGAAAAAGCTAGTGCTTAGCGTGGTTAGCCGCTAATGCTAACACTGCTGGAGAACTAAACTAAAACTCCTGTATAACGCTGTACTTCAGTGGAGTGGCTTTACTGCTCCTTAATACCTGACTGGTAAAATTCATACATAAGGTGCACCAGATTATAAGACGCAGTGACGATTTTTGGGGAAAAAGTCTCTTTTAAGTTGTTTTTATGGTCGAGAAGTGAATAAATGTAACCTGTTTAACAAGCTGCAGGTCAGAATAAACAGGAGAAGTAAAAAAATGTCTGCACACGTGCCGTCCTAATGCACAGTAAATATATTCAGCTGCTTTATGGGCCCTTATGTCCATGCTTAAACGGCCCATTGAGTTTCCTCCTGTTTGTGATATGGATAAGCTGCTGTACAGGTGCCCATTAGTCACACTGTTCCACTTGACTTGTGGCCACTAAGCATGCTCTGCACCCCAGCAGCACGTTTCAGCTGGAGATCTCTGATTGGTTCCCCTTAATTGTCTCTAGGCCTGGCCCTCCTTGGCTGGGTTTCAGGGATAGCAGCTCAGAGGACACTTCCTATAGAGCATTTCTGTTATTAATGTGTTATGTTTGATATTAAAGAAAAGTTTAACTATCCTATTCAGTGAGCCATACTGAAAATGTTATTATTATATTGTTTACACAATTATTTTATTGGGACACCCATTCATTCATTGTTTTATATCTTAAATTAAGGGTAGCTAAAAACATTTTTTTTTACTGTGCATAAGTTTATACTGGCCTGGGGACGGATTTCCTCTTTATTATGGAGCATTTCTGTGAGGATTTGTCTGAATTAAGCGTCATAGTGTTATAGTGCTGGAAGATTATGGTCTAACAAATAATCATAATTTTTTCAATTACTAAAAATCAAAGTACAGATGACAAAAAAATGGTTCACAACTAGGTTTACCCTTAAAAAAACAATATATACATATATATATTGAGAGAGAGAGAGAGTACATATATAGAGTACAGGGTCATCATAAAGAGGATAATTATTATTTCACCAGTCACATCATGTTCAAACACTTGAATGTATTTTAGTAAACTGTACTAAATAAAATATATGGAGTTAATTTTGTGGCAAAGTTTTAAAAATCAAAAGGAAAGAGTGTATGTTGCAAATTAGAAACAGAAAAAATATATAAAAAATATATTTTAAAATATACTTGGCTACTTTTCTATACTTTGCAGTTGTTTGAAAATGATTTGTGTGGATTTTGCCAGTCTTTACTTTCATTCTTGTGTTTTTTTGTGGATTTTCTATAGATTTTTGGGGGGATTTTGCTTTTAAAGTCTTTTGCTTCTGGAATTCAGTATAAAGGAGATATTTTGTCTTAGTTAATCCCAGAATATTTGTGTGTATAATCAGATAACATTTTTAACTGATTAACTCCACTACTATTAAGATAAAAATGTGATATAATATTGTAACATACCATATAGCCATATCAGTCATACAAAGTACACAGTGCAAAATTCACAAAAAAAAGTCTCCCAACTGGTGGCGCCATTATGACGAGAGTCATATGCATTGTTGGTGAACTTTGCTGATTTGTGTTCACTCCACGTCTAGATTATAAAAGGATCCAGTGAGAAAGCTAGAGCTAAAGCTAGAGCAGTGACTCAGAACTTCATGATACTTCTATTCATCCGAATTTCAAAGAGCATCTCAGGTCTTGTCTTGTTATTTTCTAGAGAAGAATGGAGGGAGGAGGAAGAATCGAATGGGAATGTTCCTCTGTGTTATTAGAGCTCCTCGCTCCGTGGAAAGCCCTGGAGAATGAGTGATGTATGGTTCCGTCGTCTGCAGCAGCCAGAAAGATGACCAGAAAATGGGAAGCATCTTGGCACTGGCGTGGCGCCATCTGTCCCGCAGCACGTCTCCTATTAGCATAGCGTTCGGGCCCATCCGTCTGGGGGTCACGGGAGGATTGTCGACCCCCGTGCGTCCTCGGGAGTCACGGCCGGCCGTGAGACAGGCGTGACAGCGGCGCTGGGAGAGGGTCTTTTATCTCTGAATGGAAGCAGGCTGCAGAGCGGCGTGTAGCGTCTGCAGCTTGTGGAACGCTGCTGTGAACGCTGAGAAGATTTCAGGTTCGGTTACAATTGAATTAGCCTCTGGTTCTGTGGAATCACTGTGGAGTTTGCGAATACTCGGAGGGGCACTTGCAGAGACTCGCCGGCTATGAAGTGCTCCACTGTGACTGTTCTTGCCTTATCCAATTACAAGCACTACTCTGTTATTTATTACGCCGAATGCGGTTCTATTAGAGGTTCTGGGCTTCAATACTTCATTTTGTTTCAGGAGCAAAATTGTCTCATATTAGATCTCCTCTCCTGCAATAATTTGACGTCCCAAAAAAAGGGACTTTTAACAGACTGATGGACTGTGGCTTGCTTGCCCTCTCGCTCTTTCGCCTCTGTCTCAGATCTCCTGCCTTCGGTCTCGTCCTCCCCAGAGTGGAGATGTCAGGAAGATTAGTGGAGCTGTATCAAGTAGTTAAATGTTTTTTTGTTTTTTTTTTGTCCAGCCAGTGGTGCCTCGGTCTGTTCTTGACTTTCTTTCTCCCTTCATTCACCTCCCAACCCCTCGCATCCCCTTGTTCCCAAACCCTTCTTTAGCTTCCAGGACATGGTGGCCTTCTTTGGACTCAAGCCCAAATCCGGGGAAAAAGAGGTGGCTCCCAACTTCGTCTTCATGCTCTGGTTCGAGTTCTGCAACGACTTCAAGAACACGTGGAAGCGTGAGAGTAAGAACATCTCCAAGGAGAGGTTAGTGGGAGTACGATACGATCATAATGACACGTTGCATCAAATATCAAAATTGTATTAAAGCATTGATGCTCTAAACCCCCTAAGACTAAGACCCCCCAACTTGACTCAACCCTTTAAGAAATGTATAAAATGCTAGGAGAATTCTAGGGTTGGGACAGTATATTGATATTGCAATATAACATATCACTTTGATTGTTTTAATACATGCTGTCAAACCTCAAAACATATTTTTATTGAAACATAAGCACTCCAAACTAAAGACAATAAACAAAAGGAAACACATTGTAAAAGAGCTAACTAACTGGATTCAATACTCAGAAGGGAATAGAGCGAATTAAGGGGTATTCATACAGGATAAGCCAGGTGGAAACAATCAGTATCAGGGGGAGCAGGAACAACGAAGCGTCACATGATCAGCAGTCAGATAAGACCGATGTGAGTGCATTCTGGGAATTGGAGTCTTTGTTGTGTAGTTCAGAGTCCAGAGCAGGCAGACTGACAGCCCCTAAGTTACAGTAAGAGATTTTAGATTAGAAATTTGATTAGAGGGGACTATAAAAAGAATACATTATTATTTTTTAAGATTTATTAAGCTATTATTGTATTCTATGACATTTTGGAACATTTGTATTGGTCCATTTATCATGAAAGTTTAATATGATATAAAGAACAACTGGAAGATTATTTTATTTAATCAAAATACAAGGTTTTTGTTCAACGGCGTTGATTTGTTCAGTTTTTCACATTCGTTAGAGTAATTTAATCTTTCTAATTTTGTAGTACCTTTTTGTTACTGCCTTTTAATTAGCCAACAAAGCTGTGGAGCCCCTTAACACATGCCAGACCCTCAGCCTCTCCTCTGCAGCGCTCAGCACTCAGTGAATTGCCCACGGAGAGCCGGAGTGAATTCTGTAAGAACAAATAAAAATAAAGTGCTTTTGCTTTTTAAGGCCTGAGGGGCATCAAAGCTGAAGGCGGCAGTTTGGGCCCGCAGCCTGTAGTACAGTGTCAAAGCCTGAGCCCAGATTTATGACATCGCCCCTAACCTGTGGCGTCCACTTAGGGGGGCATCCCACTGGGGGGACAGCACCTCTCTCCACGGCCCCCTGGCTTTACTGGTGTAGTACGGGAGGCTGTTAAAGGCAGCGCTGCCTTTAGCCGGGACGCCTTTTAAACTGCTCTCTGCGCTGGAATTATATGCGGAGGGAGATTACTGTCAGTATAAGGATGATTTAAAGATGCACACTGAGCTGAATTTGACACTTCGGTTTCCAAGCCTCCTTCTCATCACATTTATTAAAAGTATATATCATAATTTATAGCAGGTGTGCAGCAGTTTCTTACATTCATATAGCTTTTTTGTCCAACCTAAGTAGACAGTACATAGTATTGATGTTCTATGTTTTAATTTGTGTAAAATATCATACAGAAATAGGTAAACATAAGCATTTAAATATATTGAAATGAAAAACTATACACATAGTTCCAATAAGAAAAATAAGGGTCAGTGCTTAAACTCAGCATGTTTCCTAAATATCTGATGATATATACTGATCATGTTATCAGTTACTACAAGAATACATATAATCCTTAAAGGTCCTTAAATGTGTGGGCCTCATGATGAGTGGCATTTATATTAGACCATCCTTTTCTTAACCCTTAATGATTTCCCTGGGAAATCTATCTATCTATCTATCTATCTATCTATCTATCTATCTATCTATCTATCTATCTATCTATCTATCTATCTATCTATCTATCTATCTATCTATCTATCTATCTATCTATCTATCTACCTACCAACCTACCTACCTATCTACCTTACTATCTAGATACCTATCTAGCTACCTACTTACCTACCTACCTACTTATCTACGTATCTATCTACCTACTTATCTACCTACCTACCTAACTATCTACTTTCCTATCTACCTACTTACCAACCTACCTACCTATCTACCTACCTATCTACCTACGTACCTTCCTATCTACCTACTTACCAACCTACCTACCTATCTACCTATCTACCTACGTACCTTCCTATCTACCTACTTACCAACCTACCTACCTATCTACCTACCCACCCACCTTTCTACCTACCTACCCACCTGTCTACCTACGTACCTTCCTATCTACCTACTTACCAACCAACCTACCTATCTACCTACCCACCTATTTACCTACCTACCTACCTACTTATCTACCTACCCACATATTTACCTGCTTCTATACCAACCTACCTACCCACCTATCTACCTACCTACCTTCATACCTACCTATCTACCTACCTACCCACCCACCTATCTACCTACGTGCCTTCCTATCTACCTACTTACCTACCTACCCACCTATCTACCTACCTACCTACCTACCTTCATACCTACCTACCCACCTATCTACCTACCTACCTACCTACCTTCATACCTACCTACCCACCTATCTACCTACCTACCTACCTACCTTCATACCTACCTATCTACCTACCTACCCACCTATCTACTTACGTACCTTCCTATCTATCTACCTACCTACCTATCTTCGTACCTACCTATCTACCTACCCACCTATCTACCTACCCACCTATCTACCTACCCACCTACCTACTTATTTACCTACCTATATGTCTATTGGCAGGTGTGATTAACAGCTTTGTGTTTTGTTTTCTAGACTAAAAGAAGCTCAGTTAAATGTTCAGAAGATCACAGCTGAGAAGAGAGTCGAGACAAAGAAGGTCAACGCCAACAGCCTGGTGAGTTCAGGAGCCACACTAGTTAGATTAGACTGGACTCGGCTTTAGATCTTAAACTGTGTTTACGATTTGTTGAGGAATTATTTTATTTGAAGATTATTTAAATACAAATATTTTCATTATTACAGAAGGAGAGACTGAGGCAGAAAGAAGCGAGTGTGAGCGTATCCTCCAGCTGAAGTTTCCTCACCTACTTTAAAGCAGACGGCAGTGAATCTGACACACGGTCCATTACAGCAGGGGAGACGTGAGACGGGACATTTCCTCTATTGCGGAAGGACAATCAATGGTGGCGGGACTGCTCTACTGCGGGACTTCAGATACTGTTGGACTGCTAACGTCTCTCCTCATCACTACGATAAGGACTCTGAGGAATTGGACATATCACAAGCAATTTGCTTCTGCAGTAGATCCTTTTAAAAAGGTGCTGCTGAGAGGTGAATACAGGTTAATCACACTTGTTGTAGCAAACACCTTAAATAAACCAAAAGATAATACCAGGTAAACCTCACTCGGGTGAAGACAGACAGGTAAGACGTCTGTAGTTCTGCTCCAGACGTGTTGATGATGATGAGGGCATTGATGATGCTATAAAATAATACACAGATCTTAACAATCTTAAAGAAGAGGTGATGTGTCAAATATTAGATAACACTTTACAATAAGGGTCACAAATAACAGAACTTACGACAATAATAAACATTATTTGGCCCTAAAATAATGATAATTCTCTCTTGGCGATATGACAAAACACTCAATAAAAAAAGAAAAAAAAATCAAGAATACACTATGACAAAAATGACTTTTTTGTCCAAAACTGAACAAAATGAAACATATTTTTTCTTACTTTTTCTCCACTGAAAAAATCGAGTTGCCTATATGTTATTTTTTATCTTGTTCTCCGGAGAAAAGGCTATTAAAAGACTACTAATTATATATGCAGCTCTAGAAAAAAATAAGAGACCATTTAAATTTCTGATTTTGCTATTTATAGATATATATTTAGGTAAAATTAAACATTGTTGAACATTTTTCCCAAATTCCAAATAAAAATATTGTCATTTAGAGCATTTATTTGCAAAAAATGAGAAATAGTGCAAAGAAAACAAGTTCATATTTATAAATATTTAAGAGTTCAGAAATCAATATTTGGTGGAATAACCCTGGTTTTTAATCACAGTTTTTACATTCATCTTGGCATCATGTTCTCCTCCACCAGTCTTACACACTGCTTTTGGCTGATAACTTTATGCTGCTTTACTCCTGGTGCAAAAATTCAAGCAGTTCAGTTTGGTGGTTTGATGGTTTGTGATCATCCATCTTCCTCTTGATTATATTCCAGAGCTTTTAAATTTGGTAAAATCAAAGAAATTAATCATTTTTAAGTGGTTTCTTATTTTATTCCAGAGCTGTATTTATTGAACACTGGAAAAGCAAAAACATCTCTAGTTATAAAGATATACAACATTTAAAGAGAAAAGAAAACTAAAAAAAAGAATGTAAATTGGCAGATTTGTAAAGCTTTTCTTTTTTGTCCATCTACCACACATAGAAAATAAGATATTACACACCTCAAATGACCAGAAAAGGTCCTGATATATTTATTTTTTTAATCTATGTGAACAGCCAGAGTGGGTTTAGATTGTTCTGCCTTTTTTCACGACTAATTATTTTGCGACCACTTAACCCGTAACACGTGTTGCACTTTCCTGCTCGCGGCAGCAGCCTTTATTTTACCACTTGATTGATGCCCGATCGAGTGTGGTGAACCTTTCCGGCACGTCACTTTCTCTCTCTGTCTATGCAGTCAGTCTCCTTCTTCCTGTGAAGCGGTAGTGGAGCCCACATAGCCTGTATAAAATAGAGTTTATTTATTTTGAATATTCAATATTGGTTGTGGTTGTGTTTAGAGTGATATGTTCAAATCTAGTATTTAAATATATAACAGTAGCTTATACTAATAATAGATAGATAAATAGATATTTAAATATATATATATTTGTAATTAGACATAGGCAAATTCATTGATGCCTTAATTGATGCTGAATTTCTCATCATTACCAAAATGTAAATTGGCCTAATCTGCTTGTCATTTTTTGCCTTTTTGAATCTGCTGGCACGGTTAGAGACTAAAAAGAGCCTAAATGTTTGGGAAAATGCTTGATAAGGGGAACATTTTATTCATATCTAGGTTTTATTTATTAGTTTAATAATTCTACAAACATTTTTATTGGATTGAAATGCGGATGAGATCTGTTCCGAGGGGTTTGGTGAGGTTTCTGTGGAAATGGTGAATTTAAAGCTGTCTGTATCACTTTATCAGAGTCTATCAGAGTCTGTAGAGTAGAAACAGCCAGTCACATTTATTTTTAACTTTTTATATAAGCTCTCCCAAAAAAAAAATCAAATTTTATGTTGATTGCACCTGTAAAAAATGTGTTTTCCTTTTTTTTTACACTGAATTCCACTAAAATGTATAGTTTTTTGTGAAAGTGAACATTTTGAAGATATTTATTTGCACATCAGCAAATAAATACTAGTCTCTCACACTTCATAAGGTGCAATTCATGCTGGTAATAAGGAGCCCCTTTTTTTGCTTTACCATAAACATACACTTTCCTTTCCAGTCATTCCTTGTTGTTGAGTTTGGTTCTGCTTTTTTTTTCTACAGCACTGAGAGATTTATCAGTGAAAGAATGGCACAGAATGAAGTAAGTGGTAGGAAGTGGTGGCATTTTGTATTTTTATGGTTTGAGAAAAAACCCACTCTGTTATAAAAATAAAGAACACAATCTGGTGCAGATGCTATTTATTTTTATATTTTTTATATATTTAAAATACTCTGCTTTTAGAATGTAAAAAACACTGAGGTCTGGACTCTGTGGTGAACTCTCTTAATCCATGTGTGAAAATGATAAATGATGATCTCACGCTCCCTGAACTCCTGACATCCACTTTTTGGGATCACAGACAGGGGCAGATCTAGACAAATATTTCTGGGGTGGCAACATATGGCAGACGTATACATACTGCATATATATATATATATATGGCCACGGGCTACCATTTACAAATTCATACAGACAAAAGTACTACGAAGATTATAAAAAAAAAAAAAAAAAAAGCCATGCAAAATTACTTAAATAGGTAACTTTAATCTGATTACTGGATTGGACATATTAACGAGTTAGATTTCTCATTACTGGAAAAATGGACAGATTAGATTAGAGTAACGCATTACCAGAGGTGGAAAGTAATGAATTACATTTACTCAAGTTACTGTAATTGAGTAGATTTTATGATTAATTTGTCATTTTTAAAGTAGTTTTTAAAATAGGTCATTTTACTTGTACTCAAGTACATTTTGACACAAGTAATTTACTTTGCTACACTGGAAAACGCCCCTTTACTGAGTAAATAATAAAATGCTGGAAAAAAAAAACAATTGTCTGAATAAAAAAAATAATAATTGGCGGCAAAATTAGATATTTATAAGCTCAAAATCAGCATTACAGTTGTACTAGCACTGTGCTTTCATTATAATTAATTTCATTATAATTTACTGCAGTCTGGCATCGGAGATTTGCCAGTAGCCCCGCCCATGATCACAGAGTTCATAGCCCAAAGTTCCACAAATTGAAAACATATTTTATTTTTAATTCAGGGAAGAATATTAACACAATAAATGTCCACAACTACCCGTCTCGCAAAGATGCAATACATATAATACATGTAATTGACTGTCCCAGGTCCTCCAGGTGGACGTCCGTTTCCTGTCACTTGCTGTTTGGTTGATTGCTGAGTGTAAAAGATTGTGCAGAGTGTTGAGTGTTGATTGTATAAAGCGTCCTTGTATATATATATATATATATATATATATATATATATATATATATATGTGTGTAACTGAACTGTAACTTCATTCATAATCATCTGTCTCAATCAGTCTTAATGAACAAGTGAGCAACACCACAAGCCGCAAAGCGTGAACTCAAGGCCAGAATGTTCCAGTACATGTAGTTCACTTTAGGCCAGAGTACACCGACTGAACAAACACAAACTAACGGGAATGCTTGCTGCTGGCATGTTGTAGAAACCTGTAGAAAAAAAAAGTCTCTAGAAAAGGGATGCCCAAAACCATTGCAGAAAACCTGCATTTACTCAGCAAGAGAAAATATTTGTTTGCTTGTTTTTTTTTTTGACAACATTTGGACGATTAAATGTTTATTTGATGGTAGAAGAGCTCTTTTAAAAATATTCACTGCATCCCAATGGCATACCACCCACTAATACTATATGGTACTTATATGTTACTTTTATATACTATATACTAATCCTGATTGTGCATGTTTGACAGGTTAGTACAGTACACAAAATATGAACATACTATATTTTTAATGAATGAATTCATTTGTTTGTTTGCATTATTCCTATCCACGCTCATGTATCGTGGATACATACTCAAAATAGGTCGTTTTTGAGTGTGGATATGATACATGCAAACAAACAAATTAATTAACTAATTAAAAATATAGTATACTAACTTATACCTAACTTATACACAACTTACACAACATACTCAAAAACTAGCTAGTATTAGTAATTAGTGCACAATTGGGATGCACCCTCTGTCAATGAGAGACAGAAAGTGATGTAGGAATAATATTTTTATATAAACTATTTATGCTGAGGGACTAGATATATTTTTGTTTTTGTTTTCAGAATTTAAAGACAGCTTTAAGTTATTTTATTTTAATATACTGTGTGCAAAACTGTGCCCTATTAACCATCCCCTACATGTAAAAATATAGATGACTATCTATATTATAGGGTTTATTTCTTTTATTGTTGATGCTGATGATTACAGCCAACGAAAACCCAAAAATCACAGTATGAGAAAATTAGAAAATAATATAAAACCAATCGAGGATGTCTGAAACAACAGTACCGCATTGCATTATGGTATACAAGGAAAATTTTGATAAGCACTATAACATTGTCCATATAGTGCACTTTCCTATAGGCTAATAGGGATCGATTCTGAACACAGCATATAAATTAAAATATTTGGGGGCAATTTTTTTTTAGGACTTTTTGGTCCTTTGGTCTCCCACTTCAAAAGTTTGTACACCCCTGATCTAGAATATGGTATTGGCATATTGGTATTGGCAATACATATTATTGACTGTCCCGGGTTCTCCAGGTAGACACGTCTTTTTCCGGTCATTTGCTGGTTGACTGCTGAGTGTAGAGCAGGGGTCAGCAATTAAGTTTGGCCGCGGGCCAGATATTTTCCAAGCCACTACGTTTCTGTTTTGTAAAATGGTATGGAAGCGTAATGGTATGGAGTGATACAGAGTAGCTCTCCAGCCCAGAGGGTTGTTGAACCCAGATGCAGAACAGTCGATCTCAAAGCAAGAAAAAAGGAAAAAATAAATAAATAAACACGCCAGGGTGTCATCAGGGTCGCTGTCCAATACACTACCGCTGCCACGGCTAGAGAATTGGGACGTATCCCCTTATAAGGAGATAGTGAGCGCAAGAAAGTGTGGAAAAATGAGAACGGGTGGAAACTAAAGTCACGCTGAGCGTGACAGAGAGAGACAGGGGAGGCATGTAAACAAAAGCTCACCAGAGAAGCTTTTTTTAATTTTATTTTTTTTCCATTATTGTTCATTATAGTTCAAACTACCTCACGGCCACGGGTCAGATGTTTCATGCTATTGCCGACCCCCCGTGTTTAAAGGATTGTGCAAGAGCGTTTTTTTTTTTTTTTTTTTTTTTTTTTTTTAGGACTTTTTGTTCCTTTGGTCTCTCACTTCAAAAAGTTCAAAAAGAATGTTTGTAAATCTGGACAACTGCAGAAATAAGTGTGCACTGGTGTGTTTGTCTTGCATGTTTATGCGTGAGTGAATGAGTGAGTGTTTGTGCAACAGGTAATATTCTCTGGGTTGCTGTTCAATAGATGGTAGCTCACTACCAGTACAGACATACGGACTCAATTTAGGACACAGCCCTTTTCTTTATAGGCTCTTCTATTCTCGGTCTCCTCTGTTGCTGAAGTTTAGATTCAGTTCGGTAGGAAACCCCCACCCTCCCACCAGTCCCCCCCACCAGCACCCCCCACATCCCCGCCAATGTCTCCCTTCAACGGCCGGGGGGGGGGGGGGGGGGGGGGGGTGGTTTAGCCTCGGTCCTCAGTCCAGGTCTATGGAGATGCAGCGGCACTGTTTTACGCGCTGCACGCGCTTCTTCTTGGTGGGGGGCTGCAGGTCGGGGCAGTTGAGGGTGTAGGTCATGGTGGTGAAGCGGCGCGGCTTGCAGAAGGAGCACGACTGGAAGGCGCCCTCCTCCTCGGCGCGCACGTGCCGCGGGATGTAGAAGGAGTTGCACTGGCCGTAGCAGAAGCGGTTGATGATGGTGAGGCTCGTGCACCCCTCCTCGTGCAGCGTCTGCTTCAGCGGCTGCGTCTTGCACCAGTCGCGCTTCAGGTAGCGGCGCTCCGTCACGTGCAGCGCCTCCTGGCTCGACTCCAGCACCTCCTCGGCGGAGGAGGCGGAGGGGGAGGAGGAAGATGCTGAGGATGAAGAGGATGCTGATGATGATGATGATGATGAAGAGGAGGAGGATGATGAAGGTGAGGAGGAGGCGCGGCGGCGCTCCGACTCGTTTGCGCTGCTCTTAGCCGGGTGAGGTATCGCGCCCTGCGAGCCCCGGTTGCCCTTGGCGTCCGCCACGCGCCACGTCAACGCCGAGACGAGCAGCAGCACCGCACAGAGGAGGCGCGCGACTCCCGCCATCCTGAAAGCAACAGTGACATACAGTCGGTCAGAGCTCACGAGGCACGAGAAGAGACAATGTTACGTTCACACTATACTAAACTGAAGCGAATCCAATTCGATTTAGATTTTTCACACAGCAGGTGAACAGATAGTAAAAGCACTGCATTTAATACATTTTTATTTTTCCTTCCCTAATACATTAAAACAATGTTGTTTGACATTAAATGTTGTCATCGTTGAAACAATGTTGAAATAAAATTTAATGTTAAATAGTTGTGCAAACGTTAACATTTTAACGTTGAATCAACATAATGTCCTCAACCTTCTGCCTTTTGAATTAACATTTTACACTTTATCACCATATAATTAAAAAAATAACAATGGAAAAAAATAATGGAGGGATGAAAAAGTGGTTTTATTTCAATTTGCAGTAACTGCTTTCTAATTTGGCACCAATTCCTCACCTTACCTCTGTTAATCATGGGAATGTTCTAGTTTAGTGGGCAATGGTTTAAAGAAACATACAACATTGAAACAACATTGTCATATCAACATTGATTCACCTTTCAAAATCAACACCACATCCAATGTTAATTCAACGTTGAAATGCCAGCTGGGAATGTATTACACTTTACTTACATTAAATATATAAAGTACCAGTCAAACGTTTGGACACACCATCTCATTAAATCTTTTTACTTTTTTCCTACATTATAAATGAATAGTAAAGTGATTCAGACTATGAAGGAACGCATAAAGAATCATGTAGTAACTTAAAAGTCTTAAACAAACCAAAATACTCTAAAGCATTTAGGTGGGAAAAACTTGCCGTGTCTGAGGCTGGTAACTCTGATCAACTTATCCTGTACAACAGAGGAAACTCTTGCTCTTCCTTTGTATGTCTGAACATCAGATTGCATTTGTTTTCTGTATGTCCATGTTCCTGTGATTCCATCAGTTTCTCTGATTTTGCTATTTATAGGTTTATGTTTAAGTAAAATGAACATTGTTGTTTTATTCTATAAACTACAGACAACATTTCTCCCAAATTCCAAATATAAATATAGTCATTTAAAGCATTTATTTGCAGAAAATGAAAAATGGCTCAAATAACAAAAAAGATGCAGAGCTTTCAGACCTCAAATAATGCAAAGAAAACAAAAGTTCATATTCATAAAGTTTTAAGAGTTCAGAAATCAATATTTTTAATCACAGTTTTCATGCATCTTGGCATCATGTTCTCCTCCACCAGTCTTACACACTGCTTTTGGATAACTTTATGCTGCTTTACTCCTGGTGCAAAAATTCAAGCAGTTCAGTTTGGTGGTTTGATGGTTTGTGATCATCCATCTTCCTCTTGATTATATTCCAGAGGTTTTTAATTTGGTAAAATCAAAGAAACTCATCATTTTTAAGTGGCTACTTATTTTTTTTCCCCAAGACAAGAAGTATAACGTCACTGTCCAGTGAAAAAAAAATATCTTCAAAGTAGTGGCTCTACAGGAAAAGTCAAAAATGCTCAAAACTTGAAAGCTGAAAGCTACCATAATATAAAAAAATAAAAAAAGAAATATTAAAAATGTTGTTTTTAAATTAATTTTAGAGCACTTCAATTGGTCTATTCATCCAGAGTTATTTACACAGTGTACAGAGGCCTACATGATGGAGAAACTAAAAATAGACACAAATATATATTTGATACATGGTTTTCATTGGACAACGGCAATGTGCACTTTATCTAAGTGTGTAAGATTCTGAAACCAAACAAAATTAAACACAAACACAGCGTTGTGTTTTGCAGGTTTTAGTGAATTTTGACACTTTTTTCAGAACTGCATAAATTAAATATAATAACTGTATTTTAATTATAATTCTTAAAGAAATACTTAAAAATGATGAGTTTCTTTGATTTTAACAAATTAAAAAAAACCTCTGGAATATAATCAAGAGGAAGATGGATGATCACAAACCATCAAACCACCAAACTGAACTGCTTGAATTTTTGCACCAGGAGTAAAGCAGCATAAAGTTATCCAAAAGCAGTGTGTAAGACTGGTGGAGGAGAACATGATGACAAGATGCATGATTAAAAACTGTGATTAAAAACCATCAGGGTTATTCAACAAATATTGATTTCTGAACTTTATGAATATGAACTTTCTGAAGTTTTCTTTGCATTATTTGAGGTCTGAAAGCTCTGCATCTTTTTTTTGTTATTTCAGCCATTTCTCATTTTCTGCAAATAAATGCTCTAAATGACTATATTTTTATTATATATAATGACAATTTGGGAGAAATGTTGTCTGTAGTTTATAGAACAAAACAATAATGTTTGTTTTACTCAAACATAAACCTATAAATAACAAAATCAGAGAAACTGATTCAGAAACTGAATTAAGTCTCTTATTTTTTCTTTTTTTTTTTTAAGCCTCTATTTTTCCTAGATCTTCCTAGAACTTTAAAATGTGTCAATTTGACCCGTAACATAACAGGAGGGTTAAACAGTTAAATGCACTGATAATGTCTGGTGCAGAACTGTGTGTATTCCTTTTGGAAATACCACATTAACTTGACGGGAGATGTGGAAAAATAAGCTAACCTGCCTCTAAAGTCAAAATAAATAAGAAAATAACTAAAATTCATAATAATTTCCATGTTCCAGAACATGAACAAGGCTGTTAGATGAAAACGCTGCTTGTAGTGAACAGACACTTCATACAAGGGCTCCTTTTTAACATTTAAAGACATTTAAAGTAAAAAGAAAAAAGTTCTAAACTGTGACTATTACTGGAATAGAACTGGAATAAAAGCCAATGATTGCTTAAAAATAAATTATGCAATTAAAAAAAGGCCAAAATAGGCCAATCTCAGCATAAAACACCCCTATTTTTGGTTTTCGAATGAAGTCATGCTTAATAGCCTTAATAACCTTAAACCCTAATGTCTGGTTTCAATAACAGGATTAAATAGGCTAAACTAGAGCTTTTATTATAAGAGGAGCATCATCAGCATTGCAGTTAAGTCCAAGGCTAAACTTAAATTCATGCTCAGAAAACCAAAAATTAGCAATAGGAGATAAAAACCAAGATATAAGCCATTCAGAGACTGTTAGGAAGATCTGCTTTCTCATAAAAAGCTCTTTTCACAAAAATATAAGCTCTGGATTCCAGGCTTTATTGTAGGAGATCTTCACACACCTCACACAGATGATTCCAGAAGTTTTAGAAGAGGTTATCTTGAATAAGGTGTGTTTATCCTTAATTTCTTAAGAGGTCATGATAAAGAATTTTAGACTGCAGATTAAACTAAGTAGTTTAATGTGTAAAAATCTATCAGACTACGTTTGTATCTTAACAGCGCGGCGCAAATAGGAATAAAATCTTGATGATTGACTGTGGTCTAGGTTCATTTCAGTCAGTGGCGCACCTGCATTTCCCACCACTAAGATAGAAACAGGCCAGAATTTTACCTGAACACACCTCACTTCCAAACCACCACACCCATCAGTGTAGATTTATTCCTAAACTCTGACGCTATTTTAACAGCGTGTTACTCGAACTCGAACCCTACACCTAGCCTTAATTTTAACCCTAACTCAGCCATGAATGAACCCTAAAATCTAACCCTAAGCCTAACCTTAACCTAAACCTTTCCTCTAACCCTAACTTAACCATGAATCAACTCTAAAATCCCAAAAAACTGTAATTATAGATAAGATAAGAAAATGTAATTATATGTTAATCGATGGTACAATTAGATCAGTCAGAATTACATGAGATATGTTTGGTCCTGGTAATAAAACTAGTCAGATTTATCTATTTATAATTTGTTTTAGATCTGTAGATCTCATAATATTAGTAGTGACAAAATCCATAGCTGAGATGAATCTAAAATGAGAGTAGAAACTTGCATAAACTGCATTATAGAGATACTGAATTTAGTTAATTTAGTTACTTAGAGTTAAGGCTAATATTACTGATATAATATCATATAAATAGAATGGCTTTCTATAGAACAGTGAAGTTCTTAATTTAACACACAAAAAAAAGAGTGAAAAGAGTACAGAGACTCTACTTTTACAAAAGTGTGAGTCTGAGTAGAAGTCAGAACGCAGTTTAACATTCATTTAAACATTCTGGAAAATGTTAAAAGTAAAAAATTAACCAATAAGATCTGAGAGAAGTTGGCGGTGGAACATTTGTCAGTAGTTTCACAGTTTTTACCAGGTTAAAATTTCGGGAAACTGATTATCTAAGACAATGTATGGAATCGAATTAAAAGTATTTAAGTAAAAGTGCAAGTAATTAATTTTATAAATACTGAAGTACAAAGCTTCCAAATTAGTATTTAAGTCCAATTAAACTAAATAAAATGACTAAAGACCAGGTCACTCTTCTAAAGTTTACTCATTTCCCTCCTACAGGGAAGACCTAATTTCACTCCACAGATCTCAGGTCACTCTCCTAAAGGTTACTCAGTTCACTTTTACAGACATAAGTTCACTTCTAGAGAGCCCTGCTCACTCCTTTAGACCTAAGTTTACTCTGACAGATCTCGGTTCACTACTACACACCAGGTTAAAATGTGCGGAAACTGATTATCTGAGACAATGTATGGAATCTAATTTAAAGTATTTAAGTCGAAGTACAAGTAATTAATTTAATAAATACTAAAATACAAACCTTCCAAATTAGTATTTAAGTGCAATTAATTACAGAAAATGATTAAAGACACTTGAGATTTTTCTGCATGGTATGAAGTTCATAAGAATAAAACAAAATGCAGCAACAACAAATAAAGTGTAGCTTAAAAAACATAAAAAAAAAACCCAAACAATTAAAAGCCCCTTATAAACTATAGACAGGCACCTGCTCTCGGACCCCCGCAGCACAGGGGCTGTGAAACCCGCCGCCGCCGCCGCTGCTGTGGACGTTTACAGTGTGCAGATAAGATGCTCAGAGCTCTCTCACCTGTCAGTGTCCCCGGAACGCTGTCAACCAAACCAAGGGGTCTTTCTGGAGCGGTCCGAGGAGAGAAAAGAGAATAAAACTGGGAAAAAAGTGTGTAAAGCAAAAAAAAAAAGTGTTTAAACTTGTGTGTGTGTGTGAGACAGAGATGAATAGAGATGGAGAGATAGAGAGAGATGGAGAGATAGAGAGTAAGAGGGTTTAATCCAGACTGCAGCAGAGCTCCACTGCCTCCTTTTTAAATATCTGCCAGCTGAGCCGGACACTCCGCTCCCCTCCCTGTTATTGGCTCAATACAAACTTACCGCCCCCTTTACTCCTCACCACACACACACACACACACACCCCGCAGACAAGCTGGGAGCCAAGGAGGAGAGTGTGAGGAGGAGGAGGAGGAGGATGATGAAGGTCTAGAGTGAGAGGAAGAAACAGGCTGCCACTTTATTCAGAGCTTGTCTCACTCTTACAGAGCACAGTTCACTCTCAGATCACTCTTGTAGAGCTCATTCAGATCACTCCTACTCAGTTCACACTTACAGATCTCATTCACAGACATCACTCCTACAGGGGCCAGCTTACTCTTACAGGTCTCAGGTCACTCTTTCAGACCTGTGTTCACTATTATAGATCTCAGTTCACTCCTAAAAGTTCACTCCTACTTACAGTTTATTCCTAGAGAGCCCTGCTCACTCCTACAGACCTAAATTCACTTTTACAGACCTAAGCTCACTCTTATAGACCTCAGTTCACTCCTACAGATCTCAGTTTATTCCTAGAAAGTCCCACTCACTCCTACAGACCTAAGCTCACTCTTATAGACCTCAGTTCACTCCTACAGATCTCAGTTTATTCCTAGAGAGCCCTGCTCACTCCTACAGACCTAAGCTCACTCTTATAGACCTCAGTTCACTACTACAGATCTCAGTTTATTCCTAGAGAGCCCTGCTCCCTCCTACAGACCTAAATTCACTTTTACAGACCTAAGCTCACTCTTATAGACCTCAGTTCACTACTACAGATCTCAGTTTATTCCTAGAAAGTCCCGCTCACTCCTACAGACCTAAGCTCACTCTTATAGACCTCAGTTCACTCCTACAGATCTCAGTTTATTCCTAGAGAGCCCTGCTCACTCCTACAGACCTAAGCTCACTCTTATAGACCTCAGTTCACTACTACAGATCTCAGTTTATTCCTAGAAAGTCCCGCTCACTCCTACAGACCTAAGCTCACTCTTATAGACCTCAGTTCACTACTACAGATCTCAGTTTATTCCTAGAGAGCCCCACTCACTCCTACAGACCTAAGCTCACTCTTATAGATCTCAGTTTGTTCCTAGAGTCCCGCTCACTCCTACAGTCCTAAATTCACTCTTACAGACCTCAGTTCACTCCTACAGATCACAGTTTAC
Organism: Astyanax mexicanus; assembly: GCF_023375975.1. Lineage (NCBI taxonomy): Eukaryota > Metazoa > Chordata > Actinopteri > Characiformes > Acestrorhamphidae > Astyanax > Astyanax mexicanus. The sequence goes on along the minus strand of NC_064421.1, from coordinate 46,451,003 downwards.
TCCTAGAGAGCCCTGCTCACTCCTACAGACCTAAATTCACTCCTACAGACCTAAGCTCACTCTTATAGACCTCAGTTCACTACTACAGATCTCAGTTTATTCCTAGAAAGTCCCGCTCAATCCTACAGTCCTAAATTCACTCTTACAGACCTCAGTTCACTCCTACAAATTTTAATTTGTTCCTAGAGAGTCCCGCTCAATCCTACAGACCTATGTTCCTTTTGACAGATATCAGTTCACATTTCTAAAGTTTACTTTTCATTTTACCCATCTAAATCTTGCAGAGTTCACTCCTACAGATCTCAGTTTACTCATACAGATCTCTGTTCACTATTACAGAATAATTGCCCTAAAAACTAAAGTGATGGATTTCATTTATAACACTATAGCAAGGCATCAATCCCAAATAATGTACAGTTTATAAGACAGATTACACAGACTGTTTATTATGATTTATTATGATATTTTGATGATTAATCAAATAATTTAACGCATTATTTAAATAATGCTTATGAGTGTATAATAATGTATAATGAAGTATAATTTAAATAAAGTGTAACTGGAATCTTTTAGAGATGCACTTTAACAATCCGAAAGGATTGTAAACTGATGCAAAGGAAACAAGTTCATATTCATAAAGAGTTCAGAAATCAATATTTGGTGGATTAACCCTGGTTTTTAATCACAGTTTTTTAAGCATCTTGGCATCATGTTCTCTCCTCCACCAGTCTTACACACTGCTTTTGGATAACTTTATGCTGCTTTACTCCTGGTGCAAAAATTCAAGCAATTCAGTTTGGTGGTTTGATGGCTTGTGATCATCCATCTTCCTCTTGATTATATTCTAGAGTTTTTCAATTTGGTAAAATCAAAGAAACTCATCATTTTTAAGTGCTCTCTTATTTTTCCTCCAGAGCTGTATATATATATTTTATGTAGATTTTACTTTTCCCCTATCAGAGTGGTGTGCACAGAACGTGTTGGGTTATACATAGTATCTTTGTGTTTGATTTAAAACTCAAATATATTCACAAAATTTAAGCAAACTTTGATAAATGTTTGTGATTTAACAAAACGTATCTGTTTCTATATTTAAATCTCTCTCAAATAACCATGTTTGAATGAGTGTTTCAGACTGGGACTGCTTTTAGGCGTAGATTGAGGTATAATACAAAACATCCAATCAGAATACAGCTCATTTGCAAATGGAAATTGTGATGTAAAATAAATTAATACCGCCACACAAAACAAATAAAATGTAGGAAACTTAAGTTATTGCTAAGGGAAATGTATAGTTCAGACTTGTTCATATAAAATATACAGATCTAGTTACATTATATTACATTTATATATTTTCCCCATGTCTTAAAGGATTTTTCGAATCAACTTCAAAGTAAAAATGGAATTCGAGTCATCATCTTCATTCCTAGAAATGAGCCGCCCTGCTGAGGAGAATCCTTCAGCTTAATAAAACACACAGTGCTCCACCTTGTGGTGGACAGAAGAACTTCACGCACATCGTCTCAGATGTTTGGATTAAAAGTAGCTTTTATGAACTTTTTATTCTCAAACAAATCTCTGAGACATATTCATAAACATAGCATACTCACAATTTTAGGATTTTAAGACAGATCAAATATTAAAATTTGTAATACTGTTTCATTCTTACAACACCTCATGAGGTACATCAGTATTTGTTTTTTTACACAAGTTTTCATTAAGGTTCATTACTGTGTAAGACTTTAACCATTAAGCTCAGAAAATACAGAAAATAAATAGAAGGTAAATAAGTCTGATATGTAAAATATGTCCTTCCATCCAGGTCATTAAGACAAACATCCACATCGTCATCCTCCTCCTCCTCATCCTCACAAGCACAGCAAACGAAGATCAGTCACTCTTTACACTTTTCTGCGATCACACTCACACTTGCTAACTTCCAGCTTTTACTTGCAAACTTCATTTTAAGGGAAATCGCTGCTGTCCAATAACAATAATAAACAAAAATAAATAAATGTTTGTCTGCTTTTAGTTTTTTTAAATCATATGAACCCTGTTCCTTATTTTGTACACTGCAAATAAATCTAAAATTCTGGATGAATGACCCAATAAAAATGCACTAAAATTACTTTAAATTACCTTAGAGTGATCTATCTATCTACGATCGGGAGATCACTGGTACAAATCCCGTTCATGCAGCTTGCCATCAGCTGCCAGAGCCCTGAGAGAGCACACAGTTGGTCTTGCTCTCTCTGGGTGGGTACAGTACAGTAGATGGTGCTCTCTCTCTCCCCTCATCACTTCTAGGGTGATGTGGATCAGCACGAGGCTGCATCTGTGAGCTGATGTATCAGAACCGAGTCGCTGCGCTTTCCTCCTAGTGTCCTTTCCTCAGTAATGCTCAAAAAGAGGTGGGGTCTGACTTCACATGTATTGGAGGAGGCATGTGCTAGTCTTCACTCTTCCGGTGTTGGGGAGCATCACTAGTGATAGGGGGAGTCCTAATAAGTGGGTTGGGTAAATTAATAAAATTAATTTAATTTTTAAAAATGTATTAGTTATTATACATTAACTTACATTTTTTAAAAGCTTTCAATTTTAGAGATAAGGTTTCATTTTTATTATTATTATTATTGTACAGCGACGATACCCTCCTTCACATTATACAAGAATTAAATTCTCAATTCCTAGACTCAATACAATGGAACGACAACTGAGCATAGCCTCTGCTCAATTAGTATGAAAAAAATGGCTTAAATCTTTAAAACAGCAGGAATTAAGAACAACAATAAGAGGAAGGAAAAAAAAAGTGAATTTCACCTTGCAAAAAAAAGAGAACAAGAAAATGCAAAAATGCATGAAGCACAAGCTAGGTCTTGAAAAGCTCACCGTTTTAAATCATTTTTAGTCCCCCCCCCCCCCCTCCTCTGTCTTGTTAGCCTAAGAACTGACGTCATGACTAGGACTGAACTTATATATATATTTTTGTTTATAAATGTGAATAAAATCCTAGTCTCTACCCTTAAACAAACAACCATCAATCGTCAACCATCAACCAAGAACTCTCTACCAAATCTCTAAACTCGTCACGAAATAAATTAAGAATAGATGAGATTAACTGGAAATATAAGTTTGAGCTGCGAAGGCAAAAGCTGAAGGCACCAATCTGTCTGTAAATAGTGCAGAAAAAGTAAAAGCTCACAGATTTGTGAAGCACCGCAGTCTTAGACAAACACCTTAACATCTTAACGTCTTAAAGGTCTACAGGTTTGGTAGCTGAGAGCAGTTTCCCCTGCGTCAGTGGGTTTCTGGGTGAACCCCTGTAGTGACTTGTGTCTCTGTCAGATGTTTGAAGCAGGAGAGGCTTTGGAAATTCTGCCTGAGCGCTTTTAGTATGGTGGGCATCAGCTTTTGCTCTTGGTTGAGCCTTTGCCATGGTATTGGTCACATCTCCCAGGGCACAGTGCCTCACAGTGGACTTGTTGGGGGTCATTAGTTTTTGGTGAACAGCAGCTGCGACAGCCTCATCAACAACATCTTTAACCACATTCTGTCCAGAAGATGCCACAATGCCTTGATTTTGATCTTGATCATGAACTTTACTTTGTTGAGTCGTGGCTCCAGTGGACAGACCACATTCTAAACTCAAAGACTTCATGACTGAAGGTCCTCGACTGGTGGCGCACCATCCAGAGCGGTTCTCCTTCCTCTGACCCAGCAGAGAGTTGATCCTCCTGACTGACTGCCGAACTGGAGTGCGCTGGAACTTCAAGGGAGACCGTGACGCTCTGTTTTTAGGCGATTTTAGAGTCATCATGTTAAAGCGCTGGATATGATCAGCCACTTTCATGTGGCGGATTTGAGCCGGACATAGAGGAGGAGGTTCTTGCGGTTTGTCTTCACTTGAAGATTCAGATGTTTCTGCAAGCGACGGCTCTTTAAACTCTGGTATCTGCGAGCTGTTGAGTTCTCTTATTTGCTCTCTTGCAGTAAAGGGTGTAGACTGAACCGTGATGGAGCTGTTGAGTCTAAAAACCACAGGACTTTGGATGTCCAGAGCGTCGATCAGGCGGCTGCTGCTGCAGTTTTCAGAACTTGTTGAGTTGTCTTGAATCAAGGAGCTGCTTTCCTGCTCAACACTTTCAACACTGGTGTTTTTCAGAGATGCAGAACTTCCTGCTTCATACGTCTCAAACAGAGCACTGTCTATGTGCAAAGGAGACAAGGGAACTATCTCAATCTGTCCAAAGGTGACATCAGGATCATCTGCTAAGCGCTGTGTTTTACGTACGGTGGATATAGGTGTATTTTCCAAAGGTACACAAGGCTCAGAAGAAGCAACAGTATCATTAGCATTTTCATCTACTTTCTCTTTAGGCTCCTCCTCTGTTTGATCACCATCAGACGTATGAAAAACACCTACAGACTCATCAACATCTCCTTTAATTCTCAGAAGAGTAGGACCCGTATGAAAGCGCTGCTCCTCAGTGCAGGACTCAGAACTCGCCAGGCTCTCAGAGCTGGTAGCACAGCACAGGCTCTTTGGAAGGTTACCGACTGTAGGTGGTTTGGTGACGACAATGATCGGTTCTGAGCGGTAGGCGGATTTGAGGCAGGAGCTCATTGGCGTGTCGGAGAAAGAGCTCCCCGTGTAGATCTGTGTTCCGCTATCTGGAGTCTCCTTCCTGCAAAAAGAGGTCCCCGGCTCCATAGAGGGACATGGGGTCAGCAGGTTGTCTTCAGACTTACTGATGTACTTTGAGCCTGTGAAAAAAAACGGAAAGGGAATCGTTTAGAATTGCTTTCTTTCACAAAACAGTGGAAAACTGACACATAAAAAACACACATAAATGATGCTGTACATTTTGTAAACTGATCATGCTGGCAATTTATATTTTTTTTAGCTGATAATATAACCAAAATCACAAGACTAATAAAGAAAAAGTTTAAAAAAATAAAGAAAGAGAGAGAGAACTGTTTTACCTAATGAAAAAGTTACTTTTGGTCATCCTTAAAGAGCTATAAGACAAATAAGAGAAATTGAACTTCTATATACACTCATATATATATATATATATATATATATATATATATATATATATATATATATATATATATATATATATATATACAAAAATAATTAGAGCCAAAAGGAGATTTTAGGAAAAAAGGAGATTGAGAAGGAAGATTTTAAAAACAAACAATGTATAAATACAATTTTCAACAAAATTAAAATTAAATTGTATTATTGCATATGATATGATATAGCACATCCCTAACTGAGATTTAAAAATGTTATCAGATTTGTAACAGAAGTCAATGATCCAGAATGTCATGATACTAATAATAATGCACTCCAAATATCTCCATATATCCAGGATTAAGGTAAAACAAATGATACTAGACAGGTATAATCTGCCTCTAGTAGATATATAATGGGAAATTTTAAAAAAGTAGTGATAATTGTGATGTGATAATAAGGGGTGGGTGATATTGCACAATATTTTAGGGCTTAATATCGTTTATCATATTCAAAAATGTTGGCGAAATTATTGCGTACGATATGATATGGCACAACCCTACTCGATATTCTGCAAATATATGAGCGATTCTCCATTACAATTTTTAATTCTTATATAACTTAATTTTTTTTTCTATTTGTAAACAGACAGCACCATATACATGTGATGTGCAAGCCCCCCATTATCTTACATTATGCTTTTATTTTAAAACACGGTGTAAACATAACCTCCTTGTAGTTCAATTAAGCAAAAGTGTAAAATATAAAATTCGCTGCCACATAAAATAGTTATTTTTAGAGATGCAAATGTCTGCAAATGTCTAACTACTGAGATTACTTTTGGCAGATTCTATATGTAAAGACGTACAATCTCAAAATTCCCATTTTAAAAATCGTATGAAAACAGTAATTCGATTTTCAAAAATGGGTTTGTACACCTTTACATTTAGAAGCTGCCAGAGGAAATCTCAGTAGTTAGATAGATATTTGCACCTGTAAAGAACTCTTGTACAACTCTACATAAAGATGCATTTAAGGTACATTAATTCGATTAACCTCACAGCCATATGGTGACCTCATTTCTAACACAATACCAGAAAAATAAAATAAAATAAAATAAAATAAAATAAACACACACACCACTGACCTTTTGATAATATAACCAAAACCACAAAATTTATTTTGGTCATCCTCAAAGAGCTATAAGACAAAAAAAATGTAACTTCTATATACCCTCATCTATATACAACAATAATTAGAGCCAAAAGGAGATTTGAGAAGGAAGATTTTTAGAACTAAATCATACTCTTGGCGAAAACACAGTATTAACAAAATTTTCTTATCCTGTATTAAAACAGTAATTCGATTTTCAAGATGGGTTTGTACATCTTTATGTATAGAAGCTGCCGAAGGGAATCTAAGTAGTTAAATATTTGCATCTGTAAAGAACTCTTTTACAACACTACATAAAGATGCATTTAAGGTACATTAATTTGATTAACCTCACAGCCCTAATGTGACCTCAGTGACCTAATTTCTAACACAATACCAAAAGAATAAAAATAAAATAAAATAAAATAAAACACACACACCACTGACCTGTTGAAGTGCCGTTTCTCAAAACAGCCGGACTAAATGCAGCATCTTTGGTGAAGTGAAAAGTGGTGACGCTCTCTTGTGTTGCTAGACGCCAACCGATGGCCTCTGACCCCTTTGGCACCGGCTGAGAATGTGATAAGACACTCTGTTGGAATAAAGGCACCTTCTTTTTACTACTCTGATCGTTTATAAGAACCAAGTGTTATTAAGTTCTGGAATTACAAGTGCAACTAAAAAAAAAAACAGTAATGACTGAGTTGACAAATGTATATTTATTTTAGAAGAAACACACATTTTACATTTGCAGTAAAATATCAGAACATATTTCTTTGTGGCAAAGACATCCCACACCCAACTTTTCATTCACATATGCAAAAGGTTAAAAGGTTACATGATATATATTAAGTGCTTTTCTTTCTTAAAATATATTTTAATATTGTAAAACATTTTCAGTAGCTATAGGTTACATAAAACTAACATATACTAATCTCTTTTTTTAATCTTTTAAGAAATGCAATGTTAGGTGACTAACATGCAAATTAGTGTTTTAAGGCTTAAAAAGTGATCGTAGTGAAAATTGGCACCCGATTAAAATGTGCTTTCAGACACATTTTTGTTTTGCATAAAGAAAACAAGAAAAATATATATATAAAATTTGAAAGAAGCGCAACCATCTGTTTTTTTTTTCTAACCAAAGACTTAATAAAAATGCACTGTGCTACCTTATTTCCAGTTATAGCCCATTTAGATGCATAACTGTCCTGTTCAGAACAATAAGACATTGTTTAACAGACACTACTTTCTTAAGAAAAGGCAGTCTAGTGTAAATGCACTTTGACACAGTATTTTTTTTCCCCAGTCGTGCAAAACAAAAAAAAAAATGTTTTGGGTTTTTTTTTTTGCCTTATGTGCTGTGTAAATGTGTCCATAGCTCTCAAAATACTTCTCTTTCTGTTTCTTTGCTCATTATCTGCTATCTGCTCAATTCATATGTTTTTTTTAAACCTCCAATTTAACCACACAAGTGCCCATTAGCAAGAGAAGCTTCAGTTAAAAGTGAAATAAATATTAACCACCACTTAATCTTTATCCTCTGCCAGTTTAAAGCTTTCATATTGATCCGAGTACAAGTAATTGTGCTCTGAACAAAATGATCTGTTCTGCTGCCGTCTTAATGCTAAATTGTTAATTGCTACCTTAACATTAGAGCTCTGATGCTTAACAGAGCTCAGCATGGATTGGTCAGCCTGATTTAAACACATTAGACAATGCAGAACGCTGAATAGGATTTATAAATGGTTTCAATTATTTGTGGAAATCATTGTGTGTTCACTTGGTGTGAAATGGTATGAAATAAATCATTAAAATTGCACTGATAAGGGCCTTAAGAAAGCAATTATTCACATTTACTGTGGACATCAGCACAATAAAATCTCCTATTAATATTCCTCCATCAGAACTGGATCATTATCATTGTGTTTTTTAGTACTTATTAGTGATTGAGTGTGCAGACAATAGACTAAATAACACATTTCTGTTGTTTCCATACACAAACAATGCTAAGACGTACCTACAATGCTAAAAAAAAAAAAGAAAATGCACTAGTCCATAATCAACAGATAAGCTTAAAAATAACAGACAAACAGATACACGTCCAAAATATTAAACTGTCTAATATTCCTGTCCTGTGCTGAAGGACTTCCATTAACAAATGAAGGAAAATTACATCCATCAATTACATGAAAGCCATCATGCACAATTGTTCACACAGAGAGACAAACAAACGTGCAAATTTATACAGTACTGAATAAAACAGTGAAGAAGTTGATTAAGGTTGGATTGTGCAGTTTCTCGAGGAAGCAGACTGAGAAGATGGACTTACACAATCTCGACTGGGCTTCCCGAGGCTAAAGCGCAGACGCAAAGACTTTCTGGTCGCCTCTTTTTTTGTCACTCTTGGAGAAAAGCAGCCGGCTTTCCCAGATTCCACTCTATAAAAAAAACAAGACAAAACAAACCATATATCATACACTAATAAACAAGAAAAAATATATTTCAGAATCTATAGTCATCAGCATGCTCAATAAAAATTTAATATATTGAAACTACAGAGACTTGAGTACTTGGAGTACTGCGGAGAAGTAGGGTAATTGTCAGGGAGATATACAGTTGTACAATGAAACTGAAACACCTGGTTTTAGACCACAATGATTTATTGTAGTGACGGACAGTTCCTTGATTTGATCAGCCATGGTTTTACGTTTTTTGGATACAATCCGGGTTAGCACCCGAACATCCCTTTCAGACAGCTTCCTCTTAAAGCGTCCACAGTTAATCCTGTTGCAATCCTTACTGGTGCAATGTGCAATTAATGAAGATTATACATCAGGCTGCTCCAATTTAGCCATGAAATTCTTGTATTTTTTAAATCTCAGTTAGGAGTGTCCCATATCTTATCATATTCAATAGTAACATATAATTTTCATTTTGTTGCAGTATTGTATTATTAAAATATATTTTTTTTAAAACAGAGTTTTGTCATATCCCCCACCCCTACATGGCAGGTTTATGGTTACTTAGGGCTTAGGATTGATATATTTGTGCCAAATAAGCCAAATCCCAAAATTGTTTCTTGACATGACTGTCCCAAACATGGTTCAATATATTACTTAACTGTATGAATGAAAAATAAATGCTGTCTTTTAAAATATGCAGCTTTAATTTAAACAATTCATTTAATCTGAATGTGTGATTCTCAGTTACAATGAAGTTGGGATTTCAGTTATGTAGAGACAAAAATAAATCAAATGTGAAAAAGAATGTAAACTTTAAACCTTTCTTTACTGTCAGAAATCTCTTTTACTTTCAGAAAGTTAATGAAACATACCGATTAACATTTCTGTGGCTCAGTCTTTTGCTCCTTCTTCTTGAAGAGCTTGCAGACAGTCGACTGATTCTCCCCACAGAGGATATTCCACTCCGAGAGGAGTCCAGGGTTCCTGAGGCACTGTGCACTGAAAGAACAACGGAAACATTTATTGTGTGCAATATGAATCTCTATACGAGGTTATCTGGTTCTGGTCTAGATCAGTGACTTTTTTAACCTGTGAAAAGGCCAAAATATTTTTTTTCTATTTTGCAAAGTAAAAAAATAAAAAAATAAATAAATAAATAAATATATAAATAGTTCAGCAAATGAAACTTATAATCTGAAGTTATATAATAAGTTCATTTATTTGCTAAATAAAACATATTTAGGCTGAGAGCACCTACTTAGTCTGTAAAATACAGTGTGTGTGAATAATGATTGTTTTTTGTATTTTTTGGTTACAATTTAGAAAAAAAAAAAAGGTATAATTTGGGTATCTGTTTCGAAAATGTTAAAACAATAAAAACTTTTGTTGTGCTGTAGTTGGTTTTAAAAATATCGTACCTGATCCAGGTGTGGAACCTCCTCCAAACAGAGGATTGGGAAACAGCTCCAGACCGAGATTCTTCTTAAGAGACCTCCGCTTCTTGTTGGAGAATCCGTAACTCTGCCCCGACTCCATGGGAAGTTTGCGCTTGGGCGTTATGATAACTGGCGTGTCAGTGGAAAAAACTACAGGAATAAGAGATAAAAAGCAAAATAAAGAAATAACGCTTTCATTTAAGCTCATCATGAATTTATAACACTGACAGAAAAAGGACTAAACAAGCGAGCATAAATAATATTCTTAACCTTTCCACCCCAGCACACTTTTTAATATATATTATTATATTAAAAATAGTGAACTCTTTCACTTGTAAGAATACTTGTAAAAAGGGTTAACAGAAACTGTCAGTGCAGTACAGTGATGCAGCCATTTTCTGTGGCATGAGGAGATCTTGCAAAACAGTGCAATTAGTAGCAACAATGGGTAAAAAACAGGAAACTATCAGTATTTTTCACAATATAAACCATTTTTGTCAGTTTACACCTCTTTGTCCACATTTAGTATTGGTGAGCACCAAGGAACTCCTTCCACATTGATGCAGGAATGCATAAGCCAGTGATAAAACAGCATTTTCTAAGATGTTAAGCTTTAAAAAAAATATATCAGAGGATCAATGTGCATGAATTTGTCATTTTGAGCCAATCAACTGAGCTGATGTTGCTAAATTAAACAGAGTGTGTTCAGAGGTTTAGCGGACAGTCACAGAAATGTGCAGGATAATCCAATATCAGTCAGTACAATTATCTGATTTTACCATATAGCTGACCAGTGTGCCAGGAAGTGGTGGTTAAGAAACACAAAATAAAAAATAAGATGGAGATATAGTGAAAGGAATGCTGGAATTGTTCAGATATATTCAGACAAATCAGAGAGACGGCTTCACTTACAGACGAGCACAATAAAGGCTGGAATATTTAAGAGCATTTTCACACATGTACCGAATAGTTGGGTCTGGAAATCAAGGAGAATTCTGAGCTTGTTTGAAAAAGGTGATCATTATCGCAGGTTTCTTTTAACACAGCAGTATTTCTTATGATTTGTGTATTGATCACACAATTTCATATCTCGTTTGATGGCATTTTTCCCACACACGGATGTTGCATTCGCCAACAGGCTGTTATTTTCACAGCAATAAGCACTGTGTAATAATAATAATAATAATAATAATAATAATAGAGGAAACATATGTAATATTTTATTTTCCTTCCTTGAAACAGGAAGTAATGAGATGAAATTAACCAATTACACTGCTTCTTGTGCAAAATCAGAAGTCTAGAAAAGGCTCAAGTGTGAAAATACCCCAAGAATTTCCCCAAGCAAGCACAAGCAAAAAGCCAACAATTAGCCATTCATTTCATTCAGCAAGAAAAGCATGTCTACAAGTGAGAAACAGCAGATTGATGCACTGGAAAGATCCATGACTGAATACTACAACTACCATTCATTGGCAAATCTTACAGCAAGCAGATATTTAATACGGAAAGCCTTATTACCTCAACATAAGTATATGCAGCTTAGCTACTGAGGTCAAGTAACCTGCATGCTTTCAGTGATTCTGCAGGCAAGTCTAACCTGAGCTTAACATACACCTACCTGCTCCGTCAGACTGAGGTGTACGAGAGGGAGTTCTACTAGTTTTTAATATACTCAGAGCGCCGTTTACAACATCTGGAACGCAAAACAAAACCACTCATCTGTGAAGGCCTATGTTTTTTAGTATCCCTCTCACAAATACTTTGTCAGGCTACAATTGCATTAAAAACAACACAAAGTACACAAAGAAAAGACTCAAACATCTCTCACCTCCAAAACTGCGCCTGCATCTTTTCACCCCTGAAGGTGTATTTCCATCCTCCGCAGCATCCGCTGGGGAAAATACTCCAGACTCACATCCCAGCATGGCTGGAACTTTGGCGATGAGGAACTCTGGTACCACACCTGGACACATACAGAGCATTTTAGTACTCCTCACATTGGGAACAACAAGAACAAGTTTATTATATTAGAATCATAAGTTACTGTCAAAAATGACTACTTACCCAAGTCTTCAGCATTATCAATAAGGCACTGCACCACGGCAGCTTGAAGTTTTAGTTTCTTCTCTGTACTCGTGCTCATCTTCTCTGTCCCATCTCCACAGTGGAGGAGGTTTGGAGCAAAGATAACAGAAAGGTTGCCACTGTCCATCTTGTTTTCCCCACACCTGGATGAGATAAATAATATAGATAAGCGATACAGTTGTAGCCAGGAGTTTACCTACACTCCTCATAGTGCCCGCTGGCACTTAAGCCCCGATGCAGCCTATTCATTTCAATAGAGAGCCGCCGCATATCGTGGTGCATGCTGGGTTGCGTTGAACGCAGCCTCGCCCTCCAGCAAAAAAAAGTTCAGCAGAGCTTAACTCTATTCAAATTAATCCGGCAGCAGCGCTGCATCGAGACAATCAGGGAAAAGCAGACTGAGACTTCACACACACACACACACACACACACACACACGGGCCTCACACAAACAAAACAGATGCCTTTTTATCACAGAAGAGAAGCTGAAAATAGCAGAATATGGATTTATAGAACTATACAATAATAATTATATGGACAATAATAATAATAATAATAATTGGGAGGATTTCACCCTCTCTTCCAAGGGGAAGGGTTACACTTAAAAAGAAGGGGAAGGGGTAAATGGTGTGACCAGTGGTAAAATAGGATTGGCTCTTTAGGGCATTATATGTCATCAGAAAGCAGGCAAGTGGTGCATAAATGAACTATCACAGCCCTCTGTTTAAAGAGTGAATTTTCATTCAAATTTAAAGAGCTATATACCCTCCACAACACTTCCTCTTATCACTAAAATCTAACAAAGAATCAGGGAACCCTACCCCCCTAAATGTCCACATGCAAAACAGAGGCGTAGTGCTAAGTGGTTGGGCCAAGGGCTGAAATAGAATTGAGCCACTAGCTACACAAATCATTTTGGTTATTCCTTTGGCAGCACATTACGCTGAGATATTTCTAAACGACTGCAAATACCAAAATTACTTGGTTCAAACTACTGGGAGGTGTAGCTGGATGGTCAGGAACAAACCAAGAACCCCTAAGGCATAGGCTTGCTATGCACTAAAAGCTGCTGGAATACCAATGTCACTGTCTGCAGTCAAGCAGGTTTTACATCCACTGAACTGAGAGACCTCTGTCAAAGAAGAAGCACTTAAAGACCATACTATTTTGCATCTGAACACATGGACTAATAAAAGCCTTCTGGTCAGAAGATATACAATGACCAGAAGTATGTTTGCAGGAACAGTGTTCCCACTAGACAATGTTTTGCAAAATGTTAAGCTTGGGGGTGGTAGTATCATGTTTTGGGGCTGTTTATCTGCTTTGTTTGGCAAATAAACTTCAAGCCCTTTTATATCTGACATTTTTACATAAACATATTGAAAACCAGTAAGCCCACAGAACTATTGCAAAATGTAAAAATCTGACTACATGTTTATACAGTATGTCAAATGTGTCATATTTTAAGTAATGCTGCAACTATTGCTTAGCTTGCTATTTGACAAATCATTTTATTATTTTTTGACTATTAGTCAATGATTATTTCTGCCATGCCATCCACTGCTTTTAAATAATATAAAAACAGCTAAATATGGGATTTAAAATCAGCTTTTATTGCCTAAAAGGTGTTTAAAATGTTAAAGAAACCAAAAACATCTTAGCAGCACAGACCATGACTGTCAGAAATTCCTTTTCAGCTTACCTCTGAGAGACTCTGTTCAGAAAGCTGAAAAAGTAGCGCAGAATGTTGACATTGCCATGAGGCAGTACACAGGACAGCAGGATGATGGCCGATGTTCTCTCCTCGGAGGTGGGCAGCTCCTGGGCTTTTAGAAAGGCACTCTGCAGGTCTGTGGGCAGGATTGGCTCAGGCAGCTCCCGGAAAAACTGTTTCAGAAGCCCAGCGATGTCCAGTGGGAGGGCAGTGGACAGACACTCCTCAGCCTGATCCAACTTAGCCTACAGGGTCAAAACAATACAGCCACTGTTCAAACAGGGGTACCAGCCGGGGGGGCTCTCCATGAAAGGTCAGACAAGTCAAGAAAAGTAATCACTCACCCGAATCGCCTTCACTCTAACAATGGAACCAGATTTTCTGAACAGGCCCTCTGTGTCCAAATGAGACATAAGGCATGTACAGGCATCCACAAGGAAGCTACACGAGTTGAGAGAAGTTATAGATGCATTAGTGAAACTGTTTTTTTGTTTAAACATTTTTATATATTTTTTACATTGTATATTATTCATAACATGAATGAGAGGAATTGTGGAAGTGTAGGGAAACCATCAGCTAGGTTTTCTGCACGTTAGAAAATAAATAAATGAATAAATAAATAAAAAGCTTAACATGTTGTCCTATTAAACTGATGTCTTGTGATCTAAACATTTATTTATTATATATTTTAAAAAAGTGTGCACTGTCCTTTTAAGTGTGCTTGTATTCTGTTTGGGAACCAGAATTTATGTTTGTTGTAATAGACATGATAGAAATACATATAAAATAACACTTTATACATGCAGAATTGTCATTTTTTCAATGCAATTAATCTGTTTTATTTAAAGGGAAATGTTCTGCTGTCAAATTTCTGTTTCCAAAGCCAACATAAGAAAAAAAATTTAAGCAATAAAATGTATGGAAGTCAAATTCAATGTCCTGATAAATATTTACTATCATTACAGCACTATAGATTTTAAAGGAAAAAATATGCTTCTTACCAGGGTATATCTCCATAGTCTAGCACATGACAATGTGGCAGACTTTCTAAAGCAACTCCAAAGACCTTTATCTAAAAATAGAAATAAAAATAAAAAACAGATAAATTTATAAGATCAGTTAACTGAAACAGCTTGAGTTTATTCCTGCCCAATGTAGCCTATGCTTTAAACAAGAGGTGCAAATTTTACATGTTATGACAAGTCTACACACGAGAAAAATGTCAAGCCAAGCTAGTTGTTTATGAGCAATGTTTCATAGCTGTAGGGCTTGTCTCTTTTTTTCAACACCATCTCATCAGACACTCAGGTCAGCCAAGTAAATTAACGTTCCTGAAACAGTTTTTAGAAAAACAACATAAAAAAAGTGAACAAGAACTGTTCTGTTCATTTGAAAAGTAACAACACGTGAAATGCACCCGCCAACTTCTGAAATTGAATTACTCAATTTACTTTCAACGGAAAGTAAAAGCGTAAAAGCTGCAGGTCTGCTAAAAATTAACAATATTGCTGTGCTGAAAAACTCCCTGTAACTGATGACCTATAAAAGTCATACATTCCCAATTAAACTGAATGTAACAAACAGTAAACCGCTGGATGAGGACACCTGCAACTGGAAGTCTTATTAACACTGAGGTAGTATAACCATTTTCAAATGCCAAAGTAAAAATCAACTCATTTAAAGCAGTGCAGAGGAGACCATTAAAGTGTCAAGAAATATACATTTGACAAAGACTATAGTTCAGTGTGTAGATTTAAAAGAAGTCATTATCTAATTGCTGCTGCCTGGGCATGCATGCAGGTGACAGTCATGTTATTTTATTACACACTATCATATATTATTAGATATATTATTATATTAATATACTGAGTTTTTTAGTTTTGGTTTGATCAGTGTTGCACTAGTGCATGGAATAATGTACTAATATATCTGTCAAGTTTTCCTATTGCATCAACAATATGCTTTAATATGCATGCTGACCCAACTGTAAATTGTGCAAAACCTCTGTTAATTTGGATAACGTGCAGCAAAGATTTATTTAAAATTGTAATGTGCCAATGTCTTCAAACATTGTGACATATATATGGTAATATACATTTTGGCCATATCGTACAGCACTCATCTCTCATGTGCTTCATACAAGAGCAAATTGTGCAACTTTTTCATTTGCAATGAGACTGGCAACAACAATGACAATGCCCTGATGACTTGCAATACAAATGATTTCAACAAACAAGTTCTCATCATTCTTGTTATGGTGAAACAGTGCGAGTGTGCAAGCATGCAACAAATCACACACACTCCAACCAGTGTTATTAAATACGTTTAAAGTATTGAATAGAACACTAGTGCATTAAAAAATGTAAGTATCATTGAAAAGGTATATTATATAGATGTATTACACACAGATGGATAAATTTTAAGTGCTTATTTCCTTTATTGTTGATGATTATGTCTTACAGCCAATTAAAACCTGAAGTCCTGCTGGAAAATGAAATCTGCATCTCCACAAAAGTTGTCAGTAGCAGAGGAGAGCAGGAATATCTGTAAGATTTTGCTGGAAAAAAAAACTGCACTGTCTTTAGACTTGATAATAAAACACAGTGGATCAACACCAGCAGATGACAGACATGTCTCTCCAAACCATCACTGATTGTGGACTCTTCACACTTCTTTTTAACTGAATTACTAGTAAACTAGCTTTTTAATGTTATTCTAATTTTTTGAGATGCACTAGTAACGTTAACTTACAGATGTATTACACACAGAGGGATCAATTTTAAGTGCTTATTTGGTTTATTGTTGATGAGTATGTCTTACAGCCAATGAAGACCTGAAGAAGTCCTGCTGGAAAATAAAATCTGCATCAACACAAAAGTTGTCAACAGAGGGGAGAATGAATTTCTGTAAGGTTTTGCTGGAAAAAAAACTGCACTGTCTTTAGACCTGATAATAAAACACAGTGGATCAACACCAGCAGATGACAGACATGTCTCTCCAAACAATCACTGATTGTTAACTTTTCACACACCTTTTTAAGTTAACTGAATTGCTAGTAAATTTACAGTTAGATTTTCAATGCACTAGTAACGTTAACTTTGCATTATACAGCATTTGTCTAAAACAAAGCTAAACAGAGAGCTATAACTTACCGAGTTGCCTGCTGTCAGCTTGCTGCTGCTGCTCGTTTTGCTTTTATTCCAGTTTTTAATTTTTATTCCATAGGTTGCACGGAGGTGCTGCACCACAGCCAGGCGCACCACGTTTCTCTCCACCGTTTTCATTCTGCTTTAGTTAGTAAACTTAGCTACAGAAGTTCCTCAGTCCGTGAGAACTGACCAGGAATAACTTTACCCTAAAACAATGGAGCTGAATGGGGACAGACGGTTCCACAGTAGCTACAGATACAGCCGCTCAGGGAACAGCAGTCGGGTCAATAAACAATTAGCTAGCTAGCTAGCGTTAGCTAGGTTTTCTTTTTAAGCTAGCTAAAGAGGTTCTATTAGCTTGGTCCGCGCGATGTTCTTAGCCTAAATTAAAAACTTCAGACATTCAAAAATGAGGTAAAATAAACTCAACTCAGAGTGCGCCTGAAAATAAAATACTGTAATAGCAAACCTAGCCAACAAACTAAGCTAGCTATCAGGCTAATTACCTCAGAGTTACGCTTCTGTTCGTTGACCCACTGTTAGTTAGCTTAGCTAACTTGGCTAACTAAGCTACCTACCGTTACTGTTGTTAGGAATAAAATGAGCGGTTTAAAAGCAGTTCTCTCTAATTCTACCTATCCAACATTTTCACACCACCGAAGTCCAGCCTCTAAAACTGTCCAGAAACCGAATTAAACCCGTATAAACCCGTAAAATCCCTATACAGTAAACATATCCGCTCCCCCTGACTCTCACTCTTCCTGCCCGTCTCCTGTAAACGTCTTTCAAACGGCAGCGCCGCTCCTCTCCTGCGCTCTGATTGGCTACAGCATGTTCAAATTTCTCAGCGCCTGCCTCGCGACTCTCTGCCTCTCTCTCTGATTGGTTAATTCCGGACACGTGACTGGTGAGTGCGTGTATGTGTAGGAATAATAAACAGCAGCAGAGAGTGCGGATGTTTAGCTATTAGTTACAGTAGGAAATATAATAATATACATATATATAACATATAACATTGTCGTTTTATACTATAAACTACAGACAACATTTCTCCCAAATTTCAAATAAAAATATTTTCATTTACAGCATTTATTTGCAAAAAAATTTAAAAATGACTGAAATAACCAAAATGATGCAGAGCTTTCAGACCTGAAATAATGCAAAGAAAACAAGTTCATATTCATAAAAGTTTTAAGAGTTTAGAAATCAATATTTAGTAGAATAACCCTGTTTTTTAATCACAGTTTTTGCTTTTGGATAACTTTATGCCTTTACTCCTGGTGCAAAAATTCAAGCAGTTCGTAAAATAAAAGAAACTCATCATTTTAAGTGGTCTCTTATTTTTTTCAGAGCTGTATAATAATAATAATATAAGCTCTCATTTGTTACATTTCAAATTAACCCCCCCACCCAAAAAAAACATGGTGCATATGTGTACCACATACTCTTTAAAATCTATGTAAAGTTCGTTACTCTGTCCTTTATTTTAATTTGAAAGTTTTTAAGTGACATTCCTTGTGTAAAAGAAGTATATTTAGGAGCATTACAAGTATGTTCAATTAATTAAAGATATACTTATGTAATATACTTCATGAAAATACACATTAAATATACTCTGTATTTCCAAAAAAATGTATAAGCAATAAATAAATATGTATGTTGTGACATTAAATACCGCTTAAAGTACACGTTAATGTAGTTCTTTTTCCAGTGTCGTTAAGGTGTACATAATATTTTCATCAGTACAAAAAGTAATGCAATTAGAATATACTTCAAGTGTGTTAAAATTATATTTAAAGAACACTTACTTAAATCTACGTAAGTTTAGTCATTTTACAAAATCTCAGTACAGTCAGTATAAGTAACCTTTTTCTTAAATTTGGCTCTACACTACACTACTAAGCCCAGAGGAGAAGAGTTTAATAATGAGTCTTTGTTCTTTTTGTCAGGATAGATTAGATAAACATGCTTTCTTCTGAGAGAGAAAGGGTCATCTTTGTAAGATATATATTAGATAAGGAAGTCTGGCCTATTGTAATTCTAAAAAGCCTCTTCACACACTGTGAAATCATCTGTCAGAAAAACCACACCTCACAGCTGCTGGTCTACAGCTAATCAACATTCTCTTATACTGTGTGAAAACTATTAGTTATTCTGTTTTGAAGCATTAGTTTTGTTCTGTTTTAAAGCATTGGTTTTATTCTGTTTTGTTTTTGTTTTTTTGTTTGAGATTTTAAGAGTAATAATCAAAATGTGATGTTAGTTCCAGAAGAATACATAGAATAGAGATAACTTAGTATCTAAAAATAATGAGATTTTGAGTGTCTCAAAATAACATCTCAAAATAAAGATAACATTTTCAAAATAATAAAAATAAATAATGAGGACGTATTTCAAAATATTGACTTAGTATCTAATAATAATGAAAAAAGGCTTAGTATCTCAAAATAATAAAAATAAAGGCTTAGTAACTCAAAATAATACAAAACAATTACTGTCTCACAATAACAACTAAGCATCTCATAATAAGGGCTTAGTATCTCAATATAAGCATTTTTAAATAATGGCTTAGTTTCTCAGAATAGTGAGGGTTTAGTAGCTTAAAGTAAAGATTTAGTACCTGAAAAGAACAACTTATTTTCTTAAAATAAGGGGTTAGTTTAAAAGAAAAAACTAAACTAATGAGATAACAATTTATGCAATAATTAGAATAAAAGGTTTTTATTTTACATGGCATGAGTGGGCTTCCATACTAAAGAGTGCGATAGTGATTCTGCATCCTACAAATCTTACAGTTAAATTACAGTTTGACTATTACTACTGTTCCTGCACTGTCAGCAGTTTCACATTCATGTCTTTTCTCATGCTTGGCTGTATAATTGCAGTAACGTTGCCTCTTTCCTTTTTTTAGTGTTGGAGAGCCGTATGGCCCAGTGACCCCTCTCGGATTTGGCACCTGTGACAGTCCTCCTCGTTTTCCTCACTCAGCAGTTTCTAAACCTATTTCTGTTTCTACAACACGTGTTGGTGCTGCGTGGACAGCTGCCATGTGCTCCTAAACTGCTGCCTATAGCCTTAGAGATTAAACTATGATTTAGATATATTGTTTAAAGTTTGGTCACCCCTGATAATTTTCATGATTTTCCTTTATAAGTCATTAGTTGTTCAGATCAGCAATTTTAGTTAAATATATCATATAGCGGACGAATACAGTGATATTTGAGAAGTAAAATTACGTTTATAGGATTTATAGAAAGTGTTTTTGGGCATTCCAACAAAAAAATGACATCAATATTTAGTAGATCCTCCTTTTGCAGAAATAACAGCCTCTAAACTCTTCCTTTAGCTTCCAGTGATAGTCCAGCTTCTGATTGAAGGTATTTTGGATCATTCTTCTTTACAAAACATCTCCAGTTCAGTCAGGTATGGGTTTGATGATCATGAACAGCCCACTTTAAATCACACCACAGATAATATTCAATAATATTCGGGTCTGGGGACTGAGATGATCTGAGATGATCTGAGATGATCCTTCCAGAATGTTGCACTTGTTCCTCTGCATGAATGCTTTAGTGCTTTAGTAGATTTTAAGCAGTTTTAGGGTGGTTGTCTTGTTTAAAGAATTATTGCACACTTTCTGTAAATCCTATAATCTCAATTTCTTAAATATCACTGTGTTTATCTGATGTATGATACAGCTCTGTGAAAAAAAAATATCCCAAGCCATGAAACCAAGCTGAACTAGTTGATTTTTGCACCAAGGGTGGCGTAAATGAATCCAAAAGCAGTGTGTAAGACTGGTGGAGGAGAATTAAAAACCACGGTTATTCCACCAAATATTGATTTCTGAACTCTTAAAACTTTATAAATATGAACTTGTTTTCTTTGCATTATTTGAGGTCTGAAAGTTCTGCATCTTTTTTTGTTATTTCAGCTATTTCTCATTTTCTGCAAATAAATGCTCTTAATTACAATATTTTTATTTGGAATTTGGGAGAAATATCGTCAGTAGTTTATAGAACAAAACAACAATGTTAATTTTATTGAAACATAAACATATATATTTTTTCAAGAGCTGTATATTTTATATATATTGTCTTGTTCTACCCCAGGATCGGGTGCACCAATTTAGAATCAGTACTTTAGTTTTAAACTGATCTATGGTCTTTATGTTGTGTAAGCTAATGTTTGGAAGCTGTGTGGCTTTAAGCTGTTAACAAAACACAGTTTTAGCGGGTTATCAGTCATGTGAAATAGATATAATACATATAATACAAGTGGTGTCTAACATAAAAACTTGTTTTAATGGAGAAAATAGTAAGAAATGGAATATCAAATATTTTGAAGCATCATGAAGAATTAGTGTCATTAGCAGAACACTGTACCTTTACTGTACGAAACATTTCTTTTTTAGTACGTTTTTTAACTATTTGTCTATAAATATGACTATAATTTACATTCACATTCATGTTTATAATATTTCAGACTGCACAGAAATCATATTTTATCAGCTTAATTACGTTTACCTTTTTATTTCCCTTTCTCTAATAGAGAGAGAGAGAGCGAGAGAGAAAGAGAGCGAGCGAGAAAAAGAAAAAGAGATGGAGAGAAAAAAGAGAGAGACAGTCAGAGAGAGTGAGCGAGAGACAGAAAAAGGGAAAGAGCGAGAAAAAGAGAGAGAGACAGTCAGAGAGAGAGAGCGAGAGCGCGCGCGCGCAATTAAGCGAGCGAGGGAGCGCGAGAGAGAAAAATCGGCCCGGTACGCCAGATTACCAGTCCAACCCTGCTGCTGATGCAGTCATATTTATAGATTTTATTTAGTTGCGTTGATTTATATGTAATTTGCATTAAGGTCTAATTGCTTGGATGAAGTCTGTGTTTGGTTATGGGAGGAGATGCCCAGGGGGTCCTTAATCCCCTCGCCTTGCTTTTTCTGTTTCTCTCTCTCTCTTTCTCTCTCTCTCTGGGTTTTGACCTGTTAAACTACTAATGTCTCTTTTCTAATGTGTCTATTAATTTATGCTTCTTTTATATATCTATTATGCTAAACAAAACAGTAAACTTCAATATATTTTAAATTCTAAACTTTGTCTCAATTGTCATCTTTTCATGTTCTGTTTTATTTAAGTCATGCTGAGGTAAATTATCCTACAACTGACTGAGAAAAAGAGGAGAATAATAATAAGAAGAAAGAATGAAATGAGGTCAGCTGATGTTTTAATGATCCACTTTTATTACAACAGGACATGTATATACATTAAAAGACAGTACAAATGTATGACTGAACGGAGGTTTGCTGGCTTAGAAGCACTTCCTGTGGACAATAGAGGGGCCTGCCTCATCGTACTCCTGCTTGGTGATCCACATCTGCTGGAAGGTGGACAGGGAGGCCAGGATGGAGCCGCCGATCCAGACGGAGTACTTACGCTCAGGGGGAGCAATGATCTGGAGGGGAAGAAGAAGAAATTGGTTGGTGTTGTTTTTGTATATAATATGGATGGAAGATAATCTCTATTATTTATAATTCCCTATATTTCCCTAATTTACCTTGATCTTCATGGTGCTGGGGGCCAGAGCGGTGATCTCCTTCTGCATACGGTCAGCAATACCAGGGTACATGGTGGTACCACCGGAGAGGACGTTGTTGGCGTACAGGTCCTTGCGGATGTCAATGTCGCACTTCATGATGCTGTTGTAGGCAGTCTCATGGATACCAGCAGACTCCATACCTGAGTTCAGTTAAGAACAAGCATGAATCAAAGAGAGATCATGGATTTTATAGAATATATATAACCTATATATGTGTCTGAAACTGGTCAATATTTGAAAAATTATAAAGTGTACAGTGATTTCAGGCTCACCAATGAAGGATGGCTGGAAGAGGGTCTCGGGGCAGCGGAAACGCTCGTTACCAATGGTGATGACCTGACCGTCGGGAAGCTCGTAGCTCTTCTCCAGGGAGGAGGAGGAGGCAGCGGTGGCCATCTCATTCTCGAAGTCCAGAGCCACGTAGCACAGCTTCTCCTTGATGTCACGCACGATCTCACGCTCAGCTGGGAAGAGCAAGTTTCAGAGAACAGGTGTGAAACAGGTGCACACGCTCAACATAACCGGTGGCATCTTGGTATGGTAGATCTTTGGGTACTAGTACTATGGCTTACCAGTTGTGACGAAAGAGTAGCCTCTCTCAGTCAGGATCTTCATCAGGTAGTCAGTCAGATCGCGACCGGCCAGATCCAGACGCATGATGGCGTGGGGGAGAGCGTAACCCTCATAGATGGGGACGTTGTGGGTCACACCATCACCGGAGTCCAGCACAATACCTGCAGGGGGCAGCCTTCAGTCAGACACGTCTCTTGCCATTTCAAAGTTCCCCAGAGTATGTGGCACGTCGTAAACAGACAATGCTGATGACATCAGCCGCCACAGGTGGAGCTTTCACCCCAGCAATTTGTGGATTACCGCTAATCCCCAACAATGCACGGGTCGTTTATCTTGCTGTCTGCCAAATAAACGGCTTCGCCTGTCTAATTGTGCTATGTATAACTCAACAGAGGGACTGTTTTCAATTGCCAGGGAACAATGAGGACCTCATGTTCTTATGGGCGATGACATTTATTTTCCTCAATGGTCTATACCACCAACTTTGTTATAATATACACACACATAAACATATAGCTCCCTTTAACTTTAAAAGAGGCATAAAAGATTGTAGAAGATAGTTAGCTTTGGTTTTCTTTGCATTGCACTGATTTATTGTAGAAATACTGAAAATGAATGAATCAAACAATCAAATCAAATTCTTCTAGTATCTTTAACAATAGCATTAGTGCTATTGCCATAAGGTGTTGGTGTAAATGTATAGGTTTTATTCAGATATAGATATGTTTAAAATAAAAAATAAAAAAAACAATTAAAGATAGCGAAGCTCATACTGACCGGTGGTACGGCCAGAAGCGTACAGGGACAGGACAGCCTGGATAGCCACATACATGGCGGGGACGTTGAAGGTCTCGAACATGATCTGCAAGAGGAGATTAGGTGAGCGTTATTGTTAGTACGGATGAGGTAACACTGCTGAAGCCACTTCGCTCCAAGAATAACGTAACAGAAGAAAAAAGGAATGGAGTGAAGTAGAGTGGAGTAAAGTGGAGGTCTGGGTACCTGGGTCATCTTCTCCCTGTTGGCCTTGGGGTTGAGGGGGGCCTCAGTGAGGAGGGTGGGGTGCTCCTCAGGGGCCACACGGAGCTCGTTGTAGAAGGTGTGGTGCCAAATCTGAAGAGAATTAACATGCATTAGCATTCAACCAGGGTCCAGAGTAACTTTTAGGCTATACAATGTATTGATAGACTTAAAAAATACGTATATGTATAGTGAGCTATAACAATACTTCACCTTCTCCATGTCGTCCCAGTTGGTGATGATGCCGTGCTCAATGGGGTACTTCAGAGTCAGGATACCCCTTTTGCTCTGGGCCTCATCACCGACGTAGCTGTCTTTCTGACCCATACCCACCATCACACCCTGTGAGAGAAGGAGAAATACGGTTAAAGCTGGTCTGTGAGTTTAATCAAACATGAGCAACACACAGTACAAAATAAATGAGCAAAAACACTTCTAAATCTACAATTCTAAACTCTACACTACACTTCACACAACAGTACGTGAGGTATGCCAATTGAACTGTAAGTGAAGTACGTATAAGGCTTATAGTTGAATTATAAGAATAGAATAGTTATTTTTTTTACTTTAAGGTCTTTAGGAAATTACAATATAATAATGAACACATCAAAATGTACATTATAATACGTACATATTAACATACATTGAAAGTGTGTTGTTCAGTATTTCAAGTAATGGAATAGTAGAATATAATTCTTTTCTTTAGTGCATTATAATATACTTAACATTTATGAATATATCTTTTTTTATTTGGTGCTTAATCAACTAGATCTGCAAGTTTGTTTTACAAATCCGATTAGATGATTGCTTTGATAATATCTTTAAAAAATAAGTATGTACATGTAAATGCTGTTTAATATATATTGTATTTTTTATTATAGGTTTATATAGCTACAGATATGAATGAATGGTTATAGACATATATAAAGATATTGATTATAGAGTAATGTTGTTTGATTAAAGTAGATTATTTATCTTTAAAAATTAAAGCATCTTGAAACTAACTTTAGTACTAAGAGTAACTTCCCACCCATATATACATTATACATCGTTGCTGTCCATTAAAAAAAACAAGGATCTCCAAAACTCCAGCTTTACAGGAGAGAGATAAAACCTTTTTAATTTTCAATGGAAGTCAATGTAAAAAGAGTTTATTTCCAGTCATTTTTTAGAATTTCTACTGATCCGTTCGTCAAGAAATTTGGACTCAGTATAAAGGAACTTTTTTGTGTTCAGATTATGTTATAAAGTAAAAATCGAAAAAATGGAGAAACTTCTTAACTATTTAAATCATAAGTATTCTAGAAAATCGTCTTATTGGACTATATAGTTCACCTGGTGGCGGGGCCTTCCAACAATGGAAGGGAAGACAGCACGTGGAGCGTCATCTCCGGCAAATCCAGCCTTGACCAAGCCAGAGCCGTTGTCGCACACAAGGGCGGTGGTCTCTTCGTCGTCACACATGGTTGGTTTCTGGGATGGTCTGGAGTTGGGTGGTGGTGGTGGGGGGGAGAAAAAGACGGCATGATTATGTCAAGAGTGACAGCTCAAGCTCACCATTTGCTCAACAACAACTGGTCAACTGGAAGCATCTGAAAGGTAACTGATACTACCAATGGGTTTTAACAGACTGTGCTCATCTTATCTCTTATATTTGTATGTATACAGCACTAAATTGCAAGACTAAACTCTATCTAACCATTTAACCAATTATCTAGATAATCTAGACCTACCTAAGAATTAGAATTAGAACCTGCCGTATACCCCCACCCTCTCTGAATGTCTTCTCACCCCACCCAAGACTTCCTGAAAGGTTACTGAAACTGTATCTCCGCTGCCAACTGCCACAGGTTTGAAGAAATTGCCTGCCTGTTAACGTAGAGCCAAAAAAGGGGGCACAGTGGAGCCCGTGGGGCTATTTTAGGCCCCCTTCTTCCCCCCTTCTCTGCTGTTCGAAGCCTATATGGGTTCTTCTACTCTTCCTGCCACCCTATCGCAGTTGGGGCCTATCCAGGATCAGTTCAGCTTGCAGCTGCTGCTGCTTCTACATTGCAGCACCTCATTTTACAGCATGGCTCGTTGCCCCTAATTTGTGATGGCTTCATTCATGAGATGCTATGCTATCTACTAAACAAATGTGTACTAAGTACTGTGTAATGACAGTACAGCTCATCCTGTCCCTGATCTTCTTTTTTTTTTCAGTAGGTTCTGATGGTTAGCTAGACTGAAGCAGATGCCAATGACTAGAGTAGAGTTCCAATGACTACAGTAGAGTGCCAATGACTTTAGAGAACAAATCTGCTATACTATTCCTGACCATTCCAATAAATATCCTGCCTTCAAATTCCCTTCCTTTAGTCAAAATTCGCCAACACACAGCAGACCCTCAACCCTTCGTCCACAGGAACCAATAGTAGCATGCACTCACCAGGTTGTATCGCACAAGACTGATGCTTCCACTGGGACAAAGTGGCTGATGGAGGGGCTCCCCTTAAATAAGGCTGGAGCAAAGGGGGTTGGGGTGGAGCATCGAGTTCACAGAAGCCCAAATATGAGCATCGGAGAGAAAAAAAAACAGATAAGAAAGAAGAACCCTCCCGCTGGGTGTCTATCTTGATTCGAGGGAGCAATCGGATCCTTCCAAAACGGAGAAGCTCTTCCTTGGAAATAGCAGCAGCTCCCCCAAGTAATAAAAATCCAACTGCATGCCAAGTGCTTTACTTAGCTTAGCTTAATGTTTGCTAGGGTTAATGGGGCCATCTTGATATGCACAGTGCACGCTTTCACATGCAGATTATAGTGTCTAATAGTGCATTGTAGATTGTATTGTGAGTGCATTGATTCTGAATTCTGAATTATGAACTTAAGACTTATCAACTTTAAGATGAAGATTTTACTAGATTTTACTCTGATACAGTTCAGGATTAGTTGGCTAAGTTTTTAATGAAAAGGAATGTCTCCAAAAATGTGCTTTTATCTTGAAAAAGTGAATTGATTTTTTTGGTTTAACTGTTTTAGATTTAAAAACGAAATATTCTCTATTTATACTCTATATATGGATTTTGCCATTCATGAAGACACTTTAAATAAAATAACTTACAAAAAAAAGTTTAATAGGACAACATTTCTCACAAGAGGGGCAAATGGTCAAAATGTAGTTAGTTAGCTTTTTTTTTGCAGTTTATTTTATTTAATATTTTATATGGCTCTTTTCACATTATCATGGGTCTAAACACCAAACGATCCCAAAAAAACTCCATAAGAGGCATAAAGTAGAAACCTGGAGTCAAACCAAGACTGCAAACAGGAAGTCCCACTGTGGTAAGCACCACATAGTTGAATAAAGGTACAATTCAGATTGTAAACAGCATTACTAGATGATTTCTCCATAAATGGACACTCGTGGAGGCCTGATCCTGAAAAGATAAGGATCTCCACCCTGTTATCAGGGCAGGGCAACGCAAAACGACGATCCCCTCAGTCTATACTAAGTGCTTAAGGAGACAGACATTCAAGACCTTCCACTCTCCAGCCAGACGGGATACTGTATATGTCAGTAGGCCAACATACCGGCATGTGGGCTTCAGCCCTAAACATGGAGAACAGTGTGGACGGAGCGGGAAGGGGACTTGCTGGGGGGTGGGGGGTGGTGTACCCTCTGAGGTCCGTCTCACCTAGCAGCTTCCTGATTGGCCGTGCTGTAGGGGCAGCTAGGTCTTGATTGGCTGAATTCTCTCCTTTTAGGGTCATGGTGTGGAACAGGTGTTGAGGCAGTGCAGAATTGAGTGTGAGAACAGGCTTCCTTATTAGTGTTGACCCTTCCTCCCCCAATTCAGCTCTCCCTAGAAGGACAGTGCAGATTTCTACCATAACTACAGGCTCTAAAGTGATAAGAAAAACACAAACATGAATACATTAATACATGGGCTCCTGTACATGGCCTGTAGACTCTCTGATGAGGCAGCTTACACATTATCTACAGTCTTTTTAACATATTCAAACATAGGAGTGTTTAATATTTCATTATTTAAATGCTGTGAGATTATATGAGGTCGTATAACTAAACACATGAAACATAAAATAAATATTGTCTTTTTAAAATAAACTGCAAAATGTTATTAATAGAAATGAAGGAGTTATATATATATATATATATATATATATATATATATATATATATATATATATATATATATATATATATATATATATATATATATATATATATATATATACAGCATATACAGACAGTAATTACTGTCAAAATCCCTAAAAGAGGGTAGATACAGCTCTGGAAAAAAATAAGAGACCATTTAAAAATGATGTTTTTCCTTGATTTTGCCAAATTGAAAACCTCTGGAATATATATATATATATATATATATCTTCAAGTGGAAGATGGATGATCACAAACCATCAAACCACCAAACTGAACTGCTTGAATTTTTGCACCAGGAGTAAAGCAGCATAAAGTTATCCAAAAGCAGTGTGTAAGACTGGTGGAGGAGAACATGATGACAAGATGCATGAAAAAAACTGTGATTAAAAAAACAGGATTATTCCATCAAATATTGATTTCTGATCTATTAAAACTTTATGAATATGAACTTGTTTATTTTCTTTGCATTATTTGAGGTCTGAAAGCTCTGCTCTGCTTTTTTATTATTTGAGTCATTTCTCATTTTCTGCAAATAAATGCTCTAAATGACAATATGTTTATTTGGAATTTGGGAGAAATGTTGTCTGTAGTTTATAGAATAAAACAACAATGATCATTTTACTCAAATATAAACCTATAAATAGCAAAATCAGAGAAACTGATTCAGAAACTGAAATGGTCTGATCATTTTTCACAGAGCTGTATATATATAAATCTATGTATGTAAGTCCACACTTAAGTTATTCTCTTAACTACAGTACAATAATTAATAACATCAATTTTATAGGCTGTACAATAGAACTCTGTGGAACTCCACAAGGCCAACCCTAACCCCATCTCTATGATGTGTCCTCTCTCAAACTCGATTTACTGGTTTTCAAACTCTTCTCTGAGACACAGAATGCTAACAACATAACAGTATTTTATTGTGAAATGTAGGAAGTATTCTAATAAAATACAGATAAAGTGGTATAAAAAAGGTATAAAGTGGTATAAAAGTGGTATAAAAAACCCTGATCGTTTTTATGATTTTCCTTTATAAAGAATTGGTTGTTCGTATCAGAAAGTTTAGTTAAATATATCATATAGCAGATGAACACAGTGATGTATTTAACTGAAATTGCTGATCCGAACAACCAATGATTTATAAAAGTAAAAGTTTATAAAAAGTTGATAAAGTAAAATCATGAAAATAATCAGGGGTGCCGACACTTTTTCATACCACATCTGTATGGGGTGAATGAAGGGTTGCAAAAAAAAAAAAAAAACATATAATACAATTTATTTAATATACTAAGAACATATTTATGGGCTTAGGGGGGCATAGACATCCGCTTCTATTACCTATTAAGTGACAGAAAGTAATGGTCCTGAGTCTAATTATGGGTTTAATGACTTAAACATATTTCAGGAAGGAATTTAAGCCAATGTAAACTTTTTAAACCTAATAGTTTAAAACATGTATTGACTAATATGTACAGTACATGTCTGGGTTATTCTTTTATGTTTAAATATACCCATATAATACCTAAATGTCTCATGAGAACATACTGTTAACTGAAACTTGCTTGGTGCTGTTTGTCTTGGTGATGATTTCCACCTAGTGTCAGAATGAACTTACTGCGCTTACTTTTTTCCCACGTTGCTCCCTGATCGCAAGGAACATTAAAGAAAAGTATATATATATATTTTTTTTTGTTGCATTACGTCTTTAATAAAAACGGGGCGGTATGCGATTGGGGATCAGCCCCATATACAACTTTAACTCAACATAATCATTTTTACACTTTTCAGTGAAAAAATGATTATGCATTTTTTTTTTTTTTTTTTAAAGTAATTGGGTTAAAATGGCAAACCATGTCTAATGCCACTTGATTCTACTACTGAAAAACAATTTATATTGATATTTTTGTGGGCATTTTATTTATCAATTTTTTTGCAAAGATATTCTTAGTGAACCCTTTATGACATACGTTATATGTTTTGGGGAGAAAATAATCACATCACTATAATTATTTGAACCACTGCTTTATCTTGAAAAAAAGTGATCTATATTATGTTTCCCAAAGACAACCAATGAAAAATACATGTTTTTTAGTAAGCTTACAAGAACTTGAGTTTATACTAAGAACAAAAACAGCCAAATATACTTATTAACATATTACTGCAAAGAATATTGAATGGTTTTGATATAATATAATTTTCTCTCTCATCAGTACTTAGTGCTTACAATAAAATATAATAAATATATAATTCACATATTTATATATATTTTTTACCTAATATATATAAAAAATCTTAATTCATATGTGATACAATATAACAAATAAAATATATCGTAAATTTTTCGCGCTGAGCTGCGGGGGGCGGGTTTTGGGGGCGTGGTTTCGGGGGGCAGCGCTGTGCGTGGTTACGTCACGGCTGCGACGCGCTGACATGGCGCTGTGCTGAGCGTGGCTGTGTGTGAGAGGGTGTTATGGTGGTGTTGGAGAGTCTGAGCTGTGAATAAGTTGAGTTTGAGCGGAATGTCTGTGTTCCCCGCGGTCTCTCTCTCCTCCCGTGTGAGCGGAGAGCTCAGTATATGGATATAGAGGTGTGGAGCGGGTGTTTCAGCGGAGAGTTTAGAGGAGGAGCGGGAGGAGAGATATGAGTTCTGTGCAGCAGAATGATGATGAGCTCTGCTCCTGACTCTCCTCCTCCTGTTCCTGAAGATTACTCCCTCCAGCAGGAGAACGAGCTCCAGGCCCTCGCCTCCATATTCGCGGAGGATTTTCAGGATATCCGGCTTAAACATCCCTGGAAGGTGCGAAGCAGCAAGTCTCCTAGTGTTAGCTTTAGCTTTAGCTTATGTTAACCCATGATTAATACTGGAGGCTAAAGTTAACTAGCAAGCTAACTGCTAGCTCGTACAGTTCTCTGTACTTCATGCACTGATTCCCTGATTTACATACGTTCCTCCTCCAATTCCAGGTGAAACGCCCCCCGGAAGTCTACCTGAGCTTAAGACCCAAAGGGCTGAGTTATGGCCAAGAGTGTCACGTGACTGTGGACTTGGAGGTTAAATGTCCACCAACATACCCTGATGTGTAAGTGTCCACTAAAGAATTGTGTGGTCCAATGGTCTATCAGCTGCCGGAGCCCTGAGAGAGCACGATTGGCATTGCACTCTCTGGGTGGGTACAGTAGATGTACAGTATAATACAGTAGATCACTCCTAGGGTGATGTGGATCAGCACAAGGCTGCGTCTGTGAGCTGATGTATCAGAACCGAGTCGCTGCGCTTTCCTCCGAGCGTTAGCGTTGTGATGCTATTTGGCAATGCTGCATCAGCAGCAGTTCAAAATGAGGCGGAGTCTGACTTGACTTGTATGTATCGGAGGAGGCATGTGCTAGTCTTCACCCTCCTGGTATTAGGGCATACACTTGATTCAATAGGCCTTTCTCTCGCTTCCGGGGTCGACATTTCCGGTCTAGACATTTCTGTGTAAACTCAGTTCCGTTTGGAGCGTTCGTTCTTCCGCCATGGCGCAAGTGAGTAGTAAGTGTTTTTGCAGCGTACCACTGTGCTCTAATTCCAAGCAAAAACAGCCTTATTTGAGTTTCCACTCATTTCCAGCTGAGGAGGAACTCAGAAAGAAGTGGGTGATAGCCATTAGAAGGAGTGAGGGGCCGAATTTCAAAATTCTTAGGAACAGCACGCATGTGTGTAGCGCTCATTTTGAGCCGCAGGACATCTACGTTACACCAAAGGGCAAGACGTGGCTGAAGAAAGGTGCGATACCGCGTCGTTTTAGCTGGACTCGGCCAGCCAGGCAGTCTGTGTACAGCAGAGTGAATTCCCGTCTCGGAGATTCTGCTCGTTTGGACGAGGAGGGCGCGATAGGGGAGCAGGCTGTCGGTGTGCTGGAAGAAGAGGGAGACGGGAGCGCGGCTGTGCGGGACCACGACTACGTGACTCGGCCGACTCCCGGCGAGTAGCTAACTACCTAGCTAGCAAGCTAGTAACACTGCTCTATAAAACATTGTACTTTAAACAAGATAAACTAAAGAAGTACAGTGTTATCAGGAAAAAAACATGCATGTAAAGTCTGATTCAGCTAGCATGATAACAGCTGTTCTGTCTAAAATAGACAGAAGCTTGTAGCTAGCTAGCTACGGTCCATTTTATATAGAACAGCTGTTATCAAGCTAGCTTAAAGTGCAATGTTTTCCTCACCTTTTTCTCTTAATATTAAGATATTCCCTTTTTTCTTACTCTTATAACCTAATTTACATTAGATGGCTACGTTTTTTTATTTGTTTACATTATTTCTTGGCCACTTTATTTCTTCATTTATAGCAACTGTGCTTTTGGGTTTGTGGGTCACATACACTAGGAACCCTATCCTTCACCTTAGGTAAACCTTACCTCTGTGTTAAAGTAGAATAAGATGAAGAATAGTAGTTATGTTTACTGCTGAACTGAACAAACAAAGAACTGCAACAGCAGAAGAAAATCATGGGGTGTAGTTTAGTACCATAGATTAAGGGTTTTATTAAGAAGGATGTAATCTAGCAAAATACTGCTACTAAAATATACCCCAGAACATTTAGAAACAACCACTGTAGTCCGCATCCATTTTAATTTCACTTTAATTAGCTTAATCCTGTACTTCATATGTGTATTTAAAAAAACATGACTTTCCATTCATCCATGCGTGTCCCTCAAGACTGGCACTAGGAACCATCCGTGAAGGCAAGCGGCTGCTAAACAGGTGTGTGTTGGCAGAGTCCATAAAACTCAACAGGGTATCAGACTCTAATAATAACTAGTAAATCTATTTGGGGAAGTTAAGATGGTTTAGCGAACTGCAGTGCTGTAACCGTGAGATAGCTGAACCGTGAGATAGCTGAACCGTGAGCTTGGACCTCTAGCTTGTGTGGTTCCTCGCTTTTCTTTAAGGACCGGTAGCACCGAGCCCTAACACGGATCTCCTTCTCTACAACATTGGACACTAAACACACAATATCATAAGACAGGCACTTATAACAGTACACTATATGCTTTATTTAACAATAGAATTAACAAACAGTTTGATAAAGGCTTAAATGATAGAATGTTAAGTGAGCACCGAGCTAAGAAGCTAGCTAGGCAGGCTAGTTAACTTGGCTAACCTAAACTACAGAACTGCATCCATTTACCTTCATAATCAAAAATAAATTGCTCGAAAAAGAACTTGTATCCTTTATCGAGTTTGGCTCGTTTGGTCCTCGACAGCTCCTCGACAGTTCTGGTCACATCATCCTGCCTAAAGCGGGGAAGTTCAGCCAAAGACGAGGAATAATAAAAGCCATCCATTTTCCTAGCGGTGCTGCAAACCGGAAATACGCTTACACATCACCTCGCCCGGAACTTGACCCCTCCTCCTTGCGTGAAAGAGGTCTATTAAACAGGACTAATTACTGAGTCTGTAATGAAATGTCAAGTGATAAAATCCTCAATATGCTAAAAAAAATCACAATATTCTAAAATATTATACTTATTTTGTTTGTTTTTATGTAAACTAGGCCCCCAGAGTTTGAGCTGAAAAATGCCAAAGGTCTCTCCAATGATAAGCTTCAGAAACTTCAGTCTGAGCTTACCAAACAGGCCTTGGAAAGATGTGGTGAGGTGAGTTGTTTACACTGAACAATAGAAGCACAGCTTTCATATCAGAGGTGTGTCATATCATATTGTAATCAATATACAGACCACTTAAAAATGATGGGTTTCTTTGATTTTACCAAATTGAAAACCTCTGGAATATAATCAAGAGGAAGATGGATGATCACAAGCCATCAAACCACCAAACTGAACTGCTTGATTTTTTGCACCAAGGAGTAAAGCAGCATAACGTTATCCAAAAGCAGTGTGTAAGACTGGTGGAGGAGAACATGATGCCAAGATGCATGATTAAAAACTGTGAATAAAAACCAGGTTTATTCCACCAAATATTGATTTCTGAACTTTTAAAACTTAATGAATATAAACTTGTTTTCTTTGCCTTATTTGAGATCTGAAAGCTCTGCATCATTTAAATTTTTTTCTGCAAATAAACGCTCTAAATTACAATATGTTTATCAGGAATGTGGGAGAAATGTTGTCTGTAGTTTATAGAATAAAACAAAAATGTTATTTTTACTCAAACATAAACCTATAAATAGCAAAAACAGAGAAACTGATTCAGAAAGGGTCTCTTAATTTTTTTCAGAGCTGTATATTATCAGTAATATCATGATTTCAAGAAATACATTTTGTGGTCATAGAAGTATTTTGTCTTGAAATCAGTCTCACCCCTAGTGGTCAGTGTCTTTGTTTTATAATAGCTCCAAACACATTTAAATCAAGTGATTATGGAAGAACAAATAGAATCGATGTTCTTTATTACATATTTTAACAATATTAACATTTCTCTCTCTTTCTCTCTCTCTCTCTCTCTCTCTCTCTCTCTCTCTCTCTCTCTCTTTCTTTCTTTCTTTCTCTCTCATCCTCTCCCGTTTCTAGGTGATGATCTACGAGCTTGCAGACTTTGTGCAGAGTTTTCTGACGGAACACAACGTTCCTCCGTCTCGCTCCTTCCATGAGGAGATGCTGAAGAACCAGCAGAGACAGCAGGAGAAACTGGCTCTTGAGGAGCAGCAGAGGATCGACCAGCGGCGCCGGCAGGAGGAGCAGATGGTACCTTATCACCCCGTGACAGCTGGCCTCTTTTAAAAGATTCATTAAACATCCATTATGGATTTATTATACGCACAACACTCTATTGAAGAGCTCAGTAAATATTAAAGCGGAACTATAGCAGGAGGGTGGGCAGTGAAGGGGTCAGCATTAAGCACAGTTTGTGGAATTTTCTGCTTTAACAGGTGAGCAGAATCAGGTGTGATAGAGTAGAAAAAGCACAAAATTGGACTGGAATTGTCCACCTCTTTACTAAGCCCTAAACTAATGAAGCCCCAAAATAATATCACAATGTTTCAGGGTATTTTTTGTGATAATGATATTCTTGGCAATATTTTAAGAATATGCAACTTTAACAAAATAATAATAATAATAATAATAATAATAAAAAAAAAAGTAGTTTATCTATTTTAGTATTTTTTGCACTATAAGGCACACCGGTTTATAAGGTGTATTAAGATGGTTACCACTAGTAAATGGCGCCCGACAGCGCTACACTAAGGAACCCTGAGTATTTCAGTAAGTCATGACTATATTAGCGGTTCGTCCCATTTAGCTTGTTTTAATTTGGTCAACGTTTTAATAAGGAATATGCCTTATAGTGCGTAAAATTTGGTAAAATTTAGGGATGCACTGATGTGGGAATTCTGGGCAGATGCCAATATCCGAAATTACACATGTATATATGTGTCGATGCTGATATACACATTTGTAGTTTGTAGTACACAAAAATATATTTTTTCAGTATACAATAAAGGTCAAGTAATGGTTTAAAATATTAATTAAATTACCCTATGCTTATGAAGAAAAGAAGGAATTAACGTCCAATACCAGTATAATTCCAGTATAATCAGCGTGCATCCCTAATAAAATAATAAAAATTAATAATGAATCAAAAATGAACACAAAGGTAACAATAAAAATTCTTCATATTGCATGCATTCATATTTAGTGCATGCATGTAAACTGTAATTACAGTAAATAGCAAAACAAATACAATGCTTTCTACAATATTGCTACTATCACAATATGGAGTTTTTATGTTTTGTGTTTGGTATCGCAATGAAACTCATGAAATGCTAGCATATGTTAGCCTAAAATACCCCTTTATTCCACAGAAACTGGCTTAACTCCACCACCTGTTTCCCTGTTGCATATTGTATATAGTAATTCTACAGCAGCAGTGTAAACACAGCTTTAACCAAGCCAGGCTCTAGTTGCAGAATTAAAATTTCTGTACTTTGTCTCGCTGTGTTGATCTTCTAATGAATGTTGTAATTTGTCAACAGCAAAATGAGATACTCGCTGAAATCCAGAGGCGAGAAGAGGAGAGGCGAGAGGAGAAGAGGAAGAAAGAAATGGCCAAGCTGGTACGACTTCTGTTTTTATGTGTTTTTACATACTTTACAACTGAATGAAATGTTTGAATGATTACATTTGATCAGAATCTGTGGTTCTGAATGGGATATTTTACTAAAAAAGGTTAAAATAAAGGCATCTTGAGCGACAGATGCTGTTTATATTACTAGATAATTACTACAGGTTAAACTAAGGTCATCTCTGCTGCTGCTCCATCCTAAGTTGTTTTCATTCTAAAACCCAATTTCTGCATCTAAAACCTCAACTTCTGCATTGATCATACACCGTAGCCTATGCATATCCAGCGAGAGTTTGCTGCACAGCGGATTGTGTTTATACTACTGCGTGCGTGTATCAGCGGCTTTGCGTTGCTCTGCAGTTTAAACTGCGAAAGCGAAAATATTTTGTCGAGAACACAAGGCTCGGTAGGCAGCAGCAGCTGTAGTCACATTTCCAGAAAGGTGCTTATCGTAGGTTATTTATACTTCTGCGTAGGTTACATTTACATTTACATTTATGGTATTTAGCAGATGCCCTTATCCAGAGCAACTTACAACAGTGCTTCAAAGTTACTTAAGATATCCAAAGCTAGTTTGTAGACTAGGATCAAGAGATACATAGAGCTTAATCATGTTAAGAACACGCAGAAATTGGCAGTATAGGCACCGAGGATTTCCTGAGTTCGTGAAAAGTGCAGCACATTTATTAGCATTTATTGTGAAAGCAGCAACATAAACCTCTAATCTCTCCCGACTGCAGGAGCGCGTGGTGCAGCCGGTTGTGGGAAGCCCAACTCTGAGCAGTGCTGCTTCCCCTGGACCTCCCATGGAGTCTGCAGACAACAGGAAGAGTTCAACAAACAGGCGTCGGACCACCTCCAACAGCAGACACAGGTGAGGATATTAAACCCCCCTTATCTCTTCACACTACTGTTTATAGCAGCGGTTAATTTAAGAAGCAAATGGCCTGGTGATACAACTGTGTTGAAATGTAGCAGTGAACTAAACACGTACTGTAATTTATAATTTATACATACAGTAAAATCAACCTTTTTACATAAGGCCAGTTAAGTTAAGATTAAAGTTTCGTGCATTAGAAATGAAAATAAATATAAATAACAAATATTTTTCCTGTATTTTTTGCTTGTAAACGGGTTAGATTTGTCCTTAACGCAACAGGAGGGTTAAGTAGCAGCATTTAAAAAAAAGGTAATCATAATTATATCCATGATTTAGTCACAGAATATTGTTGTGATTTATTACAATACTTTTTTTAAAGGGAATAATACAAATCTTTCTAACATAGATTACTTTATTCACATTTAAATACCGATTATCAGGAGCATGGTTCTGAGGAAAAAAGGTGTTATTGATCATGAATAATCAAAGAATTCTACTGTGATTAATTTGATACTTTTTTTTTTTTTGTTCTGCTCGTCAGGCGAGACACTTACAGTGAAGAAAGTCCATGTCTTCATGAAGCCCTGCACTTCAGTAACAGTGCTGTGGGAGAGGTTCTCGTTCACAGAGGGAAGTGCATAGGTAGGATTTCTTATTTAATCTCTTATACATCCATGATTCACTTGAAACAGTGACCATAGTGATAATTAACTAAAGCTTTAAATGAAAGTCACTGTGGAGTTTTGTTGATAGGTTTGTTCTATATCTGTGTGTCTGAGGTGAGAGTGAGAGACTGGGCCGGAGTGTGTATCATGCTCTCAATGCCACATCTGGAGAGTTTGCTGTTGTGTACGAGTGGATCCTTCGCTGGAGCAAAAAGATTGGGAAGTTCTTCACCAGCCAGGAGACGGAGAAGATCGAGAAATGCAAAAAACAGGTATGTCCAGGTTACCCATATACTAGTGCATCTTAGAAAATTACAATATCTTTAAAAATCCATTTTATTTAAGTGATTCAGCTCAAAATGTGAAACTCGTATATTACCAGGCCTGCTTCGAACCCCAGCTAGCACTGCTGGAGCAGTATTAGCATTACCCGCTAAGCGCTACCCATTCGGCTGTTTAGAGTTCAGTATTATCGGCCTGTAGTCTGTTGCTAACCCCAGCTAGCACTGCTGTACCAGTATTAGCATTACTAGCTAAGCGCTAGCCATTTGGCCGTACAGAGGTGAGTATTATCGGCCTGTAGCCTGTGTGTTTTCTGTGTTAAACCAAGGTACCGCTAGCTAATATTCGTTCTTGTTTACTGGGACACTCAGGGTTTTTCAGTGTAGCGCTTTTGGACGGCAGTTAGGCGGCATTAGCGGTTAGATGCTAATACTAATGCTAATGCTTCAGCCTTAGTGGTAATCTGTAAATTTATGCTAACTCTAAATAAACTGAAGTTCTTTACTCACCAAAATAAGCAGATTTCAAAAACATTGGTGTATATTAATATCTAATATAATCTAAGCTAGTCTGCCTTATAATTCAGTGTGTGTGTTTAAACATTGATATTTATTGTATGTTGATGGGGAGCTTTATAATCCGGTGCGCCTTATAATACGATAAATACGGTATATAGATGTATTACACACAAAGGGGGCTATTTTAAGAGTTTATTTATTTTATTTTATTTTTTTTATTGGCTTACAGCCAATGAAAAGCCAAAAATCAGTGTCTCAGAAATTTGAATATTATACTTTTAGCCGTGTGGTCAGTGTGCCAACTCCTGCTGGAAAATGAAATCTGCATCTCCATAAAAGTGACTATTCCATCTAAGAAATGTGAGGCCAGTCCTAGTACCCAGCTATTCACATAGTGGTGCAAAAATGTTGTGCAACATTCATCCAGATTCTTCCTTTCTTTTGGCTGTTCCTTCCAGATTCACGGAGCTGAGAGTGAGCTGAACTCCCTGCTGAAGCTGCAGCACCCCAATCTGGTGCACTACCAGGCCCTAAGCTGCACTGAGCGTGAGGACTGCCTGGTGGTGAATCTCCTGGCTGAGTACGTCCCCGGGTGCAGCCTGGCCCACAGCCTCTCCACCAGCACTCCAGTGCCTGTAGACGAGCTGCGTCACCACGCCACCCAGCTGCTCTCCGCCCTCGACTACCTCCACTCCAACTCTGTGGTCCACAAGCAGCTCGGCGCCTCCTCCGTGCTCCTGGACTCCCAGGGTAACGTCAGGCTGATGGACTACAGCTTGGCTAAACGGTTAGCTGAGGTGTGCAGGGAGGACGTTTTTGAGCAGGCTCACGTGCGCTTCAGCGAGGACACTCTGCCCACGCGGACGGGCAAGAAAGGGGACATCTGGAGCCTGGGGCTTCTTATTCTCGCACTTAGCCAAGGACGAGAGGTCCACGAGTACCCGGTTACTGTTCCCTCCGGCCTGCCTGCTGACCTGCAGGACTTCCTAAAAAAGTAAGTACTAAAGTGCACCAGATTATTAATAAATGTCTATTATCTGGTCTATTTTCCTACATAAGGTGCACTGGATTATAAAAGGCACATTATGTGACACTAGTAAGGAACAGTGGTGTCACCATATTTCCTTTCTAATTTAGCAGGGCTCACTGCTCACCTCTCACCGGGTTAACTCAAAGCTAAGCTAAGTAAACAAATCTGTAATTCTTAAAAAAAAGATATCAAATAAGTGCTGGATGTTAATCTACACAGATTTCTCTCCTGAAAACTGTTTATTTAGGTGAGTAAATCCCATCAGTTTATTTACAATAAGCTTAGATTTCCAGATTTCCTCTAAGGCTGGGTGCAGCAGGTGTAAACACGAGGCAACCGCCTCAGACAGCCTGTCCAAAGCTGTGCACCTCAGTTTTGCGCAGATATTTCCAGTTACAGCTGAATCCATGCTTTTAATCCCAGAAAAAAACGCTTTTATTTATGTTTTTAAATAATCAATTTAAATGCTTAAGTATCGTTGTTTTGCTGTTTTGAGTTTTTGAGTGCTTAGCTGACTGTAAGGCGCTGACTCAGCTCCCGGTTGGTCCACATCTCTGGCGTGAGACAGCGCGCGGGTGGGGGCGGGGCGTGTTACGTCACGGGTCCTGCAATGTGTATTATTGCGATATATATCGCAGAAAACTAATACAATGCGATGTAAAGTTTTTCCAATATCATGCACCCCTTAAAACCCTGACAGCTGTAGTTGCTTTTCGGTTAGGCAATTTTTTTATAGTCTAGTATTCATGTTGGTGTATCCTTTACCTGGATATACTCGAAGCTTTATTTCAGCAGAAGATGAAATAGTATTATAGACGGCTGTACCCAGCTGTTGGGAGGAAGTGGCAAGGTGTAGGAGGCTGAATCGTTACCTAACACCATAACAGGAAGAATACATCCTGTATGTGTTCATCGTCTCAAATACAGTAATGTCACTGTTTAAAATAAACCAAAACAAAATAAAATAAATAGCTTCAGTAGGGATGGTGTTCTCTGGTGAATGCCACACCAGCAGTGCTCTGGATCAACAGCAGACTGGTTGCTCTATAAATAAAGAGAAATCTCTAGAACTTTCTGTATCAGTGCTGCCAGGATGTGCTCTGCTGCACTGCCTGTTTCTCTGTAAGGCAAAGTTTGGACCTACCTGTGTGTTTACTTTTGCATTGGCAGGAATTATAGTTTGTTTTTAAAGTTAATGTAGATTAGGCTGTAGAGTGTGTGACCCTGTTTCACTATGTGTTTGCACTGGCATGTATTTGTGCATATATTCTGCTCTGGGCTGGAACAGACCATAGATAAACAAGACAATTTCAGAATATTTTATGGCATTTTGCGATAATGAAATTCTTGATGGGGGAGAAAAAAAAAAAAAAAAAAAAATATATATATATATATATATATATATATTTTTTTTTTTTATATATATTTTTTTAAGAACGCACTTTTTATTGCACATATGATATGATATGGTACACCCCTACTGAGATATAAAAAAATTTCAAGACGTTTATCAGATTTTTAACGGAATTTATTGATCCAGAATGTCATGATGATAATAATAATAATCATACACTCCAAATATCTCCATATATCCAGGATTAAATAAAATAAATGATACTGGACAGATACAATCTGTTTATAGTAGATATATAATAGGAAATGAGAACAGTGTGAATTTTTATTTTATATTAATTTTATTTCTTTTGCTAAACCAGAAAAAAAAAAAAAGTAGTACCCTGATGAGGTGGCACGATATTTCAGGGTGTAATATCATTGCCGCATATGAAATTCATGTTTAAATTTTATTTAAAATTCTATCTTTTTCTATCTATTTTGCTCTATAACTGGGACTGTTGTGAAAGCAGTGTGTGTATGATCATGTCTTACCTTTTGTAGGTGTGTTTGTCTTAACGATGCTGAGCGCTGGACCACGCAGCAGCTGCTGGACCACTCCTTCCTCCGACCACCTTCACCAAAGAGCCTTCCTCCCTGCCAGGAGCCCAGTCCAGAAGGTCTCTCTCTCTCTCTCTATATATATATATATATATATATATATATATATATATAAAACTCACACACACACTGTTCACACCTGAAACTACCCTGCAGAGGTAGTGCAGCTTACGTTTAGGTGCGCTTAATAAATTACGGTATTTGTAAGAACGATTATAATGTTTTTAACTTTAAAGTTTTTAAAGTTATAATGGTTATAACTTGGACAGTATCAATAAACAATTACTAATGTTTTTTTTCCTCACAGACTTGGGTGTGGATTTTGCGTCTACGGTTATTCCACAGGCCCATCTCCTCGGGGGCCCTTTCAGTACAGTGGTGCCGAAACAGTTCTCCCGTTACTTCTCTGAGTTTGAGGAGCTGCAGCTTCTGGGGAAAGGAGCTTTTGGAGCCGTCATCAAGGTGATCAATCATCTGATCTGCTGCTGTATTGATTTACTGTGGGGAGTAATAATATATTTATATATATTTATATTTTTTGTGTGTTTGATGTTCAGGTGCAGAATAAGTTGGATGGCTGTTACTACGCTGTGAAGCGGATTCAGGTAAATCCAGGAAGTAAGCAGTTCCGCCGTATTAAAGGGGAAGTGACCCTCCTCTCTCGCCTCAACCACGAGAACATTGTCCGCTACTACAACGCCTGGATCGAGCGGCACGAGACCCCCTCCACCGGAGTGCTGAGCAGCGACAGCTCTGAGCC
This sequence comes from Astyanax mexicanus, assembly GCF_023375975.1. Lineage (NCBI taxonomy): Eukaryota > Metazoa > Chordata > Actinopteri > Characiformes > Acestrorhamphidae > Astyanax > Astyanax mexicanus. The sequence continues at coordinate 46,408,481 of NC_064421.1, read as the reverse complement.
TCCCAGCACTCCCGAGCGTCCGCCCGCCCGACGCCGCGTCAACGAGCTGGGGCTCCTCGACAACGTGGAGGACGACGCCCCCCCACCGGCTCTGGCCAGCTCGGTGGAGTGGAGCACGTCTCTGGAGAGATCGTCCAGCGCCAAGTGCAAGACTGCTGACTCCAGTGACGATGATGATGATGATGATGATGATGATGACGACGATGAGGAGGCAGATGTGTTTTGTCCATCTTTCCTGTGAGCTTTTTTTTTGTGCATGTTTTTTTTTATTTATTATTTTTTTTATATATAACCTGTTAGGTGTGTGTGGTTTTATAATCTGTTAAAAAAAATATTAGAAATATTAGTTAATTAGTTAATAATAGGGGCTGCACGATATATCATTTAATCATCGTCATCGTGATGTGCGCATGGGCAATAGTCACATCACAGGCCGTCTGATGTCACTTAAGGCAAATAAATCAAACATGTTATGTTGCAAAGTTTTGATTCTTGACATAAGAAGAAGTAGATACACAGCGCTGTCTCTGTGTCTGTGTGAGTGACAGGCTGGTGCTGCCTGAGAAGCTGCAGGGAGGGGCATGGCCTCCATCCACTTGGTTGGGCATGTGTGGAAAGCTGTGCTCCTCAGTCCAGCACAGTTTTGCCGTGCAGATATTTCCAGTTACAGCTGAATTCACGTTTTTAATCCCAGAACAATGCTCTTATTTACCTTTTAAAAAGCCATTAAATGTCTAATTAAGGGCTGATTAGTGTTGTTTTGCTGTTTTTCTCTGGTTTTGAGTTGAGCTTGTCAGCTCTTGATTGGTCCAGACGCGAGATACGAGAGCGCATGGGTGGGGGCGGGGCTGGTGACGTCATGGGCCCTGCATATATATATATATAGTATTGAAAATGTAATAATTTTGCAATATTGTGCAGCTCTAGTACAATCTAGTACAGAGAGCATGGCCAACTATGCTCTCTCAGGGCTCCGGCAGTTAGTGCTGATGGCAAGCTGCATGACCAGGATTTGAACCTCTCAAACATAGGGGCAGCGCTTAAGTCCTAAAACACCTGGAGCCCTGTAGATAAAGCATTATTAACAAGTTGTAATGAGTTCTAACCACATTCAAAATTTCTTAAATGTTTTTTTAATTTGTGAATTGCGGTCATGCTGTTATTATTGAGCTGATTGTTTTTTTTTTTAACAACAGTCCCTCGAACAGCGACTCAGAAAGTGACATTATCTTCGACAACGGCGACGCCAGCAAGGACAGTGTTGTGCAGGTCAGTAAGTCTTTATTAACTTTTACTGTGGAATTCTTCTTTTTTTTCTGATTGTTGGTAATTAAGTTATATTTTTCATGTGATATATTTCAGTATATTTGTGTGTGTATCTGTATTGTACAGGATGAATTAATGAAAAAGAAAGCAGTGGACACAGCAGAGAGCACTGACTCTGAAAAGCCTCCCCTTATTGCACATTATCTGTATATACAGGTAAGTGGATGCAGGTATATAATTCAGTGAGCTAGGCACTGTTTTAGGAGCAAATCTGTTTTTTGATGTATATACAGTACCAGTCAAAAGTTTGGACACACCTTAGTTCAGTGTTTTTTAATTATTTTAAAATGTTCTGCATTGTAGATTAATATTAATGTCATCCAAACTATGAAGAAAAACATGGAATTATTTAATAGAAAATGAAAGTGCTAAATCAACCAGAATATGTTTATTTTAGATTATTGCTTAGATAGAACCAGTTTTGAACATCTCTGCTGGATTTTCTCAGTCAGCTTTATGAAGTAGAGTCACCTGGAATTCAGGCTTTGAGTTAACAGCTGTGCTGAACTCATCAAGAGTTAATTACATGAATTTCTTGTCTCTTAATGTAAAGTTTAAGAGCATCAGTTAGAGTTAGAGTTAGAGGTAGAGTTACAGGTATACAGTGAATAGTGAATATTTGAGTATTGTTCTAATCCAGATTATGAGAAGCAAGAACTACTCAACTAAATAAAGGGAAAAAAAAATACTTTAAGAATTTTGAAAAATTGCAAAGTGCAAAGACCATCAAAACATTATGATGAAATTGGCACTCATCAGGGAAAGAAGACTAAAAGTTTATCAGAGTTACCAGCCTCAGTAATCGCAAGCTAACATCACAGATGAGAGCATCTAAAAGCTTCTTCACAGAGTATTTTGGTTTGTTTTTAACACTTTTAAGTTACTACATGATTCCTTATGTGTTCCTTCATAGTCTGGATCACTTCAGTATTAATTTGCATTGTAAAAATGAGAAGGTGTGACCATACGTTTGACTGATACTGTGGATAAATAGTTTTAAAAAACACAGTACAGTACTCTGTATAAACAGTTGACATTAGGACATTTATAAAGTTTCCGCATGAACCTCTTATCTGCGTGCTTTGTCTGTACAGATGGAATACTGTGAAAAAAGCACTTTAAGAGACACAATTGATCAAGGCCTTCACCGGGACTGCAGTCGCCTCTGGAGACTCTTCAGAGAGATACTGGATGGCATTGCGTACATTCATGAACAGGTACTGTGAGTCTCTGAAAGCAGCACATGCTAGCCGTGGTTAGCACCAGGCTACAGGCCTATAATACTCACTTCTGAATGGCAAAAAAGCTAGTGCTTAGCTCGGTTAGCGGCTAATGCTAATACTACCTGTTTACCGTGTTAAAACAAGCTTGTAGCCCTTAGCTTGAAGCTAATATCGCCCTGGCTTACCGGAACATTTAAGGGTTTCTCAGTGTAGCGCTGTCGGATGGCATTAGCTGCTAACCACAGCTACTGCTAGCCACTAATGCTTATGCTAGCCACCCAGTAGTGAAACCTGCTGAATAAGAAGAAAAACGTGGCATCACCCCTCTTCCTTACTAGTGTCTCATAATGTGCCTTATAATCCTGTGCACATTATGTATGAAAATAGACCAGAAAATAGACGATTATTGATAGTGCACCTTTTAATTTTGTGCGCCTTACAGAGTGAAAAAGAACAACCAGCAGTAGCGACAGGCAATTTTGACACAGCGCAGCAGATCCACAAGGCTGGGTTCACCTTCAGCGCGGGGGCGGGGCAGATTACAGCGGAAGTTGGGGTCAAACTTGGTGGCGTAATAAATTTGCGTTGAAAAAATAACACTTTTTGATTCCAAACTAATCACATGATTAGTACAAAAAAATGGACAGTCCTAGTTAAAAGCCTTACTGCAGCATTTTGCACCAAGTGTAGCTTAGCAACCAACGAATGACCAGCACCGATGTATAGTGAATTACAATAATCAAGCTTTGTTAAAATAAATGTAAGAATTACTCTCTCAAACTAAGTCAGATCAAGATAAAAACTTAACTTTGGATAGCTGTCTGTCTTAGTTGGTAGAAACTGGATTTAACTACTGCCTTTATCCTTTATTTACTGCCTTTATTGCCAAGATTCTTGCACCTTAACAATACATAAATTGGGTCATTTAAGTAGAAATGCCTGCAAATATCATGTATGTATTTATTTATTTATTTATTTACCTCCTCCCTTCTCTCTGTCTTCTCAGGGAATGATCCACAGGGACCTGAAACCCGTCAACATCTTCCTGGACTCTCATGATCATGTGAAGATCGGAGACTTTGGATTGGCTACCGACCACCCAGCTACTGCGGTACTACAGGAACTACGCTGTTATATGTTTTCTAATGTACACCTTCAAGACGTTTGTTTTAAAAACATGCATGTGCATGTGTCTCTTTCCTTACAGGCCTCAGAAAAGCTGGAGATCGATGATAATAACTCAGCTCTGGTCTTAAAATCAGACCCAACAGGTAAACCCAAATCAAATAAGTAACTTTTTAACTCTCTAACTCGGGCGGCACGGTGGCGCGGTGGGTAGCACTTCCACCTCACAGCAAGACGGCCTGGGTTCGATTCCCGGCTGGGGCGTCCCGGGTCTTTCTGTGTGGAGTTTGCACGTTCTCCCTGTGTCTGCGTGGGTTTCCCCCGGGTTCTCCGGTTTCCTCCCACAGTCCAAAGACGGCACGTTCAGGCTGATTGGGACTTGATTGAAATTGCCCCTTAGGTGTGAGTGTGTGAGTGAATGTGTCTGTGTGTCTGTCTGTCTGTGTCTGTCTGCCTTGCGATGGCTTAGATCGTAGAACCTTGTGAGTAGACAGTACCTTTCCTGCCGCGAAATAGCCGCCGAGCTGATGTGGCGTTAAACTCGACTACCCAACCCAACCCAACTCTCTAACTCTTTTTTTCGTTCGTGTTTTGCTTATAAACTCGTGGATAGTGTGTGTTTTGTACACAATTAATTTTTGTCTTTCTTTTTTTTTTATTTTTATTATTATTAATTTTTTTTCGTCCTAATCAGGCAACATGACGGGAATGGTTGGCACTGCGCTGTATGTCAGCCCAGAGGTCCAAGGAAATACCAAAGCCACCTACAATCAGGTTAAATTCAATTTACTCCTCATTTCTATTTCATTTTTATGGTATTTTAACAGGTTATCGTGTGTTTTTTAGAGTTTCTTCTGCAAATGATAGTTTATAATGTATTATTCATTATTATAATGTATTTTTTTAGAAAGTGGATCTGTTCAGCTTGGGCATCATCCTGTTTGAAATGTCCTACCGGCCAATGGCTACAGCTTCTGAGCGCATAACTGTCCTGAGCCAGCTCCGAAAGGTCAGTTTATACAGGCTTATTTTTTTCACAGAACACGCTTTGCAATACGTAATATCAGTTTAAATAAGTTCTGTCAAAAGTGCAGATTAAAAATGTTTGATGTTTTATGCTTAATATACAACTCTGGAAAAATCAGTGTGTAAGACTGGTGGAGGAGAACATGATGCCAAGATGCATAAAAAAACTGATTAAAAACTTGGGTTATTCCACCAAATATTGATTTCTGAACTCTTAAAACTTGAATTATGAATATGAACTTGTTTTCTTTGTATTATTTGAGGTCTGAAAGCTCTGCATCTTTTTTTTTGTTATTTCAGCCATTTCTCATTTTCTGCAAATAAATGCTCTAAATTACAATAATAATATTTTTATTGTAATTTGGGAGAAATGTTTTTCGTAGTTCATCAGAGAAATAAGAGAAACTGAATTAGAAACTGATCTGGTCTCTTAATTTTTCCAGAGCTGTATATTCATAAGTAGAAAGCCACATTTTATACATTGATGGTAGTAAGTTTAAAATTTATTTTGTTTTAAAAGAGAAAGAAGAAAAGTAGCCCTATCTGTGTGAATTTTTAGGTAACTGTTTAAATACTAAATACTAATACTAAATGTTACAAAAATGTCAAATTAGTGTACACCAAAAACCTTCCTGGTCTCTATATAGACAGATACGTATAAACAATATTTTTCGCTTAATAAATGATTTAAACGTTACACATGTATGAAAAGAAACAAGATTGAGATCGAGAAGATACAGCAAAATAAACCCACCCTACTGTATACAGTGCTTTGTAAATACATTCTCCTCACTGGACTGTCAATAAAATACTCATCTTGATCCCTAAAAAAGTACCAACAACCCCAAGGCCTTGAAAGAGGTCATATAGGTTATTAACAAAAAAAAAAAGAAAAATAAATAATTATATAAAACTATTTAAATAAACAAATCCATTGATTTACTATTAGAGGTCTTCTGGTAGCATAGTAACCTGTAAAATAACTGTATAGACTTTTTAAGGCTTCTTATTCTCTTTTTTTCAGGAGTCCATCGACTTCCCTGAGGATTTTGGTGACTATGAGAGTGGAGCACAAGTGAGTTTTCTTTTTTTCTTTTTTTTTTTTTTTTTCCACACAGATCTACTTTATGTAATCTGCAACATAAACTTTTTCCATTTAATTGTGCTTACATGTAAAACTTTTGGTGAAGTTTACAAGCCAACTCACATTGTTTAGTTTAGTTTCAATATGCAATTGATGCAAAGCTGTGAAAAAACTGCTCTGGCCGTTTAGTATTCATATTTAAAGCTGATGTCTGTAAGTTTTGGGATTTGGGGGATTTAGGTTCCTCTCTGGTGAGAGTGGGTAATTGGAGAGAGAGAGAGAGAGAGAGAGCTCAGTCAGAAACTTCACTCCTTCGTTTCTTTGGTTTTGCTATGAATGAATGAACTACTGAGCTCTGAGTTTCCTCTTCTGAAGTCTCCATTGCTCCACCAGCCGCTCGTGTTCAGTAAAACTGAGCCTGATCCTCTTTTAGGGGCTGTACGTGTGACGTAAGTACGTAAAGACGCGCGACGTGGCCAGAAGAATTGCAGTACATTTGGCGATTACTGGGCACTTAATGCTGTTATGAAGCCACAACCGCACAAACGATGGGCAGTGTTTTAGTTTAGGCCTTATTTGTAAAAGTAGAGTGTTTGAAAGGCCCGTTTTGAAATAACATGGTTGTTGAACTTAATATAAACTTAATAATTATTTCTGAAATGCTCTCTATATTCTCTGTTTTTTTGTGCGTATAGAAGAAAGTTATTTGCTGGTTGCTGAACCACGACCCCGCCCGGCGGCCCACAGCGGTGGAGCTTCTGAAGAGCGACCTCCTCCCGCCTCCTCAGATGGAGGAGTCCGAGCTGCACGAGGTGTTACAGCACACTATGGCCAACGTCATGGGCAAGGCTTACCGCACCATGGTCAACCAGCTGTTCTCCCAGAACCCCTCCCACGTCATGGACTACACCTACGATATAGACATGCACAAGGTAGCGTGAGCTACTGTATCTGTATCTGTATCTAACTCTGCAGAAATCTCTCAGCAGGTCTATAGATCTATAGGCTGCTGTCTAATATGTTCAGTTAAGGGTTTGTGGTTTTAGGCCACATTTATGCAAACATTTTTACTTTTACAAACACGTTTTTGTATAGTTCAAATTGTCGCTTATTATCGTTATCGTCCAAATTACAATATACGACTTTAACTCACGCATTTTTAAATAATGCAAAACATTGCTTATTTTTGCTATCGTCCAAATTGCAATATAAAACTTTTACAAACACTTTTTTAATAATGCAAATGATCACTTATTATTATCGTCCAAATTACAATATAAGACTTTTACAAACACGTTTTTGTATAAAGCAAATTATCGCTTATTTTCGCTATCGTCCAAGTTGCAATATAAAACGTACACATTTTTTATCAATGCAAATTATCGCTTATTATCATTATCATCTCATTTACAATATAAATCTTTTACAAACACGTTTTTAAAAAAATGCAAATTATTGCTGATTATCATTATCGTCTAAATTACAATACAAGACTTTTACAAACACGTTTTTGAATAATGCAAATTATCGCTTATTTTTTGCTATCGTCCAATTTGCAATATAAAACTGTTACAAACACTTTTTTAATAATGCAAATTATCGCTTATTATTATTATCGTGCAAATTACAATATAAGACCTTTACAAACACATGTTTGAGTAATGCAAATTATTGCTTATTATAGTTATCGTCTAAATAACAATATAAGACTTTAACTCACACCTTTTTAATAATGCAAATTATCACTGATTATAGTTATCGTCTAAAATACAATATAAGACTTTTACAAACACTTTTTTTATCAATGCAAATTATCGCTTATTTTCGCTATCGTCTAAATTACAATATAGGACTTTTACAAACATATTTTGAATAATACAAATGCAAATTATCGTTTATTTTCGTTATCGTCCAAATTTTAGAAATTATTAAGATATTTATTTATTATTATCCAGACCTCACTAACATTTAGTGTGGCTGAATGCAGTCAAATCCTCACAGGAATGCTCCAAAATCTAGTAGAAAGAGAGACTTATTTTAATACCTTTTGATTTTTGGAGTAAACCAGTTTCCAGTTTATTATGACTGGATCAAAAGCTTCCTGTTTTTTTTCCTCCAATAAATCATTGTTTGTAGCTACAGGCAGATTAAAGTTCTGCAATAGAAATGTGGTCATGCATGAGATCTCAAGTCTATGAGATCAGACTCATTTATTTGCGCATTGTTTCTTACTCACCCCTAGATGTCACTGTAATCCTGCACAATATTAACCCAGTTCTACTGTCGTCTATCCTCCTCATCTGGTCTACGTGTTACCAGATGTGTTTACTGAACTCTAGCACTGCCTCTCCTCACCCTGCCAATGATTTGTGTTTCTCCAGGGCAGTTTCAACATCAGCAGCGCCAAACTGCAGCAGTACGTGTACGAGACCATCACCAGAGTCTTCAGAAAACACGGTGAGTGATTCCCACTGTGAGCTAAAGTGGGGTTTGGATCACCTGCACACTAAACCCCTTTCATTTAAGTGTATTAGATCATCACACTCCTACACCTTCTACAAACGCCTTATAAAACACAATATAAATGTAATTTCACAGTGTACAATTATTCACAATATTTATTTGTCTGATTACACTTTACTGAGAGTCCTAAAAAGTTTGAATGCAAAGAAAAAAAGCTTTATGTAGCATTTCAAACTATATACAGCATATTATCTCAGGATTTATTGTAATTTTAAAATAATTGGAAACCTCTGGAATATAATCAAGAGGAAGATGGATGATCACAAGCCATCAAACCACCAAACTGAACTGCTTGAATTTTTGCACCAGGAGTAAAGCAGCATAAAGTTATCCAAAAGCAGTGTGTAAGACTGGTGGAGGAGAACATGATGCCAAGATGCATGATTAAAAACTGTGATTAAAAACTAAGGTTATTCCACCAAATATTGATTTCTGAACTCTTAAAACTTTAAGAATATGAACTTGTTTTCTTTGCATTATTTGAGGTCTGACAGCTCTGCGTCTTTTTTGTTTTTTTTCAGACATTTTTCTGCAAATAAATGCTTTAAATTTCAATATTGGTGAACTGTGAACAATATTAATTTTAGCCAAACAAACCTGTAAATAGTATGGTGCTGGAGCAGCATAAGCATGAGCCTCTAACCGTGCTATGCTCTAGCTCTTTTGCCGTTTAGTGGTGAGCATATCAGCCTGTAGCCTGCTGCTAACCCCATCTAGCACTGTTAAGGCAGCATTAGCATTAGCCTCTAGAGGTGAGGGGTGAGCATATTGGCCTGTAGCCTGCGGCTAACCCTGGCTAGCTGGAGCAGCATTAGCATCAGTTGCTTACCGTGCTAAGCACTAGTTTTTTTTTCAACCTGTAGCCTACTGCTAACCCCAGCTAGCACTGCTGGAGCAGTATTAGCATTCGCATGAGCCGCTAACAACACTAAGCTATAGCTCTTTCACCGTTTAGATAGAAACCGGGTCAGTGAGTCTTTTTTTTTTAAAGCTTTAAAATTCATGTATTATAAAATATATATAATATATTTGGAGACCAAATTTAATCGAGTTGAGCAAATGTTTAAGCATATAAGCTTACATTACTGGTACTTATGAGACTCGAGACTGCAGCAGCATTAGCATTAGTCGCTAACCACGCTAAGTGCTAGCTCTTTTGATGTTCAGAGGTGAGCCTATCGGATTGTAGCCTGCTGCTAGCCCTGGCTAGCACTGCAGGAGCAGTATTAGCATTAGCATGAGCTGCTAACCACGCTAAACTCTAGCTCTTTTGTTGTTTAAATATAAACAGGGTCAGTGAGTCTTTTTTTAAAGCCTTAAATTTCATACATCATGAAATCAAATATTTGGAGACCAAATTCAATTGAGTTGAGCAAATGTTTAAGCATATTAGTTTACACTACTGGTACGTTTGAGGCTCGCTCTATATAGCTCTCCATAGCATGTAGCAATGAGTATTACTCCACAGGGCGTTCAGACCGTGGGGTACTTGTCTGTAAGTTATTAGGCCTCAAGTGTAAATGGAGGACATGTGAGGGAAATGCCACTGTCTGTTTCCAGTTGCCGAGGGGTCAGAGACGGAGAAAAGGCCTGTTTTTGTTGCTCGATGCTTTTTATGGGCTCAATAAAAGAGAGTTAAAAAGAGCTCTGGAATTGCTTTTGTTTATGGTGAATTATACAGCTAGTGCATTGAGGAGATTGGAATGTATGGTGTGTGTATCCTGTCACGACAGACGGTTGCTGTTCCTGTTGGTCTGAGGCCATTAGGTTTGACTGTGGGATGTTTTGTATCTCTGGCAAAACCTCGTATTTGTTCTGTGTTTGTTCAGCTTTACATGCTGTGCTCGTACCCTGTGTACCTCCATCTGCCGTGGGTTGGGTTACCCCGCGTGTTATGACGAGAGGGAATTGGGATTTGGACGCTCGGCTCACCTTTCCGTCCTAGATTGGTGTTCTAGGAAGTCATGGGAAGGGTTGCCAGTTTTAACAGGATGTCCTCATCGTTGTGTTAAATTTAGGAACGGTTTAGGAAGTACATTGCTCCTAAATTACTGTATTTTTGGCTCTTAAAATCCTTTAATTTTCCCAAAAATCATCAGTGTGCTTTATAATCCGGTGTTTCTTATGTATGAATTCTATCAGTCAGGTATTAAGGAGCAGTTTAAAGCCAGGATTTACAGTTAGCATTAGCGTCTAACCTCTCTAAGCGCAAGCTATTTTGCTGGTGGAGCAGCATTAGCATTAGCGCTAAGCACTAGCTCGTTCGCCGTTCAGAGGCAAGTGTATCAGACTGTAGTCTGTGTGAGAGATTAACATATTAAAACATGCTACATGGGTTGGGCCGCTATCTAATATTGCCATGGGTGTTAATGTAGAGCTGTCCTCTAATACATGAAGTGAAGTCAGCTCCGCCTCTTTTTGAACAGCTGCTGATAGCTGTAGCATTGCCGAGTAGCATCACAGCACAGCGCTAACGCTCGGAGGAAAGCACAGCGACTCGGTTCTGATACATAAGCTCACAGGTTTCAGCCTTGTGCTGATCCACATCACCCTAGGAGTGATTAGGGGAAAGAATAGAGGGCCATCTACTGTACTGTACCCACCCAGAGAGAGAAAGCAAGGCCAATTGTGCTCTCTCAGGGCTCCGGCAGCTGATGCCAAGCTGCTGGATGGGATTTGAACCAGCGATCTCCCGATCATAGTTTACTGAACCACTCTTACTCCCACCTTGTCCTCAATGAGCAGTTGATGTTTGCTGAAATGTCCAGATATTGTACAAGATGTGCAAAAAAAAGGATTGTTTTTGTTTTATACTACAGCACCCAACCTCTGTCTTTGACCACTCTCTCCTGTACAGGTGCAGTAAGACTACAGACTCCACTGTTTCTGCCCAGGAACAGGAAGTTGTATGAGGGCTGTGAACTGGCCTGCTTTATGGACCACAGTGGTATGTTGGTCACCCTGCCCTATGACCTGCGGGTGAGTCCACAATCTGTGTTAATCAAAGACAAAGACAACATAAATATCTCCTGAGGTCATTGTTAGACACTAGGGGTGTGCCATATCGTTTAGTACCCAATAATATTGGCAACATTTTTCAATATTTTTAATGATATTGCACGATATTTCAGGTATATAATATCACCCACCCCTAATTATCACATCAGGGTACTACTTTTTTCCTGTTTTAAAAAAAGAAAAATTCACCCTGTTCTCATTTCCCATTATATATATATATATATTATATATCTACTAGAGACAGATTATATCTGTCAAGTATCATTTATTTTACTTTAATCCTGGATATATGGAGATATTTGGAGTGCATTATTCTTATTATTAGTATCATGACATTCTGGATCATTGACTTCTGTTACAAATCTGATAAAATATTATCTTATATTTTTTAATATCTCAGTTAGGGGTGTGCCATATATCATATCATATGCAATAATAAAAAAAAAAAGTAATTTTCATTTTGTTGCAGTAGTGTATTCTTGAAATATATATATATATATATATATATTATTTATTATTTTTTTTTAATTCAGAGTTTTGTCATATCAACCATGATATATCATGATATTATTTTAGGACCATATCGCCCACCCCATTAGACACCATCATATTTATATTTGTAAATTGGTGCCTTAATATTTCTGAATAAATTTGTTACTAAGGGTGCTTTTACAAAATCTCAAAATTCTAAATTTACATATTTGACGCAACAATTCTTCAATTTTACGTCACATTTTAAGAAATGTAGACAATTCTAAAGCGTTTTTAACTTAAACCTTCTATTCCCACAAAGAGGCCCCTATTGTAGGGCAATTGTTGCCTGTTTAAACACTGAAATGTTTGGGTACACTGGATAAGCACGGTGTTCTTTCCAGTACAGGGACTCCCAGTCTGCAGGGCAGTAAAATAACCCTCTACGTAATACCATATTATCAGTTTTCCAGTCTGAGAGGGGCTGTAATTACTGAAACAGTACGTTCAGTTTTATCTACAATTTGTCTTTCCTTTATACACCAGTCCAAAGTGTTGCTTGACAGAATTGTGACTTGACTACTTATGAGTGCTGATCTAGAATCTGCTGATCTACACTGTAAACCCATACGTGGTTTGAACTCAAAGCTAGCTGAACGTTTGTGGGCACATAAACTGTACTATTCAAACTGAGATCTTTGAGTTGAATCAACTTATAATATCTGAGTTTAGTCTGTTTTGCCATTAACAGCTTCTTTTTCATTGGCTTCTGTCACAATCTATTTGCATACTGGGTGTGTCCAACAGTTTCTGACTAACACTCACCATCAGTGTGTAGTCACTCCCCCTGGGCTATCTTACAAATAAATCAAGTTTTCCTTTAGTTGTAATAACTTGATGTTTTAATTTATGCTAACTCAAGTTTTTATTCTCCATTGCTTAACTTTTTTAAGGCAATCGGAAGTAAATTTAACTCAAAAAATTTGAGCAAACCGGCTGCCTTAAAAAAAGTTAAGTAACTCAACTTATCCGGTCTTACAGTATGACAAAAATAAAAAAGTTCAATCAACTTTCCCTTTAGTTGTTATAACTTGAAGTTTTCTTTACCCATTACTTAACTTTTTTAAGGCAACCGGTTTCCTTAAATTTTTTTTAAGTAAATTCAACGTATCTGGGCTTACAGTGCCAAATCTGTTCTGTTTTTATCTTATTTATTTCTAAATTTTTTATACGTCAGCTCACAGGCATCACTCTAGGAGTGATGAGGGTACAGAGGCCAATTGTGCTCTTGGCAAGCTTGGCCAATTGGCAAGCTGCATGACTGGGATTCGAATCAATGATCTCCTGATTATAGTTACATTGCTTTAGACCGTTGGACCAGTCGAAGCCCTAGAAGTTCAGAAGTAAATTAAATTATTTTCCACTCCAACTTCAACTCCAAGATCAGCTCTACTAGTTTGACGAGCTTTGTGAAGGATTTTTCATATGTCTCAATCCTTTTATTCTCCTTAAAACCTGATTTATGTGTTTTAACCTTTACCAGCATACTTGTAGCTGGATTTTAGAAAATGGGGTGGGTTCACTCTGAATCCTCTGAGGTGGTCTGTGGGTATCGTGCCACGATTTAATGCATAATTAGGGAAACCCCATGAGCAATTTTGGATTAATTTGATGTAATACTTTATATAATTAGCTTCAGTGTAGTTTGTGAACGTGATTAATGAGATGAGTGGCTACTCCACTGCACTCTATTGTAGTTCAAGTTTAAAGTGAAGCACCAGCAGATTCTGATCCTGCTCTAAATTTTCACACATAATATGGCCTTGTCATTTACATTTACTAAGACCTGCTGCTTTGATCTGATTAATCATGGAGTAAATACACTTATTATATATATTTTTTAGGACAATTTAATAATGGGTGTAATATATTTCTAAGGGTGGGCGATATGGCTCTAAAATAATATCACGATATTTCAGGGTATTTTTGCGATAACGATATACTTGGCGATATAGGAAAACTAAAATAATTCATTCATTTCAGGACTATAGTATAATAGTATAACAGTATAATCATAATGTGGCAAAATAAAGAATATAGCATAAAATAATATAATGCAGCAAATAATATTGCAGAATATTTAGTGCATGAATATAAACTGCAAACTAAAACAATTATACAATAAATACACCTAAAGCTTCACAGTGAATAATAGACTACTTTTAAGACAGAACAGCCCTATTATCACGATATGGATTTTTAATATCATGATATTTCTGTCTCACGATATATTGTATAAAATATAATATTGCCCACCCCTATATATTTCATAATGGTCAGCTTTAATTATCTATTACTGTAGTCAGATCCTAATGTATTAGAATGAGAGGTGTTCCATTTAGTATATTTTGCAATTTTATCAGTATAGTTAATATTAATTTAATAATGATTTCATACCTAGTTTACAGATTTTTTTAAATTGTTACATTTATATACTTAACAATATATATTATTTTTTTTATTATACAAATTAATGTTTACAGAATAGATTTTATATTTAAAATTGTTCTATTTATACAAATCTAACATTTATCATAAGTTAATTTCATTGAAATTAAATTATTAATTAAAAAAAATATATATATAAACCACTATTCCTAGGTTTTCTCTTGTATCTCAGTTTAATGTCTGACTAACTTTTTGATCTTTTGCCAGGGCGGTGTCGGGTAGTTCTCATGCTCTTTTTCTCTTTTCCTCAGGTCTCATTTGCCAGATTTGTGGGCAAAAACAACGTCTCACATGTCAAAAGGTAGTTTCCTTTTTTAATAACTATATTTCATAGACCTCTCACTCTCATATACTGTGTTAGAAAAGTATTACACAATATAAAATACTATTTGTTTTTGTAAAATGTGCAGCCAAACATAGTTCATAATGAATTGGCCGAATATGGCTATAGATGGTGGCTGCAGAGGAAAAAATAAAAATTCACCATGTCCAAATAATGTGTCCTTTTCTGGCTGGGATTAAAGTGAAACTTAACGTGAAGCATTGCTCTGTTGCCCATGAGTGCCACTCTTACAAAATTACATGAGTGGAAAACATTCAGATAGATGTGAGATATATGAGTCACATTAAAAAGAGTGTGCAAACAGCTGAAACTAAACATCGGATCTGGTGAGAAAATTTAGATTTGGGCCACTTTTACCTGCTTTGTGTTTTTTTTGTTTTTTTTTTTGCAATGATATAATTTCATTTTCATTTTGTTGCAGTAGTGCATTCTTGAAATTTATTATTATTATTTTTTTTTTTTCAATGTTTTGTCATATATTACCATAAAACAATCATGATATTGCTTTAGGGCCATATCGCCCACCCCTATTATGCAATTTTTAGAAGGAAAATATATCTAAATATATAACTAAAATACATGCAGCTGCAATATTACAGCTTCTACTAGGGGTGTAATATGTGGGGTGTAAATGTATTAAAACAAGTTGTATCACTACAAAATGTGGGACTACAAAAAGAGCTTCTTTATGATGAAAAAGTTTCTCACAGGATTTAGAAACTATGGTGAGAGAGATTGTAAGAACCCCTAAGGTGGTCTGAAGCTGGCGTGTCATGTTAATAAGATAACGGAGAAACCCTTTGTTCATTCTTTATTAACATCTTACTGTCCTTTTACCTGCAGTGTGGTTTATAAGCCTGATTAATGGCGTTTCATTACATTCCCACTTGTTAAGACTAAGCTCTCTAAGATCCTAATCCTGTTTTAGGTACAGTATTGAGCGAGTGTTCAGGCCTCGTAAGCTGGACCGAGCTCACCCCCGGGAGCTGCTGGAGTGCGCCTTTGATATAGTGGTGCCTGTGACGGGCAGTCTGCTCCCTGAAGCTGAAACCATCTACACCATATCTGAGGTGATCCAGGAGTTCTGCGCTCTCCAGGTAACTGACCCATATACAGGAGTTAGACAGTGAAACTTAAACGCCTGCCTCATTTTAGTGTTGGAGGTTTCATGATTAAATTGGAGCAGCCTGGTGTCCAATCTTCATTAATTGCACATTTCACCAGTAAGAGCATAAAGAACAGTGTGAAGGTTCAATTAGCAGGGTAAGAGCACAGTTCTGCTCTAAATATTGCAGGACCTGCCTGGCAAAATGTTTTTCATTTTCAGGAAATTACTGACTCCTATTACAGGATTCATAAACATATGCCTCAGAAAAAGCAAACATCCTCCTGTACAAAGGCTACCGTCACCGGAAATAGGTCTGTTAATGTTTTTGTGTTTCGTGCTGGTTGGCAGGAAAGGAACTACACTATCTACCTGAACCACACCAGCCTGCTGCGAGCTGTTCTACTGCACATTGGAGTTCCAGAGGACAAACTGAACCAGGCCTCCAATATACTGTGTGATGCCATGGTGAGCTCAGACGTGTGTGCACACTTACATACGTATGTATATATATATAAGTTATCAGCAGCAGAGGGAAGCTGTAAGATATGAAGTGCTGTAAGATTTTGTGGGAAAACAAAACTGCACTGACTTTAGACTTGATAATAAAACACAGTGGATCCAAACCTCCAAACCTTCACTGATTGGTGGAAACTTCACACTAGATCTCAAGCAGTTTGGACTGTGTGTCTCTCCACTCTTCCTCCAGACTCTGATCCCTTGATTTACTTAAATTTACTGATGATCAGTGATGGTTTAATGGAGAGTCATGTCTGTCATCTGCAGGTGTTGATCCACTGTGTTTTATTATCAAGTCTAAAGTCAGTGCAGTTTTGTTTTCCCACAAAATCTTACAGCACTTCATATCTTACAGCTTCCCTCTGCTGCTGACAACTTTTATGGAGATGCGGATTTCATTTTCCAGCAGGAATTGGCACACTGCCCACAAGTTAAATAATAATATATAATAAGTTTCATTAAAATTTGTCATGAAAATGTGCCTTAAAGGCATGGAAAAGTCCATAAAAAATTCATGGAAGTGTATGAATTCTATATTTTAGTTATGTTTATAAACTCCATGTTCTAATCCTCTGTATCTTCAGAGCTTTATTAAGCCATTATAATTTAATCAGCAGTTTGCAGTTTGTTCCCAACTTGAAGTTCATTGAGTTCACATTCTGATGACATTTTGAGATCTTCCTCCAGGTCTCATAGTAACACAACTTGGACCCTCTCTCTTCTCCACAACACAGAGTGAAAAGCTGACAAAGCGCGAGGTGGAGGCCAAGTTCTGCAACCTGTCCCTGTCCAACAACAGTGTAGGTCACTGCAGACGCAGCTCGTGTTTCTTCATGTTCCTTCATGTTTCCTACACTCTATATGCATATCGGGTCTAATGAAAGTGTCTGAAAGGCTTTTTATTAATCTGATTTATGCATCTTTTGTGTGTCGTTCTAATAGTTTATATGTATTTATCTAGTTGCAGACGCTGTATAAGTTTATTGAGCAGAAAGGGGAGCTGCAGGAGCTTGTTCCCCTCATCAACTCTCTGACCAAGCAGAAGACAGCAGTGGTCACTCAGCTGGCCAAGCAAGGCCTGAAAGACCTGGAGGAGCTCACAGGTCTGCTGAAGAAGCTAGGAGTTAAACTACAGGTACGACTGCTGGAGAAATGTAACACCTGTCATTTTAGTGTGGGAGGATTCATGGCTAAATTGGAGCAGCCAATCTTTAATCCATTAATTGCACATTGCACCATTAAGAGCATGAAGAAGAGTGTAAAGGTTCAATTAGCAGGGTAAGAACACAGTTCTGCTCTAAATATTGCAATGCACACAACATTATGGGAGACATACCAGAGTTCAAAAGAGGACAAATGGTTGGTGCACGTCTTGCTGGAGCATCTGTGACCAAGACAGCAAGTCTTTGTGATGCATCAAGAGCCACGGTATCCAGGGTAACGTCAGCATACCACCAAGAAGGACCAACCACATCCAACAGGATTAACTGTGGATGCTGTAAGAGGAAGCTGTCTGAAAGGGATGTTCAAAGGGGTGCTAACCCGGATTGTATCCAAAAAACTCCATAAAACCACGGCTGATCAAATCACGGCAGAATTCAATGTGCACCTCAACTCTCCTGTTTCCACCAGAACTGTCCGTCACCACAATAAATTATTGTGCTCTAAAACCAGGTGTTTTACTCATATTGTATATGGCTTGTTTATGACTTCACTGATTTTCTGCCGATGGGCACAACCAAGGTTTTATCAGCAGTGACCTTCAGCAGGAACAGTCTGTTTCTGTATCTCGTTCTCTGGAAACGTACAAAGCACATAACTCAAAAACAGCAGCCTGACAAACACACTTCAAGGCCTGAGAGCGGTCACACAGACCCAGCAGAAACAGCAGTGTATTTTCCAGTATAGGGTGAAAAATTGCCTCCTGAAATAAAAGACCACTTAAAAATGTAAAGGTTCTTTGATTTTACCAAATTAAAAACCTCTGGAATATAATCAAGAGGAAGATGGATGATCACAAGCCATAAAACCTAGCTAAACTGCATAAAGTTATCCAAAAGCAGTCTGTAAGACTGGTGGAGGGGAACATGATGCCAAGATGCATGAAAAAAACTGTGATTAAAAACCAGAGTTATTCCACCAAATATTGATTATTTCTGAACTCTTAAAACTTTATGAATATGAACTTGTTTTCTTTGCATTATTTGAGGTCTGAAAGCTCTGCATCTTTTTTGTTATTTCAGCCATTTCTCATTTTCTGGAAATAAATGCTCTAAATGACAATATTTTTATTTGGAAAAATCAGCAAAATCAGATTTCTGGACTGTTATTCTGAATGAAGTCTGGACACTTTTAAAACTTTTATTTTTTGAGCTACTTTAACTCTATATATTTCTCAAATCTATCTCATAAATACTGTGAGCTGATCTTGATATTTGATTGGTTGCAGGTGGTGGTGAACCTGGGGCTGGTCTATAAGGTGCAGCACCACTGTGGAGTCATCTTCCAGTTTGTGGCCTTCATTAAGAAACGCAAGCGCACTGTGCCTGATATAGTGGCAGCAGGAGGACGATATGACCACCTGGTATCTACCTCTATATCTATATCTCTCTCTCTATCTCTCTATCTCTCTCTCTCTCTCTCTCTCTCTCTCTCTCTCTCTCTATCTGTCTCTCGCACACAGTAAACAGTAACACTTATCAGTCAACCTTTCTTTTTACCTGAAAGTACATTGAGGGTAACCCTTATTTTAAAATTGATTTTAATCATCTTAAATTAAAAAAATAAAACTGCATTAACAAATTAGGATTAAGATCTAATTAGAAAAGGAGAAATATTTAAATACAGTGGCTTGCAAAAGTATTTATACCTCTTCATTTTTTTCCTCTCCTTTTTTTTTTTTTTTTAACCTTACCTCCACAAACTAAAAATCTCAATGAAATATATATAAATGTATATAATATATAATATATATAATATTATAATAATATATAATATAATAAATTATATTATTAATTAAATTATAATAAATATAATATATTGCTGCTTATAATCCGGCTAAGCACTAGCTCTTTCATTGTTTAGAGGTGAGTATTATCGGCCTGTAGCCTGCTGCTAACCCCGGGTAGCGCTAGCCGTTAGCTGCTAATGCTAATGCTGCTACGCCCAGCCTTACTGTAAATAAGCAAAAGCACTTTACTCACCCAAATAAACAGTTTTTAGGAACGAAATCTGTGTAGATTAACATCCAGTGCTCATTTGACTTTAAAAATATATATTTGTTTACTTTACCTGCTTAATTAGATGGAAAATATGGCAACACCCCTGTTCCTTACTAGTGCTTCTGAAAGAATGTTCAAACACTTCCATAAACACACTCCTAAACCTTGTGGAAAGGGTCATAATTGATTTTTGGATTTTATTTTTTTCTGTCCTGCTCAGATTGTGCAGTTCCGTGCCCCAGCAGCCACTGCTCCCGTGCCTTCAGCTGTGGGGGCCAGCATAGCTCTGGATAAAATCTGTACCGCTGTGGCAGCAATGGAAGAACCGGTGAGACAGAAACGTCTATTTTACTGACTTTTTTAAAATTATTTTTTTGGTTTATTGTTTCTATACCTCATATCCTGCAAACCAAATTTTATAATGAACAGTCTGTATTAATTTCTTCATTTTAACAGCCTCTTATTAGCTCCTGCGATGTGCTAGTGGTACCTGTAGGCCACACCTCACTGGGCAGGGCCATTACTGCTACTCAGAAGCTGTGGACGGCTGGAGTGTCGGCGGATTTGGTCTACGATTTGTCACAGGTCAGTAGTAAGAGTTTACACACTTATGTACTGTATTTCTTTTAGGTTAGGGTTAATCTTTTTAAAAATCATCAGTGCGCCTTATAATCCTTATAAACTAGTATAAATTCTATCAGTCAGGAATTAAGGAGCAGTAAAGCCACTCTACTGAAAACAGCTTTATACAGGAGTTTCAGTTTAGTTCTCCAGCATCGAGACCGGAGCAGTATTAACATTAGCCGCTAGCCACGCTAAGTGAAATCTAGCTCTTTTTACCAATTCTGAGGTGAGTATTATCGGCCTGTAGCCTGCTGATAATCCCAGCTAGCACTGCTGGAACAAAATTAGCATTAGCCACTAACCGTGCTAAGCACTAGCTCTTTCACCGTTCAGAGGTGAGTATATCGGACTGCAGCCTGCACATTTACCGTGTTAAAACAAGCTAGCAGTTTTACAACACCGCTAGCATTTAGCGGATAATGTTAATGCTTCAAAGACTCGTTCTCATGTAAACAAACTCATGCGCCCAATGGGTATTATCGGCGTTGGCAAAAATTATTGTGGTTAAAAAAAATCATGCGATTAGTCGATTACATAGTTCTCGCGACATGCCTATTAGTTGACAAAGAAATGTATAATCGACAAACTTAAATAATCAATATTGTCGATTATATTGACTAATCGTTGCAGTCCTACATGCAGTGCTATAGGGAAGGAGATCTAGATCTAGAGCTGTGGAGACGTGTTCTCTGTTGTGACTGATCATTCAGACTGTGGTTAATGAGTGTGAGTTTGGCAGTACTTATTATACTTGTGCAAAGTGTAAAGTTTGGTGGAGGGGGGATTATGGTGTGCAGGTGTTTTTCAGGAGTTGGGCTCAGACCATTAGTTTTAGACAAAGGAAATCTTAATGCATCAATTAATGCTATAAAGCTTTTGTGCTTAGGGAACCCAAATGGCTAGTGCTGGTGTTGTGCCGAATTCAGCACCCCTGCCAGGAAAAGCACCCTCTCTCGGGAGCGTGAGCGTACGTCTTCTTGGCTTTAACTTTTTTTTAGAAAATGGCCCAATACCCAAAATGCTGTTATAAGCTACTAAAGCTACACTGTCTCCTAAGAAATAATGAATAAAAGTAATAATAATAATGGCAACATAGTAGTGCCAAAATCTGCACCCCCACCATGAAAAGCACCCTCTCTCAGCAGCACGTACGCACCGTCTTCTTGATAAAAGTGCTTTAACTTTACTTAGGAATACGCTGCCAGAGGGCACAACACCGACCCTGACCGCACATGCTTTCGTTTTTTTTTCTTTTTTTTTTTTAGTGTATGTATTTACTTGGTGTAAAGTGGTTGTGTAGTTGTCTTCTATGTTCTTTTAGTAGTATTTTGTCTACACCCTGATAGTTCTTTACTGTTGCCTTGACACCGGCACATCCACAGTGCTGTCTGATCAGCGCCAAGGAGGTTTACGTCAATATTATACACACACACACTAACACACACACACACACACACTCAGGCAAATGCTTGCCATGCACTAAGCTTTTTACAATACTGGAGCCTTATTTATTTCACAGTGCCGTCTCTCCCCCCACATCCTACCCGTCACTGTCCAAATCATTTTTTTCATATTCTGTTATACTTAGTTTTATTTCTATTCCCCAATTAGGGTTTCTTTTTTTTTATTAAATCTCCTTCTGTGGATCTTGGCCTGGCTCTGAACCTCATGTTGCCCAGCTCCGTATCCTGAGCCCAAAATCAACAATGGCTCCATTGTCTTTGATTCTCATCATCCGCTTGACTGGAAGGTGCTGAAATATTGGTCCGAAATCTGACAAATGACCATAGCTCACTTTTAATACGCATACGACTGAGATTTCACCACTACTTTTATTTGAGGAGAAAAATGCAATTGAAATAATTTTATTTGTTGCCAGTAAAACTGCAAAACGTCGCTGTCCTATGAAAAACACTTATCTCCGTTTTTGTTGATTTTTTGTCGACTACATAAATTGAACTGTGCCAAAATTTCTCGATGAATGGACCAATAGAAACTCTTCAAAATGACCCGAAATAAACTCTTTTTACATTGACTTCCATTATAAGGTTACACGTTTTTTTCTCTCTACTGTAAGGTTGCTGTGGAGATTGAAGATAAGTCTTTTTCATTGGACAGCGATGATAAGCATATTATAAGCATATTATAAGCATGTTATATTGTTTATGTAAATGTGCATCTTGTTAATTTTTTTTTGAAGAAGACACAGAAAAACGTTTCATCCTGCGCAAAGCGCATTGTGATGGATGTTGGTATCTTGCACCCCATCAACAGTCTATTTTTATGCATTGCATACGCGTCTTTAACATAATGTCGTAGTTTATGA
The DNA here is from genome assembly GCF_023375975.1 of Astyanax mexicanus. Taxonomy (NCBI): domain Eukaryota; kingdom Metazoa; phylum Chordata; class Actinopteri; order Characiformes; family Acestrorhamphidae; genus Astyanax; species Astyanax mexicanus. The sequence goes on along the minus strand of NC_064421.1, from coordinate 46,386,039 downwards.
ATAAATCTACACTAATGGGTGTGGTGATCTGGAGGTGAGGTTTGCTCAGATAAATATCTTCCTTGTTTCTATGTTAGTGGCAGGACATACAGGTGCACCACTGATTGATTAAAACCCTGACAGCAGTGAACAGTCAGCTGCCAAATCCTATCTTAGCCATGCATGAGCGCTGTGGCTGTTGAGAGTACTTAGCTCGTGTACAACCCCAAATATGGACACATTGCAGCACGAATCCAGCTTCCTCGCTGCCTTGCTGTTAAGATACAAATGCGCAAAAGTCCGAGCGCAACTGGCTCTTAAATAGAATGACAAGTCACAACAAGATTTGTTTGTGGACGATATATTGTGCCAGAAATTATTGCTGATATAATGATAACAGAATAGCATAAAAAAGCGATGTACACTTTTTAAAGACAACGAAATTTGAATTAATCATTTATTATAAATTAGTTTAGGAATTATATACTTATTTCTTCACCTACTTCAGTCCACACAGTGTGTATGGAGTCACAACTATAGAAGCATGACTGGCTAAAATACTGTTCACTGTTATATATGTGAACAAACATACAAATAAACACAATAGACGATATCACGATAATTAAAAATGAAAAAATGAGGTCATGTTTATTTATTGTGCGATTAACCGATATTGCAATTATTGTGACAGGCCTAGCAGTGTGCAAATTGACCAGTGCGCTATAGATCACTAAAATAAGGCCCCATATGCTTTTCTTCTATCTCTACTACACTCAAAAAATTGGATACACATACTCAATAATATTTGTTCTTTATTTGTATTATTTAATACATTAACATTAATATCAAAGACATGCACAGTTATGTAGTAGACCAAAAAAAGGGTTTGACACTCACTCATTCATTCACTCTTTTTGCTGATTAACCTGCTTTATCTTAAATTGATTGACAGCCCTAAATATAACAAGATTTTACACAAAATTGTTATGAAGTTCCTCCTAGTGCTATACTGTCTGCTTCACCAGAGTTACACAGTGCAGTTATCAGTGTGCCAGGAATGGAGCAGTAGCAGTGATAGAGATGCTCTGGGTTAAGTTTAGGTTATATTCAGTACATTTTTAACAGATGAAAACGCTCATCTTCACAGTTAGAGAGAGGTTCCGGATGAAGTCACAGGTTTGGAGCGTGATCCTGACGGGAGCTGGACGGGTGAAAGTGTTTGCTCTGAGCGAGGCTGTGTGTGTTGTTTAGGCTTGTTGACAGCCGCTGTCAGGGTCACTGAGTGCAGAGCGATGTTTACTGCGCAGTGAGACAGCCGTCTGCTGCACGCTCACATAAACCTGCCCCCAGGCTCTCACTGATCAATGTACACACCTCCTCTCGCTCACCTCCACAAACATCCATATGAACAGTTCCTCAGGAATCTCAAAGTCAAAGTCAAAGTGGTTTTTATTGTCATTTCAGCTATATACAGAGTACACAGTGAAACAAAACAACGTTCCTCCAGGGACCATGGTGCACATAAACACAGTGTAGACAGAACAATAGTGCAACAGTACAAAAGTGCAGACAGACAATACAACACAATACAGACAAAGAATAATAAATAACAAGACAGTGTGCAAATTATGCAGTGTGCAAAAAAGACCAGGTGAGGTAGTAATTACCTCTATTACACAGTGTGCAATAGAGTCCAGTGAGGTAGTAGGGTTTTTAGTGCTTTTCATTTTCTGGGGTAAGTGGGGTAAGAGTGTGTGTGCATGTACAGAAAAACCATCAGTTCAGTCTCTGCAGTTAAGGAGTCTGATGGCTTGGGGGTAGAAGCTGTTGCAGAATCTGGTCGTGCTGGACCGGATGCTGCGGTACCTTCTTCCCGAAGGCAGGAGGGAGAACAGTTCGTGTGACGGATGAGTGGGGTCATTCACAATGCTGGTTGCTTTGCGGATGCTGCGGGTGGTGTAAATGTCCGTGATGGAGGGGAGAGAGACGCCGATCTGCCGAATCTGCTGACGTGATGCAGCAGCGGCAAAACAGCAGACGTGTCTTTCAGAACGTGTGTGTTTCTGCTCATCACTACTGTCTCTCTCTCTTCGTCTTTATCTTCCCTTCTCTCTCTTATTATCTCTCTCGTTTTGCTTATCCTTAAACCCACACTTTCACAATACAGTAGGCATGTGCGATATGCAGCTCTGGAAATAAATAAGAAACCACTTAAAACTGATGAGTTTCTTTGATTTTACCAAATTAAAAAAACCTCTGGAATATAATCAAGAGGAAGATGGAAGATCACAAACCATCAAACCACCAAACTGAACTGCTGGAATTTTTGCCCCAGGAGTAAAGCAGCATAAAGTTATCCAAAAGCAGTGTGTAAGACTGGTGGAGGAGGAGAACATGATGTCAAGATGCATGAAAACTGTGATTAAAAACTAACCAGGGTTATTCAACCAAATATGGATTTTTGATCTCTTAAAACGTTAATATTGTCGCTGTCCTATAAAAAACACTTTTCTCCATTTTTGTCGATTTTTAGTTTACTACATAATTTGAACAAACTGTCCCTCACACTGTGCCAAAATGTCTTGATGAATGCACCAATAGAAACTCTTCTAAATTACCTGAAATAAACTCTTTTTACATTGACTTCCATTGAAAGTTTACAAGGTTGTTTCTCTCTCCTGTAAAGTTGCTGTTTTGGAAAGTTGAAAGTTGTAAAGTTGAAGTGTTTTTCATTGGACAGCGACGATATGATCATGTTTTCTTTGCATTATTTGCGGTCTGAAACCTCTGAATCTTTTTTGTTATTTCAGCCATTTCTTCTTTTCTGTAAATAAATGCTCTAAATGACAATATTTTTATTTGGAATTTGGGAGAAATGTTGTCTGTAGTTTATAGAATAAAACAACAATGTTCATTTTACTCAAATATAAACCTGTAAAAAGCAAAATCAGAGAAACTTTTTTTTTTCCACAGCTGTATTTTGGTAATATATTAAGTAAGTATTTATAAAAAAAAACATTTAAGGTGTGCAGATTAGTACAATAAAATACTTTTACAAACATATTTTTTAAAAAACATATTGTTTATGGCTGTCATTGACAGAATTCCAGAAATTATCGAGATATTTTATTGGGTTTTTTTCTTTCTTTTATTTATTTATTTTTATTAAGAAACTTTTTTCCTTTTTCCTTTATTAAAAAAGGTATATGTATATTGTGTCAAAGGTTCATGGAAAATGGACCAATAGAATTACTCCAAAATTACTTACAATAATAAAAAAAAAACTTTTTACTTTTTGGACATACACCTCTCAAACATATATGCATATATAAATCTAACTGATTTTTTATGGTTGTTTTTTCTTTTTTCTTTAAATATTTGTTTTATATAATGGCCAGAGTTGTTTTAAGTAGTTAAATAAATCCACTCTAATTTCTAATTCTGCATTGTATACTGTAAATTACTTTAATTAAATTTGTGTGTGTGTGTGTGTGTGTGTGTGTGTGTGTGTGTGTGTGTGTGTTTAAGGCAGTGCACATGGCCTTGCTGGTTTTGGACGTGAAGATGATGGTTCTTGTTTGTGTTTCAGTCTCAGGAGACGCTGATGGAACAGTGCAGACTTGCAGGAATTACCTTCATGGTTCTTGTCTCTGATAAAGAGGGCAGCTATTTTAAGGTGAGCTTTAAGAAGCACAGCTGTTTTTCTGTGCTAAAGTTACACTGTTTGCCCTTTTATAGCCTTATGTGGCCATTCAGTATCAGGCTTTTAACATTGTAAACATGCTGTGAGAATACTGAAGGAAATATTAAATATTATAATTTAATAATGTTATTACAGTATTTTTTGCACTTTTTGCAAAATCCTCAGTGCGTATTTTAATCCGGTGCTCCTTTTGTATGAATTTGACCATTTTTTCCCAAATTTATAAGGCCATTTACCCAACCCACTCAATAGGACCCCTATCACTAGTAATGTCCCAACACCAGGAGGGTGAAGACTAACACACGCCTCCTCCGATACATGTGAAGTCAGACTCGCAGCAACTCGGTTCTGATACATCAGCTCACAGACGCAGCCTTGTGCTGATCCACATCACCCTAGAACTGATGATTGGAAAGAGGTCAATTGCGCTCTCTCAGGGCTCCAGCAGCCGATGGCAAGCTGCATGACTGGCATTCGAACCAGCGATCTCCCAATCATAGTGAAAAATGTGTTTCACTGATTTAATTGATCTGTAATGTGCTTTCTTCTCTGTTATTCTGCTGCTTTAGGTGAAAACCTTTGAGAAGGACCGCCAGCTGGAAAAGAGGATTCCTGATTCGGAGCTGGTGGATCACATCATTCAGAAATTAATTTCATCCAGGACCAAACTCTCTGAAGAAAGAGGCCGGTAAGCGGCACTGCTCTTTTATTTATTTATTATTTATTTTATTTTTTTTTAAATACAACCATCACTATATAACTCTGAACATGGATAATCTGATTTATTTCCTCTAGAGAGATATCAGAGGGAACTTCTCTCCAGAATCCCAAAGGATCATTGCTGGTTAACTCAGGTATTACATTTTGTTTATGACCTTTGACCTTTGTTGTTTTGTTGTATCTTGTTTCTATGTTAGCGGCAGGAAATACAGGTGCGCCACTGATTGATTAAAACCCTGACAGCAGTCAATAGGCAGCTGCCCAATCAGACACAGCCTTGTGCTGATGGACATCACCCTTGGAGAGCATGACCAATTGTGCTCTCTCAGGGCTCCTGACTGGGATTCAAACTGGCGATCTCCCGATCATAGTGGCAGCGCTTTAGACCGCTGGACCACTCGGCGCCATTCTACTTTCTTAAACCTATGATCTAAACAAGATGAGCTGTTCTGCAGTCATGACAACGCACCATTTAATGCCTTTGATATTAGAATATAATCTCTTTTATACACCGTTGTGCAGTTACACCCCTTTAAATAAATAGATTTTTCCATTATTAATGCTTTGGAAGGTGTAGGTGCTGTTATTGATGCATCAACTGATTTTCGTCATCGTGTTACTCGATTAACCATTAGTGAAGTTTATATGTTTAAAAACAAAAAATATCATTTACTAGAACTGATCGATCAAAACGGGCCTCAGTTTAATACTTAAAGCAGTTGTTTCTATTGTATTGATCACAGCAGATATTAAAAATCTCTTTGGCTCAGACGTAGTTTACACAGCTGAGAAGTTTAAGTGCTGACATCACAACAAGGGGATATATTGTGTGGGATTTGGTGGGGCTTTTATCATTTATTCCTCTAGATTTTGCAGTTTCTTTTTTGTTTTACTTTTTTTTATTTTTCTTTAGAAAACAAGGATCTCCAAAACACTAACTTTACAGGAGAGAGAAATTAAAAAAAACTTCTAAACTTTCAATGGAAGTCAATGTAAAAATAGTTGTTTTTAGGTCATTTTGAAGCATTTCTATTCGGTCCGTTTGTCTGTTCAACTTATGTAGTAAACTAAAAATCGACAAAAATGAAGATACTTGTTTTTCATTGGACAGAGTTTTAGAACACCTCCACTTTATTTTTTTCTTTTAAGCTCTTCAATTCCGTTTCAGTTTCGGTAAATAGAAATGGTACAAAATCCAGTGTACAAAGTGGAAAACAAATAAACTAAAAACTGTAAAAAATTATTGTAGTGTTAAAAAAAAACACAATACTTATATATTTATCGATTGTTTAAAATGGGAGGGAGTGTTAACTAGGGTTGGGCAATATTATATCGTATACAATATATCGTGACACAGAAATATCATGATATTAAAAATCCATATCGTGATAATAGGGCTGTTCTGTCTTAAAAGTAGTCTATTATTATTTACTGTGAAGCTTTAGGTGTATTTATTGTATAATTAATGTTTTAGTTTGCAGTTTAAATGCATGCACTGAATATTCTGCAATATTATTTGCTGCATTATATTAATATTTTATGCTATATTATTTATTTTGCCACATTATGATTATTCTGTTATACTATTATACTATATTCCTATTATATTATATATTATTATATATTCCTCATATTTTATTTTTCCTATATCGCCAAGTATATCGTTATCACAAAAATACCCTGAAATATCGTGATATTATTTTAGAGCCATATCGCCCACCCCTAGTGTTAACCAATGAATGTTAAGTAGCATAATAAATAATAAATAAACTGAGTTTTGGAAAGTGATAAAAAAAATGCAATTTAGAAAGTCTTTGTCTGTAGTAAGCAAAGCAGCATTTACACACTTACAGCACATTTACACTTTCACCACCATAATAACTAGAAAAAGACACAGATAATACACAGAGAACTCTGTAACTATTAAAAGTATAAAAGTCTTTTCTTTATAGAAATTACTGATGAAGCCATAGAGCGGTGAGTACTGTTTCCTACAGCTTCCTTAAAAACTCTTGGAAACTGGAGAAAAAAACTGCTACAGGAAGAGTCACGTCTGGCTGACCCACATGGAAACAGCAGCTTTAGCCTTTAGCTCAGATTAACATGATTAAGGGAGAAGAACTGCAGTAATTTTTAAGTCATTTTTAAGACGAGAAAATTAGAAAAAAGCACTTTAAAAATTAGGTGTCCTAAAGCGTTTTGATTATATATATATTTTTTTGTGTTTTTTGTGTTTTTTTTTTTTTTTACTTTCAAGTAGCTCCTCAAATTGTTAAAATAACCAATCAGAATTTATGATCCTCTGTTCGGTGGTTTTTGCAGTGGTGTGATGAAACCCTGCACTACTGGGCATCTTTTTTTTTCTCTACAAATTATCTTATATTCTTATGAAAGTTCTGTTTCCTCTCACGTCCTCTTCTCATGTTTCAGTAAGACTTTTATTAACTTATTTCCCAAAAACACAAAGACTACAGAGTGTTTTAACTCCAGAGAGGGTGAAGATAGTGTTACATTTCACACTAACGCTGGCTGATCTTCTATTCTGGACATGATGATTCAGTTAGTTACGTAAGAAGTTCAGGACAAAAAGCAAATTGAACGTGTTGTTTTTGATCAGTAGTTTGGCAGGGTTTGAAATCTTGTATGATGGTGTGTTTTTTTTGGTTGTTTCAGGATCTTCAGAGCAGCATGGAGGCAGCGCTGCTATGAGCATGAATGTAAACCTGGTTACGCCGGACAAGGTTTCAGCCAGCACCCGGCGGCGCTATGAGACGCAGGTCTGTACGGCTGCTTTTGTTTTATAGATTGCATAAAGGTAATATGCTACAGATTTTTTTTTTATCAGCTTCACTGAGCATATAGAAGCTCTTTGTAGTTCTATAATAACAGATTGTAGTTCTGTATCTGTTTTTCGGCATAGTTTATTATCCTTCATGTAGCGTTTCGGCACGAGAAAACACTATAGAGGAGAATACACACTCACACAAATGCTCACACGACACATATTATCAGCATGGATTTATATTAAAAATGTTAGCACATCATTAGCCAATCAGAATTCAAACATTAATAAATGCGCATTTTAAACCAGGCAAATGTTTATCAATTGCAGTTCACGTTGCAAATGCATTCATTAGTATTTAGAAATGTGATACCAACTTAGTTTCTGAAAATGTGTTTTACGTTATGAAGTGTTACCGTATTAGCTTTTAGCTTTATTCAGGCTTTCTCTAAAGTTTAACAGTCATTTCATGATCTAACAAGAGGGCAGAAAGAGGTTAGACTCTCTATAAACAGCTCTGGTGTGTTTTAGACTCTTGGTTCTCTTTCTCTGGGATTCCATTGGCTGTATGTAGCCGCTGCTCTTGACTCCCAGTCCCCGACTGAGTCAGATATTAAACATGTTGAATATTTGCCAGGCGTCTGCGACTGGTCTGCGATCGGTTCGTGCTGGCTCGGCGAGTGATCCCTGATTTGCCTCCGAACAAAAAAAAAGTTTTTGTCAGCAATCAATGAAAAAAAAAAAAAAAAAAAAACTGTCAGCAATTAAAAAACTGGGCTAAAGTGGTGTACTGTGAACCTGTCTGTCATTAGTGTGTGTTATACAGGTAGACCTGGATCAGAAACGGCAGTGCTGCTGGAGTTTTTAAACACTGTGTCCACACACTGTGTTTACTCTTAGACACTACTACTTCTTACCATAGAAGAACAGGGTAACAATAAGAAGGAAAATAAATTAAAATAAAGTGTCAATAGAAACAGATACAGGACTACAGTCTGCAATGATAAAACTACAAAAAACTGTTCATATAGGCACTTATAGGAAAAATACACAACCTGTCCCTCATCCCAAACGTACAGCACCAGTTATAAGTTTATAACTGACGATGCTTGTGCGCCACTGGCCTGACTGAGGCTCGAGTGAAGCTCTGCTGGACTCTGTGGGCTCGGTTCCTGCTGTCTGTAGCTGAGAGCCAACTGTAGTTAACCGCTACTCACCGAGCCGTAGTGCACGCACAGATAATACTCCTCTGTTTTCCTCTGACGTTCATAGTGATCATGGGAGTTACTGTTCCTTTCTCTTTCCTCTTCTTCTTCCAGATCCAAACCAGATTGCAGAATCTTGGTAGCAATTTGCAGAACAAGAGTAATGACATAGAGGTTCTGGCTGTAAGTGTTTTTTTTTCTTTTCTTCTCTGTTTTTTTAGCACACAGAACAGGCCAATCAGAACCCTGTTTGTTTTGCATGCGCTTCATGAATATGCACACGAGGGGAGTGCTTTTCTCTCCCTCTCTCTGTCATTTACACACACGATTAGGCAAAAATGCGGCCACTTCCGGGAGACTTGGGATGTCTTAATACAGTAATCCACTCTGTGTGTCCAATAAAATGCAGAAAAAATAATAATAATTTGGGCAAATATATAAATTCCTGTGAATAAGCAGCAAAAAAGCAAAAAATGTTTATTCATTTATTTATAAATGTATTTTTTTAAAGGAAGTTTTAAGGTGTTTTATATAATCAAGACATTGCGTTTAAGCGATGTATAGCAGTATTTTAAAATTATAGACAATGTGTGAGATTTTTACATTTCTTACATTAATTAATTATTTTATTTACGTTTAAATATTCTCAAAAAAAAAAATCGTAAGCGTCTTAAGAAGAACAAGCACGATTAATCGCAGTTAATCACACGGAATTGTGTCATGATTAGTCTGATTAATGATTGACGCCACTGCTAATAAGTGATTAGCAGCAGACCTAGTTCCACATGTGTTATTAACTCATCACGTCTTCCACATAGAGCAGAATTAATCAGGAGTTATGATCTGTTTTCTTTGATGACGTAACGCATGTGGAATTTAGAAATGGGTTTAATCATCAGACTGAAGTCTGTCTATAGTCTGGACTCACTGGAAACTGGCAGGCTGTGGTGTAATTGTTGTCTCAGCAGCAGTGATGCTGGGACACGCTGTGGAAACTTCCTGTAGGTCCTGGTACAGCGTGTTTATGTGTGTGTGTGTGTGTGTGTTGTGATGGAGGTGTGTGTGTTAGTTGTATACACAGTGCTTGTTTAGATAAGGATCCATTGTGTTGTGAAAGTAACCGCGTTTCCCTTCACTCCCAGGTGGACCTGCAGAAGGAAACCCTCATCAACTTCCTGTCCCTGGAGGTACGTCGCTGCTATGATGAGCTGTTGCGAGTAAATAAATGGCATTCCAGGCTGAAGGAGAGGGAAATCCTTTACAGACACACAAACAGGGGGAAATGAGGGAGGTGGGCGGGGCTGCGGATCCTGTCTGGAGCTCGAAGTATGAAGGAAACGGTTCTAACTGTTCTTTCTTATCGTGAGGGGGAACCCCTCTTTCCTTCTCACTGTACTTCAGTCATATTTCCATTTCCATTCTTTTTCTCAGCAGCAGAAATGAATGAAGCACTTGAGAATAAGGAAATGGACAGAGTTTGTCTGGCTTCCAGAGCTGGGCGGTGGAGTTCAGTCCCCCGGTCTTTGTTTAAATAAGAGAAAAACACAGCAATTATGCAGCGCAAAGAAATCTAAATCCAGATGAGAAATGAAAATGACGCAGACTGACGTCGAGCAGCCAGTGAACGAATGAATAGATGGTTTGTCCACAAACGCACATCACAGCAGGGCCTCGGAAAAAGTGTTAAGAGAAACGCACTCTCTGCGGGTTTGAGGCAAAAAAACAATTCACAATGCTTTAACCTGTATAGACTTCAGGGAACCACTGAGCTCTCAGTGTGACTAATTTGGCACAGCTCAGGCCTCCAACTGCCAGAGTTGTAGAATTCTGTTAAATATACAGTTCCATACACGAAGATGATCTTTTTCCCCCCGTGTAATACAATGTATATGTCATTTTTTACCAGTGATGGTATAGTTACTTTAAAAAAGTAATCTGATTACTGATAACTGATCACCCCTGTAAAAAGTAACTTAGTTTGTTATGGATTACTTGATTCTAAAAGAAACTAAATTACTTTTAAGTTACTTTTAAGTTACAACCGCCTTAACATAACACTTTTGCCAAAACTCACTTTATTGGAAGCTTGTCTCCAAGCTATTGATCATCTTAAGCGTTATCTGGGGATTAGTTTCTCAGGGGACGTCTGAAAAAAAAAAATCACACTTCTACTCAGTGATAAAACTCCTCAATCTAGACTGCAATTAAAAAAAAAAAAAAAAAAAAAAAAAAAAAACAGGAGGACCAGTGATTTTTTTTTTTTTTTTTTGGCTTTCTCGGTCACATGACATTGCGGCGTTCAGTAGCTCCTCCATTTCCACTTGCTGTTGTGTTTTTACGTGGATCTCCGTGGAAACTCGTGCCCAAAGTGTAATTACGGTGGGCAGCAGTGGAAAAATAGCTATTTTATTAAATGCGAGGAGACAAAACTTAGAGATGTGCGTCCGGACGAGACTACAATTACCGGAAAGACCACGAAAAAAGCTAAAAGCTAAAAACAGTAGATAATTCAGCCTGTAATTTTCTCAGAGGCTTGCTGTACTATCTTTAGCCTGTTAGCTTGTTTGCTCGTTAGCCACAATTTTAGCAATAAAGCAACGACTGTAAAAGTCTTTCTCGTCCAGAAATGTGTCAATGTGTCCAGACGGACGCTACAATATTTTTTTTACTAAGAAACTGGAGACTGGTGTGGATGGATGGATGGATGGATGGATGGATGGATGGTCGGTCGGTCCACAAACACATGTCACAGCAGGGCCTCAGAAAGCAGGATTGAGTCAAAAGATCACACAATTCACAATGCTTCAACCTATATAGACTTCAGGGAACTACTGAGCTCTCAGCGTGACTAATTTGGCACAGCTCAGGCCTCCAACTGCCAGAGTTGTAGAATTGTGTAAAATATACAGTTCCATGACTAAGATGCTCCCCCCCCCACATAATACAGTGTATATGTAACTCTTTATGTTAAACTCTGTTAACACATCTCTCACAGTTTACACAATAACGTAAATAAGGGTAATGGATCGTTACTCTGTTGTAAACAGCATGTAAAAGAGAAGTTTGAGCTTGTGAGAGAACATAAAGCCCAAAACATACAGTACTTTTGTGCATGGTTGCGTTTAAAAATGGACTAAGGTTGTATGTGTGCACCTGGATTTGCATACTTGCCTACTGGAACCACGTCCTGTAGTCCGACGAGACCAAGATAAACTATTTTGAAGTTTTCCAACACAATAACGACCCCAAACAAAAACATACCTCAAGGGTATAAGGGTATCAACAACTGCCTTGCTAAAAAAAAGTAAAGTTAATGGAATAGCTAAGTACAATGTCTTGAGACATAAACCCTATTGAGCATCTGTGGGGCATCCTCAGGCAGAAGGTGGAGAAGCACATGGTGTCTGACATCCACCAGCTCTGTAACATCGTCATGGAGGAGTGGAAGAGGATTCCAGTATTAACCTGTGAAGCTCTGGTGAATCTGGGCTATGCTAAATTTTGACATTTTTCTTTTTTAATCTGTTTAGTTTGATGGAGAGGAGCAGTTCAACATCAGCGTGAAGCACCTGCTGTCCAGACTTCCTAAACAGCGCTACTTGAAGTCCATCTGTGAGGAGATCCACCGTTTCAAAATGATTAAAAGGTATGTGTTTCTGTGGCATGTTTACTTAGCTTAGCTTAGCTTAGCTTAGCTTAGCTTAGCTTTAGCTTAGCACCACCCAGCGGTGAGACCTGCTGAATTAGGAGGAAAACATTGCAACACCCCTGTTCTAGTGCAGATTATAGTTGGAAAAATACAATAAATATATTTATTTATATAAAACTTGGATTTATACTGCATTAGTGCTGGGCAGTACATTTGGTTAACTGGAGAACCAAGGGAACTTTTGATCAAATGATAAACAACTGCTTAAATACTGTAATGTCTCTAATGGCTTCAGTAATAAAATATTAAAAAATGATATTAAACTTGTCTTACCTGTGCAGAAGAGCTTTTGAAAAGATTTTGAGTGTTTTATGTCCATTTATAGTGTTATGGAACTATTTAAAATATGTATTTTTGTAAAGGAAGCCTTGTTAAAGTTGTTGGCGTATTTTTTAGGGCCACATTGCCCGTCTTTAATTGGCAGTTATGAACCCTGGAGCAAAGCAATATAGAAAAGTCACACCAGCTTAGAAAGGCTGACTAATTCTGTCCTCCTGCTGCTGAAACTCCCTCTGCTACTGAAAATTCACCCTCACCTAGGTGCCACAAGTCACATCATGCTTTGAAGCTTCTCTCTTTTTATAAATGTGCACACAAAATAACTTTAAAATACATTTAATTATTTAGTATAGTGTATTGTATATTGACCTAATAGCAAATGTAAGATATGGAATTAAAAAATATTAATAAAAACTTCTTAAAATACTGAAAAAATAGCATTTCTTACTTGTCCCCACTCTCTTACTATAAACTTTACCATGCATGAAATATAATTATTTAAATCCTTCAGAGATTACATTTTTTTTGCATTGTTGTGTGACTCCAAATCTCCCATCTTTGCTTTACAAATATATTTTTAAAATAATAAATCCATAATACTTAAGTTACTAGAATGTGCTCAGTGTCCTCATGCTATTAGCATAGCCACCATTTAGCTATTTATCATGTTTTTGCTAATTCTATGCTGAAAACTCATTCCTGTTACTCAAAACATGAACAGTAGCAGGAATGAGTGCCAGTAACAGGAGTGAGTTTCAGTAACAGTAGTGCGTTCTTGTTGAAAAAAATTATATTTATGACAAACAATTCATAAGAGAAAATCAAAGGAATTGGTGGACTTTTAAACATGATTTTTAAATGTCACAAGAGTTTTGTAACCATCTCCAGCTTAGAAACCTTGTAATTTAAATGAAGTAAATCTGCCTGAGTTTGACCAGTACATGTTTTGAATAGTTAAATAAACGTGTTATTAGATTTAGAGAGAGAGAAAACATATAAAATAACATAAAAAAATACGTTTGGAAGAGTTACAACAAGGAAATCTCACCCATTTGGTGGAATGGCCCTTTTATTTCTACTTAGTTTTATTTATTTATTTTGGAGCCTCTGTGTCGTTCAGTCCCGGCTCCACAAACACCATAAATAGAAGTCTATCACAAGAGACTTAAGAATAGAAACAAAAGAAACAAACAAAAGAAAGTTTGGCGAACTTTGTGGGAATCAGTGGAGCTTCAGCACCTGCAGGAGTTTAATACTTTATCCAGAACAGTTGTTTCTAATTTCCCTTTGTTTGCTGGTACAGTGCTGGTATTGTGGAGTTCTGTACGTTCACTCGCAAATTAGCTTCAGAGAAGAACAATAAAGATGTTTATGGTACAGATTTATTAATTTTATTATTTTATTTTTTGGCAGGCCTTTTTCTGGGTCCTTCACTGAAGAGAAAATATGATATAAAAACATGATTTGAGTTTATTATTTGTTATAATTTTAAAACTATCTAACCCCCTTCAGACAGCCTGTAACTGTTTTAGTGAGTTTTTCTTTTACTTTGTTATTTATTTTGATAATTTTGTCTTTTTATTTATCTAATTTTATGTTTTACCATTTAGCCCTATTATTTTTTTTATTAATTTCATCCTTTTATATTTGTTTTGTTACTGCCTTTTCTTTTGGCCGTTTACATTTTTATTTATTTCATTTATTTTCTTCCTTTTATTTTTTATAAATATTATAATATTTTCTTCTTATTTTTATTATTTATTGTAGTTCCATTATTAACTTTTTTTTTTATAATTGTGGTTAATTTAGTCCTTTATTTCATTAACTGTGTTTATATTTTATTATTCTACACATTTATTTCTTTTTTTTTTAATTATTGCTCTACATTTTAGCATATCCTGTTTGCATATCCTTTTATTTTTAATTATTTAATAATTTGTTCTTGATTAAATCTTACATTGTTTGCTTGTTTTCATATAATTTAAACTGAATTTTTTAAACCCTTTAATATTATGTAAGCTCGGCTACACTGAAAATGAGGGTTACCCTTAATGTATTTACTGAGTGAAAAAAAAAATGGTTGATTGATTGATTAGTTGATTGATAAACCTGATTTTAAAATATTCTTCTTTTTTTTTTGTCTTTGCAGGGTTGCAGTGGTGGTGTTGTACAGTTACAGAGACGACTACTACAAGATTCTTCTGTAAAACGGGACGGAAAACAAGGATTTCTCTCTCTTTTTATGAAGGTTATGAAGATTTTGAGTGTGATGTTGGAGATTTACAGCTTCTGATCTTGTAGTTTTACGAGTCGATGCCAAAGGTATGAATGAATGATGGAGTGTTGCTACAACAGGGGTCCAGTATTTACAGATTTACCTACTTTAAAACTCTCAGAATAGTGATATTTTTGGTCAATCTTTATTTTCATATAACGGACGTTTTCAGGACGATTCCTGTAGAAATCGCACTTGATGATGTATTATAAAATATAAATCCTGAACAAACAAAAAAAGAGCGAATAAATCATGTGTTCTTCCTTAACAAACCGAGCCGCTCTGCTCTGTGAGAGTGTGTAACTGGGCAGAAAGTTGTGGAATGGAATGATGATGTGTAAACGTCCATATTTCACGCCTCTCTTGGCGGCATTAAATATTTTTTAATCCTGGATCTGAAGTTCTGGTCTGTTGGATCGGTTCCGGTTGCCTTCTGTCTTGGAAACCCTCATGAATGGTGATTGCACCATCAATCAGACATCTCCACTAACAACAGGAAATTAGACTGGAAATGAATGACGAGATTAAACCACAGATATGTGCTGGGTGTCACATGAATAAAATTAAATAAAATAAAAAAGCTGTGGATTAGAGTTTGTTGTGGCCTTGCCCTAAAAAAAAAAAAAAATCAGTTCATCCAGTTTAGTGTCTGTCGAATAAATGAAACTTCGGGACTTGAGCATAAAACAAAAATGAATGGGAGTTAATGGCAGGAATGAGTGATAAAAAACTTCAAATAAAAAAGTGCAGGCCAAAACAGCTGTGCCTGAAAAGAGCAATTTGGTGTAAAATAGATTAATACCGTATTTTTTACACTATAAGGCACATTTCAAATCCTTGAATTTTCCCACAAAAAGCAGTGTGTAAGACTGGTGGAGGGGAACATACCAAGATGCGTAAAAGCTTTGGAAAATAATGTGTGACCACTTCAGTTTCTGAATCAGTTTCTCTGATTGTGCTATTTATAGGTTTAAATTGAGTAAAATGAACATTGTTGTTTTATTCTATAAACTACAGACAACATTTCCAATAAAAATATTGTCATTTAGAGCATTTATTTGCAGAAAATGAGAAATGGCTGAAATAATGCAAAGAAAACCAGTTCCTATTCATAAAGTTTTAAAAGTTCCGAAATTAATATTTGGTGAAATAACCCTGGTTTTTAATCACAGTTTTTAATGATGCATCTTGGCATCATGTTCTCCTGCACCAGTCTTACACACTGCTGTAATACCAAAATAATGAGCATAATTATATATACAATCATATCAATAATAATAATACACTTGTTTTTGATTAGTTTGATTTGAACACAAAGTCTTGGGACATTCGTCACACAATATATTTTATTTTATTTTTTTCAAAATAAGTGTAAATGTTACTTCTATGAAAAACATCTATGAAATATGTATTTACAGTTTTGCAAAAAAAGTAAAATAAATAAGCTTGAAGGATAAAAAGCAGATAGAAATGGAAATGTTTACAAAAAAAATCAAAATAATGTACAGCAGCTTTGGCTACTAAAGGTATCGGTCAACATCCAAACAACACAAATCTCCATTACTCCAACTAGAGTTTAGTATTAATAAATAAACTATGTGAAAAAATAAATAATGTACTCTTCATCTATTGTTTATCTACCTTTTTACATTTAGGAAATACAGACTGCTGATGGCCTCCTCTACTGGGTTTGAGTCGGGGGCTGTTCCACAGGAAACCAACCCTTAGTGTTTCTTAGTGTTTTACCCTCTGTTGCCCTTAAAAAGACCTTCAATTTTCATGAAGGTTGTTTACCGTATTTTTTTGCACTACAAAGTGCACTTAAAATCCTTTAATTTTCCCAAAAATCATCAGTGCACCATATAATCTGTTGCAGCTTATGTATAAATTTTATCAGTCAGGTATTAAGGAGCAGTAAAGAGTTTCAGTTTAGTTCTCCAGCACCAAGACTGGAGGAGCAGCATTAGCATTAGCCGCTAATCATGTGAGGTGCTAGTTAGCTCTTCCGCCATTTAGAAGCAAGTATATCAAACTCTAATACTGCTCCAGTAGTGCTAGCCGGGGTTAGCAGCAGGCTACAGGCTGATAATACTCACCTCTGAACAGCAGAAGAACTAGCGTTTAGCGCTGAGGTTAGCGGGTAATGATGATGCTGCCTCATCAGTGCTAGCCGGGGTTAGCAGTAGGCTACAGGTCGATAATACTCACCTCTGACTGGCAGAAGAGCTAGCACTTAGCTCAGTTAGCGGGTAATGCTATCTCTTCTGAGGTTAGCAGCGGACTACAGTCCGATATACTCACCTCTGACTGGCAGAAGAGCTAGCGCTTAGCGCTGAGGTTAGCAGGTAATGATAATTCTGCTCCAGCAGTGCTTGCCAGGCTTAACAGCCCGCTACAGGTGGATAATACTCACCTCTGAACGTTCAAAAAAGCTAGCACTTAGCGTGGTTAGCAGCTAATGCTAATACTGATTGAGAACTAAACTGAAACTCCTGTATAACTCTGTACTTCAGAGGAGTGGTTTTACTGCTCCTTAATACCTGACTGATAGAATTCATACATAAGGAGCACCGGATTATAAGGAGCTCTGACGATTTTTGGGAAAATTTAAAAATAAGGTGCATAAGTATCCGTTTTCCCAGGAATATTTTACAGACTTTGGTCTTAGCAAACAGGCTTATAATAATGTGTTTTTCACCAATGAAAAACATCTAGAACATTCTGTTCTAGATCTTGTTGTTGTGTGGAGCTGATATTCGGTCGGTGTAAATCCTCAGGGTCACTTTGGGTAATTAAGCCAGTATTCAGAGTGAGCATTGGGGGATATTGCATCATTATCACCTAGTAAACTGAATGTGAGTGTGAATGTGAATTTCGTCATTGTGCTTACAAAAAAAACATAAAACATTTAACTGTTCTGGACCTGATGCCCCCAGAGCTGAGCTGAGCTGAGATTGTTGTTTTAATCGTTTTCCTTAATTTTATAAGAAATTTCAGCTCCACTGAATATAAACATGTAGAAGCACCTTTCTTTTTGTAGTTCTGTAATTACAGGCTGTAGTTCTGTATCTGTTTCTCTGCAAACTTTATTATTCTCCTCTTTTCACCCTCTTGGTGGTGTGTGTTATTCTGGTATGAGTGGATCAGGCACAGCAGTGCTGCTGGAGTTTTTAAACACTCTAAGCACGGTGATAAAAAAAAAAAAAAAAAACTACTTTGGTGCTTCATCTTTTACATAAAATAAAGGCACAGAAAAGACAAAGGCTCTGAATCTTAATCTGTTGCTGCAGAGTTTGAATTGGTCGTCCTGTAGTTCCAGATCTTCAGCAGTGACGCTGTGGTGTTTAAAAACTCCAGCAGCACTGCTGTGTCTGATCCAATCATACCAGCAACACACATTACTAACACACTGACTACCACCACAGTATTGGAAAAATTTAACGTTGCAAATGTTCTTTTTTTTTTTTCAACGAAATATCTTGCTGTTTTGCACCTGGACCAATCAGGAGCTGAGACAGTGCCGAGCTAAACTCAAAACCAGAGGAAAACCGCAAAACAACAGTAATCGGCCCTTTAATCAGGCATTTAAATTGCTTTTTAGAAGGTAAATAAGAACTAGGAACTTTTTCTAAGATTAAAAGCGTAAATTCAGCTGTAACTGGAAATATCTGCACCGCAAATATTTCACACGTGCTCACGTTTTTACAAGCACGTGCCCAACCATGTGGATGGAGGCCATGCATGCTGTTACCTCGCGTTACTCCTGACAGCGCTCTCACCCTCCCCCTCCTCGTTGCGCTTCTCAGGCAGCAGCAGCCTGTCACTCACACGGACACATAGACAGCGCTGTGTATCTGCTTCTTCTTCTTGTGTCAAGAATCCGAACATTGTAACATGACGTGTTTGATTTGTGTTGATTTGCCTTAAGTGACATCAAACATCCTGCGATGTGACTATTGTGCATGCGCACATTGCGATGACGATGCTTCAACGATATATCGTGCAGCCCCCTGAGCATTGAAGAACAGGGTGAAAGGAGGGTGAGATACAGAACTACAGTCTCCAATTAGAGAAATATGGGGAAAAACAGTGGATATATTGGGGGTAGAAACTCATGTATAACGAAATCGTTTGCAGGGAATTCTTGCTACCTTACGTCAATTGGACACCAGTGCAGCATTCGGCTCTCGACTATCTTTTTTTTTTTTTACATTTGATTAATCAAAGGAACTGTTTTTAATTGTCAGTTTTTGACTGACTGCTGCCACTCAAGCAGAGGAAGCCATAGCAGAAAGCATCGCACAGAAGTGACTAACTAACTAACTAACTAGCTAGTTCATACTACAGGCAGTATATAAAACACTTTGAACTAGAAATGATGAATGCATCATATGTAAACCAGAGACCAGGAGTCTTTTTTTTTTTTTTTTTTTTGCTTCCATTGCTTCCATTGGGCACCAGACAGACCCTCAACCATGTCATAGCGGGGTCTGTGTTTTATTTTTTTCTCCAGATAAAAAAAATAAAATAAAACGTCTGTGAAGGAAAGCAGCCAGGTAGCTGCCCTTTTAGGTGGTGTCACTCTGACAGGAAGGAGACAGGAAGTCAGATCTTCCTTTTTGGAGTTGGTAGTATCTTAATACAAATAACAAATGTGTATGTATATATATAACAGTCTTCAAAGTGATCAGATGTTCATAAGCTGTTCGTAAAGCCATTGTCGCTCATCGTTTCAAGATGGCATGGCTTTAACGTCAATGAAACTACAGTTCTTCCTCCTCTTCCTCCTTTTTGTTGTTGTTGTTGCTGCTGATTCTCAGGCAGCAACGTCGAGTTTTTAAAGCTACAAACATGATAGAAGAGGCGAAACAACAATGTAATAAAGCGAGACGTCACAACAGAGAGAGTTTCACAATCCTTCGAAGAAGAAGAATCCTCAGCATGTGGTAAGAGTTTCTCTCGTGAGCTCCACGGATGTGTGTGAAACGGAGGCGAGATGAAAGGGAAACTTCCTGAAGTCCTGCCAGCTGACCTCAGGACATGTTAGCGCTGGACCCTCGCGTGTCCGTTGCCGAGCTTGGCGCGCGGGATGCTGATCCGCTCCCCGCAGGGCGAGCTCACGTCTGGGGAGAAGGTCACGCCGCAGTCGTTCTTCACGCTCTGGAACTTGTTTTCCTTGGACGGCTCCATGTACACAACCGAGTTCTTGTTCACGTGCTTCTTCAGGATCACGGCCTGGGGAAGGGAAACGGGAGAGAGTCCAGAAGGCTGAGTTTTAGGAACGGTGCTCGTTATTATGCTTTCAGGCTTTCAGGAGAGAGAAAGAAAAAAGAGGAAGAGCTGCCAGCTTTCTCCACGTGGCACGTCTCACCAGCGGCTCAGCTGGAACGGGATCTCATAATAAATTAGATTAATTACATCTCCACTGACGCTATCATTTTAATATAATGGGACAGTTGTGAGAAAGGCAGTACGGTACAGTACTGAGTACTGAGTACTGTACTCCTGAATTATCTGCTAATAAGTCTCTGCCCACAGTGGAGGGAATGGAGGGTAAATACATAAATCTCAATTACAGCCATAAAAGAAGGCTTATATATTCAGAAATAATGAGACTGTGGGTTAATCATTAATCATCTATAACCACTAATATAACACAGCTAATCATGCTGCCAGGATATTTACATAAACACAATATATATATATATATATATATATATATATATATATACACACACACTACAGGCCAAATGTTTGGACACACCTTCTCATTCAATTCAATTTATGTTGTAGATTCTCACTGAAGCATCAAAACTATGAATGAACACATGTGGAGTTTTATCTACTTAATAAAAAATGAGCTGAACCTCCACAGTCACCGGACCTGAACCCAATCCAGATGGTTTGGGGTGAGCTGGAGCACAGAGTGAAGAAGACAAAGAGCCAACAAGTGCTAATAAACACCTCTGGGAACTCCTTCCTTCCTTCAAGACTGTTGGAAAACTTTTCATTTCAGGTGACCACCTCTTAAAGAAGCTCACTGAGAGAATGATGCCAAGAGTGTGTAATCAAAGCAGTAATCAGAGCAAAGGGTGTCTATTTTGAAGAAACTAGAATATAAAACATGTTTTTTCAGTTATTTCACTTTTTTTGTTAAGTACATAAAACTTCACATGTGTTCATTCATAGTTTTGATGCTTCAGTGAGAATCTACAATGTAAAGAGTCATGAAAATAAAGAAAACGCACTAAAAAAGAGAAGCTGTGTCCAAACTTTTGGCCTGTACTGTATAACTATACTACACAGAGAGTGGCTTCTTAACACATTCACATGTATTTAATAATCAGTTTAATATGTATGAACAGCTTGTGCTTATGCAGTACTTATAACTTGACAGGACATGAATAAGTGTATTTAATAATATTGTATTTAAATCTAGATTAAATGTGTTTAAAATACCTAAAAAAAAAACATTATATCCCTCATATAATACCCTAGTGAGCTAGTGAGCCTTAATCTCTCTGGCTTTTTGTTAATACAATAGCGTATTGCTATCTTAGCAATGGAAAACACAGGTGCACCACTGACTGATTTAAACCCTGGCAACAGTCAACCGTAAGACGTCCATTCCTTTTTTCCACAAATTTTTATCCCATTTTCTCCCCAATTTACAAGGCCAATTCCCCAACCCACTCATTAGGACTCCCCCTATCACTAGTGATTGCAGAAAATTGTAAAATAATAATAAAACCACTGAATTTTTTAGGTGTGTCCAAACCTTTTAACTGTTACTGTAAATGCATTATTATTATTTTTTTTTTGTATTAAGAAGTGTTAAAAAAAAAAAAGGTTATTTTTGTGCTTTTGTAGAAAAGCCTCACCTTTTTGGGTGCACTGTAGCAGGACATCTGAACCCACTTCTTCTTTTTGTTGATGAGAATGGCTACGATGAGAAAGATGACTATAGCCAAGAGAAGACCCGCCAGGATCCAGGCTGCTGATTGGTAGATGAGGGACATTTCTGCCTGGCTTGGGCCGTCCTTGCTCAGACCTCTATCATCTAAGAGATGAGAGACGCATCACAGGAAATGTTAGATAATTTTAGTGGAGATCCCTCTCCACTACAGATTACATCTAATTTTACATTATCTCTTTCATTGCTTTCATTTCTGGTGCTGCTATACTGGTGCTGAGTATATGGATGTATAAAGACGTTTTCTAAAAATTCATTTTAAAGCCATTTGACCAGTGTAAGGATAGTTTTCCTCTTATATGTGAGTCTTGGTCCTCCCAAGGTTTCTTCCTCCT
The DNA here is from genome assembly GCF_023375975.1 of Astyanax mexicanus. NCBI lineage: Eukaryota > Metazoa > Chordata > Actinopteri > Characiformes > Acestrorhamphidae > Astyanax > Astyanax mexicanus. The sequence continues at coordinate 46,364,079 of NC_064421.1, read as the reverse complement.
CCTGCAGCTCTGAGGGAGTTTTTCCTTGCCTCCGCGCTCGCTGGGAGTTCTGTATTCTGTATTTTCTATGTTTAATATTTCGCCTGATTCTTTGTCCTGTGATCATCTTTCTGTAAAGCTGCTTTGTAAAACATTAGTTGTAAAAAGCGCTATACAAATAAACTTGATTCGATTTGATTTGATTTTAACTCCAAACAGGCCTAATCTGAAATGTCCTGAAATGTATTATGTATTTTTCGCACTATATAAAGGAACATCTATTTTCTGGTCTATTTTCTAACTAAGTTAAGGAAAGCTAAAGGAAAGCTAAATAAACAAAACTGTAATAATAAAAGAAAGACTTTCTTTTAAAGTTTGACCTTTAAACGAGTGCTGGATGTTAATCTACACAGATTTCTCTCCTGTAAACTGTTTATTTGTGTGAGTAAAGCGCTTCTGTTTAATAACAGTAAGCTACAGTAAGATTTCAAAATTTCTCCAGTACTAAGGCTGGAGCATTAATTAGCAGTAGCAGCTAATCTCTAGCAGTTAGCATCTAATGCCACTAGACAGCAATAAACTGATGAACCCTGAGGTTTCAGTAAACCAGGGCGATATTGGCTAGTGGTTCATCCCACGTAGCTTGTTTTAACACAGTAAAAAGTGAGCACGGTTAGGGGCTAATGCTAATGCTGTTCCAGCAGTGCTAGTCAGGGTTAGGAGCAGTCTACAGGCTGATAATAATCACCTCTGAAAAACGAAAGCAACAGCACTAAGCACAGTTAGTGGGTAATGCTAATGCTGTTCCAGCAGTGCTATCTGGGTTTAAGGACAGGCTACAGGCCGATAATACTCATCTCTGAAAGGGAAAAGTGCTAGTGCTTAGCTCGGTTAGCTGCTAATGCTAATACTGCTCCAGTCTTGGTGCTGGAGAACTAAACCAAAACTCCTGCGGCTTTACTGCTCCTCAAATTTATAGACACAGCGGATTTTAAGGCGCTCTGAGGATTTTGGGGAAAATTAAAGGATTATATATTGTGTAAAAAATACGGTAAACTTTCTAATCAGCTGAAAGATTGGTAAGACTCCTGTTAGAGGTCTTCCCTGTGGAGGTCTTTCTTTAGCATGGTGAATCTGCAATCGATTACAGGCTAATCTTGATTACTGTGCGTGATCCACAGAGCTTTTTCTTTCAGAATGAGTGTGGAAGTTTATGTTCAGCTCATTTGTCTGGCTGTTTAACTCCAGCTTCAGCTCATACAGTACGCCAGCACTCATCAGCTCTCTGGGATACTCGGACACTGGCAGTAAAGGCACGACCAGCGCTGTAACAAATCCTTCTTTGTGGTGGGAACCTGATTCTGGATGGAGCTACTTGGCTGGCAGTGATTGCGGGTGGTGGTGATGTAGTGGTGCTTGTGTTTGTGTAGTTTGTGTAGTTGGGCATTACCTGTGATTGCAACCACGGGAGGCCGTGTATGAGTGGTGGTCAGAACAACTGTTCTTTCAGTAGTAGTAGAAGAAGAAGAAGAAGTGGTGGTAATGGTAGTGGTGGTGGTGGTAGAAGCAGTTGTGTTGGTTTTGGGTTTGGCCATTGTGGTCGACACCATCATCGGTACTGAGGTTGTCGTGACTTCTGTGTAAAAAAAAAACAAAAACACACAAAACACACATTTTTAACTACAGTGGTAAGAAAAAGAACATTGTTCAGATCGACAATTTCTGTTAAATAAGTTAATTGAATGTAGGTCAAGGGTCAATGAGCTTTTATCTAACAAATTGTGTGTTCCAATAATTTGTGCTAAAGGTATTTAAATCAATAAAATGACGAGGATGCTTAAATGTACAGTACTGTGCCAAAGTTTTAGTCACCTGTGGGAATTTCAGTAAAGAAAAAGCTTCTTATCTGTGCAGTAAGTGTTTATCAGCTCAGTAAATCTTACTATTTTTACAAAAATTTTTTTACTAAAAGCAGTTACAGCTTTTACAGCCCTGTTTTCCTTAAAACAACATCTCCTAATCTCTCCTTCTCATCTGAGTTTAATAGAGTTTCATTTCCAGTTCTCATCATATTAATCAACACCTGGTTTGGTAAATTGATAAATTGGTAAATGTGGTGAATCTGGTGAGCTGCTGACGGAACTGAACATATATATATATATATATATATATATACACATGCTGGCTGAGGTGAGGAGCATCCAGGAGAAATCAGGATCTGTAGCTTCTACACTTTGTTCTTCAGCTCGGCTCATAGGATATAAAATACTTAGATAAAAATAAGAATTCCTTGTTACTTTTTAGTGTATTTATGTTTATTTGCATCTGTTTAAATCATATATGGAGCTTTTTTCAGGTAAAAACACTTATAATTCTGAGATAAATGGATTAGTGTAATTAGTGCTATGGTGCCTAAAAATTTTGCACAGTGCAGTGCCTAATTTAGTTTAAAGCAGGGGTGTCCAAACTACGGCCCACGGGCCATTTGCGTCCCGTTTCCTTTTTTGGAGCGGCCCGCGAGGTATTTTAGAAATAGAATGAAAGTGGGCCCGCTGTTAAGCAGGTTTTTATAAAGTGGTTTTTTAAAGTTTGAACGCTAGGTGTCAGAAACGGGCCAAAGAGTCTAAAAGCGGAGAGAGTGAAGTTGTGGCGCAAAAAAACGGGCCAAAGAGTCTAATAGCGGAGAGAGTGCGCAGTTTTAGCGCAGAAAAATGGGACAAAGAGTCTAAAAGCAGAGAGAGTGCGCATTTCTAGCACAGAAAAACGGGCCAAAGAGTCTAAAAGCGGAGAGAGTGCGCAGTTTTAGCGCAGAAAAACAGGACAAAGAGTCTAAAAGCAGAGAGAGTGCTCAGTTTTATTGCAGAAAAACGGGACAAAGAGTCTAAAAGCGGAGAGAGTGCGCAGTTTTAGCGCACAAAAACAGACCAAAGAGTCTAAAAGAAGAGAGAGTAATCCGTTTTATCGCAGAAAAACGGGACAAAGAGTCTAAAAGCGGAGAGAGTGAAGTTGTGGCGCAGAAAAACGGGACAAAGAGTCTAAAAGCGGAGAGAGTGAAGTTGTGGCGCAAAAAAACGGGCCAAAGAGTCTAATAGCGGAGAGAGTGCGCATTTCTAGCGCAGAAAAACGGGCCAAAGAGTCTAAAAGCGGAGAGAGTGCGCAGTTTTAGCGCAGAAAAACGGGACAAAGAGTCTAAAAGCAGAGAGAGTGCTCGGTTTTATTGCAGAAAAACGGGACAAAGAGTCTAAAAGCGGAGAGAGTGCGCAGTTTTAGCGCACAAAAACAGACCAAAGAGTCTAAAAGCAGAGAGAGTAATCCGTTTTATCGCAGAAAAACGGGACAAAGAGTCTAAAAGCGGAGAGAGTGAAGTTGTGGCGCAAAAAAACGGGCCAAAGAGTCTAATAGCGGAGAGAGTGCACAGTTTTAGCGCAGAAAAACAGAGCAAAGAGTCTAAAAGCAGAGAGAGTGCTCAGTTTTATCGCAGAAAAACGGGACAAAGAGTCTAAAAGCAGAGAGAGTGCTCAGTTTTATCGCAGAAAAACGGGACAAAGAGTCTAAAAGCGGAGAGAGTGAAGTTGTGGCGCAGAAAAACGGGACAAAGAGTCTAAAAGCGGAGAGAGTGCGCATTTCAAGCGCAGAAAAACAGACCAAAGAGTCTAAAAGCGGAGAGAGTGCACAGTTTTAGTGCAGAAAAACGGGACAAAGAGTCTAAAAGCGGAGAGGCTGCGCATTTCTAGCACAGAAAAACGGGACAAAGAGTCTAAAAGCTGAGAGAGTGCTCAGTTGTAGTGCACAAAAACGGGACAAAGAGTCTAAAAGTTGCCGTAATTAAGGAGTTTTATATTAAGAGACATCATGAAATGAAACATCAATTTGAAAAACCTTAGTTTACACAACACTGTCAAAGATAAAGACAGTAAGTCAAGTAAAATGGTGTGTAAATGAAAATAATCAGGAAAAAGTATTATTTAAAGTGGTATATTTCATTATTTGTTTTATTACAGAGTGTATCCCGTGACTTCAAATATATTTCTCCTTCTGGCCCCCAACAAAAAAAGTTTGGACACCCCTGCTGTAAAGAATTGTTGCATACTTTCTGTAAATCCTATAAACTTCATTTCACTTCTCAAATATCACTGTGTTCATCTGCTATATTTTATATTTAATTGAAATTGCTGATCCCAACAACCAATGATTTATTTTACAAGTCTCCGTTGTTATCGCGAGCACTGCAGTTAATCAGAGCGCTGTGTTCTGTTGATAAAAGCACGTGTTTGTTGGTGTAAATGGTGTGCTGATTACTCTGATGACTGTGGGAGACGCCGTTCTGATGAGAAAGTGTAGATTTTCCGTCTCTGAAACAAACAAAGGCGAAGAAGAAATGGCTGCAAATCTCAGCGAACAATCTGTGTGAGCGATTTCATTCCTCTAAAGGAACGACTGAGTGAGTGATCTGCCTCTTCACCTCTTTATTCCCTGTTTTCCCGAGTGTCGCGCCCGTTTAAACGCAGGCAGGAAGGACGTGTGAATATGCGGAAGCAGGGGGGGAATGTTGTTGTTGTTGCTGGGACTCGTGCTCGTGTGTCGTGTGGAATGTCGCGGGTGTTTCCACACAGAGAAAGAGAGAGAGAGAGAGAGAAAGAGAGAGAGAGAGAGAGAGAGAGAGAGAGAGGGAGAGAGGATGGCATGTGCAGGGCTTCCGTCCAGCTGATTGATCTTTTGTTATGATTATATAATATTTAGAAGCGTTACTGATGGAAACATTCCTTTTGCACATTGTTAAAAGCTTCACTTTTAACCAAAACTTAACCTATTTTTGAATATTGATACCAAATTTACACTTGAATCATAGTGAAATTCAGTGAGAAGCTCATTCATGTTCATTTCTTACTGTGGGAACATGACTATTAATATTTTAAGGTTCAAATTATGATATATACTGTATATATTTTGTCACACTATCAATAGAAAGTGTAGATATAACTTCTACTTCTACTTTTAAAACTCCTGTATCCGGACTGCAATGTTCAGTAGCTCCTCCATTTCCACTCGCTGTTGTGTTTTTTAACGTGGATCTCCGTGGAAAAGCGCACCAGTGGACAAATAACTGTTTTATTAAAAGAGAGGAGACGAAACTCAGAGATGTGCTTCCGGACGGGACTAAAATTAACGGGAGGACCACGAAAAAAAGAGTTCAGAGAAAAACAGTAGATAATTCAGCCTGTAATTTTCTCAGAGGACGTCTGAGAGAAACACCTACATGATCGTTCTGAATGGGAATAAAATCACAGAGGATAAAAAAAAAAACCCATACAAGAGAAAATCACGCTTTAGGGCTGCACAATATTGAAAAAAAATTACATTGCAATGTTTTTTTTTTTTCTCAATGATATATATTGCAATATTAAACAATTCAGGACCTGTGTCTCAAGTCAAGAGATCCGATCGACCGAGAGCTCAGCGCTTTAGAGTCAGCCGAGCACTGAAAACCTTAGGAAAACAGCAAAAGAACAATAATCTAGCATTTAATTGGTCTTTTAAACAGTGAAAAAGAGTGTTTTTCTGGGATTAAAAGTGTGAATTCAGCTGTAACTGGAAATATCTGTGCAAAACTGTGCTGGATTGAAAAGCACAGCTTTCCACAGGCTGTCAGCTGCTGCATTTCCAAGCAGGTGCCCATCCATGTGAAGGCCATGCGGTTACCCAATGCTTAAACGGTATATTGTGCAGCCATATTATGCTTATATATATATTTTTTTTTCCCTACGGCCTCAGTATTTTATGATTTAGGCTGCGAAAATTGTGATGAGACCAAGATAAGAGATGTATTATGTAGGGACTTACCTAAACAGTGTGGGCAGCACTGGCCTTTACGCAGGACTGGAACTCTGCAGTTGGCCACAGGACATCTCTGAGAGAAGCACTGAACAGTCCCGTTGTTGCAGATGCAGCTGGTGCATGCGTTCGGCTTCCACGAGTCTCCGGCCAATAGGACGTCTCCTTCACCGGAGATGCAGTACTCTCTCTGGCTGGTGTTGACGGGAAGCAGGGAACTGGATGAGTCCTCTGAAGAACAGAAGCGAGGAGGAATGGACGGGGTTAAAGGATCGTCACTTAGCTCCTACTGTTTAACCTCTTTAAGGGGAAAATGCCGGCAAGATGGCTGCACAGGTGACCAAACAAACCTACTAAAGCAGTACTTTCTTTGTTAAAAAATGTTACCCATTCCAATATCTTAGTTTAATGTAGTTTTAGTGTATTATATGGCCCTTTTCTTCATAAATAGCATAAAAAAAATCAGTAGCAATTTGTTTCAAAGCAAGATAAATAGTTACATTTCCCCTTTTAACTGAAATGTTGCAGCTGTTTCATATTTATGAAATCCGAGTTAAAGAAAAGTTGACATTTTATGTCATTTTATGTCATCTGCTGGTGTTGATCCACTGTGTTTTATTATCAAGTCTAAAGTCAGTGCAGTTTTGTTTTCCCACAAAATCTTACAGCACTTCATATCTTACAGCTTCCCTCTGCTACTGACAACTTTTATAGAGATGTGGATTTTATTTTCCAGCAGGACTTGGCACACTGCCCACACTGCGTACCAAAAATACCAACTGATCTTATAATACAATATTCTATTTTTCTGAGACACTGATTTTTGGGTTTTTATTGTCTGTAAGCTTCATAATCATCAATAATAAAAGTAATAAACACTTAAAATAGATCACTCTGTGTGTGATACATCTATATAATATATTTATGAGTTTCGCATTTTGAACTGAATTACTAAAATAAAGTAACTTTCCAATGATCTAATTTTTAAGATGCACCTGTGCATAGACTCTGGCACCTAAACTAATAAAATAAAAAAATAATTTGTTTAAAAAAAATCAGTACAGTATTGTAAAACTAAATATAAATAATAAATAGGTATTAATGAGAAAGAATTGGTATGGATGATGATAAATAGATATTAAGGAAATATGCTGTCACTGTTCTCTGTTGTCAGCAGAGCTTCAGCCAGTATTTTCTCACTAGAACTGTGTGGGTGTAACTCCGCCTGCTGCTCGTTCCCCAACACTAATTCCATTCCTGATCCACTAGCAGCCTGTTAATGAACCAGTGTTCTTGATTTCTTTATTTTAACATCGTTTCGGGACTTAAAGAAGAATTTTACCACTTTCCTTTATAAATAAAAAAAAAAAATCAGTACAGTATTGTAAAACTAAATATCATTCAATTTCTGAATGAGAAATTGGTTTGGGCCTAATTCTCCTGCTTACGTCACTTTAAAGTCCAGTTCCTGGCCTGAATCTGAAGCACACTTCCCACACAGACGGCTGGATCTGTCATTTAAATTTGAGCTGTTCCCACGTTTCCTGCCGCAGAGGCCCCTCCATTCATCAAAGCGCTGAATTTGACAGTCTACATTTAGCGGGGAGATGTGCTGATAAGCCTGACGGGCGGTTCATAAGGAAGGCCAGGAGTTTCTCAGGCAGTCATGCGAGTCTGATTTAAGGACGGAGTCGGATAGAGAAGCAGAGGTGGTTCAGTTGTTTATCACACAGGGAGAGTTTGAGAAACGCATGGCAGGCTGTCTTTAAAAAAAGACAGAGGAACACGGCCATGTGTTTGTACCCCCGGGGTGGGCAAGTAGAGGCGCTTCAGGCCGTTACAGTTTACAGGTCTGGACTAGAAAATAAAGTGAAACGCTCTCATGGAAAGCACTGACCTTTCTGTACCTGCTGGAACATATGCTAATAAAATCCTACGTTCTGGACGTGAGTCAGTTTTGATATTTCTTGCCATGAACGTTTATTTCTCTTCACAAATGTTTAAAAGAGTGTATACTAACACATATTTCACACGTAAGTGCAGCATTTTTTTTTTTACCTACCAAGGGACATGGTAATGGGTTCCTTTCCCAAGTTCTTGTCCCATGACATTTGGCATATTGCTTTTGTATAACCATTATAATCTATGGTTATTTAAAAAAAATATATACAAAAGTATGTTTTTTGCCTTTTTTTCTGACTTGTTTTTTACTATAAATGAAATACAGGTGCATTTAAAAAAATGAATACCATTGAAAAGTTACTTCATTTGAGTAATTCAGTTCAAAATGTAAAATTAATATATTATATAGATGTATTAAACACAGAGTGATCTATTTTAAGCGTTTATTTATTTTATTGTTGATTATTTATGGCTTACAGCCAAAGAAAACCCCAAAAATCAGTGTCTCAGTATATTAGAATATAATATAAGACCAATTTGTACTTTTGGCAGTATGAGCAGTGTGCCAAGTCCTGCTGGAAAATGAAATCTGCATCTCCATAAAAGTTGTCAGCAGAAGGAAGCATTAAGTGACCATCACTGATCATCAGTAACTTTTACATTTCATTTAAAGTAAATGAAGGGATCAGAGTCTGGAGGAAGAGTGGAGAGACACACAGTCCAAACTGCTCGAGGTCTAGTGTGAAGTTTCCACCAATCAGTGATGGTTTGATCAGTGATGGTTTGGAGAAACATGTCTGTCATCTGCTGGTGTTGATCCACTGTGGACTTGGCACACTAATATTCTGAGACACTGATTTTCGGTTATGTAGCTTCAGCCAATAAACACTGATTTAAACATGTTTATATGGATCAAAGAGATAGATACCTGGGCAGGTGTAGCAGCAGGTGTCCTTGCTCCTGATTGGTGCCTGGCAGAGAGTGGGCGGACATGCTTCAGTATCACACAGCACTCTGCCCTGTCTGCATGTGCAGCGAGTGCATTCATCCAGGTTCCACGTTTCACCCTCCACATAGAGATCCCCTCCAGGAGCTCGACAGACCACCATATCCATCCCCTCCGGCTGCCCACTGCCCACCTCGTCTGCATCAAACCAACACAAAATACAAGAACAAATACATTATTCATATCTTTGATTTTACCAAATTGAAAACCTCTGGAATATAATCAAGAGGAAGATGGAAGAACACAAGCCATCAAACCACCAAACTGAACTGCTTGAATTTCTGCACCAGGAGTAAAGCAGCATAAAGTTATCCAAAAGCAGTGTGTAAGACTGGTGGAGGAGAACATGATGCCAAGATGCATGATTAAAAACTGTGATTAAAAACCAGGATTATTCCACCAAATATAGATTTCTGAACCCTTAAAACTTTATGAATATGAACTTGTTTTCTTTGCATTATTTGAGGTCTGAAAGCTCTGCATCTTTTTGCATTTTCTGCAAATAAATGCTCTAAATGACTGTACTTTTATTTAAAATGTGAGAGAAATACTGTCAGTAGTTGACAGAGTAAAACAACAATGTTCATTTTCTCTTATTTTTCATTTTTTCTATAATTCAGCAGGTCTTACATCTGGGTGGTGAGACCTGTAAAGCTAAGCTAAGTTAGGTAAACATCACTATAATTTGTTTGATTTTACCAAATTGAAAACCTCTGAAATATAATCAAGAGGAAGACGGATGATCACATAAAGGCATAAAGTTATCCAAAAGCAGTGTGTAAGACTGGTGAAGGAGAACATGATGCCAAGATGCATGAAAAAAACTGTGATTAAAAACCACCAGGATTATTCCACCAAATATTGATTTCTGAACTCTTAAAACTTTATCATCATCTTTTTTTGTTATTTCAGACATTTCTCATTTTCTGTAAATAAAAGCTCTAAATTACTATTTTTATTTAGAATTTGGGAGAATTTTTTTAGGGCCATATCGCCCACCTTTAGTACTAATATTACACGTTATAGCACTTCCTCTCATGTTTTAATATTTAATTATTTTTGATTCTGTACAAGTCTTTAATATTCACACAAAATTAAGTGTGAATATTAAAGTTTCTCAGTACGTACCCTCACAGGTGGGACAGCACTGGTGAGGTCTGAGCACTGGTTGTTTGCAGCTGGGCACGGGGCAGGATATGAGCACACACATCTCACGTCCAGCGTGGCAGTAGCATTCTCTGCAGCCATCGTGCCAACCGTCGCCCTCCTCGAATCGCTGGCCCTGGGCGGTGAGACAGAAGCTGGGCAGCGGTGGAGGAGGAGGAGGTGTAGTAGTGCTGGGAGCATGCTCACCCTCTGAAATAAGAACACACACACACACACACACACACACACTCGAGGCTATTAAAATGTTCAGAAGAGGTTTGGACCCTCCATCTGTGTGCGACCGAAATGTGACGGCATTTTCTGGCAACCGCTGAGGTGCACTTCCAACTGAGGTAATTGAATCCCCTAGCCACTGAACTTTATAGAATATAAAGTCTGAGAATTAACTCTCTACAGTTTTAACGGATTGCGAAACACTCCATTTTTCTGCAAATAAAGTTAACCGAATCATTTCCCTTCTACGGTTGGCCCACAATTACCCCCACATTTCCCCTCTATTAAGCATCAGCAGCCCTTTCTCCACTGTGACTGGAAGAGCTCATACATCTGTGCTTTATAAACCACCTATAGTGACAACTCAAGATGGGTTTGATTCATTTCACTAAATAGACGTTTACATATTTTAATTCAATTAATTGAATTAAAAAGAATTTAGCCTTGAACGGTTAAAATCACCCAATCCAGATGTTCCAAAATAGGGTTGTTTTATTTGCTTAATCACAGATACAGATAAAAAATCCAAAAAGACATCCTGGCATTATTTTATTAATTAATTATTAAGAATATTAAGAAATTAAATAAAACAGAAACTGAACCTTTCACTTATATATACAGCTCTGGAAAAAAATGAAGAGACACTTCAGTTTCTGAATCAGTTTCTCTGATTTTGCTATTTAAAGGTACATATTTGAGTAAAATGTTTTTTTTTTTTTTATTCTATAAACTACAGACAACATTTCTCCCAAATTCAAATAAAAATATTCTCATTTAGAGCATTTATTTGCAGAAAATGAGAAAACAAGAAAACAAGTTCATATTCATAAAGTTTTAAGAGTTCAGAAATCAATATTTGCTGGAATAACCCTGGTTTTTAATCACAGTTTTCATGCATCTTGGCATCATGTTCTCCTCCACCAGTCTTACACACTGCTTTTGGATAACTTTATGCTGCTTTACTCCTGGTGCAAAAAAATTCAAGCAGTTCAGTTTGGTGGTTTGATGGCTTGTGATCATCCATCGTCCTCTTGATTATATTCTAGAGGTTTTTAATTTGGTGAAATCAAAGAAACTCATCATTTTATAGTGGTATCTTATTTGTTTTAAACACTTAAACTCTCGTGTTGTGTCCTTCTTTTATGTTGCTGGGTGTGGACGAGCCCATGCCGTAACATAAGCTTCTTCTGTGTATATGGACCCATACTGGTCTTCCACAGTGACCCACTGCACCAGACCAGACAGGTTTATTGTTTTGGTCACAAGTACAATCACTGTTATTAGGAAGAATAATAATACAGCAGTGTGAGTACACCCATCAGCCATAACATTAATACCACATGCCTGTAATTGGAGCATAACTGTAGGCCTCCTTCATGCTCTGACTCGTCAAGGCATGGACTCTACAAGACCTGCTGCTAACCAGGACTAGCTAGCTAACTGCTAACTGGGGCTGGCCTGTGCTGCTAAATGTGGCTTGTACTGCTAACCACAGCTGGGTAGCGCTTCTAACCGTGGCTGGCTAGCCCTGCTAACTGCGACTGGCTAACCCTGCTACCTGTGGATGGCTAGCGCTGCTAACCGCAACTTGCTAGCGCTGCTAACCGCAACTTGCTAGCACTGCTAACCGCAACTTGCTAGCGCTGCTAACCAAGGCTGGCTAGCCCTGCTAACTGCACTTTACTCACCCAAATAAAGAGTTTTCATGAGAGAAATCTGTAGATTAACATCCAGCACTTATTTGTCTTTTAAAGAGAATTTTATAAAACACACTCACCTTTACAGAGACACACACTGCAGCCCTTCCTGTTCTGCTTGTAGCCTTCACTGCACTGCTCATCACAGGTAAAGGGAGGACACTTAATGCAGCGACACATCTCACACCCATGCTTGTTCCTCCTGTGGGGAATAAAAGATGAATATTAGCTATTGAAACACGAGCAAGACATATTTTATATATAATTTTCTTATGACACTTTTGATCTAAACAGTTTCCAAAACAACAGGATCGAACATACCGTGTTTTGTCATACTGAATTGAGCTTGATTCAGTTACTGTATAATACATCTACAGGGGTTGGACAATAAAACTGGAACACCTGGTTTTAGAGCACAATAATTTATTGTGGTGACGGACAGTTCTGGTGGAAACAGGAGAGTTGAGGTGCACATTGAATTCTGCGTGATTTGATCAGCCGTGGTTTTATGTTTTTTGGATACAATCCAGGTTAGCACCCGAACATCCCTTTCAGACAGCTTCCTCTTACAGCGTCCACAGTTAATCCTGTTGGATGTGGTTGGTCCTTTTTGGTGGTATGCTGACATTACCCTGGATACCGTGGCTCTTGATGCATCGCAAAGACTTGCTGTCTTGGTCACAGATCCTTAATTTTATACTATGTACTATGTAGTAGTACAGTGACTTTATCAGTAGTTTATAAGAGGTTTTGACCAAAGGAGGATGGGTCCCCCCTTGTGATTCTGCTTCTAAGGTTCTTCCTCCAGGTTTGATGTATTTGTTCCATGGCTTGCTCACCAGGAGTTTTAATGCTTTATTGTTTTTCTATTCTGATTTCTGTAAAGCTGCTTTGTGAAATCAGTTGTGAACAGTACTGTACAATTCGACGTGATTTAATTTGATTGGATATTTCTCAGCTTAGGCTTAACAAGCTTCTTTCTTTAAAAAAAAAAAAAAAACATAAAAAAACACAAACTGAACAGCATGACCCAGTGCAGAAGTCAATATCAAAACGCTATCTCATCTCTAAGACCTCAGTATTACATCACAGTGTTCACACAATACAAGTAGCCGTATGTCACAGCTTAGCCCATGTCTGCCTTGTGTTTCTCCCTCATTTGGTCTCTTGTGCTCCTGCCCTCTGTTTACCTGTCATGTTTCCCAGCCATGTGCTTCTGTTGTGTTTTGGTCCTGTCTCCGCCCTAGCCCCACCCTGTCATCAGTGATTTGTAACCCCGCCCCCTCTTGATTGATCCTCAGGTGTTTCCAGTTTCCTGTTCCCTCCTCATGTATATAAGCCCCTTTGTTTCAAGCCTTCTTTGTCTAGTCTTTTGTTGGTTTGTTTGCTGTCTGTGTTCAGATTTGTTTCATGCTGTTTCTTAGATTCCTGTTTTCAAGTTTAGTGTTTTGTAGTTTTGTATTCAGTGTAACTTTGGTTTATTTTGTTTGTTAATTTGTTTTAGTTTGTTAATTTAATAAATATAATTATTCTGCACTTACGTCCATCCCCTCACTTCCGTACCACCGTATCACGTCCACACCAGTGAACATTTAAAAGCTGGGCTAATACATGATCATGCAGTGTAATAATGGAGGGCTCTGTGCTGAGATCCTCTTTGTTGAAGGTTCTTGGTAAAGACCAGCGAGCCAGATGGTCAAGCCGGGTACAGCAGGGCATATGGTTCTGCTTTCCTCCCCACTATATTAGTTCCCTTTGAAGAGTCCAGATAAAAGCAGCACCCAGAAACATGTGAGATCCCTGCGGTGTGCACGCCATTCCAGCACTAACAGCACGCTCTCCCCCCGTCTACTTAACCCCTCCATTCATCCCGTCCTCGCGGATTCGTGTTTAGAGAGATGAGACATTTCTTGCTTTCAAGACCGACATAAAAGCACTGTCTCTGTCTCTGTCTGGGTCTGATATTCAGGCTCTATATGTCTCAATTTACTCTTTCATTGCTGAACATCACGGTTCTGTGTCTCTCTTGCTCTCTTTTTCATCCTTTCTTTGACCTTTGATGTAAGTTTATTTTTATAATTTTAATGCTCATCCATTCATTCTCTATCACTGCCAAAATACTTCATTACCCATGGTACACTTTACTGTCAAGAAAGAACAAGATTTTTAATGTACTAGGAATGTGTTAATGCAACAAATTCTATTGTTAGCCTTTGGCTACTTTGATAACTTGGAGATTAAATGTTCTTTCATAATAAAGCACATCTTTGCACATGGCAGGTGCCTGATGACTTCACTCTAAGCGCAGCTAGCTCTAGCGGTCAGCTGCTAATGCTAATGCTGCTGCACCCAGCCTTAGTGGAAATCTGGAAATCTAAGCTTGCTGTAAATAAACAGAAGTGCATCACTCACCAAAATACACAGTTTAAAGAAGAGAAATCTGTGTAGTAGGGGTGGGAATCGATTACTATCTCACGATTCGATTCGATTCCGATTTTGGGGGCCACGATTCGATTCAAAATCGATTTTTGATTCAAAACGATTTGAATTATAAAAATTTCTGCTTCTGGCTTATGAATCTTATTGAAAAAAAACCCTCCATAATATACACTGGTCCTGGAGCAGGTAATGTGTTACAAAAACAATAAAATGTGCAGGAATGTGGGTCCTCAGTGACAGAGGAATCACTGGGATATCACAATGACGTTAATGAACAATAAATAAATAATAAATAACACTGCTTTATTACCAGGCTACTAGCGGTGGTGTGTAGGTGACGCTGCTGGGCTGATGTGATGATAGCAGTGGAGCGCTAAAGTTCAGGAGCAGCTGCTGATTAACTAGTTAATTTAAGGTCGTTGTATTTCTTCAGAAAGGGGGCAGGTGGTGGAGAAATTAATTCATATGGTCCATTCCTTAATTCCTCTGTGATGAGGAGCTGAAATTAGCTCTGATTAGCTTATTGTTATTTTTCCGTTCCGCCTTAAATGCTGCAGCCCGCTGCCACCTGTAGCGTTATTTAAGGTGGAACTGGAAAGTTAGCTAGTTAGCTAGCTAACAGTTACTGAAACTAACTACTAGCGATCTTTTTTATGCTTGTTATGAAGCATTCTGCCATAAAACATTGAAACTACACGTTAATCTAATGTAATATAGTGCTTGTTCTGCCATCTTACCGGTGATTCTCAAACACCTACGCTCTGTGTGTGTCTGGAAGATCTCCGTTTGAAAGGACAAGCGCTATCCCCAGGGTTGCCAGGTCCAACAAAAATACCCAGCCCAAAATCAGTCTAAAACCCGCCCCTCAGAATCGATTTTGGGACATTTTAAATCGATTCTGAATCGTAGTAAATGAGAATCAAGATTCTTATGTGAATCGATTTTTTGGCACACCTCTACTGTGTAGATTAACAATTTTTCTTTTTAACAATTATAGTTGTGTTTACTTAACTTAGCTTAGCTTTACAGGTCTCACCACCTAGTGGTCAGACCTGCTGCATTAGAAGGAAAACATGGCAACAAAAGTTGTCCCGACTAAACATGAAATATCTTGGTTTAAATTTGTATATACTTGGTTTGCAATGAAACAAAAGTCTAAGAAAGAAACAAAATAGTTTTATACTCAGTATTACAGTACAGGGCTGCATGACATTGGAAAATTTACATTGCAAATATTCTTTTTTGAGGATGTATATATATATATATATATATAACGATATTAAACAATGCAGGGCCCATAATGTCACCAGCCCCGCCCCATCCGTGCGCTGTCTCGCATCCGGACCAATCAAGAGCTGAGTCAGCACCGAGCACTCTTTAATCAGGCATTTAAATGGCTTTTTAAAAGGTAAATAAGAGCGTTTGTTTTTCTGGGATTAAAAGTGTGAATTCAGCTGTAACTGGAAATATCTGCACCGCAAAACTGTGCTGGACTGAGGTGCACACTTTTCCACATGTGCTCACGTTTACAAGCACATGCCCATCCATGTGGATGGAGGCCATGTGTGCGGTTACCTCGTGTTTACTCCTAACCACCCCCTCACGCTCCCCCTTACGCTTCTAAGGCAGCAGCAGCCTGTCACTCACACAGACACAGAGACAGTGCTGTGTATCTACTACTTCTTGCGTCAAGAATCAAAACATTGCAATGTGTTTTGATGTGTTTGATTGAATTGCCTTATGTGACATTGCACATTCTGCAATGAGACTATTGTGCATGTGCACATTGCGATGATGACAATGCAGTAGTACGAAAACAACCAGCGCCTACACAGACACAACACTGTACACTCTGCAGCCGGTGCGGCAGCTCCCTGAGTGCTCTCTCTCTTGCTGAAACAGCAGTATTGTGTATTGAGCCGGACGAACAGTGGAGGCCCACCGTGTACAAACATAGAGACGGGGCGTCCCCTGACCTTTGGAGTCTTTGGGCTTTGTTTAAAGCTGGCCTGTGGAATTTCACCAGGGACTACTGCTGGCTCGGCACAAATTCCAGCGGGCCCCCACCAACGGCCCCGCCACGTCCTGTCAGATACGATGATATTTTAGCCCCATTGAGAAGGGGAAACGGTTTAAGTCCTCCATTGTGCCGAGCCCAGGGGTGCTCCACTGTGCCAAAGTCCAAACAGCCGCAGTGCTACGCGGCGTGACACACGCTAGACCAGCGAGACCTGCCGGTACTTTTCCTTCAAATACCTACATACGATTTCTTGACGATGTTTCAGGCTGACATCCAAAGGCCACACTCACGCAATCAAGGTCACGCTATTATAAATGCTGTTTTACAGCCAGTACCATGGTGAAAAAATATATATATATACTTAATTGTACTTAAAGCATATTGAGAAATGTCTAAGTATGCTGTAAATATACTAACAGATTTATTGACTTACTTAAAATGTATTAAAAGTACATTAATACTATGAAGTACACTTTTAGTTTAATGTAATTCAATATTCAGGGGTTGGACAATGAAACTGAAACACCTGGTTTTAGACCACAATACTTTATTCGTGGTGACGGACAGTTCTGGTGGAAACAGGAGAGTTGAGGTGCACATTGAATTCTGCCTTGATTTGATCAGCCGTGGTTTTATGGAGTTTTTTGGATACAATCCGGGTTAGCACCCGAAAAACATCCCTTTCAGACAGCTTCCTCTTACAGCGTCCACAGTTAATCCTGTTGGATGTGGTTGGTCCTTCTTGGTGGTATGCTGACGTTACCCTGGATACCGTGGCTCTTGATGCTCCAGCAAGACGTGCACCAACAATTTGTCCTCTTTTGAACTCTGGTATGTCTCCCATAATGTTATAGTGTGCATTGCAATATTTTGAACAGAACTGTGCTCTTACCCTGATAATTGAACCTTCACACTCTTACAGCTCTTACTGGTGCAATAATGTGCAATTAATGAAGATTGGACACCAGGCTGCTCCAATTTAGCCATGAAACCTAAAATCCCACACTAAAATGATGACAGGTGTTTCAGTTTCATTGTCAAAACCCCTGTATATTCCTAATATACCTGGAGTATAATAGTACAGAACATATGAAGTAATATGTTTACATGTTAATTAAGTATATTTAAAATAGTTCCATTTTAGTACAGTTAACAAGTTTTTTAAGTACAATTAAAGTATAATAATAAGTACAAAAAAAAGATGTTCCATTTTAGCACTCTTTAAATATACTGATTAATAATAATGTTGCTACAAGAACACTTTAGTACTTTCGTGCACTATAGCATAATAATGCTTAGTATACTTTAATCTACTGTTTTTTTCACGAGTGTAGAATGCCTGCACTTGGCATCCATCAAAGGAACAGACACAGGACTCCTGCAGCGTTGACTTTCATCTGCTCTTGTGATTGACTCTTCATTTATCATTTTTGGAGAGGTCACAAAAGCCACGAAACCATTAAACTCCAGAACCGCAACTCAGTATCAACAAACATTCACACAAAATTCAAAGCAGAGGATCTCTGGATCTCTTCTTGAGCCATTATAAACACAATTCTGACCCCCCAGGAGAGAAATATGGATATACGGATGGATAAAGACTGTCTAAAAGCTGCAGTTTGAGAATCCTGCGCTTCCTGGACCCATCACTCCCCCCCAAACCGCAACTCGGCACCCAGCGAAGGCCCTGCCGACCCCCATCTCCGGAAGAGGCTCCTCAGCAGCAGCAGCGTGGCTCAGATACCCGGAGAGTTTCATGTAAAACACACACAGGCCTCTTTTGTGACGTTGTTTTGAAATAGAGGGACGCTTTATGAAATGAAGAAAAGAGGCTGGCTTGGAGGTGAGGATCTGTGGGGAGTAAAAAGGGAAAATTTCCAGATGTTTGCTCAAGTCGAGGGGGGATTACTGGCACGGAGGGGGTCCCAGCCAAGCCACTTTCAGCACAAACCAAGGCCAGGATGAGCGTCGAGCTTCTTTGATCTCAAAAACAAGGAATCAACAGTGCAGAAGCTAAACCTGAAAACTCGCTCTCTCTCTCTTTCGCTCTCTTTTTCGTTCTTTCTCATCAACTCATCACTAGGGCTGCAACGATTAGTCGATATAATCGACAATTTGTTGACTACAAATTTCACTGTCGACTAATCGTTATTTTGTAACAGCACCACATTACACAAAGTTCTGGAGACAGAAGCGCAATTGGAGATCAAAGGGTAAAAGTCTCTCACACACAGTTTACACTCAACTTATTCTGTGTCTCCAAAAGTGCTTAAACACAACATATTACATATTTACTCACTACATAATGGTAATTTCCATGTTTAGACAACTTTGAGACATTTAAATGCCTTTTAAATCTCATGTTTAGCTGTTTTTCTGTTGCAGCCCTACTCAAGAGCGTAAGAGCGTGGATCAATCTTCCACATTTAAGTTATATTCATAACTCCACTTAAGTGACTTCTGAAAGGCAGTTGATTGCACTGTATTCTATTTAGAGGTTTCAGAGTAAAGGGGGCTGAATACTTTTGCACGTCACACCTTTTAGACTTGCTGGATTACATTTTTGGAAAACACTTTGTTTTAAAACAAGTCCACAATGCAGCAATACAGTCTTCATTAAATAGGGCATCAGTAGCTAAAATACGCTACAGTATTTCTCAGGCTCAATAACTCAACTCAACTCCAGAAACAAATATTTCCAGAAAGAGTTTTAACAGGGATTTAACAAGGCATGTGGAACCCTTATTGCTTTACTGCCCTTTCTGCCATTTTACTGAAAAAATAAAAGCAAAGCTGATAATTTGTTGTCGTAATTTACAACATTTAAGAATGATCAATTAAGCAAAGTACTTTCAATACAGGCTTTATAAATAGTTAGCACGTTTGCCTCCCAGCGCTGGAGTCTTGGGTCCCTATCTGGATGGAGTTTCCATGTTCTGCATGTTCTCCGGAGACATTGTTCGTCCCACAGTCCAAAAACATGGAGATCAGGTGAATTGAATACTCTAAAATTACTCAGAAAAACAATAATACTCTAAATTGACCTGGTGTGTAAGTTTGTGTGTGTATAAATGTATGTATGACTGTGCCTAGATATGTATTTAGCACTCTGTCATGTGTAAAATGCTGTAGTGCCTGATGCGGCCCGCCCTCAGGTGGACGGTGGTTTCCGGTTGAGAGTACGCTGAGCACTATTGGCTGTTGGCTCACCAGTGTGTGGATGAGAGTTGAGTATTAATGGTAGTATGTAAAAATGTATAAATTGTAAAGCGTCCTTAGGTTTCTATAAATGTGTTATATAAGAGTAACTTCATTTCTTCATTCATTCATTCATTCATTCATTCATTTATTCATTTATACTTCATACAGTAAATGAAGTTCAGGTTTAGGTAGCCGTGTTTAAAATGAAAGAAGGTCTCCAAAAGTGTTTAAACACAACATATTACATATTTACTCACTAAATAATAGTAATTTCCATGTTTTTAGAGATGGAGGGCATGGCAGAAATAATCGTTGACTAATGGACTAATCGAAAAAATAATCATCCGATTAGTCGACTACCAAAATAATCATTGTGGTGACGAGTTGCAGCCCTTCTCATCACCACATTATTTTTAAGACTAAATAAATCAAATCATAATTAAAGTAGATTTACACGAGATTTACATTTTGATTTACATGTACTGCATTTAGCTGACACTTTTTATATTATTTCTATAGCAGAGATGGTTAAATGTAAAGTTAGGAGTCTTGCCCAAGGACTCTTATTGGTTTAGCACAGCATTTAGGCACCCAGACCAGGAATTGAACCCCATTCTCCCACATATTGAGTGGTAGCTCACTTGCTCACGAAGTAGTGGTGTTATCCACTGCACCACACCATCCACGATGAAGATACATTACCCAACACAATTTGGGCACACCATACTTTGTAAAAATGTGTTTTGTTTTTTATATAAATGGAGGGGGGTTGTGGGTAAGGAGTAAGAGCGTGGATAAACTGAAAGTTGAGCTCCAGCAGACTTACATGTATCCATATGGGCAGGTCTTGCTGCAGGTCAGAGGTTTACAGTTAGAGGGCAAGCTGCACTCACACACCTCACAGCCAAAGTCATCCTTCTCGTATCCCATCAGGCACTGCAGGTTACAGTACCTCGACAATTCAGGACAGGAGTCGTCTGAAACAAGGTAAAAAAACAACAAAAAAACAAGACACTTAATTTTATAGTATAAACAAAATTGCCTGGCGAAAAAAGGTACCACTTTAAAATAAGACTACCCTTATAAAGGGTTTATAAATGGTTTATAAATTACTTATTACCTATTAATTATTATTGATTAGGTTGTAAAAGCCTTAAAGACCTTTGATAAGCAGCTACAACACATCAGTTGAAAAGGCAACAGTGATCTGTGGTTTGCTTCGTCATTTAATTCAGCTGAGTCATTTAATTTATAGTAAATAGTTAAATATACTTACAAATATATTAATATGACAAATTTAATGCTGACTGATGGAAAACACAAAATAAGATCATTATCTAGAAAGATCTGAGGTTTTGCAGTATAAATAAGTGTCATTTTCAGCTCACTGTTGCCATGGGCATGGGTTAATGGGGTTTAAAGCATGTTCAGCCTAATTGATAAGCAATAATAAACTCCTTTATAAACCATTTATAAACCCTTTATAAAGGTAGTCTTATTTTAAAGTGGTACCAACAAAAGGTAACACTTTATTTTGAGGAACACAAATTATTAATATAATTAATGTCTTATTATGTGCTTAATAAAGCCTTAATTAGACATTTGTAAATGATTTATTCACTACTTATTACTAGGCTTTATTCTGTGTAAGTGTTATTTGTGCTTAATTAGGGGTCTATTATGTGTAAATAATTAATAATGGCTATATTAGTTCTTATAGTGCACAATAAACAGTTATGTTAGCAGCCTGTTAAGCAGATTATTAAGCATTAACTAATATTAGCTAATTCTACATGTTATTAGTGTTATTATAATTGGAGCAGTTTGATCTATGTGAGTTTGGCAGGGTTATGGCTGTGCTGGAGTTTATTGAGTTAATAAGGGGTTAATAAGTCACTAATAGACCAAGATGTGCACCATATTCTAAAGTGAGGTTCTGTTGATCACTAATTAGACACTAAAAAGCACAAAATAAAAATGTCATCAATCACAGACCCCTAATTAAGCACCAATAACACTTACACAGAATAAAGCCTAATAATAAGTAGTGAATAAATCCTTTACATATGTCTAATTAAGGCTTTATTAAGCAAATAATAAGACATTAATAAGCGCTTAATTTGTGTTCCTTAAAATAAAGTGTTACCCAAAGTTAACACACTCTAATATTTGGTTGAACCGCCTTTAGCTTTGATTGTAACACTCATTCACTGTGTGTTAAAATCAAAGTTAAATCAACTCAAAAGCCCCTAAAAAGGACTGAACAGACTCGAGAACCTCTGGTGAAAAAAGTGTTGTAGGCTGGAGGAAACGCACGTCATGGGAAATGCCTCATGAACAAGTTACTGTGTGAAGCAGACTCTGCTCCAGGATGATTCATCTCCACGGCGCTGTGTGTATTAAGCCAGTGTTTACTTGTGTTGTGTTCTGCTGGCACTTTTCAGAGGGTTTTCAGAGAGGTCTGTTAGCAGCGCTGCTCTGCTGTGAGGCTGCATGCACGGATAAAGGGCGGGAATGCGTCAGCAGCTCTGAGTTTCGGTTCTTTATGTGTTTCTTTGTGAAAATTAGACTAGACGTCAATATATACTAATTTGCTGATAAAATGTCTGTGCCTGAACATAATTATAAACATGATCTGAATCAGGTATTTAGACGTGATTATTTAGACTTTAAAGAACTGTAGGGGAAAGTGGGGTGATTTTGTGCCACTCCCTTTTTCTAGGGAACCACAGAAGAAACTGGTCATGTGACCACACATTAAAAAAAAAATTAAAAATCAGACATTTTACTCATACTGCAAAGAATAGAGCCTTATTGCATGAGACGTGATCACATTTAGGTTCAAAAAAACATTTTTTTTGCCTTTCAAAGCAGAATTTCTATAATTAAGGAGTTAATAACCAATAATAAACTCCTTTATTAACCATTTATAAACTCTTTATAAAGGTAGTCTTATTTTAAAGTGGTACCTAAAAACGTTAACACACTCTAATAATTGGTTGAACCGCCTTTAGCTTTGATTGTAACACTCATTCACTGTGTGAAAGTTAAATCAACTCAAAAGCCCTTTTACAGCCATTTCACTCATCCTGCAAAGAATAGAGCCTTATTGCATGAGAGGTAATCAAAATTAGGTTCAAAAAACTGTTTTTTGCCTTTCAAAGCAGAACTTATCATAATCAAGAAGTTCTGATTGTTGTGTCTGAACAGTTTAGTGTCTAGACAAATTTAAAACATTTCACACGTGTTTTAGTGCTTTGGTGAAGCTACACTACTGGATTTTAAACATATATTTTTTGTAATTGTACATTGTACTATTTTATCACTAAAACTATGTGGCATTCTTACTTTTAGACCAAAAATAGGAATAGAGCATCATGCCACAGAGTTATAAGAGGAAGACATGCAGGGCTTCCAAAGAGGTAAAGAAAGGGGAAGTCCATTCATCAAGTAGGATTAGAAATTAAGAGATATGCTAATTATGTTAATAAACTTTTAATCATGGCTAGGACGTGATTGGTTTGTTAGGCCTTGTTTAAAAAAAAAATTGACCTTCGGTGTGCTCATGTGTGTGACCTTTTGGAGGACTAACACTTTATACTGTTTACTACAGAATTCCATATGTGTCTCTTAATCGTTTTTCTCTCTTTAATATTAATCTACAAAGTAGATAATCAATTAAATTAATACATAAATAAAGAAAGAACACTGAATGAGAAGAGATATGCTTGAATTAGCCTTTGATGTTGTAAAGTAGCTTTAAATAAACCTTAAATTAGTAATTTTGTATTGAATTTGTCTAGCTTTTATATAGCATTACAGTTTCTGAGATTACATTAAATATATTTAAAATATACTCTTTTACTTCAGTAATCAATGGCATAATTTACCCCAATGTATTTTCTCCAAAGGCACAACTTACCCCACACAGTTTTTTCAAAAAGCTGTATTTCTTAAATATTATATTTCAGATTCAAACTGACTGTTTCCAGGGATGCACCACATCCTGAAATATATTTACATATATTAGTTGGAAGCATTGCTGTCATGGTCTCGCTTTAAAGTCACTTTAAGTAAAAACTGGCACAACTCACCCCAACGCGGCCGTCTGTCTAAACCAAGCCTAAGTGAAGTGTGAAAGATCCTGAATTCACTTACTGCCAAGACACTGACACCTCAGACAGCCGTTGTGATCCTGCTGAAAGCCAAACGGGCAGTCGTGTGCCGATAGTGAGCAGTTTTGGAGTGGGGGGCACAGTAGGGGGCTCACGGTCTCGTAGGAAGGTTCTGCAGGAGCACAGAGATGGAGAATAGATTAAAAGATTAGCGTCTGAAGCTTATTTACAGAAACGGGTTCTCCTCATGAAGTCAGAACTGCAATATGTTAACAAGATTTAAGGTTTAAGGACTTTAAACATCAGAACATCATCGAAACTTCAGTCAGTTCCAGGCATTAAGTTCTACCAGTGAGTCATGGGGTGTGGTGAACATGAGCTAGCATGGCTAATTTGTGAGGGTCTTGATAAATTCATTTCTTTCAGGGGAGGGAAATCAAGGCACACATGCTTTCATAATGTCAGCTTTGTTTTACTGTAAGGGGCACTATCAATAAACGTCTATTTTCTGGTCAGTTTTCATATATTAACAGGCGCATTATGTGACACTAGTAAGGAACAGGGGTGTCGCCATGTTTCCTTTATAATTCAACAAGTCTTGTTGCTGGGTGGCGAGACCTGTAAAGCTAAGCTAAGTTAAGTAAACAAAATAATATAAAAAATAGAGCTGGATATTATTCACACAGATTTCTTTCCTAAAAAAACTGTTTGCATTAGCAGCTAACGGCGATATTAGCTAGCAGTCCATCCTACGTAGCTTGTTGTTTTAACACAGTAAACACACAGAGACTACAGTCCGATACACTCACCTCTAAACGACGAAAGAGCTAGCGCGTACTTTTAGTATAGCAGGTAATGCTAATGCTGCTCCAGCAGTGCTAGCCAGGGTTAGCAGCAGGCTACAGGCCAATAATACTAGTCCATGCAACCCTCACTCACCATCACTGTGAAGTCTTGTCCACCATGGTCACAGACAGAGGGTGAAATGCACTGGTTGACAAGTTTACACACTGATTCTGAATTAGGGGTAGGGGACACGCCCATTAAGCAAATAAATGACCAATAAAAGGACCAAGATGCACTTTTTTATGTTATATACTATTACTATTATACTATTATACTTATTATACTTATACCTTATTTTTTGTGTTCTACCTGTTCTATTTTGTACTATTTAAAACTGCAAATTTACATACAGTTACAGTCCAACTGAACATCCAATCAGATTAGGACCCCACGCCGGCAGCTACCTAATGCGAAGAGAGGTTTTTCAAAAACAAAATAGCTTTTTTCAGTCCATAAACTAAAAATAAAAACAGAATTTTTTTCTATTCATATTTTACCAAAATTTAATACAGGCCTGGAAAATGCTATTTTTAAAATCCATGACTTTTCTTAGGTTTTTTATGACCGTACAAACCCTGAATATTCAAGCTGCATGGGATGGATTATTGCAGGACACCATTAGGAACCTCTACAACTCCATGCTGAGACATATGGCATGTTGTGTTAAGTGTAGCTCAAACAATATTGCTTCCTTTTTTTTTTTTTTTTTGGTTGGTTTCTTCATGGAAACCTTTATCTGTCTTCTGAATAGCACGGACACCTCTATCTGGGTACAAGTTTTTTTTGATAAGTATAATAAATACCTTACCAATCTCTATAACATTTCTAGAAAGCCATGCTAACAAGGATTGCTCGATTAACAAATAGGCGCTGGATAAAAACTGATCAGGAAAGGTTAGATCCCCAAATTTCTCCAGCACTAAGGCTGGAACATTAGCATTAGCGGCTAACCGCTAGTGCTGCCTGAGCAATTGCCTCTACGCGTTAATCTACACAGATTTCTCTCCTGAAAACTGTTTGGGAAGCTTAGATTCCCAAATTTCTCCAGCACTAAAGCTGGAACATTAGCATAGCATTTGTGGCTAACCGCTAGTGCTGCCTGACAGCACTACACTGAGAAACCTTGAGTGCTACGGTAAGCCAGGGCGTTGATATTAGCTATATTATTAGCTATTAGCTATATTAGCCATATTTATCTTCCTTCTGAAAAGCACTGACACCTCCATCTGGAAGCATGATTTTTTTTTATATAATAAGTACAATAAATACCTTACCAACCTCACTAACATTTATAAAAAAAAAGCCATGCTATCAATCCCTGTCTAAACGTTAGCATCGCTAACAGCAGCACGGTTCTGCGGGCTCCAGTGATTACAGATAAGCGCCGCTGTGATTATCGTGTCCCGACTTCCCTTATCTGACAGTTTTGATGAACGGGCTGCCTCCGGTATTAGTGAAATTGCTGCACAGAAGCATCACTTTCTTCTAAAACAACGTTTACGGTGCCCCTAAACCTCCATCATCTCATCTGTTGGTACTTAAACGATGGTAAAGCGGGGCCTGTGGTTGTCGTGGGGAGTTGCCGCTGTGGTGGCACGTGTGCTGCCCGCAGAATGCCTCTCCGTGCTGCCAAGCTAAGAACCAGAGGGGCTGTAACTCATTATGTTCACCCTGCATAATATTCTGCAGTTAAGAAAGCCAGGTTGGCTTCCACTTGGCAGGTCAGACCAATAAAGGGTACGATTTCTCCAGTCTGAAGAACGCCTGCAGGCCTCCTTTAATGAGCTACTGTGGTGGTAAACGTGCACGTGGATGCTATAGGATCGCTAACAAGCTCTATAATGGTGAGACATGAGGCAGTAGAAGTACGCAAGCAAGCCGCTGCTCCTGTGTGCAATTTACTTTCAACTTTCAGATCTTCACACACTGACATAATGGTCTATAAGAATGGAGGAGCTTAAAGAAAGCATCCCCAACTGATGACAATTACAGCAAACACAAGCTAATCCCCAGCTCCCGCGTGGAAATCTGGAAATTTGACTTCAGGATAAACGCATGCAGGAACTTTAAGGAAACAATCAACCGTTTTAGTAATGGATGTGCAAGCAATTAAACCTTATAATCTCAAATTACAAGACAAATACGTCAGTGCTGAAGCATTGAGTGACCAATAACAAACTAATTAAATATCAGTATGCCCCGATATCTTCAAAATAATGAACTTTCTAGTTGAATTAATTAATCAATCAACTTTTGACCCCCATTTACAATGATGCAGAGCATTCACAGTATAAAAGGGATTGAAATATTTAATGTAAATTTTTAAAATAATAAGGAACAAAATAGTAAAAAAACAAAAAAAAAAAAAAAAAAGAAATACAAATTTTAAACCGACATTTAATATTGATAAATAATATATAAGTAATATAAGTAAAAATATAAAATAATAGGTCATTTTAAAAATATCATAAAAAAGTAAAGAATGCATCATAGTATCTGGCAACCAGTTTTGACCTACAGAGACTACACAGATTTCTCTCCTGAAAACTGTTTATTTGGGTGACTAAAGTATTTCTGTTTATTTACAGTAAGCTTAGATTTCCAGATTTCCATTTAGGCTGGAGCATTAGCATTAGCATTAGCATTAGCAGCTAACTGCTGCTAATGCCACTTAACTGCTGCCCGACAGTGCTACACTGAAGAACCCTGAATGCTCCGGTAAACCAGGGTGATATTAGCTAGCGGTTCGTCCCATGTAGCTTGTTGCAACATGGTACACTATTATTACTATGTCTGAACGGTGAAAGAGCTAGCGTGGTTAGCTGCTAATGCTGATGCTGCTCCAGCAGTCATAGCTGGGGTTAGTACCAGGCTAAAGGCTGATAATACTCACACCAGAACAGCTAAAGAGCTAGCTCTTAGTGTGCTTTGCTGGTTATGCTAATGCTGCTCCAGCAGTGATAGCTGGGGTTAGTAGCAGGGTACAGGCCAATAATGCTCAGCTCTGAACGGCCTAATGGCTAGCATGGTTAGCGGCTAATGCTAACACTGCTGGAGAACTAAACTGAAACTCCTGTATAACTCTGTACTTCAGTGGAGTGACTTTACTGCTCCTTAATACCTGACTGATAGAATTCATACATAAGGAGCACCGGATTAGAAGAAACACTGACGATTTTTGGGAAAATTCTAATATTTTAAGTGCACCTTGTAGTGCGAAAAATATGGTACTTTGCTCAACATAATTGTGATTCTCAATCTATGATCATTGTACGACGCTACAGTGATATAAGGAGGCACTGAAGATAAAATTGCTGTATTTCTGTTGTGTACTGTATATGCATACCTTTCTCTGGCTGTGTGGTCCATGCTGAGGACCTCAGGCAGAAGCTGGTAGTTTTAATGTTAATGTTTAAATTGCTGACATAGTTTAAGTAGATTAATGGAGGGGTGTTGAGAAGTTACTCACTGTTCACAGACAGTGTAAATGAGTTGGTGTCACAGTGAGTGTGTAGGATTAAAAGTGTTAACATTCAAAAGAGAGTGTGTGTGTGTGTGTGTGTGTGTGTTATAGTTAGCCTCGGTTTACAAAAAAACCAACAGTCCTATAAACAAAAAGGGGCCGCATGTGAATACTAGCATGTGTGTGAGAACGTTTGCCAGTATATTTTTATAGTATATATTTGCAGTATATATTTGCCTGCTTCTGTTTATGTGTGTGTGTGTATAGATCTACAGAGGTTGGACAATGAAACTGAAACACCTGGTTTTAGAGCACAATAATGTATTGTGGTGACGGACAGTTCTGGTGGAAACAGGAGAGTTGAGGTGCACATTGAATTCTGCCGTGATTTGATCAGCCGTGGTTTTATGTTTATTGGATAAAATCCAGGTTAGCACCCGAACATCTCTTTCAGACAGCTTCCTCTTACAGCGTCCACAGTTAATCCTGTTGGATGTGGTTGGTCCTTCTTGGTGATATGCTGACATTACCCTGGATACCGTGGCTCTTGATGCATCACAAAGACTTGCTGTCTTGGTCACAGATGCTCCAGCAAGACGTGCACCAACAATTTGTCCTCTTTTGATATCTGGTATTTAACCCATGATGTTGTGTGTATTGCAATATTTAGAGCAGAACTGTGCTCTTACCCTGCTAATTGAACCTTCACACTCTTACAGCTCTTACTGGTGCAATGTGCAATTAATGAACATTGGCCACCAGGCTGCTCCAATTTAGCCATGACTAAAATGATGACAGGTGTTTCAGTTTCATTGTCCAACCCCTGTATGTATCTGTGTGTGAGTGCATGTTCTGCATCCCTACCCTCACAGAAGGGGCAGCACTCTCCTGGGATCTTGACGGGGTTCTGGCAGGTCTGTTTGCAGGCCATGGCTGTGCATTGAGGTTCTCCATCCACACACTGGCAGAACGTACAGTCGTCCTCCTTCCACTGCTCCTCGTGCTGCCTCAGCTTGTGGTTCACCCAGCAGCTGGCCTTGGTGCTCTCCACTGACAACAGCTCCACATCTGTAGGGGGCGATACCAAAAGAGTTAACTATTAAAGGATTACAGCTGCAATGACTATACTAAAATTATTTTCTGCTAGTCTTAATATTTTCTGGTATATTTTCATATATAAGGTGCACTAGTAAGGATGCCTACATTGAAGTGAGAATGGGTGTCGCCATGTTTCCCTTCTAATAAGGAAGTTGAGCGAAGGGCCGAAGGAAACAAAACTGTCATTCTTAAAAAAAAAAAAAATACATTTTCTTTTAAAGTCACACGAGTGCTGGATGTTAATCGACACAGATTTCTCTCAAGGAAACCCTTTTCAAGTTTCTCCAGCACTAAGGCCTGGTGCAGCAGCATTAGCATTAGCTTGGTTTGATGGTTTGTGATCATCCGTCTTCCTCTTGATTATATTCCATTTCAATTTGGTAAAATCAAAGAAACTCATTATTTTTAAGTGGCCTCTTATTTTTTACATATTATCTTTTATATATTAACTGAATAACAAAATGAAGGTAGTCCTGGTCAATAAAACTACACACTGATGGTGAATTAGTGGTGTGGAGTGAGTTGCCAAAACTTATATTTACTTAATTTTTTTTTAAGGCAATACGTTTCCGAAATTATAATACGTAAAATCAACTAGTTTTTTTTTATAAAATGTAAACGAAAATGAATTAAACTCAAGATATGAGTAGAAAATTTGTTTAGTTTCAAATTTACAAATGAAGCAAAGTTTATTAGCCCTTGGCCAAACATACTGTATGTAATATAAATGTGTAGTTTGAGTTAGAAAAAATATTGTTTTTAGTATCATTTGATGAAAAATGAAAACGGGTCCCACAGACCCGAACACCACACAAGGGTTAAGGAAAGTTTGAAATCCTGACAAGATTTTCTCTCTCTCTACACAGCTATGAGTGAAAAATGATACATAGCATAATGCAATGTAATGACATAATGCGAAAAGACAGTTCAAGGAATACCGTATATACCCTGGAGAATCTAGACAGCTTAATATCAGGACAGAAACTCAAGGTCAAAGGAAAGACAGGCTTAGTTCCGGCATAAAGCAGAGCGAGGATCAGGGCATAAGATAGTGATTATGGCCTGGATTAGTGTGCTAGATATGAGGGAGGAAAAAGGCAGAGAAGGGAAAAGGCATTTGTTTTTGCCAAAGGTTTAAATAATGAATTACAAATATTTTGTTACTAAGTAGAAATGTTGGTAATCTATATTTTGTTCTACTTTCTTCCGCTTTCTACTGATTTTAAAAATAGCCTAGTTACTCCTATTTAATTTCAGCTTGTTTTTATTCCAGCTTGTGCACTATAGGACTCTGTGGGCGTGGCCTAAGCTTTTGTTCATAATGGCTTTATTTTTGTCCCCTTACATTACTTTTACTTTTATACTTTAAGTAGTTTTAAAACCAGTATTTTTACACATTTAATTAAAGAGTAAAAAGCTTGAGTTGATACTTCAACCTTTACATTAGTATTTTACACCCTAGTATCTACAACTCTGGAAAAATTAAGAGATCACTTCAGTTTCTGAATCAGTTTCTCTGATTTTGCTATTTATAGGTTTATGTTTGAGTAAAATGAACATTGTTGTTTTATTCTATAAACTACAGACAACATTTCAAACAAATCAAATCAAAAACATTTATTTGCAGAAAATGAGAAATGACTGAAATAACAAAAAGATGCAGAGCTTTCAGACCTCAAATAATGCAAAGGAAACAAGTTCATATTCATAAAGTTTTAAGAGTTCAGAAATAATCAATATTTGGTGGAATAACCCTGATGGTTTTTTGTCACAGTTTTTAATGATGCATCTTGGCATCATGTTCTCCTCCTCCACCAGTCTTACACACTGCTTTTGGATAACTTTATGCTGCTTTACTGCTGGTGCAACAATTCAAGCAGTTCAGTTTGGTGGTTTGATGGCTTGTGATCATCCATCTTCCTCTTGATTCTATTCCAGAGGTAAAATCATAAAGTTCCCTCTCAGTGTCGAGGGTCAGCCTGACCACTGTGTGTCACTCTTAGCTTTACACTGTTAGATTGACCACTGTGGTTTGACCTCTGCCAGGCTGAAATGATGGAAGGCGCGGGAGCAGTGCCGAGGTCATGGCTGTAATTTTCGCTCTGAAGTAGGAAATGTGGTTTAAGAGCATTAGCTGCATTATGGCCACATTTACACCAGTGTTTAAAGTTCTCAGCAGTTTTAAAGCGAAGCCAAATGTTTAAGAGCTTCCTCTTTAGGAGCTGGTGGTGTTCTGCTAACGGTTTAAGTACAGTCTGGAGGAAATTCAGAGCTAATGTGTCAGAGATTCCTGAAAACGTAGGTAATTGAGCGCCGATGTTCTGTTTGTAATAGAGGTAGTTTGGTGTCCAGTCATCTCTGCAGTGTGGGTATAGCTGCACTGTGTGTTTGCGAGTCTGATTTGATCCCAGGAAATCCTATGTTTACTTGATTGCAGCAGGTATTTGGCTGATGTGTTTCCATCTGGGTGCAGTTAAACCCACTGACTCGTCTTCTACGCTTTCTGCTTTCTCTCTTCATTGTTTTTTGTTTCCTCTCTGGGCTGGAGATACTCAGATATCTGCTGAAGCATCCAGGGCGCCTGATCTATTCTAAAAGATATTTAAAGTTCATGTAACAGCTTAATAATATCCTGCACTTACAGAAGCCCTGAAGGGTAAGATGAAAAAAATGAAAAATAATTTTTTTCTCAATGTGGCTCAGATCTGATTTTTTCCAACAACATGCAACATGAATGTGAACGATCACATTCTCATCGGAATTCATGCTCAGTCTTTTTGCTTTTACACGTTAGCATTAGCATTAGCATTAGTGCTACGTGCTTTTCTCTCTCGTACCCACACTGCATCTCTTCTTGGTGCAGCTGTGCAGCTATAGCTGTAAAAAAAAACAGCAAAAGCAAACCAAAGCCTGGCCTTTTTTTTTTACCTTCTCGACCTGAGCATGAACTTCAGAGCAGCTCGAGCAAAAGATGCTCCACATATGAGCTGCTAACTCTGCATCCATTTCCCTTTATAAAGCTACGAGTCTCTCGTCTCTCTAATATGAGTTTTTTTGTTGTTGGTGAAGAAGGCGACGTTTATACAGGTACAGGTGAATGTGAACCAACAAGATAGCTATTTTATTAAACGCGAGGAGACGAAACTCAGAGATGTGCGTCCGGACGGGACTAAAATTATCGGAGGACCACATTCAGAGTTCAGCAAAAAACAGTAGATAATTTAGCCTATAATTTTCTCAGAGGACGTCTGAGAAAAACACGAACATGGACGGGAATAAAATCACAGAGGATAAAACCCCCCCATAAAAGAGAAAATTACAGCAGAACCCCCTGAGAAAAAAAAGATGGACAGACTGAGGTAAGCAGGACACATTAACACAACACCACAACACTACACACTTTATTTCCTGTAGTTAGACTGATTTCCTGAAGGACTGTGTGCACCTGCACTCACTCAATTGCAGCCACTTTTATACTGTATCAATTTACGGGTTCAATCAAAACTCCAGTTTAAACAGTGATCTTTAAACTTGAGTGCAGTAGCTCAGTTTAGGTAGCTGTGGCATTTTGATCAGAACGTTCTGTGGGAAAACTTTGTTCTTCATTTTTTTCTCAGAAGGTGAATTGCTTCTGTTAACCCTTCATTTTCTCAGCGTAGCTCTCATTAAAACTTTCCTGACGGACAAAGGACCAGGGCTGCCGGTGCGAGATGAAAGCATTCCCTGCTTTTAGAGGGCTTTGGATTCCAGGTGGGTCTCTTGACTTTGACCCCCAATAACCGGCGCTGCTACCTCTGATGTCTGCTGAACCCAGAAACACACTCTGACTGAAGGGAAATACTAGTCTGTCTGATCGCTGTCTGTTAGCCACATGTGCTGCTAAGCTACTTACAGTCCATGCCATCCATTTCCATGCAGCTTGCTACTGAAATCTACAGACAAAAAAGATTATTACACTGCCTGGCCAAAAAAAGGTCATCAGGGAAGAAGAAACAACTCCATTGATGGAATAACCTGGTCTATATTCAGTATATTCAGGTAGTCAGCTGACCTCATTCTTTTTAAGACATGAATTAATATAATTTAAGCCCCAAACATTTCTATGGTTCGCTAGCTCGCTGCTAATGTTAGCTAGCTTGCCGCTAATGTTAGCTAGCTCTCCGCTAACATTAGTTCTCTCCCTGGTGATGTTAGCTAGTTCGTCGCTAATGTTAGCTTGTTCTTTGCTAACCTTAATTCTCTCCCCGCTAATGTTAGCTAGCTCTCCGCTAAGCTGAGTTCTCTCCCTGGTAATGTTAGCTAGCTCTCCACTTAACTTCGTTTTCTCCCCGATAATGTTAGATAATGTGCCGCTAATGTTAGCTTGTTCTTTGCTAACCTAAATTCTCTCCTCGCTAATGTTAAAATATGTACTACAGCATATTTAAGACATTTTAAGACCTTAATTACCCAGATTTTAATGCCGCTAATGTTAGCTTGTTCTTTGCTAACCTTAATTCTCTCCTCGCTAATGTTAGCTAGCTTACTGCTAATGTTAGCTAGCTCTCCGCTAACCTTAATTCTCTCCCAGGTACATTAGATAACTTGCTGCATCTGAAAATGTAATACCTACAGCATATTTACAGTATATTTAAGACAATTTAGGACCTTTATTACTCGGATTTTAATTTAAGACATTTTAAAACTTTTTAAGGACCCTGTACAAAAGCCTCAAGCTGCATTTTAATGTGAACTGGCTCCCCTTTACCCATTTTTCAATTTAGACACTTTACCACCTCAACACAGCCCCAGTGTTAAAATTCCTACAAACACTGTTATGTCTAGCAGTCCTACACAAGCGCTGTATAAAGGTTCATAAATGTATATCTAATCCCTCCACTCTAAACCTCACCCAGAGATCCTGCTTCCAAATGAACAGCTTATGATCTAAACACTCTAAACACTGTACTCTTTAGGAATGTCACCAAGAACATACTGCCATACTGTATAGCTGCATACCTCCTGTCCTCAAGAGCCACATTCCATCAATGTTGGCTCATTTTCCTGCTCAAACACACCTACTAAACCTGATCAACAGAGATGAGACGCTTACCATATGCAATGACAATCTTCTTGGCCAAAAAAAGGGTCACCACTTGGATTTACCTACCGTATTTTTTGCACTATAAGGCACATGTTCTGGTCTATTTTCATACATAAGGCACACTGAATTATAAGGCTCATTTTAAGAGACATTAGCTAACTAAGTTAAAGCTGAACTGCTTAAATTGTTGCACCAGGAGTAAAGGCATAAAGTTATCCAAAAGCAGTGTGTAAGACTGGTGGAGGAGAACTCTTAAAACTTTATGAATATGAACTTGTTTTCTTTGCAATATTTGGGGTCTGAAAGCTCTGCTGTTTCTCATTATCTGCAAATAAATGCTGTAAATTACAATATTTTTATTTGGAATTTGGGAGAAATGTTGTCTGTAGTTTATAGAATAAAACAACAATGTTAATATTACTCAAACATAAACCTATAAATGGCGAAATTATAAAAACTGATTCACAAGTGCTCTCTTCATTTTTTACAGAGCTGTATGTCAAGTATTTGGTCGCTGATGGTAGAGTGTGGTGTTTACGGGGTACCTATGCAGACTGGGCAGCATTCTCCTTCTGGGATGTAGAAGTTATCACAGTCCAGCTCAGCACACTCGGCTTTGGAGCAGAAGGAGACGCCTCCTCGGCACTGGCACAGCCAGCAGGAGTCCATACGGTACACCTCGCCCTCAGCAAACTTCTTCCCGTTGTGCACACATCTGGGGGAAACTGGTGAAGGGAGACAGAGGTATGTAAATCATACTATAATCGTGCTGCGCTACATCGTACATCATACGACGGTTAGCTGAAAGTCCTCCATTTCATCCATCGCTGAAACCGCTGATGAACGGGTAAGGTTGAGATTAACATTTCAGAATAGCATGCTGTACTGTAAAACCGTCTGGCCATTTTCCCCTCAAAGTAGCCACATATTGCTGAGCTCAGCAGCTTCACTAAGCCTTTCTCTGTTCACACAATGCAGTCAGATCTGCTCAGCAAGAACTCACGCATACTGCTTGTCTTACGGCTTGTAATCACACACACACACACACAGCGGGTTAAGAAAACAGCAGCCGGAGCCGAGTGTGTGCCGCAGACAACAGACGGGCTGACTTAAAGCCCGGCATAAGTACCGGAAGCCTCTGCTGTCTCCGAGGCTCTGGCTGCTGGAACAACAGCAAAATACCCCGCGGATCATTAGACCCCGGGCGAGCACAGCACAGCGGCACAGCACAGCGGCACGCAACGCAATACATAATACTCAATGAAGGTTACCTTGTTTTTTGAGTTTTGTGCACTTCAGAACCTTTTAAACTGTTGTAAATACCAATGCTCAGAGGCTCAGGTATGATCAGTACAGTAGATGGCGCTCTCTCTCTCCCCTCATCACTCCTAGGGTGATGTGGATCAGCACAAGGCTGCATCTGTGAGCTGATGTATCAGAACCGAGTCGCTGCGCTTTCCTCCGAGTGTTAGAGCTGTGATGTGATGCTACTCAGCAATGCTACAGCATCAGCAGCAGCTCAAAAAGAGGCGGAGTCTGACTTCACATGTGTCGGAGGAGGCGTGTGCTAGTCTTCACCCTCCTGATGTCGGGGCATCACTAGTGATAGCGAGAATCAGTGCTTGAAGTGTATGAGGACGTTTTACTATTTGAGGGACATAGATTTAAATTTTCTTATTTTAAAAATCCAGCCCATGTCTGAACCAATCACAAAAACCAATCACATCATTTTGCTGTGAAACGTGAAGATATTTTCTTGCTTATTTCTGATTGGTTCTTTAAGTTATATAAAAGCGGCAGACTGTTTGGAGAAGTTCAGCCTTGGCCGACAGAGATTAAGTCATAGGTTGCCAAGTATGTGTAGAAACCTCAAGGGGAATTGCCAGTTGAATACAAATTAATTGAACTCTCACCTGAGGGGATTCTGCATCTGTTCTTATGACTAATCTGTAAATCTAAGCTTACTGTAAAAAAAACGAAAGCGCTTAACTCACCCAATTAAACAGTTTTTAGGAGAAAATTTCTGTAGATTAACATCCAGTGCTTATTTGACTCAGTTCAGTTTTGTTTACGTAACTTAGCTTAGTTTTACAGGTCTCACCTGCTGAATTAGAAGTAAACGTGGCGGCACCCCTGTTCCTTACTAGTGTTGCATAATGCGCCTTATAATCGGGTGCACCTTATGTATGAAAATAGACCAGAAAATAAAAGTTTACTGATAGTGTGCCTTATAATCCGGTGCGCCATATAGTGCGAAAAATGCAGTAATATGAGCTCATATGAAACATGCAATCATGTACATGTCTTTTTAGTGTCACCCTGTCCATATATACAGTGCAAATATAGCTACTAAAGCTACTGTTTGCTATAAATGCATGTATGAAACCATGTATGGCCATCATTATACTGCTATGTAGCAGAAGGACAGAGTTCAGACATAATTTAAACCAGGAGACACCAGGATTACCTCTCTGGACACAAAGCGGCCGTATGGAGATTAACCTTTCTACCTTTCTGAGTGCGGTTCCAACTCTAACCAGCCCCACCTGCTACACCTAATCAGTGTAAACAGCATTTCAGAATTTCCACAGGCTCTTTACGGTGTGGATGAGGTGTCTGTGACCGCTATCGTAAAGAGTCCAGCTGCTACCAGATGTGTCGCTGCAACAGGCCAACAATGTTTCGTACGGCAACATCAGCAACAGCATCTGCGGGCCATACAAGAGAGTGAAAGAGCAGGTCTGACCCAGATTTTTACAGGCTAATACAAAGCAGGTGGGCCGAGCCAGTCGAAAATAAAAAGAGGATTTGCCTCTTTTATTCCCCTCTCCTCTTTTCCCCCTCCGCCGAACGTGTGTGAAGCGTGAGCAAGCAGAGCGAACCCAAATCAAAGCCGGCGATTCAAAAGGCGCCGCCGCGATTCGCTAACATAACCCAGCTTCTATAGGGAAGTCACGTGACAGGATGCGTGCGTGTGATTTCCGTACTGTTTGTTAACGTTAATCCCAAGCGCAAACTGGAGCCGCAGACGGGGATTCCAATCGTTCCTCTTGTTTTAAGGTTGTTTTTCTTTCACTTTCCCTTTTAAAGCGGAGCACGAACATTTAACCACGTCAATCCAGTTTTTAAAAGAACAGATTAAAAGTTAATCAGCACTGTTTACCATATTGGACAATATCCCGCAAGATTAAATTGGCACAATGTTTTATGTCAGGTGTTAAATGTGTCCCGAGAGACTTGTGCACAGGTAACCAAAACAAATGTTCAATCATAATGACAGCATTATAGCAGCAGTCTGTACTAAGAATTGATTTTAAATATATGTGGTATTTACATATATATATTTACATTAGAGTACAAATATGCTTCTTTTTTAGGTAGCGCAATTCTAGTATACTTCACTGGGTATAAAAATATATTTTAATGTACTGTACTAATATACTGTTTTTTTTATTTGGTATTTAAATGTTATTCAACACTGTATCCTATAATTTACTTATATTTATATTACATACATTCATATTGAAATAGATTTTAACTGTTATATTGATGTAATACCTTTATAAAATTACCAATGTAGTAATTTAATTTACTTTCTAAAAAAAGTAGTACAAAAATGTACAAAAGTATATTTGGAAATAAGTATTTATTATATATTTATTTATTTATTTATTTTTTTACAATTATTATATTATATTATATTATAATATACAAGTGAGCCAGTTTCTAAAGGGAAGTCACGTGACAGGAAGTGTGCATGTGTTTTCCCTACTGTTTGTTAATGTTAATCCCAAACACAAACTGGAGCCGCACGGGAATTCCAGTCGTTCCTCTTGTTTAAAGATTGTTTTTCTTTCGCTTTCCCTTTTTTTAAGCATCAATTCAAGCGAATCAAATCAGAGCGCGAACATTAACATGCCGATCCAGATTTTAAAAGAATAGATTAAAAGCCAATCAGCATTGTTTACCATAATGAACAATAAACAATTATCTAAAAGGGAAGTCAAAACCCATTAGTGAAAGGGTTCAGCGCTTATCAAGCTCAGCAATCTCAGCCTCAATCATCAGTTATTAAAGATCTAATGGAGGCAACAGGTTAAGAACTGAAAGGAACTGTAACTGTTTTTTACATTCCCTGCTCTCAGGGAACACTACAGTAGCTACACAATCCTGAAAACGTGTCCTTCAGGAGCATCAGGACCTGAAATCACACTGTCCTCCTCCAGCAAGACTATAAAACATGCTACAGGCTGTAATTCCATATTGCAGTAATGTGTCTTTCCCAGAAATACACTGATCATCATCTCTCAATCCTTTAACAGGCTTTAAAAGCACATGGTAGAGCTATATTTCAGATGAAATTGCTGCAATAAAAAAGCTCTGCTGTTTGAACTGATTCACCTCACTGAATATAATTATTATGCTGATTATATCTGCTGGATCGCGATGTTGTAAATGGATATTCTTTTCAGAAAGCTAAGAAAAAGGCAAGTGGTTTGTGTGGCGCAGCTTTTCAGACATTTACAGAACTATAAGCTACTAAAACAAGTCTTATTTGAAAGATAGAAATGACAATTGAAATTATGATAAAATGACAAAATTATCGTTTATCGCAATCATTTCTGGGACAATATATCTTCCTGAAAATCTGGTTAACGTGACAGGCCTAGGTTAGGGTAAACAGAATTGGATGTAAATATGTACAATTAGATGCGAAGCTTAGCATAAAACCTGCACAACACTATAGCATCAATTTTTTTTTTGCAATAAGAAGAGACAGGAACACATATTTGTGCCAGCAAATGATTAAATATCTCCTAATAAAGTGTCATACTTTTATACAGCCTTATATATCTTATATAGATGTATTATATACATCTTATATAGCCTCTCTCATATTTTAATTTTTTTTCTACCAAAAAAATGGCCTATTTGAATTAATTTCTTCATAATCTGTTGCTTTCCGCGTCATTTTTTGGCATCTTTTAGCTGCTTGTTTAAGTGATTTTTTTTATTCTACAAGTCTGGCAGTAATCAGGCCTGGTTGTGGTTAGACATATAAAATGATTTTTATATTTACTCAGGTTTTATTTGTCTGATATTAAAGTTAGTTTGGTAATTTAAAAAAAATGTGAGTATATAAAAACACAAGAAATCTGTGAGGGGCAAATACTTTTTCACTGCACTTTCACTATCTCTCTCTCTCTCTCTCTCTCTCTCTCTCTCTTTCTCTCTCTCTCTTTCTCTGTCTCTCTCTCTCTCTCTCTCTCTGAAGTTAGACTCAGTCATGCAGAAGTTGAGGGTTAATGCAGAGGGCATCCAGTAAGGGCGTGAAGTCCACCGAGCTGCTGCTGAAAGAGTCAGACACTTGTTATCAAAATACTGATCCCTGCTCGCCCCCACTGCCGCCACTTCACTCACACACACACACACACACACACACACTCATGCTCTCTCTTTCTCTCATATCCCTCTCCCACACACACACACACACAGCGTGTGTGGGACACATCATGCCCATACACATAAGCATCAGTGAACTCTCTGCACTTCCCTGCGTGGACGTGTGTGTGTGTGTGTGTACATGATCAGACAGGCGAGGCTTTTGACTCGGCTCTGCCGTTCGGAGCGTAACTGGTAGCCTAAGCGCTTTTCCTCTGTTCGCCCGGCTTCCTCGTTAAGTCCATTAGTTCCGGGACACGGCGCACATTTACAGCAAGGCCAAGAGGCCAGAGCGGGAATTCGGTCTGTTGGTAAAACAGGGAATATTTGACGCTAGTGCAAAACACACACACACACACACACACACACACACACACACACTGAGGGTGATGTGCCTTCTGCTGTGACAGAGGCCCTACCCTCCTTACACACACTCCTTACAACTTCCAAACCCACATTTTACATTCTCTGACCATCATCCTCTGATCTGAACAACAGATATGTGAATAAAACATCAACAATAAAAAAACACAAGAATTATGTTTTTATTTGTATTTATATATTCATATACATAAAGCATTTATTTAAGAGTTTCAATAGTTTTCAATGCTTTGTTTAGATGAACAATACCAGACCTAACACACTGCGGGAGTGAGTAAAGGCTGAACAGGTGCAGGGGCTTGATATAGTGAAAAGGTTGACAGGTGAAATCAATACTCAGGTGACTGTGGTCATGTGAGGCCCTGAATGAGTGAGTGATTCAGTGTTAGTGTGTGGTGCATTCTGGGCAATGGAGTCCGGTGATGGGAGCGCACTGGTAGACACAGGTACAGGAGGAACAGAAGTTCCTTTGGCTCCAGGTGTAAAACCAGAATAATTATTCAGCCAAAAAAAGAAGTTTTGGTGTTCAAAAATTAAGAAGACTGAATATTGTATACTGAATAATAATAACGCATTTATTTGAAGTCCTTAAAAAAAGGAGGACAAATACATTAATTTAACTTAAAACACACAACGATTGAAAAAAAGTGGTCAAATATATTCAATATTGTTTATTCTTTTTCCATATAAAATAGTATGAAACAGTGTTTTTCTGTAAAGTAGCTTTTTTAGAAAAACAATGTTTGAGTTGAAATATATAACTAAGAATGTCTGTTTTTTTCCGATGGCTCTGTGAGAACTGATATGTGTATGGTGTTTCTTCTTTTCATAGACATCACACTATTATCTGCAGTTAGATAATGACCGTTCCTTCTGAAGGTCAGAACTGAGACTGAGATAAAGACTTGTTTTTGCTCATCTCTAAATGTCCTTCTAGGCGAGACAGCACAGACTATGAACGTGAACTGGCACTACAACCGTCAACCCAGACAAACTGCTGGTTTGTGAAGATAGTTATAATTATTTTAATACCTTTAAGAGCAGGGTGTGCATTGTCTGAGAGACTGGTGTGCATTTTATTATGATTATGGACAAGAAATTCTCAATGAGTTTCTTTACTTTTAGTTTTATTTTTTTCAACCAATTAAAGTCTCTGTTATAACTGTTTTAATATAATGGCAATTATATGTGTAGTTACATAATGGCAATATAATGGCAATAGCTTACCTACACACAGTTCCTTCACAAGTCCATGGTACGGATCTCGCTGTTATTGTTATAACTTAGGAACAATTCAGCCTGTTTACACTGTTTTGGATGTATTTACCAATATATAATATATATATACCTCAAATAATGCAAAGAAAACAAGTTCATAATCATAAAGTTTTAAGAGTTCAGAAATCAATATTTGGTGGAATAACCCTGGTGGATTTTAATCACAGTTTTCATGCATCTTGGCATCATGTTCTCCTCCACCAGTCTTACACACTGCTTTTGGATAACTTTATGACTTTACTCCTGATGCTAAAATTCAAGCATTTTTTGGTATAATTTAAAGATTTCAAGTGCCTTATAGTGCTAAAGTTGTAGTAATTTGTGTAAAATATTGTAGTATTGCTTTACCTTGTCAGTCCACAGTTAAAATGACGGCCCTGCCTCTTTGAACCGAAATATTTTACTTCAAGGTGTCAAAGCATCTACAGGGGTTGGACAATAAAAACTAAAACACCTGGTTTCAGACCACAATAATTGATTGTGGTGACGGACAGTTCTGGTGGAAACAGGAGAGTTGAGGTGCACATTGAATTCTGCGTGATTTGATCAGCCGTGGTTTTATGTTTTTTGGATACAATCCGGGTTAGCACCCGAACATCCCTTTCAGACATCTTCCTCTTACAGCGTCCACAGTTAATCCTGTTGGATGTGGTTGGTCGTTCTTGGTGGTATGCTGACATTACCCTGGATACCGTGGCTTTTGATGCATCACAAAGACTTGCTGTCTTGGTCACAGATGCTCCAGCAAGACGTGCACCCATAAGGTATGTCACCCATAATGTTGTGTGCATTGCAATATTTAGAGCAAAACACTGCTCTTACTGCTGCAATGTGCAATTAATGAAGATTGAACACCAGGCTGCTCCAATTTAGCCATGAAACCTTTCACACTAAAATGATGACAGGTGTTTCAGTTTCATTGTCCAACCCCTGTATTAAACCTCTCCGTTAGTGTTTCTGACCCTGTGGTATTTTATATGTATTGTTTAATGGTTCTGATGTTCTTACCTGTCTGGCAGTCGTAAGTGTGGCAGCAGTTCCCCGGTGCTCCTGTGGCCTCGTTGATGAGGACGGCTCTGTGTCCGCTGGGGCATTCTGGCTGGGGTGGGCACTGACTACAGGTGCACTGAGGCGGCAGTGTGGGGCAGCAGCCTCCAGGGGGCGTATAGCTGTGGGTCAATACTGAGTCAGGAGGGCAATCGGCAGGAGGTAGAGTTGGGCATATGATCCCAGCACATTTCAGCTCCTCTGAAACACACACAAAGAAACAGAGTACGAGTTAGAATAACAGTTGCTGTCATACATACCATAATAAACACACTATAAGGTGCACCAGATGACACTAGTAAGGAACAGTGGTGTTGGCGTGTTTTCCTTCTAAATCCTCAAATTAGCTTTGGATGGTAATCTGCACAGATTTCTCTCCTGAAAACTGTTTATTTGGGTGAGTAAAGTGCTTCTGTTTATTTACAGTAAGCTTAGATTTCCAGATTTGCACTAAGACTGGGTGCAGCAGCATTAGCATTAGCATTAG
Organism: Astyanax mexicanus; assembly: GCF_023375975.1. Lineage (NCBI taxonomy): Eukaryota > Metazoa > Chordata > Actinopteri > Characiformes > Acestrorhamphidae > Astyanax > Astyanax mexicanus. The sequence goes on along the minus strand of NC_064421.1, from coordinate 46,321,383 downwards.
CCGCTAACTGCAGCACTACACTGAGGAACCCTAAGTGTTCTGGTAAGCCAGGGTGATATTAGCCAGAGGTTCATCCCACGTAGCTTGTTTTAACATGGTAAACATGCAGACTACAGTCCGAAATGTTCACCTCTGAACAGTGAAAGAGCTAGTTCTTAGCACGGTTAGCGAGTAATGCTAATGCTGCTCCAGCAGTTCTAGCTGGGGTTAGCAGCAGGCTACAGGCCGATAATACTCATCTCTGGACGGCTAGCGTCTGGTGTGGTTAGCAGCTAATGCTGCTCCAGCAGTGCTAGCTGTGGTTAGAAGCAGGCTACAGTCCAATATACTGGCGTTTGAACAGCGAAAGAACTAGCACTTAGCGTGGTTAGCCACTAATGCTAATGCTGCTAGTGAACTAAACTGAAACTACTGAAAATTAAAGTATTTTAAGGGCACCTCATAGAGCAAAGAATACTGTATTTTCTACCTCTGAGTGTTTGCAGCAGTGAGTAGAGAGAGGGAAAGAAAGAAAGAGTGAGAGAGAGAGTGAGAGTAAGAGAGAGAGATGGAGAGAGGTCAAGTTTCAGGATGGCAGGATGACTTTTCCACTCATCAGATCTAACTCTGTCTCTCACTGACAGTTTTATGCATCCTGTCCACCTGAGCGTGAGAACACACGCCCACACGCCAGATATTTGCATACTTCCTGTTCTACATCCAGTCCACTGTATAACCATTTCAGAAAACATGAAAAAGTGACTTTCTGCAGCTGCTTGTTCGTTCAGTCCCTCTCTACACTTCCAGCCCACTCACTCAAGTCGCCAGTTCATTAGACACACTGACCACGCACACGCATTCATCAACTGACTACAGGGACGCAGCAAATATTTGGCAACCGAAAATGATTGGCCAAAATGGCAAAAAAAAGCACGTTTGGCGTTTGGTTCTAAATTTGAGCTGAATGACTTATACTAAACAACTTTCTAGCAATTTAGTTGACGACATTTTGTAGTCTTTCACTCCACACCCTCCTCCCATGTGATGCCCCTAGTGGCACTGTGGCGGAGCCTGCAAGGAGAGCCGAGAAATGCCTGGGTTAGGTTCATTTGTGCACTCACATCAATTAAATAAACAGACTTAAAATACCACCTCTTTACAAACTTACATCTAACTGGAAAATCACTCCTGAGGTAAACTAATGACTGTAATTCCGCTGTGTAAATAAATGTGTAACTGTAATGGCACTACTAAAGGCAATTAATGACTAATACTGCACCACTGAGGTACATTTATGATTAGACTGCCACTGCTAACTTAGCTAGCTAGCTAGTTCAATAGAATTGCACTGCTAAATTAAAATACATTTAATTTATTGTTACAGTTCTATTCAAGTGTTAATTTTTTATTATTCCTTTTTTTTACTCCCCAAATTAGAAGGCCAATTACGCAATCCACTGAGACCAAATTTCACCAATAACACATCCAGTATCCAGCTGCGCAATGCATAATTGACCAATGCCCTATATATCGCTAAAATAGTGTTGTGTTCCTAGCAAGACAACAAATTAAGCATCAACCAAAATCCATGTGCAAGAAATCCATGCTGTTCTGAAGGCCAAAGAGGCCAAATTTTAACTTACACATAACTGGAATAACACTGCTGAGGTAAATTAAAGATTGTAATTCCACTGTGTAAGTAAATTAGCAGGAATTAGCAGGAATTACCCATGATCTGATAATAGTTGGGATATAATGTTGTTCCCAGCAAGACAATACAGCAAGAATCATAAAAAAAAAAATCCATGCACAAGAAATCCATAGTGTTCTAAAGGCCAAAGGAGGCCACATTTCAACTTGTACGTGACTGGAATAACACTGCTGAGGTAAATTAAAGATTGTAATTCCACTGTGTAGGTAAATTAGAAAGGATTAGCAGGTATTATTTGAAATCTGATAATAGTTGGGATATAATGTTGTTCCCAGCAAGACAATACAGCAAGAATCATAAAAAAAATCTGTACACTAGAAATCCATGCTGTTCTTAAGGCCAAAGAAGGTACAACCTTTTCTAAACTGGCACCTCAGTGCGTATTTCTTCTCTTATTCACTGACTCACATACAGTATTCACGCCTATTTTAGCTCAATACGCCCCACGAACAATCCCCCTTTTTACCTCGGAGTCTATTTTAATCCTATCATTTAGCATAGTCAAAATTCACAAAGCCCCCGGTGCCGGCACAGTCACGCCGATACCCTTGTGGGGAGGTGTTGGGCCACTCTGGGTTGAATTTGGACGGCGTTCAGGAAAAGAAAATTGCTGGATTATTTCCCCCTGCACTGTTATTGTGGTAGAACAGAAGCTACCTCACAAAGCTTGGATTACACAGCTCTTAAACAGAGTTTATTTTGGGTTTGAATTTCTCAGTGTAGCGGGACAGCGTGAATGGAGGCTGTTAGTAGGTGCAGACGGAGATCTCAGAGAGAAGAGAGAGAGAACTCAGAAGATCTGATCTGCCCTTGGAAATTGTCAGCAAATGTCAAAAAAAGTATTTTTTTTAGGATGTTCTAGCAAAATACAGTCCAGGATGCAGCTTTAGGTAATGTTGGCAACACTTGCTTTTAAGAACATGATACTGAGGCTTTTATATCTAGTTTTTAATCCAATTTTTATGTAGTTTATGTAGTTTTTACTAATTTAATGATCTTAAAAATTGACATGTAGGCCAGTGTTAAAAAAAAACAACTTTTTTTCAAGACGAAAACGAGACGATAACTAAATAAAAACAGCATAAAATAATCAAAACGAGACGAAATTAACCGACATTTTCGTCAACGAATAAAAACAAGATAAAAATGTTTGGCAGGCACGACATCCAAATTTGAAGAAGATCGGACAGCACTTGCATAATATTCAATATATTTATTTACACAGACATTTACACCTCCAGGTGCAGGAAAAGGGCCACCTGCATCAGGAAGGATCCCACCCACCCAGCACACGCACTTTTTGTCCCACTCCCCTCAGGCCGGAGGTTGCGGAGCATTAAGTGCAAAACAACAAGACTCAGAAACAGCTTCATTCCGGAAGCTGTAAGACTCTTAAACTCCACTTAACAACACACTGCACTGACACCAATGACAAATTACTGTTTACTGTTTACCAACATGGTCACTTAACTTGCACTGAGACACTTTATCTCCACTGCTCTAATTCACATTATCATGCTGCTATAGCACACTTGCACTCTGGACTTCATGTTGCTGAACCTTTCTACTCTCTATTTATTTTTTTATTCTTTGGGATATTTATCTATCTATTTTGTATATTCTATTTCTTTTATTGTATTCGTTTTTTATCTATATATCTATTAATAACAGCTCTTTGGGTGTAAAACTGGATCGTGAGATCACAATTTCGTTCCACCTCATGTACCACATGTGATGCGAATGACAATAAAATCTCCTTGAATCCTTGAATCCTTATATATATATATTTATTAAACACGAACGTTTTTAGCCCTTCGGCCTTCCTCATTGTGCTCACCAAACACCAGACCCGCTACTAAATGGATCAACCAGGTGTGTACACCCCGCCCCACTTAGCTACGTCATAACAAAGTCCACAGTATAAAAGTATTTTTCTAAATTTAATATAATCAATATACAAACATCAATGATGTGCAAAAATGGAAAAAAAAGAAAACAAAAACCATTATATAAATTATTGAAAAACCCAAAAACTGCAAAAAACAATAATAATGATCACAACCTTATGAAAATATGTCCTACTCAAAAAGTATTTTAAAAATCCACATGCACGCCAAAAACAAAAAATTAACTAAAGCTCACCTTCCGTCGTTTTTTCTTTCATTTTAAAATGTCTAGTTGTGGTCTCTAGTATGAATGAATGACATGTGAGCCGTTTTTGTAAAAAAAAAGTGCTCAGGTGTCTCTGTATAGCTCTTTTTTAATGGACTGTTTTAGGGGTGTGTCCAAAATGACCGGATTCCAGCTTTGCTCATGAATATTCATACATGCAAACAGCATGCAAATATCTCTCCTCTGATTGGCTAGGAGCACTGCGACGCCCCTCCACCGCTCTGCCGCTCACTGCCTCCCACCTCCTAACTGATGAGCGGTGATGTTGCGTCGCTTCAGCTCCGCCTCTGGGAGTTTCTCGAGCCAAGGTGGGCTGGTCTGTGAGTTTCTGCCTACGTAGGCAGAAAGACAATTCAAAATTCACCCGTTTTTCGGAGGGGGGGAGGGGGGATTTCTTTGCTTAGCTCCTGCAGACAATGGGGGCTGCAAAACAGTTTAATGTGCAGGTGTACACATTCAACTCGGAGAAACCTACTGTATTCCACAAAAAACAAGAAAAATCGGATTTTTGCGGAAGGTGAGCTTTAAAGAAAACAACTCAAAGAAAAATCTTCATTTATGCTTTTTGGATTTACTGTATCAAGTTTAACAATGTACCAAGCCTCTCTCTGTAGGAGACGCTGCTCCCGATTCCCACCTCTAGGTGAAGATTTACCATTTCTAAACCCATGAAACGCAAAGAGTTAGCATCATGTCCAGCATTGTTAAAATGTCTAGCTACTGGGGATTTTTCATCTTGTTTTCTGATTGTACATATATGTTCGCAAACCCTTGTTTTTAATTGTCGTTTTGTTTTTCCTACATAGAGAAGGCCACAAGAGCATACTAACAAATAAACCACAAAAGTGGACAGACATGTTATCCCACCCCTGATTTTGATGTACATAACAGTCCTGTGTTATCATATTGTTACAAACTAGGGTTTCAAGCATCTAAAAGTACCATCTGAAATTTTGAAAGAAAAATGCACCTGCACCAGGGACGACATCCAATCAGAACTGATTTAGTTTCGTAAAAGTTAGGAACCAGTTAGGAAGAGATCCAATCACTTCTGATGGGGTATATAAACTTTTGAGCACAACTGTATCTGTATGGGGTGCTTGAAGGGTTGTCCCAATTCTTAGTGAGGAAGGATTACACTAGGGGCTGCAGCTAATGATTATTTTAGTAGTCGACTAATCTGATGATCATTTTTTCGATTAGTCGATTAGTCAACGATTATTTCTGCCATGTCCTCCATCTACAAAAACACAGAAAAACAGCTAAACATGAGATTTAAAAGGCATTTGAATGTCCACATGTTGTTTAAACGTGGAGAGTACTGATATTTAGTGAGTAAATATGTAATCTGTTGTGATTGGGCACTTTTTTTTTTGGAGACCGAGACCATGTTACTTTTGTCCCCAGCCCTTGTAATTGTGTAATGCAGTACTGTTACAAATTAACGATTAGCCGACAATGAAATTTGTAGTCGACAAATTTAAACAATCGACATTTTTTCGATTATATCGACTAATCGTTAGATTAGACCCTAGATTACACCTCTTCTCTGTGTAACTCTGCTCTGAGGGGAAGGTTTACACTCAAAAACAAGTAGTAAAGGTATAAAAGAGAAATGGGTTTTGAAAGGTTTTGAAGTGTCAGTCTCTGCTGAGAGATCTGGCAGGATTAAAAAGGGACAGCGATCTTCTCTGTAACTATGTGACTAAGCAGATGTCCAGCTGAGTCAAAACCTCAGCGTGGTGTGAGCTGATCCTCTGGGATCGCCTGCCAGGGAAGCTCCCGCTGCACAACACACAACAACTCACCACCATGTGCTTCCCCGTGCTCACACATGCATGAGACATGACTAACACCAGCATCAGCACGCCGTGTATTCAGCATACGCTGTCTTCTGGCAAGAAGCCTTATCCGGTACCACTTTAAAATAAAGCTCCTTGACAAAGGGTTTATGAATAGTTAATAAAGGAGTTTATTAATGTTATCAATTAGGTTATAAATACTTTATTTGCCCACAAGTGTTGATTCCACATTAATTTATACTGTTAAACCTCAGATCTTTCTGGAGCTGTTATCTTATCTAACTAATAATCATTAATTTACCTGATGTTCGTGTCTTTGGACCATAGACTGTATATAAGTATGGACAGCACAACAAGCCACTACGTCTATTTTTTTACTCCCGCCTATTTCCATTCAACTGAATGAGAGATAACCCCCAGTGTTTTTCTTTACAGTTTATACGTTTTATAGGAGTTATTCCGTGATATTTAAAGGGGTGTGGCAATGTGGTGATTGACAGCTAAGAGCAAGTTGATTGACAGGTTGCCTGAAAGCGTGAACACGGAGCTCACGGTCAGATCTTTCTGACACTTGGCTTTTACTGTTAAAAACGACTGAATTTCTGAAGTAAAGCAACGGCTTGTTCAGCAGTTAACTGTTAACATTCTCTGCTGTTTTATTTTCGGTAAGTGGATAATTTCCCTCCATCAATTCATTAGTATCCATACTTTGTTCTTATCCCTAATTTTATTATCTAGGTTAGGTTTTTAAACTAGCGTTAGGTCCTTAATGCTAAAGCTAACTAGTTAACTAGGTTAGTCAACTCAGGTTAGCTAAGTTAAGTAATTGTTTGGTGAAAATGATGATGAAACACAAAGAGTTGAGAGAATTGAGGGGGAGGGCAGGGTTTGGGCAGTCACATGGCCCTGCCTCCTACCTCTGCCGCGCCAGTTCTGGCTCCACTTGCCTCTACTGGGCAACAAGCGCTCGCAAGATGGCAGCTTCCATTTCGGCCATACTTTGGCTTTTATAACGCCGTAATAAGAGTGAATGGGGACGTCCTGTCCACACATTTATACAGTCTATGCTTTGGACTGTGGGAGACCCCGGAGGAAACCCATGCAAACACAGGGAGAACATGGAAACTCTACCCAGATAGGGACTTGAACCCAATACCCCAGTGCTGGGGGGCGAACGTGCTAACCACTAAACCACCTAACCACCTTAGGTGGTGAACATTGATGATAACAGATGTAGCAAGACAGCATAATAGGAAATGTTGTATTCGCTCGAATGCTATTAGGTCATATTAATCTGAACTCCATAAAAAGCTAATTCAGAGTGTTATTGACGGATGAAAATGTGGTGTAATTAGTGATTATGGTCGTACGCGATGACTCTCCCAGAGCACAGAGGGACAGAAAAGCCACAAAACTCATTAAATGCTAATTGCTTCATGAGCGTCAGGAAAGCCAAGCTGTTTATAAGCAATGCCACTGGCATCCTGCATGATCTGCTCGACCGCGGCGAATCGAGAGCGCGGTGACCGCCAGACTCTGTAACTGCGTAAAGCGGTTTGAGCTGCGGTGCCTTCCAGAGAACGATGGCTTTACTGATGTCCTTCCCAGGCTGTGACCCCGTCGCCCCCGTCCCCAGCCTGCAACTCGACTCTCAGCGAGGATGTGCCTCCGCTCTGACATTTACAAACCTGTAAGGAGATCTGCTCTGTTTTTTTTTCCCTCCACCATATGGAAAAGTCAAAAAGCAATTTGGCTAAGCCATGATACACTCTGTTCGCTCAGCTCCGGATTACTGTGTATTGCGCTGCAGAAGCACCAAAAGACTCGTAAGACTGTGACCCGAAGTTCCTTCGAGTGGCTCAACTGGAAAAAACTGGAAGGCTGTTCTGTAGAGAGGAGAGAAATCGAGACGACTTGCGTGCTCCTATAGGAAGGGTAATATTTAGCTAGGAAATCTGACGGTTGAGATTGAGGCCGCAGCGGCCGCTGGATAAATAGTGCTGGAGTGTGAGGTATCTGTACGGCACTGTTTGCTTTAGCTGACTAAGAACCTGCAGTCGAAGGGCACAAAGTGTGCATTGATCTACACCTCTCAATACAGTGGCTTGCAAAAGTATTCCACATTTGGTCACGTTACAACCACAAACTTAAAAAATGTTTTTTATTGAGATTGTAAGTGATAGACAAACACAAAGTATTGCATAAGTGTGAAGTAGAACAGAAATAATACATGGTGTTAATATGTTTTTTTAATAAAAGGGTGATGTAGAGCCACTATTCGTGCAATTATACTGTAAGAGCAGCTTTGGTACGTCTCTCTACCAGGCAGAGAGTTGTGGATTTCTGCAGCTCCTCCAGAGTGACCATGGGCCTCTTGGCTGTTTCTACGAACTGTGCTACGAACTGTGTGTTTTTCTATATCAGAAAGTTCAGAAATCAATATTTGGTGGAATAAATCTGGTTTTTAATCACATCAGCTTTCATGCATCTTGGCATGAAGTGCCACTTTTTACTACTTTGCCATGTTTCAATAAAGGCTTTTAATTTTCTATAATCTAAGATAGTGTGCTCAGGTGTTTCCTTGCTCTGGGTAATCCTTTACTTTTTTCTCTTGTAGATTTCTTCTGTGGATGCTTATGGATGGCATAGCCTTGTCTACTCCCAGTGTATTGTCTTGTTTCCAGACTACTGCACCCATTTCCCAGGAGCACCTATCCTTTTGCCTGTACAACCTTGACCCCTGCAGATTTTAAGTTTAAGTTTAAGAGTTCAGAAATCAATATTTGGTGGAATAACCCTGGTGGTTTTTAATCACAGTTTCTTTTCATGCATCTTGGCATCATGTTCTCCTCCACCAGTCTTACACACTGATTTTGGATAACTTTATGCCTGGTGCAAAAAGTCAAGCACTTAAACTTGGTTTGATGTGATGCTTGTGATCATCCATCTTCCTTTTGATTATATTCCAGAGGTTTTCTATTTGGAAAAATCTAAGAAACTCATCATATTTAAATGATTTATATTTTTCCCAGAGCTGTATTTTAATGTGGGAGGTTTCATGGGTAAATTGGAGCAGCCTGGTGGCCAATTTTCATTAATTGCACATTGCACCAGTAAGAGCAGAGTGTGAAGGTTCAATTAGCAGGGTAAGAGCACAGTTTTACCCAAAATATTGCAATGTACACAACATTATGGGTGACATACCAGAGTTCATACAAGTTCAAAAGAGGACAAATTGTTGATGCATGCCTTGCTGGAGCATCTGTGACCAAGACAGTCAAAAAAGTCTTTGTGATGCATCAGGAGCCACGGTATCCAGGGTAATGTCAGCATACCACCAAGAAGGACCAACCACATCCAACAGGATTAACTGTGGACGCTGTAAGAGGAAGCTGTCTGAAAGGGATGTTCGGGTGCTAACCCGGATTGTATCCAAAAAACATAAAACCAGAGGTCACTTTCTGTTGCATGTTTGTGGTTGTAATGTAGGTTCAGTGCGTATTAGTTAGATTATTAGTTATACAGATGATTATGAGCACAATAAGAAGATGGAGAGCGGCTGTAGTCCAATATTCAATAGCAGATGCTTTCTGTCTGCGCTCCGTGGAAGGGTGTGGGATAATTAGCTAGTCAGTGGCTACAGAAGCAATCTTCCCACCACAATGGTGGCTATTCTCCAGTGTTTAGCAAACAAAGACACAAAGGCCTCGTTTGACATGCTTGATAAATCTGGTCTAACCAAATTTTGCTTGCTCCTGGTAGAATGGCATGGCGCGGCGCTATGAAATGCCTAGCAACCGGTGGGTCTGGGCAACACACACACACACACACACACACACACACATATACACACACATATATACAAGCACACACATTTACAGAGAAAACCGCAAGCACCCAAAAAGAGGTGGGATGCGGAAATTGGCTCAGAACCACAAAGCAGCCCATTGTAAACAATGCATATATATCTGGCACCTCTTCCACTCATTCAGGAAAGAAAAGCAGCTTTGTAAATGTGTTTTTCCTTCTAGCAGAGGGCACAAGGGCAGCAGTCTTCCTCCACTCTCCCTCTTTTTCCCGCGCGTCTCTCGCAGGCAGAGGAGGCTGTGTTGACAAGCCGGGGTTTACTCACGGAAAAAAAAAAGCCTGCACAATGCGCACAGTGTTTGGAGACTGACTTTGGACGCCAGTCAGCGAGGAACAAAGCTGTCTCAGTGCAGCTGCGCTCGCGTGGGCTTTTCAGGGCTCAGGACCTCAGGTTTTATATAGTGTAGGATATGTAATAAAAAAAAAAAACAGACGCGGAGAGATCAGGTAGTGATCGGGCACGTGTTTCTGCTCAGGATGGGCGAGCTTTTGACCTGCAGGTGCTGTCAGGGGAGACTGTGGTCACTGCGAGGTTGGCGAAAGCATTTCACACTGTCTGAGAGGAGCTGAGAGAAGCTGAGAGGAGCTGAGAAGAGATGAAGACGTGTTATGAAATGCTTTTGTCAACACCAGAGTTTTTGATGGGAGTGAATGGAGTCCATAAATATTTGACTGGGACATGGGAAGGGCTGTCCCGCCCCTCATCCAGAAACAGAAACCTCAACATTCACATGCTCTCTTAGCAAATATTTGACGAAGAAAACATGACAGTATGTTGGAATGAACATTAGTTTCTTAAACTTTTTAGGCCATGTACCACCTGTCGTCATTTTAGTGTGGGAGGTTTCATCATGGCTAAATTGGAGCAGCCTGGTGTCCAATATTCATTAATTGCACATAATCGCACCAGTAAGAGCATAAAGAAGAGTGTGAAGGTTCAATTAGCAGGGTAAGAGCACAGTTCTGCTCTAAATATTGCAATGCACACAACATTATGGGTGACATACCAGAGTTCAAAAGAGGACAAATTGTTGGTGCACGTCTTGCTGGAGCATCTGTGACCAACACAGCAAGTCTTTGTGATGCATCAAGAGCCACGGTATCCAGGGTAATGTCAGCTCAGCATACCACCAAGAAGGACCAACCACATCCAACAGGATTAACTGTGGACGCTGTGAGAGGAAGCTGTCTGAAAGGGATGTTTTTCGGGTGCTAACCCGGATTGTATCCAAAAAACTCCATGAAATCACGGCTGATCAAATCACGCAGAATTCAATGTGCACCTGTTTATTATGATTAATAATAGGTCTTAATCTGTGAAGGGTTAAAGCATGTTTATTTTTTATAGTGTACTAGATGTTCACTAGACAGACTGTGTGTCTGCTTATCAGTCTGTTCTAATCCAAGACTAAGTGTATCTTGGCATGTGTGTGTGTGTGTGTGTGTGTGTGTCTGTTTGGGTTCACTGTGGAATACACACCCTTCCCCTCTTTGTCAGACACACAGTGCTGAGGGGACCCAGGACTTTATCATGCTGAACACTCAAAACAATGCCACACAAAAGCCCTGCTGCTATTGTCTGAGAGCTTCCACTCAAGCCATGATGCAGCCAGTCTCCGTCCACTTCAGCAACAACTGGACTTTCACTGCATTAACTCTGTTTCCTCCACAAGCTGTGTTAGTTTTACACATTCTACAAATACAGTTGCAAGAAAAAGTACGTAAACCCTTTGGGATTATACTTGTATTTCTGCATAAATTGCTCATTAAATGTGTTCTGATCTTCATCTAAGTCACAACAATAGACAAACACAGTCTGCTTAAACTAAAACCACACAACAAATATATTTTTGCATGGTTTTATTGAACACAACATGTTAACATTCACAGTTTCCTTTTGTTTAAAGAAGAGATTTATTTGAATGAGTGTAGAAATTCATGAACTGTTACTTAATAAATGTGTTTTATCAACCTTATATCATCTCAATAGCAAACACCACGATGGAACTGTCAAACTTTACAGAGAAATCAACTACAACACATTCCCACAACGTGTTCTCGCGAGAATATAGTTCAGCATCTGTCTGTTTAGAATCTGTGTCTTAATCATGTTTGATTTCTCTCTGATTAAATTAAGCTAACATAACTTTATGATGTGGAGAAACATGTTTATGAAGTGGTTGTGAGGTGTTGGCAAGTTCTGTTATAAAAAGTTTCAGTATCCAGAGAAAATCCTCATTTTTAGTAGCTTAATCTGATTACCGTCATTATCCAGGATAAATACATGATTATTTAAAATGCTCTCTTGTCGTTGAGCCAACTAGTACAGCCCACTGGCTGAGGCTGCTTGAGTTTTGAGGGGTGGTTTGGAAGACATTGAGGTGGTTGTCGGCCAATCGCGGCTGCGGTTCATTAATATGAATGATTAGAAGCGTTACACCCACTAAAACAGTCTGTGTGATTGAGGGAGGCTGTGAGGGACCGGAGGGAGGAGGGAGGACAAATGCTGATTGTTGATTTTGTAAAGACGTCAGTAATTAGCAGGAATTCAGAAGGGTAGAAGTAAACCAGCTGAACTGGTGCCAAAGCAGCCGTTTCTCCTTTGAAGTAAAGCCATACGACATGGTAACTTTTATTACCTGGGAAAATTGGGAGCATGTGCAACTGTAGCATCACTGCTGGTAAGTGGAGGATAAAATATGCTTCCGCTAATCATTAGCTTTTCTAGTTCGCTCATCCTGAACCACTTAGAGCTTATTGAGCAAGAGAACACAGGCCTAGAGCAAGCTGCAGTGTGCAGTGAAAGTGGTTTTAACATGGTTTTAACATTTGCCAAAATAAAGACTTTTAATGTCACTTTACCGAAAACAAACACTGGCAAATACTTACAACGCCAATATTAAGTTTCTGTTTTTAAAATACGCTTGTGAATCCTTTGCTTTTTCCCAACAGAAAAGAAATGAACTGTTTGTAGATAAACAAAAATTGTGTTTACTATTCTCTATAGCTTTTGTTTTCCCATTCCAGGAGTATCGTCTATAGCCCTTACCTTTTTTTACAAATATCTTATTATATCTTTCCATGGTGCAACACTGAAGATATGACATTTTTATGCAATGTAAAGTAGTCAATGTTCAGCTTTTATAATAGTGTATGTTTCCTGTCAGTCCAGCATCATTATCCTCAGTTTCTTTAGCTAGAGGTGTTTGAGGTCGTCATGTTGAAATATTGTGTTGTTCTGTGAGGATACAGCAAATTTACACTGTTAAACAAGCTGTGCACTGACTACTTTACATTGCATCAAAGTGTCATATCTTCAGTGTTGTCCCATGAAAAAGTACACTGTATTGTTTCGCACTATAATGCACACCTAAAATCCTTCAATTTTCCCCAAAATCCTCAGTGCGCCTTATAATCTGGTGCGCCTTATATATGAATTCTATCAGTCAGGTATTAAGGAGCAGTAAAGCCACTCCACTGAAGTACAGAGTTATACAGGAGTTTCAGTTTAGTTCTCCAGTACCGAGACTGGAGCAGCATTAGCATTAGCCGCTAACCATGCTAAGTGCTAGCTGTTTTGCCTTTCAAAAGTGAGTATTATCAGCCTGAAGCCTGCTGCTGCTAACCCCGGCTAGCACTTCTGAAGCAGCACTAGACTACCACTAGCAGTTAGCTGCTAATGCTAATGCTGCTGCATTCAGCCTTAGTGGAAATCTGGAAATGTAAGCTTACTGTAAATAGAAGTGCTTTACTCACCCAAATAAACTTAAAATAAAATTTAATTTAAAGGAGAGAAATCTAACATTCATTTAACATCCAGCGCTCGTTTTTTTTGTTTAAGTTACTAATTTATATTTATTAACTTAGCTTAGCTTTTACAGGAAAACATGGAGACACCCGTGTTCTTTACTAGTGTCACATAATGCACCTTAAAATCCTGTGCGGTAATAAAATAACAAATAACGAAAATGTGAGGGGTGTACTTCTGTGAGATACTGTACATAAAAATAGCCTGTCTAGAGATATTAATCTTGTTTTTTCTATTTGCATATCATATCAAATTTAGAATAAAATCTGTAACACTGTTTTTACTGTTGGTGGCATTTTAAGACCTTTGGGAGATGGACAAAGACATTTTAAGACAAATGATCCAGAATTTCATGTTATGTGTGTTTGTTTTTGTGTACATATTAGTGCACATATTAAAAGGGGAATGCATAAAAAAAATACAAAAAAAACCAACCCTACACTCACCAGGCAGGCAACAAGGTCTGCTTTCATGTTCCACTGCGTGAGAGGAGGCCATTCAGTCACTTCAGGCCAGACTGACGAAGGCCAGGATTCCCAAAAAGTCGTTACACACTTCAGAGAACTGCTTTCAATCCCCTTCTTGTGCTCAACTGAATGTAAGACAACATTCAACACCCAGAAAACATGTTCACACCTCATGCAGCCGCTGGAGGACATTCGTTTCCTGTCTGTGTGCTAATTACAAAAACCCTGTAGCAAACCCATTGCAAACTACCCATTGCTAGCCTGGCTCGTCCCATTTACACAACTTCAATTTCTATTTACTTTTTTTAATGTATTAATTTTTAATAGACGCAAATAAATGGACGTGCCATAAGGTCAGTTCTCTGTTTGGCTAGGTCGTTTGAAAAAGGGCGTATGGGAAAGTCGGGAAGCCAAAAAGCGGCTGAAAAATGTTGTTTACTCTCTTTAATGGTGGTTTTCTCTTGGTCTCTTGCATTTATAAAAAGTGTTTTTCATGCTGGATCCTATATTTCATTATGACAGAGCGGTGTAATGACTCTCGCTGCTGCCCTGAACAATATGAAATCTGTTTCCCACAAGTCCTTAGAGATTTTTTAAACCTACTGCTCCTCACAAACATTAAAATACGCGGCCAAGAGAGACGGCAGCGGCTCATTCGACCCGATGCTTAATCAGCTGAACATGTCATTATGGTATTCTGCCAGCTGCGTTAGGCCTTGCAATGTCAACATCGCCATCAGCCCGCCTCAAAATACTTTTTTTTTTACCTTTTTACGATTTGAGGAGACGTAACGAGACAAAAAACTGGGTGCTGAGAGCATAAAACACAGTCTAACTATCATAACAAATGATGTGATGAAAGTCAATAAATCTAAAGTAGCCGTTTGTCCCACATAGCTTGTTTTAATACTGTAAATGCGGAGACTACAGTCCGATATACTCACATCTGAATGAGGAAAGAGCTAGCACTTAGCGTGGTTAGCGGCTAATGCTAATACTGCTCCAGCATTGGTGCTGGAAAAGCTTTACTGAAACTCCTGTATAACGCTGTACTTCAGAAGAGTGACTTTACTGCTTCTTAATACCTGACTGATAAAATTCATACATAAGGAGCACCAGAATATAAGACAAACTGACAATTTTTGGTAAAATTAAAGGATTTTAGGAGTGCCCGGTGCTCCTTATGTATGAATTTTATCAGTCAGGTATTAAGGAGCAGTAAAGACACTCCACTGAAGTACAGAGTTACACAGGAGTTGCAGTAAAGGGCTGGAGTAGCATTAGCATTAGCTGCTAAGCGCTGTTTCCCCGTTCAGAGGTGAGTATTATCGGTCTGTTGCCTGCTGCTAGCCTGAGACCTACTGGAGCACTACTGGAGCAGCATAAGCATTAGCCACTAACCGCGCTAACTTCTAGCTCTTTAGCCGTTCAGAGGTGAGTATATCTGACTGTAGTCTGTGTGTTTACCGTGTTAAAACAAGCTACGTGGGACAAACTGCTAGCTAATATCGCCCTGGCTTACCGGAACACTCAGGGTTACTTAGTGTAGCACTGTTGGCCGGCATTAGCTGATAACTGCTAGCGGTTAGCCGCTTATGCTAAAGCTCAGAAATCTAATATTACTGTAAATAAACAGAAGCACTTTACTCACCCAAATAAACAGTTTTCAGGAGAGAAATCTGTGTAGATTAAGATTTAGCACTCGATTGACTTTAAAAGAAAGTCTTTTTTATTACAGTTTTGTTTATTTAGCTTAGCTTAACTTAACTTAACTTAGTTAGCTAACTGAACTCTGGTATGTCTCCCATAATGTTGTGTGCATTGCAATATTTTGATCAGAACTGTGCTCTTACCCTGCTAATTGAACCTCCATACTCTTACTGGTGCAATGTGCAATTAATGGATTAAAGATTGGCCACCAGGCTGCTCCAATTTAGCCATGAAACCTAAAATCCCACACTAAAATGATGACAGGTGTTTCAGTTTCATTGTCCAACGTCTGTAAATTATTCATATTAATTAGCCAAGCTACAGAACGCAGCTTGTTTCCTGAAGTGTGACTCAGTGTGAGCAGAGAAAAAAAATGGCCACAACTGCATTTAAATCCACAGTTTGAGCCTTCATCACCTCATCATCCTCTCTGTCAATCACCCCCTGCTTCCTGACCACAAGTATAAAAGCCTGCCAACACACAGATACACACACACACACACACACACACACAGTTTTACTGCAGTACAGTTTGGACTCAGTGCTGGTTCCTGGTCCACAAGTATGCAGTGTGTGGTTTTCTGTTTCATTTAGTGGAACTGCTTTGTTAAGGCTGGTTGAGAGCTGGCAGGCGGTGCTGTCAGGAGGGTTTTTGTGTATTTTGGCCGCATGCATGACGCTCCATCCTGCAGCACTGTACGCAACCAAGCGTCACAGAGAATTTGGTGGAGCTGCATGAAGAACTGCCAAGGTTTCGCAGTGACGCAAAATGGCGGAAAAAAATATCCCAGCTACAAACAGCTCTTTTGACAGTTCTTTAAGCTCTTGCATCAGGTGCCTGATTACTGTATTTTATACAACCAATCAGTGTTTAGTGTATGTAATCCTGGGCCCATATTAATGAAGTGTTCAATAAAAGTTCTGGGGCCCTATTTTTTGCAATCTATAACGCATTGATCAACTCTGGATCACACAGCTGGATTTAGGTAGTGACAAGGGCACAAAAAGTGTGTAAAAGGCGTGTACCTTTTCTCTTAGTTAATCATGGGTGTGGTTAATTTTGGGCGTAACGTGAAATAAACGAATCAGTGTGCCAGTTGTTATTACCTTTAAGAGTCAGATGAGCTCTGACTTTGGCATGTTTGTATCTTAACAGTGTGGCATTTTTGCGCGTCTCACCAGAGGACACAGACATTCGCATTTACCCTGTAAAGGTACTTGTATTACTATATTATTTGTATTATTGTACATCATATATACCCTAAAATATATTTTCTAGCATTCTCTGCCATTATGTTTTTAGCTAATAAATATATCCTATCTACTGATGATTTGGGCAACTTGACCTATATACTACAATATCATATAATATGTATTGACTCATATTCATTATATTTACTGAACCAGCATATTGGTAAATTCTGGTATATCTTATTCACCAATCAGGGATGTCAGTTACGCATTTCTTAGTAACACACACACACACACACACAATGATTTGCATAAAAGCAGCTCACTTAAATGATTAGTGTTTTTTTTTTTTTTTGTCCGAATCTCAGGATTAAGACACAATTAGTGAAATAAATAAATAAATAAATAAATAGGTAAAAAGTAAATGTAAGAAAATGTTAAGTGTGGTTATGCTATATCCTAATAATAGTTTAAGAATGGTTTCTTGATAAAATACCTGCTGCTAGCTGGCACTGGCTGCGGTTGGCGTAGGTGAAGTGGGCGTGGCAGCTCTGGGAGGTGCACTCGCAGCCCTTTGCGGTCAGGTTACAGCCGGAGAAGATGCAGGCTGGGTTAGCCGGACCCACAAACCTCTCCTTGTGCCTCGAGTCTCTGTGCTCCTGCTCATGCCGTCGAGCCTCTGAGAGAGAGAGAGAGAGAGAGAGAGAGAGAGAGAGAGAGAGAGAGAGAGATGAAGAATGTAAGTCAACAGCCTGGTGTACCAGAAGTTGGGGACCCAATTACAATGTTTAGTGTTCAAATACTCCTGAAGAACCAAAGTAGATGGATCAGGAATGTAATCTAATGCCTGAAATTTAAAAGAACACCTTTCTTCTTTCACTGACATGCCGTGGTGTGGTGCAGTGGATAACACCACCACCTTCTAGTGAGATCAATTATGGGAGACTGGGGTTCAATTCCAGGTCTGGGTCACTATGCTGTGCTACTACTGTACTACACTTAATATTTATATCTCAATTGAGGACATGTAAGTATCCTAGAATCCCTTGAAAATAACACCCAGCCTGTGTGAATGTTTCCTACAATATACTTTGTAATATTTAGGGTAATATATGTATGTCAGACTATAAAAATGTACTGCACAATTGGTTGAGGGCCCTAAACGTGTAACAATGTGTCAATGTGCAGTAAAACAGGAGTCTCACCAAAAGGAAATACAAATAAAATAATCGTGACTAATCGACTAATCGTAAAAATAATCGGCATATTAATTGACTACTAAAATGACTTATTATTTGCAGCCCTAGTATACACATTAGCATGTTAGCAATGTGCACTTGGAATTGAATTTTGCTATCCGGGTCTCATTGGTGAGTACGAGTACATGAGTTCTGAGTACCTTAGCATGGTATCGGACCCAATACTGGTGTTCATTCATCTTTAGTGAAAGTATTATATCTTTTTCCATCTCATCACTCCTAGGGTGATGTGGATCAGCACAAGGCTGCGTCTGTGAGCTGATGTATCGGAACCGGGTCGCTGCGCTTTCCTGCAAGCGTTTGCGCTGTGATGCTACTCAGGACATCACTGGTGATAGAGGGATATACAGCTGTATAAGTAGCAGCTAAATGGGTGGGACAATCTAAATTGGCCTAGATAAATTGGGAGATATATTTACAACATTTAATGCAATGTTTTAACATGCACCCACAATGCACATTATGCATAGTATGGTGATTTTAACTCAGCCTTTGCTGGAATCTAATTTAACAACATTTATCACACTTTGCAATAGAATGTAAAACTCAGTTGCAAAACAGTTCTGCCGTCAATTCTCACCTGTCTTGGCGGCTCTGGCGCACGACTCTCTGCTCGGGTATCTGAAAGTCCTGATGCAGGAGTGTGTGGACTCACACACACACTCTCCACTCACACGGTCACACCCGCTCAGCAGGGGGCAGCGCTCGTCCTCCGCTCCAGCGTCCGCGGCTCCGCGGAGCTCTGTGGAAAAGACAACAGTGTTGCCACAGAGATCGGGAACAGTGCGTTTGATTTGTTTAGACAGTGTCTTGAATGGTGGCCCTTTCGGTCACCGGAGCTTTGTGCCCACTTGAACTATGGAATGCCTGGCAGTGGCCATCTCTGAGGTGGTACACTCTGGGCAGGGACAAATACTACTGATTTCTATGGAGTAAGGACTCTCTTTTGAATTGTCCATAATGATCTCTCTTTGCTTTGTACCGCTGACTCTGGCGCTGAGTTTGCTTTTCACCTTCTTTTGCTTTCTCTCTTTGAGGGTCTTTCATTTCTGCTTTCCTTCCGTCTCTCCCTCTCTACCCCCGTCTCTAACTGCCCCACGTGTGGGTTAAGTACGATGAGGCAATTCACGTCAGCATCTGATTCCTTCCTCGGCCTCCTAAAGTCCCCCTGCGTAGACCCCCCAGAGACTGCTCAGGCCATGCCTGCATGCAAATAAACAGAACCAGACTGTAATCTACAGCCTCGCTCCTCTCCTAGGGCTTGGCTTTCGAAAGTCTTACCAAACACAAAAACAAAAGAACCCTGACTGCATGTCAGCAGCACAACGGCTCTGGTGCTTTAAACTTAATTGGAGGGACTTCTAAAGCTCCCTGCAGATTCTGCTGAACATTAACTGAGACGGGATCTGAGACTGGTTTGCGTAGGGAAAGCTGGCCCCAGACCAGTTTTTTCTAGACTTTTTATTCTACGGCATGTTCACACTTTGAGTAAAGCCCTAACATCTGAAAGATACAGCAGAATTTTTGAGTTTTAGAGGGTACTACTACTTAAGTTACATCTGTGGCAATTAGTCAACATAATCAACAATAAGGATTACTGATTTTTTCATCGGATTTTAGGGTGCACTATCAATGAACGTCAATTTTTATACATAAGCGCACCGGATTAAAAAGCGCATTATGTGACACTAGTAAGGAACAGGGAACAGGGGTGTCGCCATGTTTCCCTTCTAAATCAGCAGGTCTCACCGCTGGGTGGTGGTGTGGGGATAGTTAACTAAGTAAAGTAAAGCTAAGCTAAGTAAACAAAAGTGTAATTCTTAAAAAAAAACATTTTTTTAAGTCAACCGAGCACTTGATGTTAATCTACACAGATTTCTCTCCTGAAAACTGCTAGCGGTTGAAAACTGCTAGCGGTTAGCCGCTAATGCTGCCCAATAGCGCTACACTAAGGAAATATTAGCTAGCAGTTCGTCCCACGTAGCTTGTTTTAACACGGTAAACACACAAACTGATACAGTCTGATAATACTCCCCTCTGACTGATGAAAGAGTTAGCACTTAGCATGTCTAGCAGCTAATGCTAATGCTACTCTAGTCCCGAGTCTCAGTGCTGGAGAAACTAAACTGAAACTCCTGTATAACTCCTCTGTACTTCAGCAGAGTGCCTTTACTGCTTCTTAATACCTGAAAAACAGCACCCAAGTTTTATGATGCAATGTCCCCACATGACATTAACGCATGACAAGTCTCCACAAAGTCTCTTTAAGACTGTTTATAAGCGTGACATGCATAAGACCTTACTACCACACCTGTAGCCTAGGCTCATGTAATTAAGTAAATCTTGGTCTGCATTAGTTATTTAAGATTGATATCCGATTTATTTATTTAATTGATTTAATTTTAAAGCCGTTTTAAACTAGAATACTCTTTTTAATATTAATTTGACTTGCAAACAAAGTCAGTAACTGCAGAAATGATCAGATCCTCTCTGGGGACGTTCAAAGCAGTCAGAAAGGCCACATTTCTCAGAGCACGAGGAAAACGTTAAACAGTGAGCCATGGGTGGTAAAACAACCGCATTCAAGCCTGAGAGAGCATGCGGCCAAGTCCAGGACTCGCGTATTTACGCTCCTGGCTCTGAAACATCGGTTTGTGGACAAACGAGCATCTATTGAGAGGAGACTGCGGCTCTCCTCAGACAGACAGGTTGGCAGACTGAGCACAAGCGCGCTTTTCAAACCAACCGTCAGCCGGCCTCTCCACAACTTTCCCTCTTATTTCCTGTCACCTCAGAATGATCCGAGCCTCCAACGTTTTTTCCATCCGGACCTTTCCTGCAGAGGGTATTTCTCATATTTTCACACAGCCCCTGATGGTTTGGTACAGTGGGGTGGTCACAAAGCCGGGGTTGTTCCCAAGTTGCCTGGAGCCTCTGGTTTGAGACTGATGTTTCCTTCAGGTTAAGTTCGGGAATGGAAATGCTGGTTCTCTCAGCATCTGAGATGATTTTTATCAGAAACCATATGGAGACTTGGACTAGGATTGAAATTGAGCGGTTTGTCAATAATTAACACCAAATATTTAACAATCAGTAGGTAACTGTGAACTATGAAACATTATTTAACCTGTCTGATAAACCAAACGTGAGAAAGAAAATATAAAAAGCACTTTTCTCTTAATTGTTTACAGAAATCCAACCTAAATCATTGTGAAAATCTACAAACGATAAATGAACCAGCCGAAGCAGTTTCTTGTTAAGCTACAATGTAGAGTTTATAAGGAGGCAACAGAGAACATCACTTTCCACTTTAAACACTTAATTCTAAATTTTGATGAGCCACCAGTCAAGGACAGCAGTAAACTACAGTCCATTTTGGAAAGACTGTCACTCAGAACCTTGTCAGACATCATTTTTACTGTTCACTTCGAATCTTGTCTGTCACCCAGAATCTCAACAATTATAATCTTGACTTTCACTCAGAATCCCAACAATTCAATGTCAAATTCAATGTCAACAAATTTTCAATGTCACTTAGAATCTCGACAATTAGAACCTGGACTGTTCACTCTGAATCTTGACAATTAGAATCTTGATTGTCACTCAGAATCTTAATAGTTAGA
This sequence comes from Astyanax mexicanus, assembly GCF_023375975.1. NCBI lineage: Eukaryota > Metazoa > Chordata > Actinopteri > Characiformes > Acestrorhamphidae > Astyanax > Astyanax mexicanus. The sequence goes on along the minus strand of NC_064421.1, from coordinate 46,299,794 downwards.
ATCCTGACTGTCACTCAGAATCTTAACAATGAGAATCTTAACAATTAGAATCTTGAGTGTCACTCAGAATCTTAATAGTCAGAATCTTAATAGTTAGAATCTTAATAGTTAGAATCCTGACTGTCACTCAAAATCTTAATGGTTAGAATCCTGACTGTTACTCAGAATCTTAACAATAAGAATCTTAACCATCAGAACCTTAACAATGAGAATCTTAACAATTGGAATCTTGAGTGTCACTCAGAATCTTAATAGTCAGAATCTTAATAGTTAGAATCCTGACTGTCACTCAAAATCTTAACAATGAGAATCTTAACCATCAGAATCTTAACAATAAGAAACTTAACAATTAGAATCTTGAGTGTCAATCAGAATCTTAATAGTTAGAATCCTAACTGTGACTGAAAATCTTAACAATTAGAATCTTAACAATTAGAATCTTAACAATGAGAATCTTAACAATTAGAATCTTAACAATTAGAATCTTGAATGTCACTCAGAATCCAGACAATAAGAATCTTGACAATTAGAATCTTAACAATTAAAATCTTGACAATCAGAATCTTGACAGTTCACTTAGAAACTCAACAATTAGAACCTTGGCTGTCACCCAAAATCCCGACAATAGAAATCTGGACTGTTCACTCAGAATCTTGACAATCGAAATCTTGTCTGTCACTAAGAAACTCAACAGTTAATATATTGACCATGATTCAGATTTGTCAGACTGTCATACAAACAGTTATACAAAATATCGACAATTAACTCAGAACAATCACATTCGTTTGATCAGTCCATTTTTTCAGCCTACAAACCGAGTTACCAGTGTGAACAGCCAACAGCTGAATCTGTAACGGGGCTGTGCAGAAGTTCATGGCTGAATGCAGATCTTGTCTTATAGTAGTTAAGGGTTTGTGTTTGTTATAAAGTTGGTCCTACATTAGTATTAAACTTTCACATCTGCCCAGAATATATTGGAGACTGCATGCATGTCTTGGCATCCAGAGCCTGAGATGACGACGCAGCTGACCTCAGGGGCCGGTCTCTGGACGATAGCATTACTGAAGAGGAAGTCTTTGAAATGTTAGATAATGCTGGGTAAAGAGGTCTGCACAGGCGCTTCCCATCAGCAGGAGAAGTGGACACTTCACTGCTTCCTAAATCACTGAAATGGAAAATGGGAAGGTATGCTAAGTGCACTGGCAACCATGAGAACTGAGTCTTTGTCTAGACATCATTGAGGAAATTATATAATATCAAAAACAAGGTATTTGATGGGCATGACAACTTTTTGCACATAGCACACTGTATATTGAACCCTGCTATTATTCTAAGATCAGTGTTACCCAACATGAGGAAAAAGATCATTTAATAAAGTGTTCAAAATGTGCAAAAGTTAATAACACTAGAAAAAAGCATCATTCAACTAGTTTGGCACTTTTGTTGTGCCAATAGTGGTTCTCATTTTTTTTTCTTGTTCACAGAGGAACAGTTTAATTTGTTAATTCGAGTAAATTATTTAATCTAATTTCCCAGTTTTAAGTTTTAAGAAAGTTCACACCTACTTTTGGTTCTCATTTTTGGTTGTATCATATTTAAAGCAAGACGACGGAGACAATGCACTACAAGGTGCACTTAAAACCCTTACATTTTCACAAAAATCATCAGTGTGCCTTATAATCTGCATAATCTGTGCATTGAACCAAATCAGATTACAAGCATCCTGCAGCTCAATGAACAGTTAAATTAATAAATGCATATTTATTCATATCTCAACTGCTTCCACTCTGCCGTGTTGAGCAGATAAGTGTAAATAAACCCTCAGGTCCTCACCTGCACCTCAGGGAGTTTGGGGTAAAAAAACGGGCTCTGCTGAGTGTGCATAGATGCTGTCCTTGCTGAAGGCGGCAGTAAATGTGCAGAGAGGGACTTATGAGCACCCATTTAATCAGCAAAATGAGCAACGTGACACTTTACAGCCTTGCAGGATCACAAGTGCACCCTTTGGGATAGGAATTGATTGTCTTGTCTTGATTGTCTGTTTGTAGGACTGTATGGATCCAATGCAACCATTAAGTATTGCCACAGTGCATCAATTGCAACGGGTAATAGACGCATCACTAAATGTGCACGTCACGTTCAATGACATTTTTTGCTGATTGATGCAAAAGAAAAATTAACAATATTTTCAGTTTCCATAATATATTTACCAGAGGCAATTTAATTAATCGTATTTTTCACACTATAAGGCGCACTATCAATAAATGTCTGTTTTCTGGTCTATTTTCACACACAAGAAAGCACTTCCGTTTATTTACAGTAAGCTTAGATGGCTATCACAGTTAGTGGCTAATGCTAATGCTGCTCCAGCAGTGCTAGCCAGGGTTAGTAGCAGGATACAGTCCAATATACTCGCCTCCGAACGGCCAAATGGTTAGTTAGCGATTAGCGGGTAATGCTAATACTGCTGGAGAACTAAACAGAAACTCCTGTATAAGAGAGTTATATTATACTGCTCCTTAATACCTGACTAATAAAATTCATACATAAGGTGCACTGACTATTTTTGGGAAAATGTAAGTATTTTAAGTGCACCTTATAGTGTGAAAAATACGGTAATAATAATATCATGACTACGGGTGGGCGATACGGCCCAAAAATAATGTCATGATATTTTATCTTTAACTTATCTTTTTGTGATAATTATATTTTTGGCAATATGGAAAAACACATTTTATTTTTAAGAATATTCTACTGCAACAAAAAATAAATATAAATTGTACATTTAGTATAAATATAACAGTTTTATACATTCAGTAGAAACAAAAAGATCTATAAACGTTTTCCTGTTTCATACACAACAATATACCAAGACTAAACTTATACAATAAAAGATTATTAGTGTGGCGGAAAAAAATGAACAATTAAAAAATAAAAACTGCAAATAGCAAAAGAAATACAAAATAGACTGATTTTACAAATATAGCGAAATCACAATATGGAGTTATTTTTATCATATCAGACATTTTGGCGATATTATCGATGATACGGCACACCCCTAAATCATGACATGACGGAAAAAAATGTGTATTTTTCAATAATACACAGTTCTAAAACACTAAATAAAATAATGCATTTAGCACCATGGCATTAGCATAAATGCTTGATATTAGTTTACTTGGGTTTACTACTTGGTTCTCTTCAAAAACTGGCTGTTTTCCAGCTGAACCATACCAGCTGTACAGGACTAGAATAGTAATGTTAACTGAGGTAAGTAAGTCTTAGTATTTGTTTGTTAACCAATAGACTCACTGTCTTTCTCTGTGCACATTTCAGATCTGTGACTTACTAGAGCTTCCTGTTTTGTCAATATGGTTTTAATTTAATGTAGTGCTGTTGAAATGCTGCGTGGCACATTGTGGCACGCTGAGGAATCAAAAGAATGCTTAGAAACATGAAGTCGTTTTAAATTTAAAGCTTTCTCAATTTCGTAACAGTGAAACTGTTTCATGACATTTCATCAAATTCTGAAGCAGCGGCAGCAGCAATAATGTAGGATCAACAGGCAGCTGCTGCAAAATGTACTAAAATGGAAACACCAGTAGATCATTGTTTTAAAGTATGGGGTATTATAAGGCATAAGAGCTATAAGTTATAGAGATTTGATTTTACCAAATTGAAAACCTAATCAAGAGGAAGATGGATGATCACAAGCCATCAAACCACCAAACTGAACTACTTGAATTTTTGCACCAGGAGTAAAGCAGCATAAAGTTATCCAAAAGCAGTGTGTAAGACTGGTGGAGGAGAACATGATGCCAAGATGCATGAAAAAAACTGTGATTAAAAATCAGGGTTATTCCACCAAATATTGATTTCTGAACTTTTAAAACTTTATGAATATGAACTTGTTTTCTTTGCATTATTTGACGTCTGTAGTTTATAGAATAAAACAACAATGTTCATTTTACTCAACCATAAACCTATAAACACTCTGGGATGCCAGGTACAGACAGCAGTATGCAAACAGTGTGCTGTAGCCACGGAAACAGGCGAGCTAGCTATTTTTTTCTGCTGAACAGGTAATCACTGAGCTTCAGTAAGGTTGCTGACCTTCCTACCACCACTAGAAAAGCAGTTATGAGCATTTTGGACACTGAAATGTATCATCTACTCACTGATTAGCTGCAAAATTAAACTTGCCGTCACTTTCCACTGTGTGTCAATCTGGCAACCCGTTTGAGCCAAGCAGAAATCTATCCAGTGTTTGGAAATGGGAATGTTTTCACACACTTACTCTCATTTATTACTGATTGTTCCTTTAAGTTACAGGTATAATTATTAAAAAGGTCACAATTTAAAAGTGAAATAGGAAGAAGGTCACTTAAATTAATCAGAAGAAGAAGAAAGGTAGTTTTAGATCTGCAAGGAGACTAATGAGGAAACTAAGAGACGCCATCCGTCTTTTTTTTTTTCAGATCTCTCTCAGATTTCTCCATTCATCAGCTGAATACAAATGAGTTCATTTATTTAATTAGCCCCATAGACAAGTGGGGTAATTAATGGATCAAATCATACATAATGCATGAACATGATGATGGTTCAGCTGATAGCAATCTTCCAGACAGGGGTTGGTAATTATACACCTCATCAAGCCTTTCCTAATCAGACTTTAACACCCGCAGGTTCTGATGTCACCTGTATATTCTGCACAGTGATGTTATGTTCATCATTTTGCTCCACATAAATCAGGTCTTTGGAACAATGGTAACATCCCAGGAAAAAATAAATCTTTATTTCTGCCCCACTGGAAAGAGAGGGACATTTATTATGTCACCGATTTGTTGGACGAATCTGGACATTGACTCTTTTATGAAGATTTTATAAATAAACGGTATTTTCCTATAAAATATAAAGAGTTTAATGTTGTAGTTAAAGCTATTCCTAAAGGTCTATTAATGCTGATGGAATCTTATATTTAATTTTACACTGTCACAAAAGTTAAACCTTTGCTTTACATTAATGGCCAAGACTTCAGAAGTGAAAAATGTTCTAATAAACATATTTGGGAAATATTCTAAAACAAAATAAAATGAAGTCTCGAGGGATATCATATTGGAATTCACGTTTTACAGAAATCTCTCGGAGGAAAGCTTGGTCACTCCCTTATAAGTATATGTAAGTACATTTAAAAAATCCTGCTCAATATGTAACCTATTAGTAATTATAATCTTGCTAAATTTATAGAAATAAATCAGAACTCTAAATTTTGCTCCAAACATCCAGAAAAAAATAGAACATTAGACATAATATTTTTGGAAAGCTCTAGCTAAATAGTTTTCTAATAAAGTAAATTACAGGGTAGATATAAAATGTAAAGATGTTATTTTTGAATTTTAACTGTAACGTCTCCAAAATGATCCATTTTACTTTGAATCTGTTGATCCTCCTTTGGGAAACATTATTTACACAAATTAAAATTTAAAGGTAAAGGTAAACCCTTTTTTAATGTGTTTCTTGTTGAATTTATTTTTTGCATATTGAGTCTCTTAATTGCCTTAGCAACAAAAAAAGCTGTGTCCACTATAAAGTACTTTAAAGAGTTAAATTTGCTGGTTTAAAGAATGAGATATGTTTCCTTTCTGGGTAGGCCTCTCACAATAAGAATTTTTTGTGGACGATATATCGTCCCAGAACTAATCGCAACTGATCATAGTCTGGGAAATATATATATATATATTTTTTTTCTTTACCTACTGCAGTTCACACTGTGTGTACAGAGTCGCAGTTATTGAAGCATTGGTGTGGTATTGCATGACTGGCTAAAAACTTGTAACTGTTATATATATTATATATATATGAACAAACATACAAATAAACACAGTAGTCGATATCACGATTGTTATATATTATTATATTATATTGAAGTCATGTCCCTTTATTTTACAATAAGTCGATAATGTAATTATCGTCACAGGCCTATTTTGGGTTGTATTTTTCTGTTGGATGTCCTTGTTTGTATTGTAATGTCTGTGAAACTAAATATATATGTATATATATATTCTGCACAGAAACACTGTTTCCCACCCCTCTCCCACAATACAATCCAACCCTTACACACCATCACACACACTGACCACCCAGAGAAAAGCCTTTCACCCAGAGGCATCCGAAAAACATTTTTAAATAAACCTCTGACCTCCAATTTATTTCTAATTTACTGCCTCTCAGGAAATCCTAGATCAGAGAAAAAGAGAGAGTGAAGGAGAGACGAGAGAAAGAGAGAGTGAGGGAGAGCGAGAGAACTAAGGGAGGCATTTTCAGGAGCAAGTGTATTAGGTGTTGAATTCAGAGCCGCAGGGGAGCCCAAAAAACTCACAACTCAATCACACAAGCCATTAAGTCTCTGCCTAATTCAAAGTAGCTAACTTGCCAAGGGCACAGCGGGTCCCGCTCAGGATTAACCTCCAGACCTGCACTTGTAAATAGGACTCAATCAGGGACACCGTCCCCAGAGACGAACCCGAACCGGAGACCTCCCTCCCCCTCCAGACCTCCCAGAATGATGGGAGAGGAGGAGAGGTCATTCTACTACAGGACTTTGTGTAGTTGGGGCTTTAAAGAATCACTTATTAAGGTCAAGAAAAAGTCCAGGACAAGGCTGGGGTTTAGGAGGTTCAAAATCCATGCAGCTGTAAGGTACAATGCTGCTGCTGAAACGTCCATAAAGCCAGACCTTAATGTATGTCACTAAACACAACAATGCATCTAACAGTGGCCTGTTGGTACGTGTTTGAATTTTAATTTACGTATATATTTATATATACTATAGTCTAGAGATGTAACAGTACGTTTATACTTTACAAACCGTCACGGTAGGGGGGTTATGGTTCAGTTTGCGCAAATGCAAGTAGAATACACGGTACAGGCAGTCAATAGGAGACTTGTGGAACCAATGAATGAAATTCAGGACTAATGTTCACAGTGTTGCACCTGAAAGGTGTAGCTGTAGCACTGTTGCTATTAGCAACTCACTACTTTTAGCCTTCCCTGAGAAGTTTAGCCACACAAGGACGGTGTGTTGGCGCTGCACGTAGTAAATGGAGTTGCGCGGCTGCGAGTAGTGAACGCTGCACATACCGTGCATGTAAACAGCATGGAGCAGCAGAGACAGCGTTTATTCATAGCTGTGGTAATCAGCATTATTTGGCTAATATATTAGATTAAACTGAACTAAACATACCAGCACTTAAGCTCAATTAAAGGAGTATATTTGATAGCTGGGTTGGACAGAGACCAGATCACATTCTCACAACAAGCGAACTGCAAACTAAGTTTGTTTGGGACCGAACCAAGACCATCTCCTCTAGCAGGTCTCAATCCGGCTATTTTTACCAACTAGAATCTGTTTAAGCTCAGTAAATTGCACCTTGAGTTCATCCTTTAAGTGTTCCACACATAGCTTACCTCAAGTGGAATGCGTACATGTGCTTCAGTAAAACCTGCCTTAACACCTGCTTTACAAGAGAATGATAATGACCACATATACAGATGGTCATCATAAAAAAGACAGCAAAAGAAGGCAAAATACCTCCAGTTTTTACACACAAACGATATGTGTGATACCAGAACCTAACGAGCCACTTCTTGACAGCTATTCCATCCTGCAGGTTTCAAGTCTAACTAATATTTAACTTAATTCATTCAGTTAATCAAAGACAAGATTTTTAAATCTAGTGGTAAACTGGTGAATGGACCTGTTTATCTAAAGGGAAAAGGTTTGTGTAAAGTTAAAGGTTAGTAAATTAAACTGTGATCCTTTAAGTATTTTTTTTCAACTTTCCCACTTTAGCTACATTTTTCAGCTTATGATTTCTTGTGTATTTTCTTACAAACCAATATTTTAACCAAACCTACGTTAGCATTAAGCTACTTAACTAATCAACAGTTTTGCACAACCAAAAACTTAGCTAGTATTTTGTAAACTGGAAATAGGGTCCAGTGCAAATGTAGAGTTATCCAAATGGTTTTAGCTAAGCTCAAATTTTAGACTTCCCCATTTCTACACTATCATACTCTCTACGCTAGCTAGAAGCTAACATAAAAGCTAGTTACAACAGCTAACCTAATGAATAATTTACTACATAATTTGAATAAATGGTCCCTTAAACAGTGTCAAAAACAATGTCTTGATGAATAGACCAATAGAAATTCTCCAAAATTACCTAAACTGAACTTACATTGACTTCCATTGAAAGTTAAGATAAACCTGTTCAGATACAATTTAAGACACCCCTTGCTTACAGTATCTACTGCCTACACTAGCTAGAGGCTTACATAAAAGCAAGTTACAACAGCTTACTGTTTAAACAACGTTTCAAGACGTTTAAGACATATTTAAGGACATGTAAACACCCTGTATGTGGGTTGTAGCTAGTTTACTGTGGGATTTTGTTTTGTTTTGTTTGCTTGACTCGTTAAATATCAACACCTAAATTGTTAATTTACTAAATAATTTGAACACATACATTGTCCCTCCAATTGTATAAAATTTATTCATGAATGGACTGACAGAAATTCTCCAAAATTACCTGAAATAAACTCTTGTCTAATGAGTTTTGTTGATTTGTAACCTACCAAATAATTTGAACAAATCAATTGTGCCTTAAACAGTGATTTCTTTTTGACGAACGGACCAATGGAAAATCTCCCAAATTAACTGAAATAAGCTCTTTTTACACTAACTTCCATTGAATGTTAGAAAGGTTTTTATTAACTATCACTCTCCTGTAACGTTGCTGTTTCGTTTGCGATTCAATGAATCATTTCTCGTCCGCGGTTTGATTCAGTTCAGTAGCTAATAGCAGGTTAATATTCTATTACAGGCTTTTCTGAACACGATTCAGAGAGAATCGGTTCAGTGAACAGAATCGCTGCTCGCTCCACAGCAACAGCAGCGCACGTTTACGTTACCAAACGCTGTAAAAGCGTAGTTACGAAACTTTTAACGAAGTTTTCTACGCTTTATTCACTGTTAGTCCCCCTGTTTAGTCACTGCCCTTCTCCTTCTCCACCACCTCTCCCACCACTCACCTTTACACACCCCCACCTCGGGGATGTCGGCGGCTCCGGTGCGGTTGAGCGCGGCGCACGTGAGTCCCAGGCCGCAGTATCCCAGCGTCCAGTCCGTCCCGCCGCACAGCTCCAGCGCGAGGCGCGTGCAGCGGGGCGCGCAGCAGCCGCAGGGGTCGCGAGCGAGGGCGCGCGTGCCGTCCTCACAGGCGCGCGCTCCCGTCCTGTCCTCCGCTCCCACTGCCGCTTCGCTCGGACAGACGCGGCGCGCGCATGGCGTGCACGCGGAGTCCGGGAGTGCGCGCATCCGCGCGGGGAAGTGAAGAAACAGCAGCAGGAGCAACAGGGCGAGCAGAGGAGGCTCGCGATGCATGTTTCGCACGAGCGTGGAAAAAGTGTAGAAGTGATCCAACACGCGCACACACACAAAAGTAGTAGTAGTAGTAGTAATAGTCTCCACAAGTTGCTCCACAGAGAAGTTTAGTTTAAGTTTCCAACTTAACAGGCTGCTGGTGAGATGCACGAGATGCACAAGACGCTACCTGGACATCTAACGTTATCTGCTTGATCCTCAGGCTGCAGACGCACGAGACTCCAAAAACTCCTCCAAAAAATGAGCCTTTTAGGAAAGTATGTAGATTTGTTTGTTTTTTAGTTATTTAGATAAAGAATTCTGGTGAAGGTCGCTCCTCAGGGTGATCAGGAGGTTGCTGGGCTAAATAGATAGATCGATAGATAGATAGATGCTGGAGGGGAGCTGAGTGTGACAGCAGCACCGCCTCTGAACTGCAGCGCTCTGGGATGCAATCCGAAACTCACGCTGACATTAGGGGGATATAGGGGTGGGCGGCGCCCTCACTTCTTGACAGGCGTGGGTTCCATCCAATCAGGAGTAGCGCTGAGAGGGCGTACCCTGGCCAGTAAGCAGAGGTGGGAGAGGGAAGGAGAGTCCACTGGTCTAAGAACAGAGCAAAAACTGGACAGTTGAAATTTCTAGAAAGTTAAACAGTTAAGAGTTAAAATTTTCACTCCTGAAGTGTAATTTTAACTCATATTTAATTCATATTTAAATGGTGTTCAGTGTTGGAGTTATTTGAGTTGAATATTTCAGTGTTAACCCAAATCAACCCAATAAGTACTGCCCAACTCCACAGAGATTTGATTAAACAGCACCCAATTAAACTCATTATTTAAACCACACTACACTATTATTACTGTCCCCTCACAATAATACTGGAAAATTCCAGCATAAAAAAGAATTACATTACATTACATTACATTACATTACATTTGGCAGATGCTTTTGTCCAAAGCGATTTACAATAGTGAAGTACATAAAGTAATAGAAGCAAAAGGTAAAAAAAAAACATTTTTAGATACGGCCTAAAGAAGGTCGAAGGGAAATAATGGAATAGAAGAGGAAGAAGGAAATGAGGTTAGAGTAGTTAGTTGGTTAGAGGTGTTAGGAGAGTAAGAGTTCTTTGAAGAGCTCTGTCTTCAGGAGTTTATTAAAGATAGTGAGGGACAATCCTGATCTGGTATTAGAAGGTAGTTAGTTAGAGGTGTTAGGAGAGTTAGTGCTCTTTGAGGAGCTCTGTCTTCAGGAGTTTATTAAAGATAGTGAGAGATTCTCCTGATCTGGTAGTAGAAGGTAGTTAGTTAGAGGTGTTAGGAGAGTAGGTGCTCTTTGAAGAGCTCAGTCTTCAGGAGTTTATTATTAAAGATAGTGAGAGATTCTCCTGATCTGGTAGTAGAAGGTAGTTAGTTAGAGGTGTTAGGAGAGTAGGTGCTCTTTGAAGAGCTCTGTCTTCAGGAGTTTATTAAAGATAGCGAGGGAAGCTCTTGATGTTCCTTTTCTGGTAGTGGAAGGAAGTTTGTACCACCATTGGGGAACTCATGTTACTTCATGATAAAGTGATTGAAAAACTTATAATTTAATTTAATTTTGCCAATCTAATGCTAATGTTCCTTAAAAATATCTCTTAAAAACTGACATGCATCAAGTAGTATGCTTTGCGAAAAATTATTTTTTATTTTTTTGTTTTTGTTCAAAGCGACAAGAACAGGCTCACAAGATCCAAAAAGATGAAGTCCCTCATGGTGACAGAATAAGAATGAGATTACTCATGTCGGCTGTAAAATGTATATTTTGTGTGAGAATAATTATGTTGTTTTTTTTTTTTTGGGGGGGGGGGGGGGGGGGGGTTGGTTGCAAGTTTTTTTTTTTAAAAGGTCTCAAAAAAGCATTGTTTGGGTATCGGTACCGAATTTAACATACCATACCAGCTTCTCTGATTTTGCTATTTATAGGTATATGTTAGAGTAGAATGAACAATTCAAGCAGTTCAGTTTGGTGGTTTGATGGCTTCTGATCGTCTATCTCCCTCTTGATTATAATCCAGAGGTTTTCAATTTGACAAAATCAAAGAAGCTCATCATATTTTTTTAATTGTCTCTAATTTTACCAGAGCTGTATGTGCACTGTTTCTGAAAAAAGGCTGGAGCCAGAAATGTAGAAGTCCAAAAGATGCAGAAAGTGGAGAATCAGGATTATGAGAGTTTCTCTGCTTTGCTGAGAGCTGTGGATCTGTAGATGTAATTTCGTTCAGTCTGATGAAAGCCCAGCATTTCTCTGGCAATGATTATCATTTCCTCAAGTGTATGGTGTGGAGTGGACAGTTGTTAGTGAAAGAACAACAGATCCTTTCTGTTTACTTTGCCCACATAAAAAGAAATCCACTAAAATGAATCACTGGGAAAAAGGTTTATGGACTCTGAGAATTTGCATTTGTCTTTTTGAAAATGGCAATAATTTGAGTGTGTCTTTGATCTGGTAGCTATGAAGATTTATGTTTCTCAGCGGGTTCACTTTGTAAAGTGTTCCTCCAGATTTCTTCATTCTGAAATGACATGATGTTCTTATGCCTGTCGGAGATTCACTACATTTCCCAGAACTGATTATTGCTCAGAGTATTCCAGCGTTGAGTGGAACGCTGTTAGCGTGGTCCAAACAGAACCTGAATACTCTGAGACTCAGAGGAGACATACATGCAGATCAAAACCATACTTCTGCTGTCATCAAATAAATTTCAAATCCAATTTATTACACACTAACTTCACAAAACAGTTTAACAGATAATGAGTAATAACACCATAAAGGGAACAACGCAATCAAACCTCGAAAAGAACCAAAAAACTCACAAGGAAGGACAGATTCACTTTTGGTAAAAAAGTGCTCCAGTGATCCAGTATAACACTGCTTTAGTCCAGTGAAGGAGTGGGTTGCAAACATGTTGCAACCTCTGGAATATAATCAAAAGGAAGATGGATGATCACAAGCCATCAAACCAAACTAAACTGCTTGAGTGTCATTAAATTATCCAAAAGCAGTGTCTAAGACTGGTGGAGGAGAACACGATGCCAAGATGCATGAAAACTGTGATTAAAAATCAGGGTTATTCCACCAAATATTGATTTATTTACTTTATGAATATGAACGTGTTTTCTTTGCAATATTTGAGGTCTGAAAGATCTGCATCATTTTTGTTATTTCAGACATTTCTCATTTTCTGCAAATAAATGCTCTAAATGACAATATTTTTATTTGTCTTTTTTATTTTGTGATGTATAGAAGAGCTGTAAAATGCGAATATTATTGGTCCTAAAACTAAACCTTGCAGGACTCCGGGTTTCTAACTTTTTTTAAAACTGGAAAAAAGATCAGGTCATAAGAGGGCTCAAGCTTTCTTTTTATTTTTTAATGTTGAATAACTAATAATAACTCGATTACTGGGTGCCAGGATGCATTTAAATATGTACTATATGTCTCAGAGTAGCTACTGTCTGGTTCTGGGAAGGAAGTAAAAGTTTTTCTCAGGCTGTGTGGTGTGTGAAGACCTTTAGACACATGAAGACCCTTTGACCCTGTGTGTGTGTGTGCTCTCTAATGGGTTTAAAGTTTTAACTGAGCTTCTATTGTCCTGTAAGGGCAGATGTCGTCCTGTAAAGGCAGATGGGTGTATTGTACACTCTGCAGCTGATGTTTGCTTGCTGTTTGTTTGCAGGTTGGAGGTGGGCGGGATGAGCAGCTGTAGCACAATGAGAGACTAACAGAAGTGTTAAACACTTTAAGGTCAATAACTGTTGGCTTGTTTGCTGGATTTTAGTACAATGGAAGAAATACAGCACCTCTATCTTGCCTTTACTACTATATCTAACTAAGTTAGACAACAAACACTTAATAAATAGAAGTGGGTGTTAAAACAGAGATGGTTTTGTTCAGACAGGCAGCTAAAAAATAAGATGTTTAGGTACAGTGGCTTACGAAAGTATTAATAAAGCAAGAAGAACAGTTTAACCCTTTATTCAAAAATGAAAAAGTATTCTAAATGTCCAAACTTACCCAGAAATGGTTTTCCACCCAAATTGGCAGATCATGCAAGAAGAGCACTGCTTAGAGAAGCAGCCAAGAGGCCCATGGTCACTCTGGAGGAGCTGCAGAAATCCACAGCTTAGATGGGAGAATCTGTCCGCAAGACAACTTTAAGTCATGCACTCCACAAATCTGGCTTTTATGGAAAAACTGGCATAAAGTAGCTAAAATATTGTGGAAAGAAAGACAGAAAGCCATCTAGGAAGTTGAAATTTTATCCTAAATGCAAAGCGCTATATGGGGAGGAAAAGTAGCACTGCTCATCACCCTGAACAAACCATCCCCACGTGAAACATGGTGGTGGCAGCATCATGCTTGTTGGGATGCATTTCTTCAATATTGACAGATTTAAGACGCTGGTCAGTTGGAGTTGATGGAAAGATGGATGAAGCTAAATATATTCCAGGGCAATCCAGAAAGAAAACCTGTTGAAGGCTGATAAAGACTTGAGGCTGGGAAGAAGAGATTAAACTTCCAGCAAGACGATGACCCTAAACATACAGCCAGAGCTACAGTGGAATGATTTAGATCATATTCCTAATATGTTCCCATATATTATCTATATATAGATCATATATATCTATAATATTCATGTGTTAGAATGGCCCTGCATTTTTAATCTACTTCTGCTTCAGGGTCAATGCAAAATGTTGCCTTGATTTTTGTACACTCTAACACACTGGCCATGAATATATTTCAAAGAGCAAACTTTAGAAACTTAGAAAATTAGTGCTCAGTGCTTTCCTCAGACAAAGTTCACCGTCATTACTGTCTGTCCTGCAGTGTCATGACCAAAGCCGAGTGAATGTGACCTCTGCATGCTTCACAAAATCCTGTCCTCTTCAGTTGAAGAGCTGTCACGAGCTGTTCAAGTCTTGACGTGTGTCCTTTCAATTCCGTGCAGACAGAGCTTCAGCTACTGGACATTTGTGTTTTGCCGAAGGGAAATACAGGAGAAGCGTGAGCCCACAATTACTCAAAGGTATCTGTGTGCCATTGGTTGCAGGTCTGATGAAATTAAAACAAGAAATGCATCAAACCTTAAGAAAGATGTGAGTTTTTCCTAAAGCGAACAGAGTGGACAAAGAACCTCACAGAGCCCAGTGGGTGACCTTCAAGACCTCTGACCCTGAGGTGTTAAAACTAGGCCAAGATATCATCAGCAGACATTTCTCCAGAGGGTGTGGGTCTCAGTAGGTCTTAAACTAACTGTGTGTAAATTGTAAGAAGTCCCTGTTCAAAAAAACGATAAAAGACAGTCAGTCATTGTGTTTTATAGACATCCCACTTCTCCAATAACCAGCTCCCTCATGCCTACAGATATTAATATAATTAATAAAATTATATATCAAGCTCTCACCACTATGATGAGGAGATTGTTTGTTCGATTCCCATTCATGTAGCTCGCCATCAGCTGCCGGAGCCCTGAGAGAGCACAATTGACCTTGCTCTCTCTCTGGGTGGGTACAGTTGATGGCGCTCTTTCCTTCATCACTCTTAGGGTGATGTCGATGAGCACAAGGCTGCATCTATGAGCTGATGTATAGGAACCAAGACGGAGGCGGAGTCTTTAAAAGAGGTGGAGTATGACTTCAAATGTACTTCAAATGAGGAGGCATGTGCTACTCTTCACCCTCCTGGTGAGTTGGGGCATCATTAGTGATAGGTGGAGTCCTAATGAAAGTGCAACGACTCAGTTCTGATACATCAGCTCACAGACGCAGCCTTGTGCTGATCAACATCACCCTTTGGAGTGATGAGGGGAAAGAGTGACATCTACCAACCCAAAGATTGCAAGACCCATTGTGCTCTCTCGGGGCTCCGGCAGCTGAGTTTATTTCATGTTACGCCTAAAAACACACAGACACACCCTAAATCAAGGCTGCACGATACACAATTGACCCCTGTTCTATAGATCGCTTAAATAGGGCCCAATGAGTGATTTTTTGGTGTTAAAGTAGCACTGCTAGCTCTCTGTATCTTATGTTCAGTAAGACTCTTCCGGCTCTTCTCTCCTTGGCATGTCCATAAAATCAAGTGTCATGAAGGTGTTTTGGAATTGGCTGACAGTCCTAAGGACCTGCCGGTGTCCTTGCTGGATCATCTCCTCCGAGTGAGACTAGACGTGATATGTGATTGCCTGAGGATTGGACAGTCTTTCAAGGGCAAGGCTGTTGCTACATGCTATAACTGTTCCTGAGACTTAGCCTTAAGAGGGTCCTCACCTCTGGCTCAAATAGCCCACGTGCTAAGCTTATCTCGACTGGAGAGCACTTAGAGCTTTATTGGAAATCGGGGAAAAGCATCCAGGCAGTTCAGTAAATTTTCTTTTTCCTCAAGTGTCAGGAATACTGTAGCAAGAGGAAGCGTTTTGCTAACGGCAGGTTCTGTTGAGAAGCAAATGCTTCAAAATGTTTCATTTTTGACTTTACCAAAACCAGATGAAGGTCATCATATGACTCTATTCCAACTCCATTGAATGAGCTGTGAAGTTTATTTTACATTTCTGGTCTCAGAGAAGGATAAAACAGAGAAATACCAAATAACAAGCTAAAACAATAAGCTAATATAACACTTTCAGACCCTGCATGCATTTTAATTTTAAGAATCAATGTGTTCTGATGACCTCAAAGACTTGTAGATGCTTATTAGGCTAAAATAGGTTATAAAACCATCTGTAAAGAGTGTGGACTCCACCAATCCACAGTCAGAAAGATTACAGTGTACAAATGGACAAAATTAAAGACCGTTGTTAGCCTCCCCAGGAGTGGTCGACCAACAAAGATCACGCCAAGAGCAAGGCGTGTAATAATCAACAGGGTCACAAAGGACCCCAGGGTAACTTCAAAGCAACTGAAGAGAGGAATTTGGAGAAACACTGCATTCCAGCATAAGAATCTTATGCCATCTGTGAAACATGGTGGTGGTAGTATCATGGTTTTGGCCTATTTTACTACACCTGAGCCAGGGTTGCTTGCCGTCATTGATGGAACAATGAGTTCTGTATTATATCAGACATCTGTCCATGAACTGAAATTCAAGAGAAGGTGGATCATGCATCAGGACAAAGACCCTAAGCTCACAAACCATTCTAACAAATAATGGTTGAAAAATAATAAAGTTAATGTTTTGGAATTGTCAAACGTCAAAGTCCTGATTTGTAATCCAATTGAAATGTTGTGGAAGGAGCTGAATAGGCCAGTTAATGTGAAGAAACTCACCAACATTCCAGAGTTGAAGCTGTTCTTTACGGAGGAATGGGCTACAATTCTTCCAATTCTCCAAGTGTGCAGGACTGACCAACAGTTACCAGAAACATTTACTTAAAGCAGTTAATTGCTGCAAAGGGGGGAAATCTCACCAAAGGTACTGAAAGCAAAGGTACATATATTTTTGGCACTCACGAAAATGTAATATTGGAGCATTTTACTCCAAAAATAATTAGTTTAACCAGGTTCTCTTCATTAACTTTTAGGACTTTAGGACCTGATGATGTTTTAGATCATATTAATGCAGAAATATAGAACATTTTAAAAGGCTTTGAACACTTTCAACCATTAATGTACAGTACAGTTGAAAAGTTTGCACACATCTTCTCTTTTTCAATGCGTTTCCTTTATTTTTATGACTATTTTCATTGTAGATTCTCACTGAAAGCATCAAAACTATGAATGAACACATGTGGAGTTTTATACTTAACAAAAAAGGTGAAATAACTGAGACTTTGCTCTGATTACTGCTTTGCACACTCTTGGCATTCTCATTCTCTCAATGAGCTTCAAGAGGTGGCCACCTGAAATGGTTTTCCAACAGTCTTGAAGGAAGGAAGGAGTTCCCAGAGGTGTTTGTTTATTAGCACTTGTTGCTCCTTTGTCTTCTTTACTCTGTGAAGCTCCAGCTCACCCCAAACCTGGATCTGGATTGGGTTCAGGTCCGGTGACTGTGGAGGTTCAGCTCATTTTTGTTAAGTACATAAAACTCCACATGTGTTCATTCATAGTTTTGATGCTTCAGTGAGAATCTACAATGTAAATATCAGTCATGAAAATAATGAAAACGCATTGAACTTTTGGCCTGTACTATATATCAATGTGAGATCTGATATGGTTAAATTTTGTTCCTCACACATGTCATCAGATCATCACTCCAGTTGTGCCCTTCTACCTTCTAGTATACTCTACTTTTGGGGTCAAACTGGACGGGTTGCCAGTAAACCCCTTGTGTGAGCTGATTGATAGGAGGTGTTTTTGGGGTTGGGAAGGTGAATAAGCTGGAGTTAGAAGACAGAACTCTACAGGAACACCATAAATCTCCAGCCGCAGAGCGCCCCAGTGGGCCCTGTGCCCTGAACATCAAACCTCCGGGCTTAAACCAAGCCGGGGTTCAGAGAGTTCAGCAGCGCAGAGGATGTGTGAGACCCTGGGGCTAATCTACAACTTTGTTTTGCTGCAAACTGTAGCCGGGCATCGTGTCCTTTCACAAGTGTATCAGTGAAACACATTCTACATAAATCAGGATTATCTACGGCAACAGAGAGAGAGAGATGTTTTTTCCTGTCGGAGAACCAAAGCTCAGTTGGCGATGGTCATTTGAGACCTTGGCAGACATAAAAGTGCCAAGTGCCAAGTTAACGGACCCATCATATGTATATGATGCTCGTTTTTACATTTGCCCCATGAGGCTCATTCATTACTAAACGTGGAGTTTTATTGTAACCCCCTAAACATCCTTAAATTTTCATTTATATGACCATTTATCATCTCCAACCACTCTTTATATTTCAGTAATAAACTGACTGTTTTTGTTTTTGAGTTTTATATAGCTGATATGATTGGCTATCCTGTGTTATATCTTACCTTATATACCTTTAGCATGAATGGGTGGGGCTAAATCTGTTAAAGGCTCACAGCTAAGTACAAGCTATAGATCATATACTAATCTTTTTCTCTTAATACATTTATTTCTATTTAGTTATTTAAAATTTACAAGGCCAATTACCCAACCCACTCATTAGGACTCCCCAGGAGCCAACACCAGGAGGTTGAAGACTAGCACATGCCTCCTCCGATACATGTGAAGTCAGACTCCGCCTCTTTTTGAAGCCAGCACTCTTGGAGGAAAGTGCAGCGAATCGGTTCCAATACAATCCGTACATGCCCTAATGCAGCAAAGCAGCCCCAAACCATGATGCCCCCTTCACCATGTTTCACAGTTAGGTTTAAATTTTGATGATGGTGTGCTGTGCCTTTTTCCTTCCAAACAACTCAATTTTGGTTTCTACAGTATATTTAGCCAGTACTGCTGTGGAGCATCCAGCTGCTCTTTTGTGGTTTCATTTGTCCACAGTATATTTCTGTAAGTCTTTAGCTGATACTGATTAAGGATGAGGATTCTTCCTCACCTCATTGATCATTCTGCGCTGTGCTCTTGCAGTCATCTTTACAGGACTTTACCACGCCTAGGGAGAGTAGCTCCAGTAACAGTGCTGAACTTTCTCCATTTGTAGATCGTCTGTCTTACCGTGGACACATGAACATCAAGGCTTTTAGAGATACTTTTGTAACCCTTTCCTGCTTCATGTAAGTCAACAATTCTTGAACGTAGGTCTTCTGAGAGTTTGATTTTTCTTTTTTTGTGCGAGGCATGATTCACATCAAGCAATCAAGCTTCTGAAGAACAGCAAACTCAAAACTGGTGTGTGTTTTTTATTTTTTCATAGGGCAGGGCAGATTTAACCAACACATCTCAACACAATCTCATTTTAACACATCCTGGCTCCAATTAGCTGTTAGAAAAGTCATTAGCCTTGGGGTTCACATACTTTTTTTTCACCCTGCACTGTGAATGTTAACATGTTCAATGTTGTGTTCAATGAAACCATGCAAACATATAGATTTTTGATTAATTTTGTGTGGTATTAGCAGTTTAAGCAGACTGTGTTTGTCTATTGTTGTGACGTAGATGAAGATCAGAACACATTTAATGACCAATTTATGCAGAAATCCATTTTTTCTTGTGACTGTAACACTGCCGGGTCCTGCCACACCTGCCCCTCACGCTAAACCATTGACTTCCGTGAGTTTATCAGTAGTTTATCAGTAGAGTCGGCGCTGTGGGGTCAGTTCTCCACAGTCTGGGTGCGGAACGGGGGTTCGGGGGGGTGATCACCCTCAGGTAAGGCTGGAGTATTTACGGCCGTGCCTCCATCTGCTTCTGGAATGTCAATCTTCTCCATTTCAGAGGGCGGTAAATCCCCCTGCCGTAATTACAGTGTCACCGGCTCAAACTTAAAAGTGAAATTACCACCTTTGTCGAGGCCGGAGCAGCCTGTGCTCAAGGCTCCTGAGACAGGGACCGGTGTTATTGTCTGGGGAGGAGATGGACAGGGGTTGAGGAGAAGTATGTGAAGAGGGTTCTGGTCCAACCTCAGACTAGTATTTTAGCTTGTGTGTGCATGTTTTCAGTTTGGTTCCGTTCGATGCATCACTGGCTATTGGTGCCATTGAAGATGAATTAAATGACATGAAACTGAAACTGACTATTAAGTTATGTTGTCCCTTAGAAAGTCGCTGGGATAAATGAAAACAGGCAGTGTGTAAAAGCTGGAAAAGTAAAAAAAACCTTAAATATTGCATAAAATATAAGGGTATAAGGGTCCTTTATAAATCATTGGTTGTTTGTCAGTTAAATATATCATATATCAGATTAACACAGTGATAGCACTAACTATTAAAACACAAAATTAGTGTGGTAAGCTCATTGACCCTTGACCTACATTCACACAGGTGACTCCTGAGAATTATGAGAAAGAATTAAGAAGCCAATCGCAAGTTTTTCTCCTCTTTTCTCATCTTCTCTGAAGAGCAGAAACATGGGAACCTCAAAACACTTAAACTCTCAAATGAGCTGAAAACAAAGCTTCTTCAACATCATGGTTTTTAGAGGAAGGATATAAAAAGCTCAATAATCTCAGAGATTTTAGCTGCAGTTTCCACTGTGAGGAACAGAGTGAGGAAATGGAAGAACCACAGACACAGTTCTAGTTAAAGACCTGAAGCTGCAGAACAAGAAAAATCTCAGATAATCAGAGGAGAAGGATGGTGAGAACAGTGAGAAAAGTCATAGTCGACCCAAAGACCTCCAGATCAGCTCCAAACACCTACAACATCATCCTGCTGCATAGTAACAAGTACTTCATGCAGAGGAACAAGTACAATGTTCTGGAATGATCATCTCAGTTCCCAGACCTGAATATTATATTTAAAAAAAGTGGTGTGATTTAAAGCGTAAAGGCTGTTCATGATCAGAAACCATCAAACCTGACTGAACTGGAGATGTTTAGTTCATTAGAAGAATGATCCAAAATACCTTCAACATGAAGCCAGACTCTCATTAGAAGCTATATATAGAGTTTAGAGGCTGTTATTTCTGCAAAAGGAGAATATACTAAATTGATGCACCTTCCTAATTTAGTTTAAAGAATTGTTGCACCCTTTCTGTAAATCGTATAAACTTCATTTCACTTCTCAAATATCACTGTGTTCATCTGATATATGATATATTTAACTGAAATTGCTCATCTGAACAACCAATGATTTATGATTTAAATGATCAGGGGTGCCTAAATATAATATACAATATAAAAACTCTATATTTGCATGAAAATAAACATAGATATTAGAGAACATAAAATACTCAACATATGAATGACCAGTGATATTGCACATAGGCTGATAGAATATAAATAAATAGCAAATAAATTGTAAATAAGCTGTAATTTTGCACACAGTGATGGTGATAATAAACAGACTATGCTATACATGGTTAATGTACTGTAGATATTGCAGAGTAAAGCATAACTGCAGCAGTAAGTACACAGTTTTATTGCAGTGTACTGATATTAGAAACAATGGATTTAATATGTTTAGTTAAAGTAACATTTATATATATATATATATAGTCTGTATAGTGGTTTTAAACTCAGTGTATCATTAATCATGCTGCTGCTGCTGCTGCTAAATGTGGTCAGTTATGATGTGGGTCTGAACATGGTAGAACCTCATCACAGTGAAAAGTCTCCCTCTGCTGGACAACAGTACCTACATTACAACATTACTCTTCCTGCTCATCAGCCCACTGATTCAGTCCAGCTCCTTTTTGCTGTTCATAGACGCTCCCCATCCAACCTGAATGAGCATACGCTATTTTGTAAAGAAAAATGGACAGACATCTCAGTGTATTGGTGCACAAAGCTGGCAGAGACCAGCCCCAAAAGTGCAGAGAAAGTAGAATCGACTAAATATTAATATAGGGGAATTTTTTTTTTTTGATTTAAACGTTGAAAATCAAATCATTTTCCTTCCACTTTACAACTATGTTCTACTTTGTGTTGGTCTATTACTTAAAATCTCAATAATTTTATTTGTTAGGTTTGTAGTAGTAGTATAAATAAACAGGCCAGGTTAGCTCTTCGCCGATTATTAAATCTGGTTAGCATTCTTTTCTATTTAAACAGCCTAAAAATGTTTTTTTAAAAAGCTCAGTTTTAATGCTCTACTTACTAAAAAAATGTGGGGTTTAAATAGGACTCGGGCTCATAATGACAGTGTATGGGGTGGGTCGGGTCGGGTCGGGTCAGGTCAGGTGGAAAGTGCACAGGCTCGGTTCAGATTGGGCTGGATATTTTGGGTCTAATCTAAGCTCTACTTTGGAGAAAGGAAAACTGTGAAATATGGTGGTGGTAGTATCATGGTTTGGGACTGTTTTAAGGCAGCTGGGCCAGGACAGCTTGCCTTCATTGCTGGAACAATGTATTCTGAAATATATCAGAGAATTCTACAGGAGAATGTCAGGACATCTATCTATGAACTAAATCTTATGGAGGGTAAAAAAATAAAATAAAATTAATTTAAAGTTAATGATTTTGAATGGCCAACAGTCTAATTTCTGAGCTTTACTCAAATCAAATGTTGTGGAAAGACCTGAAGCGAGCAGTTAATGTGAGAAAACTCACCAACATCCCAGAGCTGAAGCTGTTCTGTAAGAAAAAATGCATAAACAAAGTATTTATTCAGAAATATCAAAAATAACAAAGGGTTCACAAATGTTCATGCACTATTGTAGAATATGCAGAGTTGAACTGTAACTCCACCAACTCCTGTTTCTCCATGTTTGTAGACAGTATGTGAGAAATGTCCTAACATTGTCTCTTATGCTCACTGTCTGTGTTGTGTGTAGTGTGTATACGCATTAGTGTGTGTGTGTGTGTGTGTGTGTGTGTGTGTAAGAGAGTATTTCCACACTGCCCACAGTGTGTACGAGCCGCCAGCGAAAGGTTTCCTGTTTTTCCTCGCGCTCAAATGCCAGCAAACAATGCTCGGAAAGCGCTGCAGGTCTGCGTGTCTAGACGCCCGTCTACCAGTCTGCTGAGCTGCAGCTCCACGTGTGATAAACAGCTACAGGCAAGGAGACTGACCACCGACCAGACCCTGTTCTGTCCGCCGTGACCATCACACACTCTCACTTCTTCATCATCACACGATACAGCAGTTTCACATCAAAAAAATTCTCCCATTCCCATGCTCTCAAACAGCTTCATCTACTGCAGCTCGCTGTTTAACTCAGAGATTTACCTCAGCGACGCACCAAAAATAACAACAATACACAACAACAGGTTACAGCCTATGGTTTCTACCCTTCATCTAGGTGCAGTAATACAGCTGAGCCAGTAGGGGGCAGACTGAGACAGACTTTAGAAGCTTCCCATGAATAAGAACATCCAACTTCCATCACTACCCGACTAATTGAGAACATTATACTGAAAAAAAAAAAAAAAGTTCCAGAAAGGCATCGTCCAAGTCATCCAAGTCAAGGGTATTGGAAAATATCCAGTGCCTGAAAAACGATGACAATCATTTATGTCTTCATTGAGAACAACCATAATGTGAACCCTTGAGTTAATGGTTTATGACCTCACCCAGTTAGAGTCAAGTGTTAGTCTACCTGTAGTCTTGCTAGTTTGGAGGTTTGGACTATAGAGCAAATTTGACTGTAAAAAAAAATCAATCAAATATTTTGATATTGCTCTGCACAAAAAAGATAGGCATACAGTATGTAATGCATGTCATGCAAAAAAGAGTTTTTCAAGGACTTTTTTTAAGTTTACACAAAGATGGAAAGGGTTACAAAGTGATTTCAAAGAGTGAAACAGACTTTAGAAGCTGCCAATAAGAAAGTTTGGATCAAACCAAGTACTTTTTGGAAAACTGGAATTAGGATTTCCAGCCTGGCCTTCCTATTCACCTTGAAAAATTGTTTTTTAACTTCTGGTGAAGCCTCTGTACCTTGAAAGCTCGAGAAGTCTTCTGTAAGGAGTAGATTGTGATACCTTCTGGAGGTTGTTGCAGCACTCACAATGTTTTTGTCATCAACTGCTGTGGTTTTCCCTGTTCTACCCGTTTCTCATCTCTTGCTTAGCACACCAGTGACGACTTTCTGACTTTCTTCTTCAGGACATTCCAAACAGTTGTTCTGGCTATGGAGAATATTTGTGCTCTAATGGTTCTTCTTTTTTTTTAGCTTCACAGATGCTTGTTTATCACCCACGTTAGTCCACTGCAAAAAATCCATTGGCAAAAACTAGACAAAATATATGCAAATTAAGACAAATATATGTATATTAAGCAAATAAATCTGCCAACTGGGTAAGCAAAATTTTCTTAGTAGGATTTCTTACAAAAAGCAATGGCAAAGTCTCAAAATTAGTGAAGTAACACCTGAATCAAGCAAAAAACTCACTGTTTTTGGACACAAGAATCAGAATAACTTGATTGCTGCTTGATTGTGTTTATTTTGAGTTCAAATTACTTACAAATAAGGTACAAATTCTAAGTAAGAGTGATTAAGATAATTATCCCTAAAATAAGCAAAATAATCTAACACTAACACACAATGCTTAGTCACACAAAAAGTCTTATCAGAAAAGAAAATAAGATTTATTGTCTTAAATTTAGAAAATTTCACTTTGGTTTGGATAGTTTTTCCCTAAAAGTAAATGATCTCTTTATCATTTAAAAGTGCTTTGTATAGTTACTCAGGTTTTAATCATCTGATATTAAAGTTTGTTTGATAATCTGAAAAATGTGAGCGTGAGAAAAATGCAAAAACAAAAGAAATCGGTAAGGCAAGTGACACACGGTGGCAAGCGACAACAAATTGAAAACCTCTGGAATATAATCAAGAGGAAGATGGATGATCACAAACCATCAAACCACCAAATTGAACTGCTTGAATTTTTGCACCAGGAGTAAAGCAGCATAAAGTTATCCAAAAGCAGTGTGTAAGACTGGTGGAGGAGAACATGATGCCAAGATGCATGATTAAAAACTGTGATTAAAAACCAGGGTTTTTGAACTCTTAAAACTTGAAACTATGAATATGAACTTGTTTTATTTGCATTTTTTGAGGTCTGAAAGCTTTGCATCTTTTTTGTTATATCAGCCATTTCTGAAATGCAAAAACAAAAGACATCGGTAAGGGGCTAATACTTTTTTACTGTTCTTGTTCACCCTATTCTTAATTGGTTAGTTTCTGTCAGCAGGTCTACTATTGAACAAATATGTCCAAACAACACTGCCATGGTAGTGATATGTTAAATGTGTGTGTGTGTGTGTGTGTGTGTGTGTGTGGTACTAGTATGAGTGTCTCAGGCTCATAGTTTCTTGTCATCGTCAGTGCCAGGTCGCGAGTAGTCAACCAGTCATTAGTGGTTTTGTGGTCATAAACTGAGGACGGATTAATGGAGTACATGGGGGGGGGGGGGGGGGGGGGGGGGCGTCATCAGTTCTGGCGTCATCAGTTCTGGTCATGGAGAGCAGCATGAGTACAGCTGTTTTCCCTGCTCAAACACACCCATTAAACCTGGCCATGTGTTGAATCAGGTGTGTTTGAGGAGAACAATGATTTCCCACAGTCTTAACTTTTCAGGACTGGCACTGATGACCTCTGACCTGTGCTCTGTATCTATCTGCATGCCTATAGAGTGGAGCCATGAGGGAGCGTGTTCTTCAAGAACAGTCAAAGAAGTTTGAAAAAAAAATGTGTTGCATTCAGAAGGAAGTGTCAGATTGTAAAGATTTTGGAAGGATGGAAGATAAATGTTACCAGAAACAATAAGTAGATATTATATAATAAATTTGTACTGATGTGAAAAAGTGTTTAAGATGGCAGCAGCATATGGATGAGCATTGTCCTGCTAAATTTTAATTTTAATAAATTTTCCCAAAAATTGTCAGTGCGCTTTATGTATGAATTTTACCAGTCAGGTTGTAAGGAGTAGTAAAGCCACTCAGTTCAGTTCTCCAGCACCAAGCCTGGAGCGGTATTAGCATTAGCTGCTAACCGCGCTAAGCACTAGCTCTTTGGCCGTGCAGAGGTGAGTATTAGCAGTTAGCAGTTAGCTGCTAATGCTAATGCTCCAGCTTTAGTGGAAATCTGGAAATCTAATCTTGCTGTAAATAAACGGAAGCGCTTTACTCACCCAAATGAACAGTTTTCAGCAGAGAAATCTGTGTAGATTAACATCCAGCACTTGTTTTACTTGTCTGAATAGCAGTTTTGTTTACTTAACTAAGCTTAGTTACTGAATTAGGAATATAGAAAACTTGGCGACACCCCTGTTCCTACTACTAGTTACTAGTGTCGCGTAAAAAGCCCTTTTAACCCGACACACCTTATATATATTGCGAAAAATACAATACATTAGCAGACATCCCGAGTTGCAAAATTTGATTTCAGGGAAGTTAAATCCAATCCCCCCGCCAAAAAAAAAAAAAAAAAAAAAAAAAAACTGGCACACACACCAAAGGACAACGAAACTTTACTTTTATATTAATTAATTTTTCTTTTTTTAAATTAAATTTTGAGTATTCAGAGGTGAAACGAGTTCTATCTTTTTTTCTTTTTGGAAGGCCCTGCCTCTGCTTTCCTTTTTTTCCTTTATTTGACAAAAAATTATAGTTACAATATCACAAAAACATCAAAAACATTTCTTATCATATTACAATAATTATTAATATTGCCTCCGCCATGATCTGCTTTCTCTCACTCACTGAACAAATCCCGTCCGGGAGAGGGGGGAAAAACACTGCCCGCCCACACTAAAAACTGATTGGCTGTCTCACAGACTCTTTGCAGAGAACAGGCCAATCAGAACCCACTCTGTTTTCTCTCTCTCCTTCCCACACGCGATTAGAGAATAAAAGTCTGTGGCCTGTGTGCGCGTTTGGGGCGCTCGTTCTGAATTCTGGGAGATTATATGTGACTCGCGGGCATCAGGGAGCCACTACCGAAATGCGGGAGACTCCCGCAGCTTCAGGGAGACTTGGTTTGTCTACATTAGTTATAGCATGCTGGAGCCATGTTGGTTATGTTGTCTTTAACAGCACAAGAGCCTTTGATTGAGTCCTGTGTTTCTGCACGCAGAGCATGATGAACCCTCAGACATCTGCTCAGAAAGCTGACTGTGCCTTTATTAATCTGAGAGCCGTTTCTCAGAAAGTATCTCGCCCATTATAAACAGGAGTGAAAGAGCTGCTTGTCTTATCTAAATGCGATGCCTTGTTGGGATTTGAAGCTCTTGGGAAACGCGGCTCTATGTTGCTAATGTGGCACATCAGGTTCAGATGAGGCCTGCATTTACTAGCGTGACTGTAGCTGCCAAAACACTTCAGGGACATAATAAATTAATCTCCCTCTCGCTCTCTCATTTTCACTCCTGCATCTTTTAGGCAAAGATTCAAGGGCAAGTGTTCCTCACATGAGCTTTCTGAGAAACACTTCTGCATGATAATGGCCAACAGTACATTAAATAGCTGTTTACTGTAGTAGCAAAAACATCTATTCAGTGTCCTCATACTACAGAAAATACTCTATATTTAATTTAACCTAACATATTTTTAAACGTTTGTACAGTTTGAGCATAATGTGCAAAATGATGATTTAAAAGAACAATCAGTAATAAATGCGAGTGAATGTGTAAAATGGCTACAGGAGACCAATTTCCAAACACTGAATAGAGTTTTCTGCTCCTCCATAGATTCAAAACTCACACGGGTTGCCAGATTGACACACGGTGGCAAGTGACAACAAATTGAAAACCTCTGGAATATAATCAATAGGAAGATGGATGATCACAAGCCATCAAACCACCAAACTGAACTGCTTGAATTTCTGCACCAGGAGTAAAGCAGCATAAAGTTTTCCAAAAGCAGTGCGTAAGACTGGTGGAGGAAGAGAACATAATGCCAAGATGCATTATTTTGAAGTGGTCTCATAATTTTTTTTTTCCAGAGCTGTATATATGTTTTGTTTCATTGTCTAAAATGTCTAAAATGCTACAATTTATAGGATGTTAGGTTAGAAAGGTGGGGCTTCAGACATGCTCCTCCACCCAAAATGTAGTTAAATTCACAACACCACAAGTAGAGCTACAGCTGCTGCTGATAAACAGATACTCAGATAGGTTAGAGGTGGGTTTCATTCAGGTGTTTTCAGTTTACAGGCCAAAGTACAGTATTGGAAAAAAGATAAAGCTGTTATGCAAACACACATACATATATTTGACTATCCTGAAAGGAAAAACACACAGGAAGTGGCTAAATCAATGTAGCAACAGTCCTTTTTCATAATAGTCTGGCAAGAAATAAAGTGTACATGATTTTACTCTGAACCCAAATATAGACTGATCAGCCAAGACATTTATCACAAATCAAAGCAAATCTCCCAGATTCTGAAGCAGCAAAAGACCCAGACCATCACACTACCGCCACCATGTTTTACAGTAGGTATGATGTTCTTCTGAAATGTTCTGAATTGCTACTGAATTATTCCTTTTACACCAGATGTAATGAAAGCAAGTGATGCCTGCGGTTCTTTTGATGTAGTTGTGGGTCTTTTCTGACCTCTTGGATGAGTCGTCACTGCGCTCTTGGGGTAATTTTGGTCGGCTGGACACTCCAAGGAAGTTTCATCACTGTTTGCTATAGATTTTCGCCATTTGTTGACATTTGATGACTCTCACTGTGATTCGTTGGAGTCCCAAAACTTTTTAGATGGCTTTATAACATTTTCCAGATTAGTTTTTAATATGGGCATGATGACTAGTTTCTAAATATCTTTTGGTCTACTTCGCTTTGTCACCCAGGTCCTATTTACGTGATTTCTTGATTGAGAACTCAGGTGTTCACATTACCAGGCTGAAGTAACTCAAATCTGATTTTTTGCTCAATGTGGCTCAGATTTTTCAAATCAGATTTGAGTCACTTTCATATGGGGTCTTAAATCGGATACATATCCGATTCATGGACATGCGACATGGGTGTGAACGGTCAAATCGCTAACTAGCTCTTTTGCCGTTCAAAGGTGATTATTATCGTCCTGTAGCCTGCTGCTAACCCTGGATAGCAGTGCTGGAGCAGCATTAGCATTAGCTGCTATCCAAAGCGTTAGCTCTTTTGTCGTTTAGAGGTATATAGAGTATATCGGACTGTAACCTGCACGTTTATTGTCTTAAAACAAGCAACGTGGGACGAACGGCTAGCTAATATCACCCTGGCTTACCTAAACCCTAGCGGTTAGCTGCTAATGCTAATACTGCTGCTCCCAGCTTTAGTGAAAATCTGTAAATCTAAGCTTACAATACATACGGAAGTGCTTTACTCACCCAAATTAATAGTTTTCAGTTTTTAATTTTGTTTACTTAGCTTAGCTTTATGAGATCTGCTAAATTTAGAAGAACAAAAAAACATGGTGACAACCTTGTTCCTACTACTAGTTACTAGTGTCTGCATCTTGTGTTTTAGGTGTGTGTCTTTGGCTAATATTGAAATTTGTTTGATGATCTGAAAAAAAAAAAAAAAAAAAAAAAAAAGAAATCATGAAAGGGTGCAAAACCCTTTTTTTTCACACCACTGTTTATAGAAGTTTTGTTTCTAAAATGTTGTCCCAATAAAGCTAAAGCAATTTCTCTCTCTCACTCTCTCTCTCACTTTCTCTCTCTCTTTTTTTTCTCTCTCTCTCTCTGCATTTGGCAGGATATGATTTTCCATAGGTCAGCCACTGGGAGCAAAATCTGTCATTGTGCGTTTAGGCTTACACTGCCCTTTGCAGAGTGCAGAACCTGATGCATAAATTTGGCCGTACGCACACACACACACACACACACACACACACACACACACACACACACACACACACACGTGCACAAGCCTGCTATTTTCTTCCCAGAACCCCTTCACACAATGAGCAGAATGATCCCAGTGAGCAGGTTCAGGTTTCACTCCACCTCAGGCTCTCCTCTGCTGCTGCCCAGAGAGGGAGGAAGGAAAACAGAGGGACAGAGAGATGGAGGGAGGCTTGGAGAGAGAAAGGAGGGAGGGAGGGAGGGAGGGATGAGAGAGAGGGAAAGAGGGAGAGAGGGAGTGGAAAAGGAGACACTGACACACAATAACAATCTGTTTCCTGACGTGTTGAGACCCGTCCGCTAATCTGCTGCACCTGCTTCTGAACGCACAGATTGACATGACTCAAGTCCTCTGAGGACCGGTGGCATCTGGGTGAGGGTCAAATATAGCTGGAATTCATCCAACTTTTACCATGCTGACCTCCGTGACCTGGAGCTGATCTGTCTTACACACACTCACACACACACACACACACTGCACTTTTGCAACCTGAGCAATCCCAGCACACACACATAAGCATATACAGTACACCCACCTACACAGCTGAATCTGAGACCATTCTAACACATACAAGGTCATATTTAAGAAACATGAGCAGAACTAACGTCTGTGCCAAGAAATTGAAATGTGATTGGAAGGAATCGCACTATAAGCTGCTCTTAAAATCCTTTAACTTTCTCAAAAATCATTAAAACTCCTTATAATCTGGTTCACCTTATATATGAATTATGAACTAGTCAGGTATTAAAGAGCAGTAAAGCCACTCCGCTGAAGTACAGAGTTATACAGTTTAGTTTTAGTCTAGTTTTCCAGCAGCAGTATTAGCATTAGCTGCTAACTGCACGAAGCGATAGCTCTTTGGCTATTCAGAGGTGAGTATATCGGACTGTAATCTGCACGCTTACCGTAACTGACCTTCATTAAGGAAAGTTAGAGCTGCAGTTCTTTAAAAAGTGCTTTCGGGTTCTTTTTTGACCTCCTGGATGAGTTGTCCATGCCCTTTTTGGGATAATTCCGGTGGGCCGGCCACTCCTGGGAAGGTTCACCAGTGAATCGTGAACAGACTGTGACTGTGGGTGTAAATCTTTAGTGAAGCCTCATTTCACATTTTCACAAGATTTTTGCTCTGAAAGGTTTATGTGCATTTTATAGTTTATAGTTTATATGTTGTTTTTGGTGAATTTAAGAACGTTATGATTTAATGCAACATTATTATCTTTTATTTATATGCAATAAAAAGTTAATAAACATGTCTTACTCATAGAGTCATATACAGTACCCTCCTTGGTTTTCCTCAGGGTGTGTGTGTGTGTGTGTTTGTGTGTGTGTGTAGTCAGAGTCAGTTAGCGTAGCGGCCTGCTTATTACCCTCATTATGCAGGAAATGAAGTAACCAGTGCTGAGAGCTGATCCAGGCCTTGGGGCTTCCAGATCCAGCTGAATATTAGCTCCATGGGGTCTCCAGTTTTTTTTTAGTTTTCTGTTTATCTGTGTGTATTTAGACGTTTTGTGCTGTTATTGTTTCAGGGAGGATTTTAATGCAGACAGCATGGACTCAGGATGGCACTGTGGAAAAACTGAACTACCACAGTAGTGCCGGTGACACTGAGATTATCCAGGAGGGACTGAAATCCTGCAGAAGTCAATGAAAAAGCCTTCTGAGGCCCTAAACAAAAATCCATCTTCTTGGTCAATCCAACAGTTACTGGAAGGTTAGCTTGTAATTTACAATAATAATTTAAATACAATTTATTAACACAAGGGAAAAGCTTACAGGGGTAGTCAAGGACAGGCAGGGTCAGTATTAAAATGGTAGTGATAACAAAATCATACCAAAGTGAATGGGTAAAATGGTTATACACAAATACACAATAAATCCGAAAAGCTGATGGCAAGGCAAAAAAGAAGCAGTCAGAATACAAAAATGGGTTGGCAACGGTAATCAAACGATAAGCTGGGAAAGGCAAAAAAAGTGACACGAAAAAACAATCAAAAGAAATGTTTATTTGAAAAAATAGTAAGCTAGATTCAATACCCAATGCGGAAACAAAGGAAACAATGGGGTATTTATACAAGGCAGTCCAGGTGTGTGCAATCAGAAGCCCGGTGAGCATGAATTGAATGAAGTGATCTGGAGAGTAAGGGAAGTCCAGTGAGTGAGCACGCTGGGAAATGGATTCTTCCCCAAAACTGAAATGTACAACATA
This sequence comes from Astyanax mexicanus, assembly GCF_023375975.1. Taxonomy (NCBI): domain Eukaryota; kingdom Metazoa; phylum Chordata; class Actinopteri; order Characiformes; family Acestrorhamphidae; genus Astyanax; species Astyanax mexicanus. The sequence continues at coordinate 46,267,843 of NC_064421.1, read as the reverse complement.
AGTGACATAACGTCAAGGAACATAGCATCATCGTTACCAGGATGTTTAAAAATGTTAAATAAAAGCATTCTAAGAACATCTATAACTCACAGTAGTTGCTAACAGTACAATATAACCAGTCAGCAATTCACACTGCGCTACTTTGTGTTGCAACTCAGTGTACGTAACTTGTAAAAGTTTGGGCCACAAAATTTAAAATGTTGAAATAAAATAAGAGACAACTTTAAAATGACGAGTTTCTATAATTTTACCAAATTGAAAACCTCTGGAATATAATCAAGAGGAAGATGGATGATCACAAACCATCAAACCACCAAACTGAACTGCTTGATTTTTTTTGCACCAGGAGTAAAGCAGCATAAAGTTATCCAAAAGCAGTGTGTAAGACTGGTGGAGGAGAACATGATGCCAAGATGCATAAAAACTGTGATTGAAAACCAGAGTCATATTCTGATATTATTTCTAAACTTATTTTTCTCTTTGTACACTGACTGTACTGTACACTGACTATGCTAACTACAGTTGCCAGAAAAAAAGTACGTAAAACCTTTGGGATTATACTTGAATTTCTGCATAAATTGGTCATTAAATGTGTTCTGATCTTCATCAAAGTCACAACAATAGACAAACACAGTCTGCTTAAATGAATACCACACAAAAATGATATGTTTGAGATTTCTGTAAGTCTTTAGCTGACACTGATTAAGGATGAGGATTCTTCCTCACCTCATTGATCATTCTGCGCTGTGCTCTTGCAGTCATCTTTACAGGACTTTACCACGCCTAGGGAGAGTAGCAGCAACAGTGCTGAACTTTCTCCATTTGTAGAGCGTCTGCCTTACTGTGGACACATGAACATCAAGGCTTTTAGAGATACTTTTGTAACCCTTTCCAGCTTCATGCAAGTCAACAATTCTTGAACGTAGGTCTTCTGAGAGCTTGATCTTTTGTGTGAGTCATGATGCACATCATTTTTATGTTTTTATAGGGCAGGGCAGCTTTAACCAACACATCCAATCTCATCTCATCACATCCTGCCTCCAATTAGCTCTTAGAAAAGTCATTAGCCTAGATTTTCACATACTTTTTCCACCCTCACTGTGAATTTTAACATGTTGTGTTCAATAAAACCATGCAAACATATCATTTGTTGTGTGGTATTAGTTTAAGCAGGCTGTGTTTGTCTATTGTTGTGACTTAGATGAAGATCAGAACACATTTAATGATCAATTTAAAGGGTTCACATACTTTTTCTTGCAACTGTATATAGTAAGACCATAGCTGCCCAAAAAAGGATGCCCTGATGTAACTGGCAAAACAATATAAAGATCTATTCCTATGATAAGATAATGTTCAAAATGACATTTACTACTCCTTCATCTTTAAACAGTGGTGTTTTTTATGGAGACTCACTCAAGAGTTCACAAAGGGTTAGCAGTCTCCGCCAAAGACGTTGGACCCCAGACTATATGACGCACCTGGGAATTGAAGCATGCCCTGTATTATAAATGTTTTTTTATAGACAGGCCTCTGAGGAATATCGTAGGACTTTTTGAAGAATGTCCTTTTGGAGAGGACATTCTTTAAACCCCCGTTACTCCATTCTCTCTCACTCTTGGAGCGTAGAGGTGGTTTGGTTGCCAAATTGTTGAGCCATCCTGTTAAAGCACCTCTGGGACAAATTTACGGGAATCATGTTTACTATTTGGGGTTTATCAGACAGGCAAACACACAAATACACACACAAATAACTATATACCCTGGCAAGAAAAAGTATGAGACTCTGTTTTTTTTCATAAATTTATCAAAAAAGTCAAGAGTACTGACAAATGTAATGTGACTAAAATAATCATTCATGTCTTCATTGAGACCAACATTAAAAACTTGAGAGTGCTAATGGAAAACGTACGTGAACTCTTGTGTTAACGATCTTAAACATAGCTTCTTCCTCACCTCATTGATCCTTCTGTTGCGCTGTGCTCTTGCAGTCATCTTTACAGGACGATGACCATGCCTTGGGAGAGTAGCAACAGTGCTGAACTTTGTCCTTTTGTAGACCTTCTGTCTTATCGTGTACACATGAACATCAAGGCTTTTAGAGATACTTTTGTAAATCTTTCCAGCTTCATGCAAGTCAACAATTCTTTAATGTAGGTCTTCTGAGAGCTCTGTTGTGCGAGGCATGATTCACATCAAGCAATCAAGCTTCTTAAGAACAGAAAACGTACGTGAACTCTTGTGTTAATGACCTCAAAAATAGCTTCGTCCTCTCCTCATTGATCATTCTGCACTGTGCTCTTGCAGTCATCTTTACAGGACGACCACGCCTTGAGAGAGTAGCAACAGTGCTGAACTTTCTCCTTTTGTAGACCGTCTGCTATTAGCTATTAGCATGGAGTCTAAGAAGGATATGTGTATGAACGATGCCATGCCACGACAAAAAGAGCTTTCAGAGTATCAACAATCAAAAATTGCCATAAACCCAAGGGAGTTAAGAGTTCCTTAAAGACTTTTAAAGACTTTAGAAATCTTCCAGTCTACAGTAAGGCAAACGATCTGCCAATAGAGACAATTTTGACTGTGGCTACTCTACCAAAAAGCTCTCCATAGGACAACAGTCACCTAAACCTTTATGGAAGAGTAGAAAGCCATTTCTCAAAGATATCCATAAAAAGTCTCGTTTAAAGTTTGTCACAAGCCTCCTGGGAGACACACCAAACATTTTGAAGATGGTGAAGAAGGTGCACTGGTCATATGAAAACAAAATTTAACTTTTTGGCCACAATGCAAAACATTGCATTAAAATGTTTGGCATAAAAGCAACACAGCTCATCACCCTCTCCACCCCCACTGTCAAACATGGGGGTGGCAGCATCATGGTTTGGCCCTGCTTTTCTTCAGCAGGGACATGGTTAGGGGAAGATGGTTAAAATTGATGGGAAGATGGATTAAGCCAAATACAGGAACATTCTGGAAGAAAATCTGTTGGAGTCTGAAAAAGACCTGAGACTGGGACGGAGATTTATCTTCCAACAAGACAATGACCCAAAACATAAAGCAAAATCTACAATGGAACGGTTCACAAATAAACGTATCTTGGTGTTTGAATGGCCAAGACAAGACCGATTCCAAACAAGAGACGAGACTTTTAACATAAAACTTTAAACTTTAATAGTGAAAAAAGGTCTACCATGTGGTTAAAGTACCTAATATAGGGTTAATAGTTGAGTCGTAGTTAAATATTGATATACTCTAGTGTTTGTATAGACTTTTGACAGAGCAGTATCTATTTGTGATTCAGTCTGTGCGTATTCTCTTGGCATGTGTGTTGGAGAGTGTGTGTGTGTGTGTGTATGTATTTGTGTGTGTGTGTGTGTGTGTGTCTGCATGTGTGTGTGTGTGTCTGAAGGTTGATGTTCTTATAAAAGCAAAGTGCTAGCAGATGGAGGGAGCTTGCCAGAGAGATAAACATTTCAAACTGACCATGAACTCAAAGTGACAGGGATGACCCCACCCCCTCTCCCTTTCTCCCTCTCTCTATCTATCTCTTCCAACTCTCTCTCTTCTTCTCACTTTCTATCCCTCTTTCTTTCCACCCTTCTACTTCGCACGTTCTTCACTTTTGCCACTTTCTTTCTTTGCTCTCTCTCTCTCCCTTTCTCCTGTCCTAATCACTCTCTCTCTTTGTACTTATCTCCCTCTCTCCCTCTCTTCAGTTCTCTATCTCTGATTCAATCTCTCTTTCTCTTTCGCTCCGTCTCCTCTGCTCTAGCTCTTGTTCGCTTGATTACTTTCTTACCCTCTACGTACTCTGCCCTTTCTCTCCCTCTATACACTTCTCTTTCAATCTTGTTCTCTCTCCTATTCTTTCTCTATATCTCTCACCTGTACTCTCTCTATCACTCCCTCTCTCTTATTCTCTCTTTATATCAATGTCCTGTTCTCTCTATCTTTCCAGTTCTCTCTCTATCTCTCCCTCTGTCCTATTTTCTCTATATCACTCTCTTGTTTTCTATCTCTGATCAATCTCTCTTTCTCTCTGTCTCCTCTGCTACTAGCTCTCGTTAGCTTGATCTCTGTTGCTCTCTCTCTCTCGTTTTCTCTCTCTATATCTCTGGTGTGCTCTCTATCTCTCCCTTTGTTTAATTCTATCTTTCTGTCTGTCTCTCCTGTTCTCTCTCAATTTCTCTCTTGTTTTCTCTCTATCTTTCCAGGTCTCTCTCTCTCTCTCTCTCTCTCTCTCTCTCTCTCTCTCTCTCTTCTTCTATTTTCTCCCTATCTCTCTTTTCTGATCTTGATCTCTCCCTTTTCTCTCCTGACAACTTCATCTCTCTCTCTCTCTCTCTCTCTCTCTCTCTCTCTCTCTGAGTGGTCCAACAAGCTAAGCGATGCCACTATGATCAGGAGAACGCCTGTTCGAATCCTGTCCATGCAGCTTGCCATCGGCTGCCGGAGCCCTGAGAGAGCACAACTGGCTTTGCTCTCTCTGGGTGGGTACAGTAGATGACACTCTTTCACCTCAACACTCCTAGGGTGATGTGGATCAGTACAAGGCTGCGTCTGTGAGCTGATGTATCAGAACCGAGTTGCTGTGCTTTTCTCCGAGTGTTAGCGCTGTGATGCTACTCGGTAGTACAATGCAACTTCTTACAGATTTTCCAATGGGATTCTGACTAAGTGATCATTTTATTTCATGCAATTAGAAGGAAATAGTGAATAGTCTCATTTTTACTTATTGTAAAATAAGTTTTTTCCTCCTCTCTACGTCCTGTGGTGTAATTTAATTCCCCCTCCTCACAGTATAAAACTAATCCTGTCCGGCTTAATTTTTCTGCTTTCTTTTAACCTTCATTTTCAATCCCACTCTCTTTCTTTGCTTCTACTCTCTCTTTCTCTCTCTCGCCCCTTCTTTGCCCCCTTTACCCCTCTTATTCTATCATTTTCTTCACTCCATCTCCCTCTTTCTCTTCATGCCTTTGTGTTCCACTGTGTTCCTTTTACACATGCCAATTTTAGTACTTTGCTCTCCGTCTCTCTCTCTCTCTCTCTCTCTCTCTCTCTCATCCAGCACACTCTCTTGTCTGTCAAGAGAAACTCTACACCTTTACACACACACACACATCAGTAAATTAGGCCTTTTCCACTGCAGGGCGAGGCGAGGAGGGTCGGGGGGAGGGGGGGGGATTGTATTTGCTCAGCAGAATTTAATATGAGTGGGCCGGGGCCAGGCCCCCATAGACACATCTATCTTGCAGTCGTGATGTGGACAATGGCAGGCAGGGTCCTCTGAGACACAAGAGGCCTTGTTTGACATCTGAAAAGACTCACCCCTGCTATGTGTGTGTGTGTAAGTTCTTGGGTGTACATGTGTATGTGTGTGTGTGTGTGTGTGTGTGTGTGTGTGTGTGTGTGTGTGTGTGTGTGTGTGTGAGAGTTAGTGTGTGAGGGATTTCATCTAAGAGAGTACATGTGACAAGCTTTTATTCAGCACTATAAACCAAAGGAGCTACCTGTTCCCCTATCCTACCTATCGACTTATCATGACTTAAGAACTAACTCACTCTGTGTATAAAAAGTGTTTTTATTAAACTATCTATGCTCTTTCAAAGTTCTGAGAAGCTTGCTTTAAATGTCAGGGCCCTTATTCTACTAATAAAGTGTGGAGCTACTTTGAGTTTGTTAATGGTGTAAAAATGTTGATTTCTTTGAATTGGCAATGAATTCAACAATGAAACTGAAACACCTGGTTTTAGAGCACAATAATTGATTGTGGTGACGGACAGTTCTGGTGGAAACAGGAGAGTTGAGGTGCACATTGAATTCTGCCGTGATTTGATCAGCCGTGGTTTTATGGAGTTTTGTGGATACAATCCGGGTTAGCACCCGAACATCCCTTTCAGACAGCTTCCTCTTACAGCGTCCACAGTTAATCCTGTTGGATGTGGTTGGTCCTTCTTGGTGGTATGATGCTGACATTACCCTGGATACCGTGGCTCTTGATGCATCACAAAGACTTGCTGTCTTGGTCACAGATGCTCCAGCAAGACGTGCACCAACAATTTGTCCTCTTTTGAACTCTGGTATGTCCCCCATAATGTTATAGTGTGCATTGCAATATTTTGAGCAGTAAAACTGTGCTCTTACCCTGCTAATTGAACCTTCACACTCTGCTCTTACTGTATGTACTGTATGTATATATATATATATAAAGCACTTTACATACACTGTACACACGTTCTCTTATAGAGAGCAGCGTTTCACAGTTCAGCTGAGGTGGTGATTTTGAATAATAGTCATTAACCTCAATATTTGTGTGATTTGAGCAGCTCTTGCACGGTTCATTTCCCTGTGTTGACACAGTAATCTTCCGCTAACCCTGCTGCCACTTGAGCGAGCGCGAATGTGAGTGCAAATGTGTGTGTGAATGTCTGTGTGTGTGTGCGCGAATGTGTGTGTCTGTGTGTGTGCTGTGTTTTGGACTCATTATGGTTGCGTGCTGGTAGAGGCTTTATGGTGTGTTTTGGGTCTTGCTTGCTTTCGCATTCGCTCTATCGCACTCTCTCGCTCTCTCTCTCTCTCTCTTTGCTTTCTGCTCTCCTGGGTTTTTGTGATTGCCCAGTCCAAGAGTTCTTTTTCAATCCCTCCCCCCAACATCACCCCCCCCTCCACAGTCAGTCTCCAGCCCTCAACCAAGAACACCTGCAGCCTCCCTCCCTCTCTCTTTCTCTCTCTCTCTCTCTCTCTCTCTCTCTCTCTCTTTTGCGCTCTCTCTTTCTGGCTCTCTGCCCGTTGCATGCACTGAGGCACACACACACACACACACACACACACACACGAAACTCTCGCGTGAGAGCCAGATACTCTCCAGGGACAGTTCCTGTGTTTATGTGTCCATGCATGCGTGTGTGTGTGTGTGTGAGTGTTTGTGTGAGGACAGTGAGAGAGAGAGAAAGAGAGTGAAAGAGAGAGAGAGAACAGTGTATGTTTTTGTGTATGAACCACTTTTTCTCAGTCTTTCAGCCTAAAAGACTTATTTGCTAACCACCGCAGCCGTGTCCTGAGATAACACTATTCCAGTGTTCTGCAGAAGAGAAGAACATAAGGCATGGCTAAGGAATAAAGTTATCCAAAAGCAGTGTGTAAGACTGGTGGAGGGGAACATGATGCCAAGATGCATGAAAGCTGTGATTAAAAACCACCAGGGTTATTCCACCAAATATGAACTTGCTTTCTTGCATTATTTGAGGTCTTTTTTGTTATTTAAGCCATTTCTCATTTTCTGTAAATAAATGCTCTAATTGACAATATCTTTATTTGGAGTTGGGAGAAATGTTGTTGGTAGTTTATAGAATAAATCAACAAACATATGCCTATAAATAGCGAAATCAGAGAAACTGATACAGAAACTGAAGTGGAAAACAAAAGAGAAATAACCCAGGTTTTAATCACAGTTTTCATGCATCTTGGCATCATGTTCTCCTCCACCAGTCTTACACACTGCTTCTTTTGAATAACGTTATGCTGCTTTACTCCTGGTGCAAAAATTCAAGCAGAGTTCAGCTTGGTGGTTTGATGGCTTGTGATCATCCATCTTCCTCTTGATTATATTGCAGAGGTTTTCAATTTGGTCAAATCTAAGAAAATCATAATTTTAGGTGGTCTCTTATTTTTCTCCAGAGCTTGGGGTGTTTTTAAGCATTGATAGTTGCGAAAGCATCTGGATTCTCACCATATCCTTGTACTGGACATCTCACTAGACCTTTTTTTGAGAGGATTGAATACTTTATTCAGCCAATATACTCCAAAATGCCCTGAAAATGGCTTTAGTAAAGGTCTGTATTTTTCTTTTTGTTGATGCCATGCTTCATCAAGTGGGATCATCAGTCTTTGGACACAATTGGCATTTTGTAGAATCCATCCGTTCGTTTACCTTTACCATATTGCCAATGCGGCTGGTTGCAACACAAGCATAAAGTATGATTAATGCTGTAGTTCCTTTTGTGTTTAATTAACATTACCTAAGCATTGGTAATGTATTACCTTGTGTCTTATTCATGGTAACTATAATGCACATTAATTCATGTTAGTTAGTCAACACTTAATGTAAAGTGTTACCCTGTTGCTCACGTGCACCACCCTCCACCCTCCAATCTCCACCCAGTATGAAAATACCCTGCACCTGCTGAATTGTGAGCTTTTTCCTCACAAACAGCTGGAGATGTCCAAATGTGGTTCCAGCTCTGCAGCCCTAACCCATGCTAGGGTCATCCAGGGCTTTTTATTATTACTATTACTACTCTTTCTCTCTTTTTCTGTCGCTCTCTCTCTCTCTCTCTCTCTTTTTCTTTCGTTCTTTCTCTTCCTCTGATTGAAAGCAGGCGGCGCTGCCAGCAGGCTGTTTGGCCCCAGCTTTGCCACACCTTTCCCTGCTGCTTGCTCGGTCCCAAACACGTGGTTCTAATGGAGCTGTGGACTGATCGAAGCTGTTTTTTAAACACTCCAAACTCCACCACCACAGGCCTACTAACTTCACAAATCTTGCAAATCTCACCAATCTTACAAATAGACGTGCCGTGAGCCTGGATTTTAAAGTAACTTTGGCACTTCAGCAGTAGAAAACATATGGGGCCAAAATGAGGGCAGAATTATAAAGCAAGCAGCCAGAATTACTACAATGTTCAGAGATGTTAAACTGTGTCATGGTAAGATGTAATTTACTCATTCATGAATGAAGAACACTTGCATCATGTCTGCTGTTTGCATAATATCCTGTTTTCTTTATTTGCATTATTTGCCCCAATGAGTCATAAAGCTCAGAATGACAAAAAAAAGAAAAAAAAAACTTGTTAAAAACGTCTTGTGTTAATAAATTTCTCATGTTTGGATGCATTGTCAAATCTTGATGCATGTGCACTTTTCACATTTCACATTTTCTCACCTTACAACCACAAATTAAATGTATTTTATTGAGATTTTTTATACTGATAGACCAACATATAGTAGCACATAATTGTGAAGTGGACCAAAAAAAATAATAATCCAATGAAAATCTGAAAAATCCAGTGCAATCAATTGCCTTCAAAAGTCATTTAATTTGTTAATACAGTCCTGTAGCTTTTTTTAATTTAGTCTCACTATAAATATAAACACCAGTTCAGTGAAGGCCTCAGTGATTTGTTAGAGGACACTAGTGAACAAAAAGCATCATAAACATATATATATAAACATATCACAAGGAGCACTCAACATCAGTCCATCATCCAAAAATGAATGAAAAAGTATTCCACAACTGCAAACCTACCAAGGCATTGCCACCGTCCACCTAAACTGACAGATAAGGGAGCAAGGAGAGGCCCATGGTCACTCTGGAGGAGCTGCAGAGATCCACAGCTCAGGTGGGAGAATCTGTCCACAGAACCTTGATTTGTGAAGTTGTGCACTTCACAAATCTAGGCTTAATGGAAGAGAAGCAAGAAGAAAAACATTGTTGGAAGGAAGACAAATTAGTTCATCACCCTCACTGCACTGTAAAAAGTGAAGCATGGAGCTGTTCATTCAAGCTAATAAATATGATTGAACACACAGTACAATTATTGACTTTATTGTGAAACTCAACCTTTTTGAATTTTGATGTGTCAATTTTGATTCAGACTAAATTAATTACAATTCTGAAGGAAATAAACCAAATGTTTTGGTTCCACTGAAATCATACTCGAAGAAAAGAGATAAGGATGTAATATTTTTAATTTGAATCAAACATGAATTGCGCATGCGCACTGTGGAGCACGGGAGAAGTTGTAGAGAAGTGCTTCAGAGCACTGGGGGAGAGAGGGAGAAAGTGCCTGAACGCGCTCGCGAGAGAGAGAATGAGAGAGGGAGAAAGTGCCTGAACGCGCTCGCGAGAGAGAGAATGAGAGAGGGAGAAAGTGCCTGAACGCGCTCGCGAGATAGCAACGCATGCTTATGGTATTGTGGCGTCGGGACTGGAGGGGGGGCGGAAGGAATTATGGGAGCTCACCCTGTTGGGGGAAGTGGGTGTTTTTCTGCGTGTTTATGTTACTGTTTATCCCAGAGTTTCATGTCATGTTTTATTATCACTGTTCTAGTATTATTCATGTAGTTATCAGTTATGTGGTTGTTTTGTGCCTCACCCTTTGTGTGTTTTCTGTGTGTGGGAGTGGGGTTAGCTGCGTTGGAGCTGTAGTTAGTTTTACTTTCAAAAGTGTAATCCCACGTAAACCCAGCTCTTAGTATCCTCCTCAGAGCAAAATAAAAAGAGCAAGAGAGCACTGAAACGAATCTTGCTGGTAATCCGTCCTCTTCCACGCCACAGTAACTTCTGGAACTTCTGAATATGCTGCCATGTTTTTTTTTTTTTTTAAGTTCGGTTCAATTTAAATGTATTAGTTTGGTTCCGAAACTGAAATGTAAAGAATTTAACTTGGATCAAGGTGAATAATTAATATTGGGTCGAGTGAAGTAATATGGTTTATGTCAAAATAAAATAATAAGGTTGTAACAATTGACTTTATTTAGATTGAGTGAAGTCAAATAGTTTAGATGCAACAAATGGACATCAATTTTTTTAATTTGAGCAGGGCTACACTTTTTACAGTGTGTAAAACATGGTGGTGGCAGCACCATGCTGTGGGGATTCTTTTTTTTTGGCAGGGACAGGGAAGCTGAGGGAATCAAGCAATCCTGGATATAGAAAGCCTGTTGGAGCCTGCAAAAAGCTTGAGATTGGGAAGGAGTTTCACCTTCCGACAAGACGATGACCCTAAACATACAGCCATGTTGTTTGATGTGTTAGAATAAACCAGTCAAAGTCCTAAAGGACCTGAATCTCATGAAGATTCTTTGGCGAGATATGAAAACTGCTGGTCACAGCTGCTCTCCATCCAACCTGGCTGAGACTGAGCTATTTTGCAATTTTGTCCTCCCTGACCCTTTCTCTCTCTCTCTCTCTCTTTCTCTCTTTTATTTTCCTACCTCTTCTCCACACATCTTCAAGCACATTGCCCCACCCTTTCTGCCAGTGCCTGTCCTGGATCTTGTCAGTCTTCAGAGCAGTCATCTTGCGGTGGTGTTGGGCGCACGCTCGGCATGCCACCGACTGCCATATTTTGGCGCAATAACCTCTTCAAACAGTCCCCCAGGACTCTTGAGGCATGAATTATGTACAGTGCAGGACCCTGAATCTTTTCCACTGCGTATCATCCTCCTGTTACACAAATACAGCTGGGCTGGAGGACGAGAGAGAAAAGAAGACAAAAAGAGAGAGAAAAGAAAGTGTATGGTTTTCATTAATCCAGCTGCCAAAGTGCAATCATTCAGCAAATGCACATCTCTCTCACACACACACACACACACACACACACTCACACACATATAAGCTCTAGAAGTGACTAGTGGTATACCTACAGTGCCCGATTACAGAGAACCACAGTGATTCACTATTATTATTCACTAATAGAGAAAACATGGAACACTGGTGAACCTTCCCAGGAGCGACCGGCTGACCGAAATTACTCCAAAAGGGCATGGACCACTCATTCAGGAGGTCCCAAAAGAACTCAGAACAACATTTAAAGAAGTGCAGGATCTCATTCGCCTCAGTTAAGATCAGTGTTAATGATTCAATAATAAGAAAGAGACTAGGTGAAAATAGTCTCCATAGGAGAGTTAGATTAAGATTAATTATTATGAATTATTATGAATTATTAATTCATACACTAATTAGATTAAATAAAAAACATGGTGGTGGTAGTATGATGGTCTTGGTTCTGCTGGACAACTTGCTGTATTAGATGAAAGCCGGACTTTTTCTGTTTACCAGACGATCCTGAAGGAGAATGATGATTGGACATCTGTTTGTGACCTCAACCCCAGGCGTACATGGGTTTTGCAGCAGGACAATGAACCAAAGCACACAAACAAGTCTAGTTGATGTCTGGAATGATCATCTCAGATCATCTCAGTCCCCAGACCTGAATATTATTGAATATTATCTGTGGTGTGATTTTTTAAAGCGGCTGTTCATGATCAGAAACCTGAATCAAACCTGACTGAACTGGAGATGTTTTGTAAAGAAGAATGATCCAAAATACCTTCAACCAGAAGATTCATTTAACCAGACTCTCATTGGAAGCTATAGGAAGAGTTTAGAGGCTGTTTTTTCTGCAAAAGGTTTAAAGAATTATTGCACACTTTCTGTAAATTCTATAAACTTTATTCCACTTCTCAAATATTACCGTGTTCATCTGCTATATGATATGTTTAACTGATACATTTAATTGATGCTGATCCCAATAACCAATGATTTATAAAGGAAAATCATTGTCACGGTCTCGCTCTGTTCCCCTGTGTTTCTCCTGTAATTTTCCGTCACGTGTGTCTAATTTGTAGCTCCGCCCTTTCCCCAGGTGTTCAGTGTTTCATGTTACTATTTATAGCTCACTTTAGTCCTTGTTTATCCGTCGGTCTTTGCACCTTTCAACGTTGTCTGTCTCGTCACGTCTTAGCTTGGTTTTGCCACGTATCCTATTTGCTCTTCTCCACGTTTCTAGTTCTTTGTTTAGTTTGTATTATTTGTTTATATCTCTTGTTTGTTTATATTCCTTGTTTTGTACATATTTACGTATTTATCCTTTGTATATATATCCCTAGCCCTGTTTTGTACTTATCTGTTTAGTTTAGCTCTTTGTTTGTTTTCCCTGTTTGTTTATGTATATATATTTATTTGTTATTCCCCTGTTTGTTTGTTTGTTTACTTATTATTCATTAAAGTCTGTCTTACCCGCTTTTACGTCCGCCTCCCGTCTGGTCCCGCGTTACAATCATGAAAAATGATCAGGAATGCCCAAACTTTTTCATACCCTGTATGTAGACCAAAAAAGTATAATCCAATATATTTCTTGATTTTTTATTTTTTTCCCACATTTTTACTATGGATCACATGGTTCAAGCTAACACAAGTTTTAAATTAAGATGACAGATAAGAGTGATTCTCTGTCTGCTTTTGTCTTGAGGTGACTCATTGTTAGTTCTGTGGCTTTAGGAGCTGACGTACAATGAAAACCTCCTGGGGGTGGAGGGTTTTGGCATTATGCCACTTAGCCACCCCCCCTTTTCTTAGTAGCCTCACAAACACACTCACACATGGACTCCTCTACTGTTCCACCTTCCTTTTCTCCCCCTTTCCTCCCTCTTTTTCTCTTTTCTACCTCTCTTCCCACATATTCCTCCTATCAGCAGACCTTAAACCCTTGCTGGACGCCCTGTGGCTCCAGGCCCACTGAGTGGCTCTACACCACTGGCAGACACACTGCCGCTTCTCACCACACTCTGTGTGTGTGTGTGTGCTCACATGTGTGTTTTTTTTTATTAACAGGACAAAATGTACTGATCATATGATAAAAACACCAAAAAAACAGGGTCTACCTGGGTCTACCATGTTTGTCTATTCTATCTAAAACTGAAATTGTTGTTGTGATATTACCGGCATTTCTGGGCAAATTGTGTACAGTTTATGTAATTGCCACTCCAAATCCTGCTAAAATCCTGCTACCGCACTTTGTTGTAATACTGCATGTCCTACTGCATAAGTCCACATGCTTCTTTCAACATTCATCGACGGTTCTTTATCTCAGCTTGTCCAGAAATGCATGTATATCAAGGTAGCTAAACAACATTCAACAAAACAAGTTTAGAAGGCGCATTTTAAGGCGCACTAGTAAGGAACAGGGGTGTCGCCATGTTTCCCTTCTAATTCAGCAGGTCTTGCTACTGAGTGGTGAGACCTGTAAAGCCAAGCTAAGTAAAACAAGTAGAAAACAAAACTGTAATTCTTAAAAAACAAAAAAAAAAGGCAAACCAGTGCTGGATGTTAATTTACACAGATTTCTCTGCTCAAAACTGTTTATTTGGGTGAGTAAGCACTTCCAATTATTTACAGTAAGCTTAGCTTTCCAACTTTTCCATTTCCACTAAGGCTTGGTGCAGCAGCATTAGAGTATTGCTAATGCTGCTCCAGTAGTGCTAGCCGAGGTTAGCAGCAGACTACAGGCCAAAAATGCTCAAAATGCTGAACGTTCGAATGGCTACTGCTTAGCGCGCTAAAACTGAAACTTCTGTAAAACTCTGTACTTCAGTGGAGTGTGGCGAATACCAGGACTATATAGACTATATAGACTAACAGGGCTATAGGCAAACAGAGGTAGTCAGGGAAAGGCAATATCAAAACCAATAGGGCAGTATTAATAAAGGACATACCCAGAGCATGGTCGATAAACGAGTAAATGGTAGGCAGAAACAGGGCCACAAATCAGAGAATCAGAGAATCAGAGAATGAGAGAATCAGAGATCAGAAGTAACTTTTTGTACAGAGCTAGAGAACTTGATAATAGCAACTAAGGAGCTGAACTAGAGGGGTATTTATACAAGCAAGACCAGGTGGAAGTGATTAGCAATAAGTCAGTAGCTGGGTGATGCAGATCGCTTGAGAGACACATGACTATGTAGTTCTGAGTCACTGTAGTTCTGAGCCTGGGGCTGCTGGGAAACTGAGTCTTTTTGCTGGGAGGTTTCAGGAGCAGGCAGATTGACAGCTTCAGATGTGACATAAATTATTAGGCACACTGATGATTTTTGGAAAAATTGAATTTTTAAAAGTATTTTACGCGTGCCTTATAGTAAAAAAAAATCCTGATACTGCACTTTATCACTTTGGCTAGCCTCTGGAACCCTGGGTCTATTATTGAGTTATTATTAATCCTGAAGCACAACTTATCTTAATTTGTTTGGTAACCATTGAGTTTTACATATAATGTGGAGTACCACAGGGCTTTATTCTGGGGCCTATAAATAATAATACTATTACGACAGTAATGTTATTAGTTATTAGAGTGAAAAACTGAAGAGTGAGTTTAGATACAGAGTCTTGGGGGGTTTAGGGGTTAAAGTTGGGGTAGGTGCTTTTTTTTTTATTACTATAATGCTGATGGCTTTGCAAAGTTGGAAACAATCCACAAAGGCAGGAACTTGAACTTGTGTGTGTGTGTGTGTTCTCTATGTGTGTGTGTGTATGTATGTATGTGTGTGTGTGCACCTGAAAATCTGTTAACCCTAGGTTTGTGCTTGATGGGCAGCGGCAACAATACACTTCCCCTCTCTCCACATCCCTGTGTGTGTGTGTGTGTTCTCCTGTTACCTCTGAAAGAATAGGATATAAAGTGTGTTTTTTCTCGGAGGCGGTGAACTCAACCGAGTACAGTTCTGACGAGATCTCGTAAAGTTTCAGCGCTGAAACCGGGGACTGACATTAAATACGTATTCATCCTGCTGCTGTTACTCCTGTCAGAGTTCAGTCTGTACTGCGACCATTCATAAATTACACTCTCAACACCCAGCAGCCTCCTGTCCCTCACACTGCCTGTGCTGGAAGTGTGTGTGGAAGAGACTCAGGGGACTCAGTTACAGTACAGTTACAGTGAAGACATGAAAAATAATACTTTATACCATATAATTGCAATAATACTTTAATGACCTAATTGTAACAAGATGGTATTAATGCAATAATAATAGGATTTGTAATGAAAACAATTGTAATGACAATTATAACAAGATAATGACAATTATAATAACAAGATAATGACACTTATAATAACATGATAATGACAATTGTAATAATACTTTAATAACCTAATTGTAACAACCTAATAATGCATTCGTGATAAGATTTGTAATAAAACAAATGTAATAACATGATAATGACAATTGTAATAATGTGATCATAAAAAACTATTGTTATAACAGTGTAATATCACATTAGCAATAGCAAAAATGTAACAACATTGTAATAACAAAATAGAATTACAATAAATTAACATAATAGAATTTGTTATAACTAACAACAAAGTAGTAGTAACACAATTGTAACAACCCCGTAAGTGTAATAACAGTGAAATAACATAATCATAACAACATGTGATAACAAAATTGTAATAACACTGTAATAACATGATGAGATTGTAATAGGATTGTATTAACACAACAGTAATAACATTGTAGTACCATAATTGTAGAAACATGACAGCTTAATTGTAAAAAAAATGGTAATAACACAATGGTAATAACATTGTAATAACATAATTGTAATACAATTTTCATTGTTTTCCTTAGTGTAAGTTCTTTTGTGTTAAAAGTCAATAGAGCAGAACTTAACAGAGATGTAAAATGGACCAATACCAAACCAAAAAAATTGCTGTGACTCAAAGTCAAACACTATATTTTTATTATTTTGCCTCTTTATTTGCTACTTCGTCTTATTCTTTAAGGATCAAAAACTCAAAAACACTTGTAGTAAATGTAGTAAATTTAGAAATAAACATAAGTTGATTTTAGTCGTTGTTTTTAAGCTACTCTGTTTTTATATCTCTTTACCTGTGATCATGTGATTATAGGATAAAAACAGTTCTACAAGCATTAGCTGAAACACCGCGGCCCCGGCGACTGCACTAATCTCTTTATTTCTTTTCAGTGCTGAAGCTTGTGACTTGTGGTTTATCATAAGACAATGTGACATGTGGACTTGTTGAGCGCAGCCTGGGCTTTTTCACCAGTGCTCACTATAGTCACCTATTGTGCTCCCTCCACAGCGCAGGCTGAACGCAGGGACACAGCTTGTACACAGCCATGTAGCCCCACATTGTCCAGCACTTGATGCTGGTCATTAGGCCTGGTCCTCTCTCATGTGACCCGCACGGCATGCTGGGAGACTGGCTGTGGCGCTCTGCGTGATTGGACGACAAAGCGACTCATTGTTGCGCTTTAATACCCCCACCAAACCCGCTCACACTCACCAGGCCTGTATTCATCCGCCTTCACAAGCAAACCCATTCTGCCCTGTAGAGTGCCTCCTCCACTTCTCTTTATTCACCAGATCAACACACACACACACACACACACTGCACTGTAAGCCAGGATAAGTTGAATTTACTTAAAAAAAATTGAGGAAACCGGTTGCCTTAAAAAAGTTAAATAATGGATAATGATAATTTAAGTTAGCATAACTTAAAACATCAAGTTATTACAACTAAAGGGGAAGTTGATTTAACTTTTATTTTTAGTTTTGTTATACTGTAAGACCAGATAAGTTGAGTTTACTTAACTTTTTTAAGGCAGCGAGTTTGCTCAAATGTTTTAAGTAATGGGTAATAAAACTTGAGTTAGCATAAATAAAAACATCGAGTTATTACAACTAAAGAAGAAGTTTATATAACTTTTTTTTTATTTTTGTTATACTGTAAAACTGGATAAGTTGAGTTTACTTCTCAGATTTTGAAGTAATGGAGAATAAAAACTTGAGTTTTTACAAGTTATTACAGCTAAATGGAAACTTGATTTTTTTCAAAGGTAGCCCAGGGGGAATCACTACACACTGATGGTGAGTGTTAGTCAGAAACTGTTGGACACACCCATTATGCAAATAGGTTGTGACAGAAGCCAATGGAAAAGAAGCTGCCAATGGCAAAACAGACTAAACTCAGTTATTATAATTAAGTTGGTTCAACTCAAAGATCTCAGTTTGAACAGTACAGTATTTGTGCCCACAAATGTTCAACTAACTCAAAATAGTTGAGTATTTATGTAAAACAGACTTAAAATATATTAAAAGTACATTAATATCCATACATTATGCTGAATTCAAATGTTTAAAGGTACACTCTGATCATACTTTTTTTTTAAAGTACAATATAGAGTATTTAAAATAAATAGACCACTATGGCACTTTTATCTTAATGTAATTCAGTATACTTCTAAAATACTTATTTCCAAATATACTTTTGTACATTTTTAGCAAAGTGTGTTAAAAACAACTGTTACAGTAGCTCACTTAAAGTTATTGTAATAACACACTTGTAAAAAAAATGCCAATCCTTTAGTAGCGCAGCACAGTGATTTATCAGTCTACTCATGCTTTAGTGGAGTTCAATAACATTAAAACATTAATTACTGCATTTAACCACAGCATATATATAAAATTACATCCAATGGTTGCAACCAGGGCTGACGGGGGCACCAGGTTTTGTTTCTGAAAGGTGCTACAGCAGTTCTGAAACATCATATCTTAAAATCTGGAGTCAGAAATGAATGTTTGTGCACCAACGTTCATATGCCTGTGATGGTTTGTGAGTACAAAAATAAACCAGCATTACACCCCTCCCACTTCAGGCACAACACTGGTTTCTGCACACGCTTTTACTCAGAAAAGGATTTGCTTCGTAATAATAAAAGTGAAATGTTGATTCACACTTTACACAGCTGTGCTCTGAGGCAGCAGAGCATTAACTGCAACAGGCTGTAGTCTGTTTTTTTTTCACAAAAAAAAAAATATATATATAGCGAATATGTTGGGTACGTGCCCAGTGTACCTAACATCATGGTTGGGAGGCTACAGTGATCTTTGCATAAATGAGAACACAGAAAACTATACAAACAGAAACACACTAGTCAAAGCACCAAAACAACCATTGGACATCAGTTAATTGGAATCATTATTCTATACCTTTACTGTTTAGTTCCTAACTTTAATTATCTGTAAAATAGTCCATCACTAAAAATTATTAGTATTAAGTATACTTGATGGATTGAATATTTGATTGATTTTTAGTGTTTTTAGTACATTAGGATGTCAGCTAATGTTTTAATTTAGACAGGCATGTTGCAACAAGGCAAGCAAACTAATCAATCAATCAATCAATCAATCAATCAATCAATCAATCAGACAAAAGCCAGCCAGCCAGGTTTGTTATTTCTTCAGCCGGCAAAATATGAAACTTTAGCAATCATGATTAAAGTGATTATCCATCAAGAAGCCAGTGTCGAGTCATGTTTTTATCTTGATGGAAACAACCAATGAAAAACCAATGAATGTGTGGAGGCAGCTTGATCAGCACCAAGATCAAAAGGTTGAACAACACAACACAATTCAGAAGGCCATGAGCGATTAAATGGGGCACAATCTCAAAGGATACAAGAACGTCTTCAATACAGGCGTTTACTTTCAAGACACTTTATGAGAGGCCAACACAAAGTACAACCAGGGTCCCTAACTTTTCCATCAGGACAATGCTTGTCCACATACTGCTGCCATGTCAAGAGCTTGCCTTGAAGACACAGATACTATACCATAAGCCTTGGCAGACCAATCCCTGATTGAAAATGTGTAAAATGCTATTTAAAGTAGCTTCAAGACTTCAGCCCTGCTGCAAAATCTGCAGGAACTGGGTGAAAATATTTGAGCTGCATCGAATGGAATATGGCAGAACACCCTTAGGAACCTCTACAAGTAAATGCCAACATAATTGCCATGTTGAATTACAAAAAGAGACTCCACCTGGATTTAAGCAAGTAAATTATCTGGGGTCGATGCTGCAGTTGGTCTGCAGGTCTAGGTTCAGCAACAGTATGTGCTGAAAGAATGAGGTCAGCTGACTACCTGAATATACTGAATATAGACCAGATTATTCCTGGATCAATGGATATATTTTTTCTTCATATTCCAAGATGATAATGTCAGGATTCATGGGTCTGGAATTGTGAAAGAGTTCAGGGTTCAGGGAGCATGAGATCATCATTTATCATTTTCACACATGAATTGAGAGAGAGTTCACCACAGAGTCCAGATCTTAACCTCATTGAGAATCTTTGGGATGTGCTGGATGGAGAAGAGCTGCTTTGTGCAGTGGTCAGACTCTACCATCATCAATGTTGCTGCAAGACCTTGGTGAAGCCAGGCAGTGTACTAATTCTGTATGTGTAGCTCAATAAAAATGGCCTGTATCAGCCTGTATTTTTTTTATAATTAGTAATTTATAGTTCCTGGTCAACTGTAAAGTTAGATTAAAATAAAAGTCACATTTCGGAACATGAGATTTGTATTACTGTAGATTCTAAGACCACAATTGGAAGTAACCCCCATCTTCTTCTTCCACTTTCTGTGATGGGCAGATAAATGTGTGTGATCTATTGCTGTTGTGCAAACACCATTATGCACTAACGTGTCCGGACATCTCCACCTGATGCCAAACCCAATACAGCAATACAGAGATGCTCTACATCCCAAGAGCTAAAGTTCTTCTCTTGATCTCTTGATTTCCCTTGAGAAGCATGTAGCCCTGGTTTAGCTGCTAATGATTAGCTTTTCTCTTGTATGGCTCATGTTTATAGCTTGACTCGGTCATGCAGATTTCTCCTCAACGTTCTGAGAATTCAACCACGTCTCTCTAGGGAGGCGACCCAGGTGCTTGTTTAGTGTCTTGTCATCTCAAAACTCGACTACTGCAACTTCCTCCTGGCTGGTCTTCCTGCACGTGTGATCAGGTTCTCGAAACTGATGCAGAATAATGCAGCTTGAAACTTTGTGGTGTACCCTTCACAGTAGAGGTGGGCAATATGACAATGTTGTTATTGTGATTGACAATATATACTGTAGTAGATATTGTCAATGCATGAAATGAAGACAACAATATTCACAATATTCAATACCTTTGCATGACACCTTTGTAGATTAAGTTTGCATGAATATCACAGTAATACGGTGTTTTAAATTGTATTTTTTTGTTTTGCATTTTGTCACGCTTTCATTTTTCAGATTATCAAACAAACTTTAATATCAGTCAAATATACCCTGACTAAATATAAAAAGCAATTGCCCAACCGACTCATCAGGACTCTCCCTATCACTAGCAATGTCCCAACAACAGGAGGGTCATTTTCCAAATGCCTCATTGGAAATCACAGTGATCCAGCCATAATACATCAATTACCAGATGCCAGTGCTGGCTGATACCACCGTGGAAGTGAAGTGGCAAGAATGTGTAATTTACCCACCCAGAGAGATCAAGGCCAATGGTGCTCTCTCAGACTCCAACTGCTGATGGCAAGCAGCATGACCTGGCATTCAAACAGGCGAGCCTATAGGGTCATAGTGCCTGTGCTTAAGTTTAGGTTAAGATTGAGGTTAG
The DNA here is from genome assembly GCF_023375975.1 of Astyanax mexicanus. NCBI lineage: Eukaryota > Metazoa > Chordata > Actinopteri > Characiformes > Acestrorhamphidae > Astyanax > Astyanax mexicanus. Next base: position 46,246,814 of record NC_064421.1, on the reverse strand, counting down.
GACTAGAGTTAGAGTTTGGTTAAGTTTAGGTTATGATTGAGGTTATGTTTAGGGTATAGGTTTGGTTAAGTTTAGGTTAAGTTTAGGTTATGAATAAGAATAGGGTAGGGTAAGGGTTTGGTTAAGTTTAGGTTATGATTAAGGTTAGTGTTTGGTTAAGTTTAGGTTAGTTTTAGGGTATGACTAAGAATAGGGTAGAAGTAAGGGTTTGGGTTAAGTTTAGGTTATGATTAAGGTAAGGGTAGTGTAAGGGTTTGGCTAAATTTAGGTTAGATTTAGGTTATGATTAAGGTAAGGGTAGGGTGAGGGTTTGGGTTAAGTTTAGGTTATGATTAAGGTAAGGGTAGGGTAAGGGTTTGGTTAAGTTTAGGTTAAGTTTAGGTTATGATTAAGGTAAGGGTAGAAGTAAGGGTTTGGTTAGGTTTAGGTTAGGTTTTACTTTATGATTAAGGTAAGGGTTTGGTTAAGTTTAGGTTACGAATAAGAATAGGGTAGAAGTAAGGGTTTGGTTAAGTTTGGGTTAAGTTTAGGTTATGAATAAGGTATGGGTAGGGTGAGGGTTTGGTTAAATTTGGGTTACAGTCAAGGTTAGGGTAACATTAATGGTTGTTAAGTGTACGTTATTTTTAGGGTTAGGGTTAGCAGGGTTTCTTCAATTAACAGTTAATTAGACAAATCAAGAAAACAATCCAGTCCACAATCTAGTCCAGCTTAAACATACACTGACTATGATGTAAACAATCACTCTATTGACCAATCAGTGAAGAGGTCATCAGAATGGCTGCTGTCAGAGACACTCGTCTCTACATTATTTCATGAGGTTACTGACAGACTGACAAACAGATACAGACAGATGACTGGCGTCTCTTTGGTGTATCCAGGCCCTTGGGCTTGATGTGGCCAATCAGATAACACTAAAGCGGCATGTCCTGCAGGTGATTGGCAGCTCATAAGTGTATCATTGTTGGAGGAGAAGGAGCCTGGAGACCCAGGTTAAACCCCTGACCCAGGTCACCGAGCAGCTCCAGGGGTCAAAGGTCGAGCAGCCTGCTGTGTTTGCTCTGAAACCTGTTCCAGAGAAGAGAATTCAAAGTCACAAGGCAAACATTATAAAAGGAGCTTATTATATACAGCTTTATTACAGTGGCTGAAGACTAGTGATGGGAATTCCGGCTCTTTCTAGGGAGCCGGTTCTTCTGGAAGAATTTTTTTTGGTTGCTTAAAAATAATTTATTACCAAATTATGTATAAAATTAATTATTAGTGTAAAAACATGCAATATACAGGGGTTGGACAATGAAACTGAAAAACCTGGTTTTAGACCACATTAATTTATTTTCCCGACGGACAGTTCTGGTAGAAACAGGAGAGTTGAGGTGCACATTGAATTCTGCGTGATTTGATCAGCCGTGGTTTTATGAAGTTTTTTGGATACAATCCGGGTTAGCACCCCTTTGAACATTCCTTTCAGACAGCTTCCTCTTACAGCGTCCACAGTTAATCCTGTTGGATGTGGTTGGTCCTTCTTGGTGGTATGCTGACATTACCCTGGATACCGTGGCTCTCGATGCATCACAAAGTCTTGCTGTCTTGGTCACAGATGCTCCAGCAAGACGTGCACCAACAATTTGTCCTCTTTTGAACTCTGGTATGTCTCCCATAATGTTGTGTGCATTGCAGTATTTTGAGCAGAACTGTGCTCTTACTCCAATTTAGCCATGAACGACCCATCACTACTGAAGACCTGGAGTCCTGTGTGAGGTCTAACTAGCCCTGAAAGCTCGGCTTTAATGGTTGAGTTATGTGTTATTAAACCATAATGTGGTGGCGTTTAGAAGACCGAAGCCTAGTGTGTGTGTGTGTGTGTGTGTGTGGTTTCTAACAGGCTTCTTTAAAGTAAGTGGAAGTACTGTATATACACACTCTTATCCAACCTAAGCCACGGAGATGAAAGACGGGCATGGCGATCTTCACATGTGGCCTGAAAGAAGTGCAAGAGAGGACGTTCTTCACCTTCACACGTTTGCAGCTGTCTCCGGTCCTTTCTCTTTCACCTCGTCTTTACTGTCAGTCGCTGACGCAGCTGTGTGTTCGATTCGCTAAAAAACCACAGATCCTGCAGAGGGAGAGGATGTGCACCTGTGAACTCATCATCTGCTCTGACCTGAACCGCAGACCACAGGGCCACCCAAAACCTCCAGACCTGGGTGTCTAGGAGCAGCTACAGTTCAACTTCTAGATGAAAAATTGTCTTGTTCTTAAAGGTTCGGCATCACCTTGTACCTTGAGTTAGATTAGTGTTTTTGGTATTTTTATGTTGAAAACAGCAGTGGTTCCATTTAAAGGACAAGCTGACTAGTATGGTTCATAATTATTTAGACAGTGACACACTTTTTTTTTTAATCAAATGTTGTCTCTATAAATAACTCAATATACAGTACCAGTCTAAAGTTAGTCCACACCTTAAACTCTGCCTTTTTCCAGCTTGTAGACGAATACTCGTCCAAGTCATACAAACTATGAATAAAAAAAATTGGAATTATTTTTAACATTTTTAACGTCACATCTTGGCTGGATTTTCTCAGTCAGCTTTATGAGGTAGAGTCACCTGGAATTCAGGCTTTCAGTTAACAGCTGTGCTGAACTCATCAAGAGTTAATTACTTGAATTTCTTGTCTCTCAAAAATGTTGTCCTTTTTTCCTTCATGCCATGCCATGTCATTCATGGAAGACAGATACTGATTAAAACATAAACCAGACTATATGCAATAATGATGTGCAATACCTCTATATTCTATATTCTTTAGATCCGTCCATCCATCCACCTATCAGGTGAGAAGCAAGGGAGATGTGGAAAGCAGACGCAATATCAGGTGAGGAGCAAGATAGACTTGGAGAGCATACGCAATAGTGAGTAAATCCTTGTTAAGTTTTACTGTATGTATGTTTATTTGCAACTGTTTAAGTCATATGTGGTGCTTGTTTCAGGTTAAAAACACTCATATTGCTGAGATAAATGGATTAGTGTTATTTGCTTTGGTGCCTAAAACTTTTGCACAGATTAAACTCAGATTAAAATCTTTTTTGTAGAAAGATATGAGTAGATGCATGTAGTTAAATGACTACTAAACACTGATAATGCAAATTCTCTGCCATTGTGATGTAAAATGTAGACGGTCAAATATCCACATAATGTAACTAATCAACTTAACAGTGACTATAGTGATTAATTGAAATCTTTGTTAATGGGCTTTGGGTCATTAGAAGTTGAAAGTGTGCTTCATGCTCCAGTTCTTCAGTTCTGTGACCATCAATTACATTAAACATTGATTTGATGAAGTAGATAAATGACACCTTCCATCATTCACTTCATAGATCAAAGCCAGGTCTGCTTAAACTCTTTCTCTCGGCTTTTCCTGAAGAGATGGAATCCAGAACTTCAGCACTGGAGCTGCACCTAGTAATCGCCTGATATACGACTTTGGTCTTCTGGAGATACAATGGATTCAGTGAACTCTGGCCCACGGCCTGAAGCAGAGAGAACACTGACCAATATAATGACCTCAAAGTTCTTCTGCTCCAAGTTCACTGCCCCCACCAAAGCTCCCTCCGGCTCTGAAGAGACGTGTAAGTGATTTAAGGCAGGTTAGACCAGATGGACCCAATGCAGTTTTCCCACAGTTGCTATACTGGTCAAAAAACCTAATGTTTTAGTGCTTTCAAACTGTTGATTTGTTGATAAAGCTGTGTGCACACTACACAACTGAGTACTGATGAGGAATCTCAAGTGTTTTACCCTAAACCTAAACTATTCTGTCTCAATAAGTACAGGTGTTGGACAATGAAACTGAAAAACCTGGTTTTAGAGCACAATAATTGATTGTGGTGACGGACAGTTCTGGTGGAAACAGGAGAGTTGAGGTGCACGTTGAATTCTGCCGTGATTTGATCAGCCGTGGTTTTATATTTTTTGGATTCAAGACTTGCTGTCTTGGTCACAGATGCTCCAGGAAGACGTGCACCAACAATTTGTCCTCTTTTGAACTCTGGTATGTCACCCATAATGTTGTGTGCATTGCAATATTTAGAGCAGAACTGTGCTCTTACCCTGCTAATTGAACCTTCACACTCTGCTCTTACTGGTGCAATGTGCAATTAATGAAGATTGACCACCAGGCTGCTCCAATTGGCTTCATTTTTGGAGTTTCCATCCTTTGTAAATCGTGATGGGGGGCTTTTAGCAGCTTTTAGACCTTAAATAATGCAAAGAAAACATATTTATAGTTCATATTCAAAAATATTTAAGAGTTCAGAAATGAATATTTGGTCGAATAACCCTGGTTTTCATGCACCTTGGCATGTTCTCCTCCACCAGTCTTACACACTGCTGTTGGATAACTTTATGCTGCTTTACTCCTGGTGCACAAATTTAAGCAGTTTAGTTTGGTGGTTTGATGGTTTGTGATCATCCATCTTCCTCTTGATTAGATTCCAGAGGTTTTCAATTTGGTAAAATCAAAGCATCACCCAAACATAAAAACATGTGATGTGGAGAACAGATGAAGCACAGATTGATGGAACCGATTGGACTCAACAGCAGGTTGGAGGTGCACCATGTGTTATTTACATTAACTGTAATAAATTACACTGTAGTTTAGTTCTTATCACATGGGTTGTGAGAAACATCTTGGCAGCTGCTTTTTGTCTCTGGCCCAGAGAGTAGAGTTTTTTTTTATTTAATTTTTTTTTTCTGCGCTTCTGTCTGACTCATATCAAATCGTTTCTGGAACATTGGTTACTGAAAGTGTTTGTCTACTCAAGAAGATGTCATTTATTTAAATAGGGAGCTGTAAACCATTAATCCCACTTCTACGTTTTGGCAAACACTGAGGCAAACAGAACTGCCTGTAGCTTTTCTTTGGCTGCTTCTCAGAGGTGCGCCGAAGCCTGAAGCTTAATTTGTTAGATAAGAGTGGTTGTTAAAAGCTCAGCGCTAAACACCTGTTTATGTCCATCTACACCACGGCTTTAGAGGACGAAAGCAGGGGCTGATTGAATACAGTTTACTGGATGGAGAAAACGTTTAAACGTAGTTGGTTGCGCAAGCTATTCATAGACCTTGGAAACATGTGTACAGCAAAAAAGAGATAGGCCTGTTACTAGAAAGACTTACTAGAAAGTTTTGTATTCTCAGCTTAATTCATTTGTTAATATACTGTTTATCAATTCCATCATTTCCAGCTTGAAACACTTTCCAAAAAAGTTGATATATATTGGGCTCTGAGTGGTCCAGCAGTCTAAAGTGCTGCCACTATGTTCGAGAGATCACTGGTTCGAATCCCAGTCATGCAGCTTGCCATCAGCTACTAGAGCCCTGAGAGAGAACAATTGGCCTTGCTCTCTCTTGGTGGATTATTTAGTAACCAAAAAGTGTTAAACAAACCAGAATATGTTTTAGAACACTTATAATTATAGTGATGTAGCCATCCAGGACCTGAACTCAAAATAGGAAATGTTTGTAGTAATTTTTATTCTGTTTTGTTTATGTTGTGATATATTATGTTTTTTTTTTACTTAACCCCTTAAACTCCCTTGTCCTGTATACAAACCTTGTTTCTGCAGTAAAATAACTTACTTACATTCTGAAAATTTGAGGGTTTGAAATCTCCTACAGGACACTGCCTGTTCACTTTCTCTCTCCTCCCTTAATAATTTCAGATCAGTAACAAGAATCGACCAAAATCCTTTCAAATCTTTGAAAATAGACGTTAAAACTAGACAAACGTAACGAAACTAATGGTTTGGAGGACATAAACTGTTTGATTTGCATTCAGGAAAATATTGATTTTAAAATTAAGTAAAAAAAAAAAAAAAACTTTTGTCGCTATACGAATAAAAAAATTTAAATTTACATTAGCATATTTACTTAAATTGTTGTTTATATTTTGTATTACAGTTACAATTATGATTTTCAGTAATGTTTCTTATCAAACAAACATTTTTGATGTAATGCTTGAATAGAAATCCTTAAGATTTAGTGGTGTAATGTAATTTTTTTTGTGGTTTAATTTCAATTAAAGGATGACTTTACACAATGTTTTAAATAAAAGGACAATAAAAAAATCGGAATGATGTATTATTGCATGTGTCTCATTGTGTAAGTAACTGTAAGAGTAAGCATCATTGTCTGAGCTGCAGTAACTCTGTGTTGTATGCTGTATACTCAGTCACATTTTTGGTTTAAATTGCACTTAAAGGATGGTTTTAAATGATTTTACAATTAAATAAAAGACAATTAAAAAAAAAATCTGAATTATATATTATTGCATGTGTCTCAAAAAGTCATCTTCAGCTTGCGAAAGCAACAGAAAAAAGAGAAAAGGACAGAAAAGACCCCCCTCACGTCTCTTCACTCGTCACTTAAAATGCCCACTCGGCTTCTACAAATGGGCTTCATTGTTCCCATGCTTCCTGGTCGTCCCGTGGGTGCTGCTTATTTTTAAAAGCTGCATTAATTTTTTTTCTTTTAGCTGCTGAAGAGGCTGGTAACCCTGCCAAAGAGGAGATGAATCGGGGTCTGTAAGAATAAAAAAGCAGATGAAAGAGAAAATTACAGCCAGTATCCCTCAACCCACGACTTCAAAAAGAGCCTCCTCGGCTCGGCGGCGGGTCGTGCTCCTCGGGGACGGGCCAGACTCAGAGTTTCCTGGCAGCGAGCGGCGCTGGACAGCGGGCATCTCTGCGGACATCAAAGAGCCAGGACCCCCAGAGTACCACACAATACCAGAGGAAGTGTGCGGATCCTGTGCCTTTATTACCAACAGACACACTGAGCACAAAGAGCGGTGATGTACACTGATGGATAAAGCTGGAAGCTCGTTCTGCTCCACTGAGTACAGTTAAAGCTTTTAGTTAATCATTGCTGAGAGGAACTAACTAATGATGGAACTAATGTTCACGCTACTTGTTGCTCATTGTTGTGAGGAAATGCTTGTCAATCATCATTAGCATCTTGCTACATAGACAACTAGCGAAAAACTACTACTAGACAGGCCACTGTAATAATTTACACTTAACCTACAAAACTGGATATTTCCAAACATTCGAGCAGAGGTGGAAAAAGTACTAAAACAATTGTAATTAGGTAAAAGTACCTTTACTTTGCTAAAATTCTACTCAAGTACAAGTAAAAGTACCCATCTAAAAATCTACTCGAGTAAAAGAAAAAAAGTACTCAATTTTCTCAATTTACTTTGAGTGAAAGTTGCATAGTTTAATTTTAATTATTTGATGTAAAATAATTAATTAAATTGTTTTTAATGAAGTATTATTCCACATAATCATTTTTAGGCAGTACCGTTTTTAGGCAGTATTTGTTCAGACCACCCCATAAAACATTTTCAAGAACAAGTGGCATAGGTTTCTTTAATCCTTTTTTTCTTTACTGTTAAGAATTATGATCATATAGGTGACTATAAACCGTATTTCTATCATTTTAGAGTTCATTATAATTTTTCGCCAAAACTTGCCATTGCTATGCTTTAACTGCTATTTACATATATATTTTTTTTTTACATTTAAGCAGATTGTTTAATGTTCCCTATAGAAACTTAAGAAATTATCATTGAAAACATGAAATCATACAAAAAAATATTGGTCGGCACATGCACAGTGCCGTAAAGAAGCACATATCGATGGGTAGCATAACTAGACAGAACTAGACAGAACTAGACCCCAGGCAACACAGCTGATTTACACAACGTCTCTCCCGCTAACCGTAATAAACCCTGCTGGGAAAAGTTCAGCTGCGCTGCCATGGAGAACAAAACTCAGCGCAAACTATGTTTGATAAAATCAGCGGAACATAAACACAGCGAACATTATGAGGCACTTCTGCTTCAGGAAAGGAAAAGCGAGAGTTTTCTCTGTTGTACAGGATAAGTTCATCAGAGTTACCAGCCTCAGAAACCGCAAGTTAACAAACAGCTCCCCAGATAAGAGCACCTTTCAATATTTTGGTTTGTTTAACACTTTTAAGTTACTACATGATTCTTTATATAGCTAGTTATTGGTTATGTTGTAAGTAGTATCCTTTAGTCCTTTAGTAATAGCATCCTACTGTTGTAAATTAATGTTCGTAATGTATTGTCTGTATGTCATTGTATGTGACGTCTCCAGATGTCTCTAAAAGCTGTAAAAAGCTCTTCCACATCTGTGATCTGATCCACTGACTACACTAGTTTCCTCTCGGCTCTTATAATAGCTTATGCTGCTTTATAGCACAGTTAGCGTCAGTAAAGTTCAGTAACCTAGCTGCTGCTGCTGATTACTTGTTAACTTTAGGGCATATTTTAGCATAAGCAGCATATGAGCTGTTATTATAGCTATAGCTGTTGTTTATTGCTCACGTTTGGAGAGCTGGGTGACTGCATGGAAATCTCAATGAAACATGACGCAGTCCAATATCAGATTCTCATATCCCTCCCTACTGAGTCATTCATGAGCATGCATCAGAAGATATTAAGGATATGAAAGTGGAAAAGGGTGGGTTCCTGTAGAAACAGACGCACAGAAAGCCCAGATTAGCCCATCTAGCAGTGTGTGTTTTTGAAGTCGGGAGAAGAAAAGGAAAAAAGCCTCATTTTGGGCCTCCTTGATGTGGCCGGCTGACAATGGGAAGCAACGGCGGATGTAATTAGACTGTCAGAGAGAAGTCCTCGCACTAATTAAAGGCAAATGTCTAATTTCCTTTGTTTTGCTTCTCTTCAGACACTCTGTCTGCTAGACACGGCAAAACCGGAGGCGAGCGTGCACCTCCCCTTCAAACTGTAACCCAACACCGCCGAACAGCCTGCAGTAAGAGTGCATTTTGTGTCATATAACAGTGAAACCTTAGATGGTTAATTCAGTTTTGGCTTGTGTGTAGTAGAGGTGTGCGGATCGATCCAAATATCGATAATATCGATACCAACGCTGGTATTGGTATTGAGCAATACTCGTGTAAAAATATCGATATTCAAGCTTTTTTCTCTGCCGCACGCACTGACTGCTGCGCGCGAGATTCACCACAGTCTACTCTCTGGTCTCTTGTTGTTGCACATGCGTCACATGGCTCAGCAAAGCCAGCCAAACCACCACGCAGGTAGGCTCAGCCTGGCCCCGCCCACTCAGCGCTCTCCTCGAGTCGACACGCCTCTACCTCAGGAGATTAGTGTTGAGTGATATTTTTTTACACTCTGTTTATTTAAGAAAAACTTGCATTTGAATTGCACTGAAAGGAAGACAATTCCTTATTTTTTATTGTTTTTCCAAATGACAATTCTATTAAAAAAAAAGAAACAAAGAACTAGAAAAGATGTCTAGTGAGGGGAGAATTTTTATTTTATTTTTTTATATTTTTTTATTTTATATTTAAACTTTGTTTTGTTACTGTTCCATTGTTTCTAAAAAAAATGTTGATTGTGATACTAAAGTATTTTGTTATCACTTACAATGTTTGGTGAAATTATATCCTAGGTTTTTGCGTTTACTTGGTATCGGATCGATACCAAAATTCCCGGTATCGCCCACCTCTAGTGTGTAGTATTAAATTCACATTCTTTAAGGTAAACTAATAAATTAGTTTATATAAGTACAGCATTTACATTTACCTTACATGATCATGAGCCATCAAACCAAGCTGAACTGCTTGAATTTTTGCACCAGGAGTAAAGCAGCATAAAGTTATCCAAAAGCAGTGTGTAAGACTGGTGGAGGAGAACATGTCTCTTATTGGCCTTAATACATCACCTCAAGTCAAATTGAACGGGAATTTGTTGTGTCATATCACAGTAAAATCTTAGATGGTTTATTCAATGTTCTCATTCTTCAATAAATTAGTTTTATATAAGTACAGCATTTACATTTACATTGCATTTTTGCACCAGGAGTAAAGCAGCATAAAGTTATCCAAAAGCAGTGTGTAAGACTGGTGGAGAAAAACATGCCTCTTTTTGGCACAGTACATCAAGGCGAGTTGGAGTTTGTGTCATATAACAGTGAAATTTTAGATGGTTAATTCAGTTTTGGCTATTGTGTAGTCTTAAATTCTTATTCTTCAATACATTAGTTTTATTTAAGTACAGCATTTACATTTACATTGATTTTTTTGCACCAGGAGTAAAGCAGCATAAAGTTATCCAAAAGCAGTGTGTAAGACTGGTGGAGGAGAACATGCCTCTTATTGGCTCCAATACAGTCAAACAGAACGGGATTTTTTTGGTCATATCACAGTGAAATTCAATTTTGACTAGTATGTCTTAAATCCTTATTATTTAAGGTAAAGTAATACATTAGAGACAGTGTATTATGTGTGTTTTAACTAAAAATATTTAAATTTCAGGAATTATAATATATTATGTATCATAAATTACTTGAGTAAAATTGTATAAATTAAGTAATTGTAATTAAGTAATATTTTATGCAGTAATTAAGTGAATTTTACTAAAAGAAAGGATTGACTGAAATTCAGTTCACTTATTTACTCTATTTAATATTTTATATAAGGCTTGAAATCAGGTTGAAGTTACTTAAATTTACATGAAATTAAATTTACTTGAAAAAAAGCAAATGCAAAAACTTGCAAAACTTTTTTTAAGTAAATTTTCCGCATTATTTTTTTCAGTGTACTCAAATGCAACACTATTAAGCAGTCTTTTACCTCTTTTACCTCTGCTTTCCAATGCGTATAGCCATCCTGCAGTTCTGAAGTGTGTTTTAATTGGTTTTAAATCCACTGTGATTTTAGTTTAAGGTGACCTTGGTGCGCGACTGGTACGCCTGGGGCTAAAAGTCAATTCCCCCGGCCTCATCAATGCTGCAAAAACACAATCATCACAATCAGCAGGTCTGTGACTCAGCAGACCTGCTGCCAAAACCAAGGCATCTGTAAAAACCACAGGGGTGAAAAAAAAAATAGAACAAAAGGAATGAACCTACACTGAAAAAAAATTATACCTAAAATTGACTTAAAAAAAAGTTTCGCAACTTCCTGCATTTGCTTTTTTTAAAGTAAATTTAATTTCATGTAAAATTAAGTAACTTCAACTCGGTTTCAAGACTTAAATGTTACATAGAGTAAATAAAAAAAAACTAAACTTCAGTCAGTCCTTTCTTTTAATAAACTTTACTTCATTTTATTACGTCATTCATACAATATTACTATGAATAATTTATGATACATTATATATTATAATTCCTGAAACTTAAATATTTTTAGTTAAAACACACATATTACACTGTCTCAACACATGGATGGCATGTAATACATTATTTATACTAGTTTACTAAAAAAAATAATGTATTCCATGCCGTCCATTTGTTGAGACAGTGTAATATGTGTGTTTTAACTAAAAATATTTAATATCTACATTACAATAAGGATTTGATTGCATTCAGCCACTACTTTAAAAACTTCAAACTTACAGGGATAGTCGGAGACAGGCAGGGAGAGACCAAGCAAAAAGGGTCATACACGGGAGATCCAAAGAAGAGAAGGGCAAGGCAAAAGAGTAGTAAAAAATACAAAAATAAGTCAGAAACAAATTAAAAAAAAGCAATGAACAAAATAAATGCGAAGGTAGAAGAGCTAAAATCTAGATTCAATACCAAGAAACAACAAGAAACAGAAACAGGGGGTATTTATACTAACAGGACCAGGTGTGTGTAATCAGAAGCTCTGCGAGTTAGAGCACATGATCAGCAGAGTCCGGAAGTTCTGGTGTAAGTGCATTCTGGGAGTTCGAGTCTTTAGTGTGTGCAACAGAGTTCATGGCAGGCAGACTGACAATGTGATAATTATCTTTTTTACAGGACCAAACAATGTGGCATTTTAAAAAAGCCAGAAAAAAGACATTGCTTACTTTATTTTATTTATTTTTTTAAAGTTTACCTTTTAAAAACTAAGATATGGTTACACTTGACAATTGTTTATTCAAGCTTAATATGAGGATTAAGGCCTTGTCCTTGTAAAAATGGCACCTTAACACCAACCCAGAGTTCTGAGCTTGTAGAGGTTGAGCTTTATTTTGAAAAATGTGAAAAATGCATTTTAGTCATTTTAGGCATTCTAAGGCACCTAAAGCATGATGGCGATCCTGATCTGAGGCTGGTTGTCGTACAGGCTGTGAGTGCGTGAGGATGCCATGGGGTTTATATCCTGCAGGCGGAGAGGGAGATGTGATTTCAGTGTGCAGCACATAAAACTGCAAGTGGTAAAAAAGTTTAATTATAGCCTGAGCCCTTATTCCCCTGTGGAGAGCCAAGGCCGCTCCGCTAATCAAGAACACTGGCCTGGGTGATAAGTGGCGTCACCCTGCTGCGAGTGTGTCCAAGTGTGTGTGTGTGTGTGTGTGTGTGTGTGTGTGTGTGTGTGTGTGAAAGAGACAGCGTATAATAGCTCAAACTTGGTGCACTGAAAAAAAATGATGCGTAAAATTCACTTAATAAAAAGTTTCGCAACTTTCGGCATTTGCTTTTTTTTTAAGTAAATTTAATTTCATGTAAATTTAAGTGACTTCAACTCGGTTTCAAGACTTAAATATTACATAGAGTAAATAAGTGAACTGAACTTTAGTAAATCCTTTCTTTTAGTAAACTTTATTTCATTTCTGCATACAATATTACCTAATTACAATTACTTAATTTATTCAATATTACTGACATTTAAATATTTTTAGTAAAAACACACATTAAAATATTTACATAATCTCAAAGATTTATTTTGTAAACAGACCAAATCTCACTGTCTCAACATATATTTGGTATGTAATACATTCTTTTTGATTTTTGATTCAGTACAAATAAATGAAGTAAAATTTACTAAAAGAAAGGATTGATTCAGTAAAAATAAATGAAGTAAAGTTTACTAAAAGAAAGGATTGATTCAGTAAAAATAAATGAAGTAAAGTTTACTAAAGAAAGGATTGATTCAGTAAAAATAAATGAAGTAAAGTTTACTAAAAGAAAGGATTGATTCAGTAAAAATAAATGAAGTAAAGTTTACTAAAAGAAAGGATTGATTCAGTAAAAATAAATGAAGTAAAGTTTACTAAAAGAAAGGATTGATTCAGTAAAAATAAATGTAGTAAAGTTTACTAAAAGAAAGGATTGATTCAGTAAAAATAAATGAAGTAAAGTTTACTAAAAGAAAGGATTGATTCAGTAAAAATAAATGAAGTAAAGTTTACTAAAAGAAAGGATTGATTCAGTAAAAATAAATGAAGTAAAGTTTACTAAAAGAAAGGATTGATTCAGTAAAAATAAATGAAGTAAAGTTTACTAAAAGAAAGGATTGATTCAGCAAAAATAAATGAAGTAAAGTTTACTAAAAGAAAGGATTGATTCAGTAAAAATAAATGAAGTAAAGTTTACTAAAAGAAAGGATTGATTCAGTAAAATAAATGAAGTAAAGTTTACTAAAAGAAAGGATTGATTCAGTAAAATAAATGAAGTAAAGTTTACTAAAAGAAAGGATTGATTCAGTAAAAATAAATGAAGTAAAGTTTACTAAAAGAAAGGATTGATTCAGTAAAAATAAATGAAGTAAAGTTTACTAAAAGAAAGGATTGATTCAGTAAAAATAAATGAAGTAAAGTTTACTAAAAGAAAGGATTGATTCAGTAAAAATAAATGAAGTAAAGTTTACTAAAAGAAAGGATTGATTCAGTAAAATAAATGAAGTAAAGTTTACTGAAAGAAAGGATTGACTGAAGTTCAGTTCAATAATTTACTCTGTGTAACATTTAAGTCTTAAAACCGAGTTGACGTTACTTAAATTTATCTGAAATTAAATTTACTTAAAAAAAAGCAAATGCAGAAAATTGCAAAACCTTTTTAAAGTAAATTTTACGCATCATTTTTTTCAGTGTAGTTGCTGTTAAAATATTTCTCAGATGAAACTGAAGGCTGTGTAATCTCTGCACCCAAAGGCAAGGGCATTTTTAAGCAGCGCATGAAGAACAGCAGGACTCGTCTGTCTCGAGGCAGCGGAGGAAAAAGATGAAGACTTTTGAAGGTTTTTTCTTTTGTCCCACTCTCTCTCTCTTTTTCTTTTCCTCTCTTTCTCTCTCTTTCTTTTTCTTCTTCTTCTCTCTAGTCACGTACAGGCTCCCCTTTGAAAACATTTTTGTTGGCCCTCCATCACGCATTACGCAAAGTAATGTTTTTTTTTTTTTTTTACTCTTGCGACATCGCATCTGTTCTTTTTTCAGATACTTTGCACAGGATTATTATAATCGTACATCAAAATGGTGAATGTTCTGATGCTCGAAGTGAGCCAGAATGACCAAAACTTGAAATAGTGTTTAGTTTTTAGTGTTGTGTTTAGTTTTTTGTGTTTTTTTTTTGTAGGTACTGCTCTACTCCTGACCAAACACTGACCAGAGCTGAAGGTCCACAGCTGCATCCAACAGCTTATTTCAATAAAACCAGCTCTGATAATCGTTTTCAGATGGTGGGAGAAGAGCGGAGGAGAGTGGAAAGTGTGTAGATGGGTAGGAGAGGGGGAGGAGGGGGGGTGGGGTGTATAGCGAGAGAGGACAGGATGAAAGAGTGAGAAACAAAGAGCAGCAGAGAACAATGAAAAAAAATCATGAGTAAAGTTTACTTAAAAAAAGTTTTGCAACTTTCTGCATTTGCTTTTTTTAAGTACATTAAACTTGAGATAAATTTAAGTAACTTCAACTCAGTTTTAAGACTTAAATGTTACATAGAGTAAATAAGGGAACTGAACTTCAGTCAATCTGTCAGGGTTTGACCCAGGCAGAGAGACGAGGAGGCGGACGTAAACACAGGTAGGGCGAATTTATTAAATAAATATAAACAAATAAACAAAGAACAGCGAAACAAAGAAATAAACAAGAAACGGAGGCAAGATAAAACTAAAACAAATAGGGAGGCTACTAAACCAGAAACTAAACAGAGCTAAGAACATAAACAGGGAATAACTAAAGACTAAACACTAAGCAGGTGAATAGGGAACACGGAAACAAACAAGAGATACTAAAGATAAACAAACGGGGAGACTATAAAACTAGGCGGGATAAACTAAAACAGGGCAAGGGAATAAACTAGGGAAAACACAGGGAACTAGAAAATAACAGAATAAACAGGAAGATAAATATATATTACAAACAAAGAACAAGGGACTCGGGCTAAGGCTATGAAAACACTGAAAACAGAGAAACGCAGAGGGACAGACAACGGGGGACAGTGCAAAGACCGACAGAGGACAAGTAACAGAGGAAGTCTATTTAACTAAACAGGAAACACACTGGGAGTGGAAACACCTGGGGAAGGGGTGGAGCTACAAATGAGACATGAGGTAATGGAAAATCACAGGCAGAACACAGGGGCACGGGTCACGTGGGACAACACAGGCACGAGGACAGACAGGAAACAGGGCCAGGCGTGACACAATCCTTTCTTTTAGTAAACTTTACTTCATTTATTTGACATAAATGGATAGATAGATAGATAGATAGATAGATAGATAGATAGATAGATAGATAGATAGATAGATAGATAGATAGATAGATAGATAGATAGATAGATAGATTTTTTTTTAGATAGATAGATACTTTTTTATCCTGAAGGAAATTTAGGAATTTTTTGCTCAATCAATCCTTTCTTTTAGTAACCTTTACTTAATTTATTTTAGATGGACGGACGGACGGACGGACGGACGGACGGACGGACGGACGGACAGACAGACAGACAGATAGATAGAGATACTTTATTTATCCCGAAGGAAATTTAGGAAATTTTTGCTCAATCAATCCTTTCTTTTAGTAAACTTTACTTAATTTATTAATTTATATTTATGGATAGATAGATAGATAGATAGATAGATAGATAGATAGATAGATAGATAGATAGATAGATAGATAGATAGATAGATAGATAGATAGATAGATAGATAGATAGATAGATAGATAGATAGATAGATAGATAGATAGATAGATAGATAGATAGATAGATAGATAGATAGATAGATAGATAGATAGATAGATAGATACTTTATTTCTCCCGAAGGAAATTTTGGAAATCTTTGCTCAATCAATCCTTTCTTTTAGTTAATTAATTTTAGAGAAATGGATGGATGGATGGATAGATGGATAGATAGATAGATAGATAGATAGATAGATAGATAGATAGATAGATAGATAGATAGATAGATAGATAGATTTAAAGTTGAAGTTACTTAAATTAATACAAATACAGAAAGTTGTGAAACGTTTTTAAAGTAAATTTTACTCATCATTTTTTTCAGTGAATCTCAGTGTATGAAGGTTTAGGTGTGAGCCGAGAGAAAGAGAAAGAGAGAGAGATAAACTCATCCCTCGCTCCCCTTCATCCCTCCCTCGGCCTCCCTCAGGCCGTTGGTTTACATGCTGTGTGGATCGGTCACTCGCAGCCCGAGGCTGTTTGTATTGTGGACTGTTTGAAGCCATTTCTTGGCTCTAGTTGAGTAGAGTAGCAGACAGTGGCATGCACGGGTCATCCACCAGCGGGGGCCTTGGAAGTGTCCGTCACGAGATTCACCAATCAGGGCCGAGATAGGGGCGGGGTCAGCAGCTGAGGTCATTTGCTCTTTGATGCTTTTATTACAACTCACGCCAAGGCCGTGCTTAAATGAAGCAAAAACAGACACTGAAGGCTGTTTGTGATTCCTATCAAGCAGATAACATGATTGCTATCAAGATCCTGGCAGGGAAAGACTACAGTCTAGACTACAGTCTGTGCTTCAGTGTTGGAATGGCTCAGTTAAGATAGATAAATTATCTAAAAAAAACTTTAGTATCAGGCAAAGATAACCTGAGTTTCATTTCTAAAGATTTGGGACTCCAGAATACTACAGTGAGAGCTATTATTCACTAATGGAGAAAAAAAAACCCACAAGGAACGGGGATGAACCTTCCCAGAAGTGTCTGGAATACAGAAATTTCTCCTAAAGGGCATGGACAACTCATCCAGGAGGTCACAAAATAACCCAGAACAACAGCTATTAGCCACTACTAGCCACAACAGGCCTGATTACTGCCAGACCTGTAGAATCAATAAATCACTTAAATAGAACCTGTAAATAGAGCAGATAAAAAATCTCAAGAAGCAACACATTATGCACTAATTAATCTGAAGAAATTCAAGAACAAAAGAGAAAACAAAGTCATTGATCATATATCAGTCTGGAAAAGGTTATAAAGTCATTTCAAAGGCTTTGGGACTCCAGAGAAGCACAGTGAAAAAACACAGAACAGGGGGGAACCTTCCCAGAAGTGTCTGGAATACAGAAATTCCTCCAAAAGGGCATGAACTCATCCAGGAGGTCACAAAAGAACCCAGAACAACATTTAAAGAACATCTAACCCCATTAAATCCAGAGAGTCCTTCTCAGTAGCCTCTTGTTCTCACATATGTACAAGTTTTTAACAAGATTTTATGTTGACATCAGAAAAAGGATTAACATTTTAAAACTAATTTTGCTTTAAAGGCTTTCCTGCAATGTTCTGCCATTTTTGCCCAATGTTATTGGTGCTTGTGCACAGAGAACTATGGGTAACCAAAGGCATTTTCCAACTGTATACAAAGGGCTCACTTTGGAATAGCCCTTTCTGACATA
Source organism: Astyanax mexicanus (assembly GCF_023375975.1). Lineage (NCBI taxonomy): Eukaryota > Metazoa > Chordata > Actinopteri > Characiformes > Acestrorhamphidae > Astyanax > Astyanax mexicanus. The sequence goes on along the minus strand of NC_064421.1, from coordinate 46,229,155 downwards.
ATTATAGATAAAGATCACCATGGCTGTGGCCTAGGCTTAAGGATACATCTAGAATGGCCCTCTTCTTATTTGTAAAATGTGTAATGCTGTAATGTGTGATGCAGACTTTTGTAAAGCCCTTCTTTAACCGGATACCCCTCTCAAGAGTCTATCACTCAACCCAGTGATTTTCAGCAGAGCTACAGATTTGTAAATGCATGGGCTCCCACAAAACTCTTCGGTCTAATAACGATATGGGCCTGAAAAGCACAATGTACCTTCTTCTATTATTTCTCACTGTAATTCAAGGCCACAGATAAACAGATACATAAACAGTGTGGTTTCTCAGGTGGGGTTTGGCTTCGGTTTGGTGATCTTCAAACAGGAAAGCTCTGTCTGAGAAGAAGAGCGGTGAAAACCAGCGAGTCCTCTGAGATATTCTTTCATGTTGTTTAGCGTCTCGTAGCCAGAGGCACGCGAGAGGCAGTTATGAGACTGTAAAGAGAGAGAGCTGTGCACAGGCTGGATGTTTTGTGTGTGTGTAAAGATACTTAAATTGCTCTATAAAGACGTATCTGGTATCTGTCTCAATCAATCAAAGCTTCAACAAAAAACGTTGATATTTGTTATCTCTTTCTATATATATCTATATTATATATATATATATAAACCATACTGTATGTATTAATAATAGCAGTAGCAGTCATAACATTAAGTGGGGGGTTGGGGTGTCACTTTATGTAATGTGACTTATAAATTAAATTGGATGAACAAGAACATGTTCAATTAATTATATATCAAAAATAAAGCATTTTTCGTTTATATGCCCCCAGTTTTACATTTTAATAATTCAACAATTTAAACAATATATTAAATTCTAGGCTTCTATTTTAGAACACTAGTGTACATTATACAGTTGCAAAAAAAAAGTATGTGAACCCTTTGGGATTAGTGGGATTTCGGCATTAATTGGCCATTAAGTGTGTCTGATCTTTATTTACGTCACAACAATAGACAAATGCAGTCTGCTTAAACTAATACCTCACAAATATTATATTTTGTATGGTTTCATTAAACACATTATGTTAATATTCACAGTGCAGGGTGGAAAAAGTATGTAAACGTTTGGATTTAATAACTAGTTGATTCTACTTTGGCAGCAAAAACCTCAACCAATCCAATCGTTTCCTGTAGTTGCAGATTAGACCTGCAGAACAGTCAGGAGGAATTGTGGATCATTTCTCTTCTCTAAACTGTTTCAGTTCAGTTATAATATTATGGGATATCTGGTGTAAATCGCTCTCTTGAGGTCTTGATGCCACAGCATCTCAATTGGGTTGAGGAAGGTGTATTTTCTTCTGTTGAAGCCGTTCGGTTGTTGATTTACTTCTATGTTCTGGGTCGTTGTCCTGTTGCATCATCCATCCTCTGTTGAGCTTCAGTACAAGTCAAAAGTTGGACACATCTTCTCTTTCTCATTCATTTTTTTTGCGTTTTTTAGTGCAAAAGATGTTATGGATTTTTCTTTATAGTTTGAATGACTTTATTTTTTTTATTTTTTGATCCTTTATTAGTATGGTATGGTCACAATGCATGCAATAAAGGTTTCTGATTCAATGAGCCATTTAGAACGATTCAAAGAACCATTTGAATCAGCCGTATGTTTAAAATGAATCTTTGCCTGGTTAAAATGTTCTTTACACAAGTCTGAACCATTTTTTATGTGCAAAACAGCTTTATAGAGCAGCATATAGTAATCAAGTGTACTTTTCTGTTTTTTATTAAATCGTTTTATGCATTAAACCAGTGATAAGTACAGTGTGATTCTGTGTTTTGACAGATCTGCTACAAACAATGCAAGAACCTGTATTTGAGTGAGAGATTTATTTGTGGAAGTTTGTGACAAGCGCCCAGATTTTCCACTCTGGCCCATATGCTGAACATCTGTGTGAGTGTGTGTGTGTGTGTGTGTGTGTGTGCGGGGTGTGTGTGTGGGGGGATTGAGAGAGTCAGTAAGCACAGTGCAGGCATATACATGACCGTTAGCACTGATTCTGCAACATGTGATATTATTTTGACACTGTGCCTGAGTGTGTGCGTGTGTGCGAGTGTGTGTGTGAGTGTGTGTGTGTGTGTGTAAGTGTATGCACATGTACTCTCTTACATAGTGAGTCACAGTGTGGTTGCAGCCTCTGTCATTTACTCAAACTCCCTTAATGACTCTCTACATTAGATGCTCATTATTTTAATTGAACTCTGGAGCTGAGCTGTTTTAAACCCCATATGACTCTTCCAATAAACGCTCACAGCAGTGTGTGTGTGTGTGTGTGTGTGTGTGTGTGTGTGTGTGTTAAGAGGGGGGTGGGAAAGTAAATAACACATTAAACAGTAGACACACACGGGACTCTGTAGATTATCATTAAATGCTGCAGAGCGGAAAAAAATATATAGGCAGCCATAATAGACCTGTTATGTTATGTTCATTTAAAAGTCATTTATCAAATGCTTAATTGATTGTGGTGACGGACAGTTCTGGTGGAAACAGGAGAGTTGAGGTGCACATTGAATTCTGCCGTGATTTTATCAGCCGTGGTTTTATGTTTTTCGGATACAATCCGGGTTAGCACCCGAACATCCCTTTCAGACAGCTTCCTCTTACAGCGTCCACAGTTAATCCTGTTGGATGTGGTTGGTCCTTCTTGGTGGTATGATGCTGACATTACCCTGGATACCGTGGCTCTTGATGCATCACAAAGACTTGCTGTCTTGGTCACAGATGCTCCAGCAAGACGTGCACCAACAATTTGTCCTCTTTTGAACTTGGTATGTCTCCCATAATGTTATAGTGTGCATTGCAGTATTTACAGCAGAACTGTGCTCTTACCCTGCTAATTGAACCGTCACACTCTTACTGCTCTTACTAGTGCAATAATGTGCAATTAATGAAGATTGATCACCAGGCTGCTCCAATTTAGCCATGCCAGATACCAGATACCACAATAAATTATTGTGCTCTAAAACCAGGTGTTCAATGTTCATTTTACTCAAACATATTCCTATAAATAGCAATATCAAAGAAACTGTGCGTGTACATGTGTGTGAGCACATGTGAGTAATAGAGACTGATTTGCATGATAACCCGGAGCCATGGTGAGTATAACAATCCCTGTTATTCTTTACCTTGTGTTCCCAAAAATACCAATTAGAAATTCTGAGAGGCCGTTTTCTGGATTTATCCTCAGGCTAAAAAGATTAAGAAGGATTTTCAGTAGGCAGTCGCTACTGGCAGTATAATTAAGTACAACACTGGGCTTAATCTGTACCTGGAAAGCAAGCCCTGAAGGCTTAAATGACTCATTGCCTGAAAAACTGGATTGGACTGAGGCTTTGTTCAGAAGGTACAGTTGAGCTCGTCAGTGTTTTTCACTTCCCTCTTTATGTTGACTCTGTGTGTGTTTACTGTATTGTAAAAAAAAGATTATTGAGCCCATTAAACTTTTCTCATTAGAAAATATTTTTAAAAAAGATTTTTTACCTAAAATGTTCATTTGTGAGCTTTGCTTAATTAAAACAGACAGTAAAGCGCCCAACGTTGGGTGTTCAGAATCATTTTGCAGAAACACTACTTAAGAATGTAAGAAAAAATAATGAAGAATAGATACAAAGATTAAATTAGGTCGGTCGGTCGGTAGGTAGGTAGGTAGGTAAAAAAAAATAATAAAATAGGCTGTGATTAAAAAAAAAAAACATATGAAACTCATTCCTTACTGGGAGAATTTGAAGAGTCTGGTGGCTCTTGGGACAAAGGATCTTCTGAGTCTGTCTTTAAAATTATACCTTTTAAACATTCCTTAAACAATCAAAATAATAAATACATCCTAGTCATTTTATTTTGCAGAAACTTTGCATATATGTACATTTTTTTATAAATCATTGGTGAGAAACTTAGTAATGAAATAGAGAACCACAGGCACAGTTCTAGTTAAGATCTGAAGTTGAAGACCAAGAAAAATCTCAGATTAAAATTTGGTGGTGGTTCAATCATCATGCTGTGGGGCTGTGTGATCAGTGCAGGTACTGGGAATCTTGTTAAAGGTGAGAATCACATAGATTCAACTGAATATCAGCAGATTCTTCAGAACAATGTTGAAGAATCAGTGAGAAAGTTGAAGTTAAAGTTGAAGCGCCGGGGCTGAATACTTCAACAAGACAACGACCCTGAACACTAAACTAAACTCTGCTCAACATCTACTAAAGCACTAAAGCATTCATGCAGAGGAACAAGTACAACATTCTGGAATGATCATCTCAGATCATCTCAGTCCCCAGACCTGAATATTATTGAATATTATCTGTGGTGTGATTTAAAGCGGCTGTTTATGATCCGAAACCATCAAATCTGACTGAACTGGAGATGATTTGTAAAGAAGAATGATCCAACATACCTTCAACCAGAAGATTCATTCAACCAGACTCTCATTGGAAGCTATAGGAAGAGTTTAATTTAGTTTAAAGAATCATTGCACACTTCCTGTAAATCATATAAACTTTATTTCCCTTCTCAAATATCACTGTATTCTTCTGATATATGATATATTTAGCCAATTGTTTTTGCTGATCTGAACAACCAATAATTTATAAAGGAAAATCATGACTGTTATCAGGGGTAGCTTTCTGTCAACCTGTCAACTGGTCCAAATGAAGCTTATTGTGCCTGTAAGGGAAACAATTAGTGAAAATGTAGAAAAGAAAACACACTTACACACACATATATAAACACACACATACATATATACACACACAGCTGGCAGTTTATGGAAAGTCAAGAGTACAGAGGACTGTAAAATGGCATATGCTTTCCACATGAAGTGGGTTTTGCAGCTACAATGGCTGATGAAAAAGCGCTGAGCAGGCTTGCTTTGATTTAATTGTTCGCACGGCTTTAGCGAGTGTTTCCTCTATGTGTCAGTGTGTGTTTCTCGCTCTGCTGAGGGACACTGCGCCGCGGCCTTATCTGACCTCGTGTGATGAAAAGCAGGGAGCGAGAGCGAGAGAGCAGGAGCGAGAGGAAAAGAGAGAGAGAGAGAGAGAAAGAGAGACCGGACTCAGGGCAGACATATTGTCAGAGTATCCTAAAATGACCCTGTTGGGTTTATGTCATTGTTTAAACCCATCCCAGCTCTTGGATCAGATTTCTGCTGTCTGTGCCAAGACAAACAGCCCTACTTACCTCTCTCTCTTTCTCTTTCTCTCGCTCTCTTTCTCTCGCTCTCTCGCTCCCCCCGTTTTCTGTCTCTCTCTGTCTCTGTCTTACACTGCAATTTAGCAATTATAGGACCTTATAACACCGCAGTAATAACAGATGAATGCTGCGATCTATAAACACTGGAAAGGGGAAATAGGGGCAAATTGTATTTGCCTTCATACTGTTTGCCCTATACTTTCCAAATGACCCAAAGCGGAAACCTTACAAATGAATTGCCACGAACGTTATGCCGCCCTCCCTCCGTCTCTCTCTCTCTCTCTCTCTCTTCTCACGTCCCCTCATTTGTTCCAAAGGGAAACGCGGCTCTTTTTTGATTGATTGGCTTTGGACCGCACAGAAAAAAAAAGAAACAAAAAAGTTGCTTTCATAAGGAGTTCATTATGATTTAAAACAATAAGCTTCGGATCCATTCAAGTCCAACCAGCCCTGACAGAGTAATGTAGTGTAGTGTGATTAGGGAAGTTGGACTTGAGCAAGGAAAACAATGTACTCATTCTCGCTCACTCTCTCTCTTTTACTCTTTTTCTCTTGTGTGCATTCGCTCTGAATGGTGAAAGGCCATGGTTACCTTTGCAGGGCTTCGAAACACACAATAGAATAACAATAGAGTTGCCAAAAAAAGTACACAAAAACAAAAGAGAAAAAGCAGGAAATACATACAGCTTTACTATTTCCAATTCAGTGATTAAATTAAAGTTATTTCCCATTTTTTAAAGCTACAGGGGTTGGACAATGAAACTGAAACACCTGTCATCATTTTAGTGTGGGAGGTTTCATGGCTAAATTGCAGCAGTCTGGTGGCCAATCACCATAAATTGCACATTTGCACCAGTAATGTCAGCATACCACCAAGAAGAACCAACCACATCCAACAGGATTAACTGTGGACGCTGTAAGAGGAAGCTGTCTGAAAGGGATGTTTGGGTGCTAACCAAGATTGTATTGTGATGTGTCAAGAGCCACGGTATCCAGGGTAATATCAGCATACCACCAAAAAGAACCAACCTTTTTGGACGGTGGAAAAAGCTCTTTTTAAACATTGTCATTGTGAAATAAAGGATCCATAGTGGAGTTTTCTACATTAAATTTCACCAGAAACAAGCAGATCTGTAACTCAAGCCCAGGCTTTAATTCTGTTTCATGTTTCTCCTTGTAGAATCAAAGTCTGGACATCATGTGAACTGATTTGCGAAGAGAATTAGTCACCCTTTCTAAACTGCAACCCCTTCATGATAATCACATTTACTGTGCTAGTAACACCGTCTATTAAGACCCTAAAACGTTCAACATGACCGAGAGATTGTGCTCCATTTACAAACAGTGACTCCATTATTACTACAAACCAAACTGGAGCCTGCATCTCATAATGCACACTTTGATAGTAGCTACATAAAGATGCAACTACTGATTCTGATACCAAACATCAAGAAGTGACCCTGCTAAAATCAGAGACCCGTAAGCACACTGAAGAGTTTAGTAAACCAGGGCAAATGAAGACAAAACGTTCACGAGTTCACTGAGAAGAAAGGTCATCTTGGGAGCAAGCTGATCAATCCACTGTTTAATCTACCTCTTTTTCTTTTTGGCATGCATGATGGTCCATTGGTCTAAAGCACTGCCACTATGATCAGGAGATCGCTGGTTTGAATCCTGGTCATGCAGCTTACCATCAGCTGCCGGAGCCCTGAGAGAGCACAGTTGACCTTCCTCTCTCTGGGTGGGTACAGTAGAGTAAATGTTGCTCTTTCACTTCATCACTCCTAGGGTGATGTGGATCAGCACAAGGCTGCATCTGTGAGCTGATGTATCAGAACCGAGTCGCTGCACTGCTTTCCTCCGAGCGTTAGCGCTGTGATGCTACACGGCAATGCTACAGCTATCAGCAGCTGTTCAAAAAGAGGCGGAGTCTGATTTTACATGTATCGGAGAAAGCATGTGCTAAGCATGTGCTAGTCTTCACCTTCCTGGTGTGTTAGGGGGCATGACTAGTGATAGGGGAGAGTCCTAATGAGGGGTTGGGTAATTGGCTGAATTAAATTTGTTAATTGAGTAATTTAATAGGCTGAGTAAGTGACTGACAAATGTGGTGAGAGCAAAACACAGAGAACATCATGATTGGTCTGTGTTTGTGCTTAGTAGACCTATCAGTGTTCTTTGTGAGGAAAATTTACATTCTCTATATGCTCAGAAAGCTGCCTGAAAATTGGCCAACATTAATATTTGTACCACTTGGAAATATACACAAACAACCAGTCATATTTAGTCAAAATTCTAGACATTACATGATTTTACGAGATATGATGCATACCAAAACCTTCTACCTTTTATCTGTATGTTTGTATATGTTAATGTTTTAATAGTATTGTATGTCATTACACTCCAATGCTTAGCTGACTAATATTTATTTATTGTGGTTGATATGGATACAGGAAAATCACTTTAAAATAAGGTTCCATTATGAAGGGTTTATAAACAGTTTACCAAGGAGTTTATTAATGGTTATTATTGAGGTTCTAAACTATTAATAAGCAGTTATTAATGAAACATAAATAGAAAGGGCAAAAATGGCCTCAAAACCTCATCCCAACTGTGAAACATGGTGGAGGGGGCATCATGGTTTGGAGCTGCTTTGCTGCCTCAGGGTCTGGACGGCTCAACTGAAGCTCAACAGAGGATGGATGATGCAACAGGACAACGACCCAAAACATAGAAGTAAATCAACAACCGAACGACTTCTGGAGAGTTCTGATCTCAGCCCAAGTGAGACGCTGTGGCATCATGACCTCAAGAGAGCGATTCACACCAGATATCCCAAGAATATTATAGCCCTCCCTCACTGTGAATATTATCATGTCGTTTTCAATAAAACCATGCAAACATATAATTTTTTTGTGTGGTATTAGCAGTTTAAGCAGACTGTGTTTGTCTATTGTTGTGGCGTAAATGAAGATCAGAACACATTTAATGACCAATTTTTGCAGAAAACCAAAGGGTTCAAGTGCTTTTTCCTGCAACTGTTTTACAAAATAAAAGTCCCTTAAGCAAATAACAGACCCTTAAGCATGTTGGTACTGTACTCCATCAGCTGATAAGACTGTTATATTATGGAGGGTGGTGTTTTGGGACCAGGATGGTGACGTGGTCTTTTTAAACAGCTGTTCACACAAATCTTTGTATGTTCCCCATCAAGCAGCCTATAAAGTGTTATCAGGTGCTGAGAACATGTGTGTGTGTGTGTGTGTGTGTGTGTGTAAATTTAGCCTCTGTGTGAGCTGAGAACAAATGAAGTGTCTAGACTGCACTGATCCAGCCTTTGTGTGCACACTCATCTAATATTCTGTCACTTTCTCTCTCTCTTTTCTCTCTCTCTCTCTGTTTTCTGCACAGCCTGGGAGAAGTGAAGCTGTGGAACATATCTCATGAGGCAGCACTTTCTCTCGCCGTGCTGCAAATATATATCGGCTGCAAATATATCAGTCATTCCAGTCTGTCTTTCATCCGCAAGACACAGAAATCACATGAACTTCTGCTGAAAACCACAATACATGTTTTTTCTGCTGTCATGTGCGTACATGTGTGCGCATGGGAGTGTGTGTGTGTGTGTGTGTGTGAGGGAGAGGGTGTGTGTGTGAGTGTGAGTGTGTGTGTGTGTGTTGTTTACAGAGACGTTTTCCATCCTATCTACCACCCACCCTGTCTGATATTCTCTACGCTCGTCTCCTTTTAAGTCAACCACAGTCGCCACCACAACCTAACGTGTGGGGTTTCTCTCATACACTCTGCCACACACCCACATTCACACACACACACACCCATGAGCAGGAACAAACACACTGAAACACACAAGCAAAAACAACAGGAACATCTATCTATTATTATTATCATCATTTTTGTTTTATTTTATTTATACATGAACTTTTGCTATTTATATAAAGGTTTCTTAAAACAATGATATAATAATAAGATAATATTTTATAGATATTATCTAGTCATTTTTTATCCACAGTAACAAATCTTTGACTCTGGATCTACTTTTAACCCTTGTGTGGTGTTCATATTTTTGTTTCTCGTTTACTTTGTTACTTGTGTTTAATTCAGCAAAATTAAGCAATTTTACATTAAAATGCTTTACACATGCTCGCTTCACCTAAACTGCAAGCAATATAAACAGCTTACATGGTTAATATTTGCCCTTTATCTTTCTTATGTTACATTTCTTTTAAAAAGTGCTACTCTTTTTTTATTAGTTTTTTAATAAAATGTAAAAGAAAATGAATTAAACTCAAGATATGAGTAGAAAATTTGTTTAGTTTCAAATTTACAAATGAAGCAATGTTTATTAGCCCTCGGCCAAACATACTGTATGTAAAACAAATGTGTGTGTGTGTGGGGGTGTGTGGTACAGTGTGTGTTTATCGAAAATGTGTTTTGATATCTGTTTTTTACAAAAAATGAGCCAATGCCAATGAGTGTGAGTTAGAAAAAATATTTTTTTTAGTATCATTTGATGAAAAATGAAAACGGGCCCCACAGACCCGAACACCACACAATGGTTAAATGAGTCATATTAAAACACTTTTTAAGTCTTTAAAATGTTAGAATACAGTGTATCACAAAAGTGAGTACACCCTCTCACATTTCTGCAGATATTTAAGTATATCTTTTCATGGGAAAACTGACACATGACACTTTAACACAATGTGTGCAGCTTATATAACAGTGTAAATGTATTCTTCCCTCAAAAATAACTCAACACACAGCCATTAATGTCTAACCCCCAGCAACAAAAGTGAGAACACCCTTAAGAGACTACACCCTGAAATGTCCAAACTGAGCACTGCTCGTCATTTTCTCTCCAAAATGTCATGTGACTCAGTCCTGAGACCTGAGTCTCAGGTGTGCATAGGATGCAGGTGTGTTCAATTTCATAGTACAGCCCTCACACTCTCTCATACTGGTCACTGAAAGCTCCAACATGGCACCTCATGGCAAAGAACTCACTGAAGACCTTAAAAAGATGAATTGTTGCGCTTCATGAAGATGGCCAAGGCTACAAGAAGATTGCTGACACCCTAAAACTGAGCTGCAGCACAGGGGCCAAGATCATCCAGCATTTTAAAAGAGAAGGATCCAATCAAAGGGTTGTGTCCCTCATATCACTACTAGGGGTGACTGACTGTTGTGTGCAACAGTCTTTCTCAACAGACCATCACACCAGCATTCTACTGCCTAGCTTTTATAATTATTATTCACAAATAGAGAAAACACTGGTGGAACACTGGTAAACCTTCCCAGAATGAATGGTCTACTAAATGTACTCCAAAAGGGCATGAACAACTCATCCAGTAGGTCCCAAAAGAACCCAATCATTATTTTTTGAAGGTATATGACCTGTTATTTCTGCTGTAAAACACATAATTTCAGAAAAAGAACATCATACTGAAAGTCAAACATGATTATGTTGCTACTGTGATGATCTGGGGCTGTAATTGTTGGAAGTTGAAACCATCAAAAACTGCTTTTTATATTTACTCAGGTTGTTACGACCCCAGACCCTCGGGTTGTTATGTAACCAAACCCTCTGCCAGACCAAACACCAGACACTAAAAATGAATTAAATGAAAACAATTTTATTGATAAAAATAAGGGAATACAACTTCAGGAGTGAGCATAGGCCAAAATAACAAATAAAACCAAATAACAAACAAAGAAAACTAACCGAACCTGCAAAATACACAAACTAGCCTGACTCCCTGTCAACAAAACAGGAGAAAAAGGTAGCAAAACAAAATGGCACTCACCCCCTACTTTACCCAAAGACTAATATATATATTGTAGCAAAAACTAAAGAAACACACAGAACACAAAAAGGAGATGCCGGGTTTGTCTGAGCAGGAAGTTGTTCCAGGTCATGAAAGGGGAGGAGCTCTGAAGTTCTCTCTCAGGTCAGGTTTCCTCTTGTCCTTTAATAGAGTGTGCCCCTGGTGGCTAATCAAGGTTCTGCAACTAAAACACAAACAGCAGAGGGGACACACAGGGAGAAATCAATACGATCAATACACAGGTCAACAATTAAATTTGGTTATCTTGTAGGATACCAAAATATTTTAGTTAATCTGAAAAATTTAATATAATAAATAAAAAAATTCAAAACAAAACATATTCAAACAGTGCAATATATATATATATATATATATATATATATATATATATATATATATATATATATATATATTGCACTGTTTGAACATGTGTTGTCATTTCACATTAGAGTTTCAGTACAATTATAATTGTGAACAGCCCTATTCTTAAATAAAGGAAAGAAAAAAAAGAAAGGGATGAAAAATGAAACCAAAATTCAAATGCCACCCTTCTACATAAAAACACACACCCACACACACACGCCTCACACATGTACACCACTGCTATCCTTGGTTACAAGGTGTTAGACTTTGCGTGCCTTTGTACAGACAGTGATCGAGAAGCTCCGACCACAGAGTCTAACCCACAGCTCTATAGAGTTCCCACACAGCCATAAACACTTTCATCACTCAAACACCAGCAGAACAAATATTCTTTATTTATATCCGTATCCGCGCATTGTTCACGTTTTTATCTACATTTTCACTCATGTAGCATCTTCATTCTAGTTTATAACCAATATCTGTATATTGATATTGAGCAGATATGAATTTATAGTCATATCTACTCAATCATTCAGTTTCCATCACACTGCCTGACACGCTTTTCTCGTCTCTGGTGGAAAGGAGAAGCTGACTCATTAGTGGACAGGAACAGAACACTAGTCATCCTGGTCCCGCGCAGACGTTGCACAAGACAGTGTTTGAGATGATAGAGATAACGGGCTGGTTTCAGAAGCTGCCGCTCTCACACGCAAGGGACTGGGGCAGGATGACCTTCTCAGAAGAGCTGCTGTATGAATAGACAGTGTATATAAAGCACTCTGAGTTTGATGCAAGCAATTTGGGAACCTTAAGTAGTTTTTTCATGGTCCATAAAAGGCTGTTTCAACACATTTTAACATTTAAATTACTCAATAATTTAATTACTAAATCAATAAAACAAACTACCTTCTACTACCAGATCAGGAGAATCTCTCACTATCTTTAATAAACTCCTGAAGACAGAGCTCTTCAAAGAGCACTTACTCTCCTAACACCTCTAACTAACTACCTTCTACTACCAGATCAGGAGAATCTCTCACTATCTTTAATAAGAAACTCCTGAAGACAGAGCTCTTCAAAGAGCACTTACTCTCCTAACACCTCTAACTAACTACCTTCTACTACCAGATCAGGAGAATCTCTCACTATCTTTAATAAACTCCTGAAGACTGAGCTCTTCAAAGAGCACTTACTCTCCTAACACCTCTAACTAACTACCTTCTACTACCAGATCAGGAGAATCTCTCACTATCTTTAATAAGAAACTCCTGAAGACAGAGCTCTTCAAAGAGCACTTACTCTCCTAACACCTCTAACTAACTACCTTCTACTACCAGATCAGGAGAATCTCTCACTATCTTTAATAAACTCCTGAAGACAGAGCTCTTCAAAGAGCACTTACTCTCCTAACACCTCCAACTAACTACCTTCTACTACCAGATCAGGAGAATCTCTCACTAACTTTAATAATAGTAGCCACAAGCCATATAGAGGACAGTAGTTTGAGAGATGGCGCTTTCATAACTGAATTAATAAAACAGACACAATATCTTTTAAACCTAAATTGAAAACTGTAATTAACAGAAATGCCAAAAAGCCCATGGTCACTCTGGAGGAGCTGCAGAAATCCACAGTTTAGGTTGAATCTGTCTACAGGACAATTAAGTCGTGCAAAATTGAACACTGACCTTAACTGAGGCAAGTGAGGTCTGCAGTTCTTTGGATGCTTTTGTGGGCCTTTTGTGACCTCTTGGATGAGTCGTAGCTGCACTCTTGGGGTAATTTTGGTTGGCCGGCCACTCCTGGGAAGGTTCACCACTGTTCTGCGTTTTCGGCATGTTCGGATAATGACTTTCTTTTTTTATTTGTCACAAAATTAATTTGTATATTGGAATGTCTAGCTTTTGAGTATCTTTTGGTCTACTTTGCCTTGGCTTTGTCAGACAGGTCTTATTTACCAAAACTAATATGTTGACAAGTGTGGCAGTGATCAGGCCTGGGTGTGGCTAGAGAAACTAACCTTATGAGTGATAAACCACAATTAAAGGAGAACTCTGGTGTAAAATTGACTTTTGGTGTAGTTAAACATGATAAAAAGTACTTACCTTTGTTAAATAGCACACCACCGCTCTGCTACCGCTTTCTGAGATCCGATAATTATCAGTACAGTGATGGCGGCACCCCGAGCTACAAAGATTCAGTTTTTAAGTTATTAATGCCTCGATTTAAATGGCAGGGCTCTCTGTATTCTACCAAGGAGGTGTGGAGCTACTTTGAGCCTCAATAACGCTGTAAAAAGCGATTTATTGGGGCAAATTATGCCCCGATACGGTCTTTGTAAAGACTGCTGGGCAAATAGCACAAAATTACTGTATCTCAGAAAGCTGTGGGAGAGCGGAGGTGTGCTATTCAACAAACTTAAATACTTTTTAGCATGTTTTACTACACCCAAAGTCTATTTCACACCGGAGTTCTTCTTTAAGTTATGTTTTAACTGTGGGGTCAACACTTTTTACAAAGGGCCATGTAGGTTTGGATTGTTTTTCCTTAATAATAAAAAAAAACTTCATTTAAAAACTGCATTTTGTCTTTCCTTGCGTTGTCTTTAAGTGATAATTAAATTTGTTGGATGATCTGAAACATGTAAAAGTGAGAAACATGCAAAAAAAAAAAAGAAATCATGAAGTATAAGTATAGTTATAAGTTATAATTATTTCTTTAACTGTTTTTTTTTTTACAGATTATGCCTCATCATAGGATTAGAGAGAGAGAGAGAGTGATACACAGAAAGAAAGTGAGAGGGAGAAACAGAGCGAGAGAGAGAGAGAGAGAGAGAGAGAGATATGTTACATGTTCCTGATACTCATGCTCGTGAGCGTCCCGCGTATACGAGTCCTTCCTCTTTTTCTCTTTATTCTCTGACACTTGCTGACGAATGCTATCAGACTGAATTGAATCAGACAGGAATGAGCTGTTGTGAAATACGGAGCGGTGACGGCTCTCTCGCTTTTGTGAAAGTTGTGTGCTGAACTGTAAAGCGGCGCTGCGTCTTTAACAGCAGTGATCTGTTCCCCCGGGGGATTGGGCGGGTTTTGTTTGAGCGAGAACTTCACTTACTCTGCAGTGAGATGCTGACATCAGCACTACACACAGCGCAGAGGTCACGCCAGGTCAGCCTGCCACTCAGCAACTGAGAAAGGAAAAGAGAGAACGAGAGAGAGAGAGAGAGAGAGGGGAGTAGATAGTGTGGCAGTAGCAGTTGTAGTAATAGTATGAGTGTTGTACTCTCAGTCTTAGGGATGTTTTCACTGTTGTGTTTCAATAAATACACTGAACAAAATGGGTTTCATTGGTTTTGAGTGGCTGTTACCTTTACATATAGAAAATATACCAGTTTGATTAATAAATCACTAACCAATTTTATTGTCCAATCACAGTTTGAAGCTTAAGAGTGATGCATTTGAACTTTTCCCATTGGCTCCTGGCACCATTTTTTTGCATACTGGGCATACTGGGCATGTCTTCCCTTAGTCGACAACTGTAGACTTTCTACAGACCTGTCGCATTGACCTCTGTGGTCATGAAATCCTTCAAGAGGCTGGTGCTGACCCACTTGAAGGAGATCTCCAACCCCCAGCTGGACCCCCTGCAGTTCGCCAACAGGTCGGTGGACGATGTAGTGAACATGGAACTTCACCAACTTCACAGAGTCCTGTTCCTGGAATTTAGCTCTGCCTTCAACACAATCGTGCCCGAACATCTGCATACCAAACCGACCCACTAATTCACGTGCCAGAGAACAGCAGGTGAGGCTGGAAAAGATCACCTCAGGAACAAGGACCACCAACACAGGAGCCCCACAAGGCCCCGTTCTCTGCCCTCTGCTCTTTTCACTCTACAAAAATGAATGTACCTCCACGTACCCCTCTGTCAAAATCCTGAACTTTGCAGATGATTTGACAGTCATTGGTGTCATCCAGGACAGTGACAAGTCTGATTACAGATGGGCTGTTGAGCAGGTGGTCCTCTGGAGCAACCACAACAACCTGGAGCTGAACACAGCTAAAACAGTGGAGATGAGAGTGGACTTCAGGAGGAGCTCCCCAACTATTCCAGAACTCAGCATCCTCAACAGTACTGAGACGGCTGTGGACTCCTACAAGTTCCTTGGCACTACAATCTCCAAGGACCTGGGGTGGGACTGCAATCGGCATCATCATTCAAAGAGCTCACCAGAGGCTGTACTTCCTGCAACAGCTGCGGAAGTTCAACCTGCCCCAGAGGCTGATGGATTTGTTTCAAAACCAAGAAGCATGCAGAAAACATCGTCTCTGATCCGTCACACCCTGGACGTCACCAGTTCCAGCGTCTTCCCTCACGGTGTCGTTTCAGCCAACCGAGGTTTAAGACTTCCAGACTTCAGAGAAGCTTCTTCCCACACGCCATCACACTCATGAACAGTTGAACATTACACCACATTTATGGATACAGTCTGTTACACACTCGAGGCTGTTACACCCAAAACACAATCCATGTCCAAGACATCCTGTCTAACTTTGTTCACTACGTTCTTCTGTACTGCACTTTATTTATCCGTGAGCTACTGTAACCAAACACAAATTCCTTGTATGTGTGTATGTGATTCTGATTCTAGACAGTGTAGGTCACCACAGGTCACGTTGAGTTTTTACTTATTATATAAGCTTTTAATCCTCTAAAATGAAAAGCATGTGGCCTTCTCACTCTGATGTGCAATGACCTTGGCCTAGTCTTACTCTGTAATCACTGTTATCTGCTAGTGAAGCAAGGCTTGTGGTAGCCCTCTTTCGCAGACTAAATAGTAGATAAGTAATTCACACACTCTGGGAACGTATTGGTCTTTTATCAGTGTTTTTTTTTTCCTGAATGTTTATTCTATAGTAGCCCGATTACAGATCCGCGAGAGTGCAGACTCAGCGGGTCGTAATCTAGAGTGCGGGGAACGTAGTGAGATTTACTATCTGTGCCGATATTCATCTCTGTTGATAAACAAAGCAGAAGAGGATCTTGAGAACCATAAGCAAGCACTTTATCTTGATGGCTGAGGGGTGGGTAAGGCGGAGGGCTGACAGTAGCATTAGTCTGTGTAAGATTTGTGGGTATGTATGTGCAGCACTGTGCAGAAATCTGAGGCTCCTGAGCTCATTATTTAAAAACTCATTTTATCTCAAAATGTTTTATCTAAGAGAGTTTTTACTTGTAAAAACATCCAATGAGACATTAGAACAGATGTACTCGCACATACAATATATATTAGCATTAGGGTTAGGCATTATTCACTCCTTTCGTGCAGTCATTATTGCGTTAAAACATTACAGGGTATACAGTATTACCGGCAGCACGGATTTGAGTAAACTGCACTAGTCTTGTGGTTTCGTGGCTACAATAAAATTTATTTTTAAAACTTTTAGGGCCCTATTTTATGTTGTCAACTAGTGAAGTTGTAAACTACTGAACTTCATCCCCATGAGAGTTAAAATAATGGTGGCCTCGTGAAATATTGATACTTTGGACACAACTTGGCCATTTTCACTTTGTTTTTCACAGTTGTTTTAGGGAACATCAAATTTACACTATTATACAAGCTGTATACTGACTACTTTACTTTGCATCAAATTGTACATTTTACATTTTACAAAATTTCCATTTTTTTGGATGTTATTTTTTAAATTTTGTGGCATAAATGAAGGTTTTGATGTGTCTGCCAGCCACAGACTATAGTCTCTCACAAAAGATGCTCTCACAAAAGACTCCATTTCCCAGGATACACCTGTGTCTAACCTTGTGGACATCCCTGAGCATATAATGCTTTGGAGTTCTAGCTCGCCGGCCTCCTAATTAGTTCACGTGCCTCTTTCAGGTGTTATTGATATGTGGTAGACTCCCTTGTCTTCCAGGGGACTTGGGAAGTCTGAGCCCCTGTTTTAGTCCCTCTGTCCCCGGTATTGAATCTATTCTCATAGCTCTTCTACCTCGCGTTTCATTAATTGTTGTCAATCCTTTTTGTATTTTCCACCACTCTTGTTATCTAGCCTTTTGTTGTTTTGTTAGCTTTCTAGTTGCTGACCTATTTAGTATTTTTGACTACCCTTTTGCCCTGCCCTTCTCCTCATTATTGGATTTCTTGTGTATGAGCTTCTTGCCTGCTCACTCTAGTATGTTGTTTGTCTCTGCTGCCCTTTTGCTTCTGACCTTGCCTGTCCCTGACTACTCTCATAAGCTTAGCGCTTTATTTAATGAATTTTGTGTTTGGTATTTCCGTGTGTCTTGTGTCCGTGTCTTGTGTTTGGCCACTATAACAAATAGTGTAAGTCTGTAATAGTGTTTGATAGCATTCATTGCCTTGCATCCACACTTTTAATCATTGTTAATTTGATTTTCCAAACTATTTAAGTACTGTTTAAAAATGCAAAAACAAATTTAAGCCAGTCCTTTCGAATATCTGGATACTTTACAGAACTACAACAATGCGTTTGCTTTCTGAAGGCCAAGAGCAGAACTTTCCCCCTACTTACTGCAATAACTCCAGATAGATACAGACTGCCGACAGTAAAAACCCAGTGCTCAGGGCACAGTAAAACTGCTGTAGGCTGAAAGAATGGACAGTCACACTAAATGAATAAGTTTATGGGTGTGACATCACAACCATGATGAATTCAAACAGATGTTATCTCTGTCTGCTTTCTTTATTTAATATGGGTTCTATAATATAAACTAACAGTTAAATAATGTGTTTAATGTACATATTTTGCACCAGATGTGATTCCATGTATCACAGTATGCAGAGAGAGTTCAGCACAGTGAGGGAATCTCCTCGCTGCACCTGGTCCAGATCTCTCACTCATTATGATTGAAGGGCGAATAGGGAGGCGGCAGGCCGGCCGGGTGACTAATGGGGTCAGAGAGATGTTCCTCTTTTACTGCTCTGCTGAGTGGAGCTGTCACTGCGGCTGCAGTAACAAAACCTCTTAACTACTGCGTCTGGACTTCCTGTCATTATAGAGGAGGGTGGAGCGGGGAAGAACTTTCGACTGCACATTTTACCTTACAAAAAAAAAAAAGAAAAAGCAGAACTTTTTATTCAATTCCTACAGATTTGTGTAGTTTTTACTTTTTTATCATAATTATTTTTTTTCAGATTAACAAACTTTAATATCAGACAAAGCTTGATTAGAAAAATTATGATTTAATTTATTAAGGGAAAAAATGGTCAGTGTAACGTTTAGCAGTTTAATTTTCTCACGGGAGACCTGTAATTCTTTAAATGTTGTTCTGGGTTTTTTTGTGACCTCCTGGATGAGTTTTACATGCCCTTTTGGAGTACGTTTGGTAGGTTGGTCACTCCTGGTTCCATTCTTTGCTTTCTCTCTGTTTCAAGCTAAATTCTAAATGAAGAAGAAATGGTTTTTCATCCAATTTTTTTAATGATCGAGGTTTTAATTTCAGCGTTTTGCAAACAGAATTTCAAGAAAAATTAAGAGTTGAATCTTGAATCTCTCGATTTTTAGATTTGTCCATTTTTGTATATTGTAGCACAATTCTGATGTATTATCCAACTTGCAAAATGCAAAAATTGAAAAAAAAAGAACAGAAAATAAAAGATTCATTTTTTCATTTTTCCTAAAATTACGATTGTGAGGGGCAAAGATAAAAAAACTAAAATTGGAAAAATAGATGAAAACTTATTTCTAGCACACTGCACTACATAAAAAAATAATAATAATGAGATTTTACATCCAATGTTCTATTTTTGCATTTAGCCTCAAACGGTCAAAACATTTAATTCATAAACATCCAATGTGAAAATGTATTTACCCCTAAAGTGTAGGTATGACAAAAAAGCAAAAACAATTTAAATCTTTAAGGACAGCACTGTACTGTTGGGAAAATGATTCTGTATGTATCCATGAACCCTGAAAATCCATCAGAAGCTGAAAAAATTCTTCAGATTTAAGCAGAAGTATGACAACTCACAAATTTTACTTTCTGGTTTGTTTTTGGTTGTTCTTTTTTAACACATACATGTAGATATTTGAAGGGGCTTTATGTTCAAAATCTTATACTTAGTAAAATACTAATTATATAAAAAACTAATTCAGATTTTTTGTAAACAACCATTTTACATTGAACGTTGTATGGCATGCCAGGGGTTAGTGAGTTCCCAGCATGCTTTGCGGCTGCCCTCTACTCCTCTTCTTCGTCTCTCTTCTAGGTATTATTTGGGGGGGGGGGGTGGAGTGCGTGTAATCATGTTGGGTTGCCAGTTCTACTGGTAGACCTTTACTCAACTTCCTGGTGTTGGTGTGGAGGGTGAATAAGGGTCTTCAACTGTGATTTGCCATTTCAAGAGGGAATTATTACTTAATAGGCAGTTACTATGGTCTCTCATCTGGTTAAATACAGTTGCAAAAAGAGACTATGGCTATGGCTTGGTCTCTTTACACCCCTTCTGATGATGTTTTAGTTTTAAATCAGGTTTAAATCAGGCTCTCACATGTTCCAGGAATGGTTGGACCAAAGACCAAGTTCCCAGCAGCATTATTTTATTTGTTAGGACATTATCTGTTAAGGATTACCTGATTTTCCAATCAATCAATGCATTTTTTATTGGGTCATCCATGGTACCTTTTTTATTTTTATGTGATTGTATGTTGTATGTTGTAAAATTAAAGTAGGGTTCCACAACTTGTCATACAGTGTATACCCAACGTGGTGCCCAATGGTGGTGTTCCAGGGTTTACTACTCTTTCTTCTTCAGCTTATATTTCCTCTGACTTTGGTCTAGCTTAAATAATGATACATCATTATAAAGAATCTGTAAAGACCATATACATCATGCTCTGCTCTATTATTAGCTACCAATCAAATGGCCCAGTAATATCTCCCCATTAAGTCTAGCCTAAATTACAGCTAGTCAAATATGGCACAAGTTGCTTGGAAATGAATGTAAATAACAGCAAAACATGGAATTACTGATTTGTAGTTGCGCTGTCTACTGGAAAATTACCCATCTGTAGCCCATCTGTTAGTATGCACCAGCTGTCAGCTAGCATCTACATCATTTATCATCGCTCAGGTTGACCACAAAACCACTGACAACCAAGTATTATTTAGGTGGTGGACCATCTTCACTGCACACTAGTATTAGTAGTGCGGCAAATGGGCACACCAGCGTTTCTGGTATTTTTCCAAATGCCATGTCATTGCTGGATTTAGAATGGTCCATTCCTGTAAGAAAGATTAGATACGATGGTCTTGTTCATTAGTTTTAAACTTATTGCCTTATAAAGAGCATTAACACAATGCTAGCAACTAAGCTATACTGTCCTATACTGCTGTATACTCCCAGTAACTAGTCTATGCTCCACGCAAGTACAATGTACAAGTACAATGGTGGTGATACTTTCATCATCATTTACATGGGTGGCCAGATCATGACACACTGCTTTTTTAATGACTTTTTATTCAGTGTATCTAAAAAATCTGCATTTCTCTCTCAGAACTGTCTGGTGTGTTTGTGTTCCCAGATTCATAGTGAGTGATGGAGTGGCACTGAGATTTATCTGAAGTGAAATATGCTTGCACACTTGTTACCCTGTCAAAAGTATATTTTCACACCATTTAGGAATAAATCTACAGTGATGCGTTCAGGTGATGTGTTCAGGTAAATATCTGGTGCGACTGGAAATTCAGGTGCACCACTGACTGATTAAAATCTTGACAACAGTCAACAGTCGACCGCCCAAATTAGCCTAAATTTCAGCATAAAAAAAGTTAGCAGCACTGTGTTATATCGATAAAATGTCGTACTTTCGTAAAAGCCAGAGCACATTACGCTTAAAACAAAGCCATGATTAATTAGGAGAATTTGTACATGCTTTTTGTGGCATACTTTTCCCGTCATTAAGATATAAAAGACACACTGACACACTAAATCAGGCTGCACAGTTGACGGTTTGACTAAATTTAATAGAGGAAACTTGACTTTAGTTTACGCCCGTTCTTGGGCTTCCTACTTCCTTATAAAAGGAGCGTTTTTTCCTGACTGTGTCCCAATTCAATAGCCGGGGCAGCGAAGTGTACTGGGCCATGTAAGGAGCGGTGTGCTTATTTATTTATTTTTTCCTTTCTTCTTAGGTTTACCTGCTTTGAGATCAACTGTTCTGCAATTGGGTTCAACAACCCTCTGGGCTGGAGAGCGACTAGTTTGTAGATATATATATATATATTTTATATATATATATATATTTTGTGGCTCGACATGTAATGGCTTGGAAAATATCTGGTCTAATATTTGCCAAACTTAATTGCCTACCCCTGAAATAGGGCCTCATGTGTGAGTAGAGTAAACCGAACAACCTCAATATGAAAGATTCAGATTCGCTCCTATCAGAAACACAGATGCCAAAAGAACTGTAGGCTCGAGGCCAAAGGAAAAGTGAGTAGCTGCCAAAGTCAAGTGCAAGCTTTAAACTCGAGTAGTGAATATTGCATGTACTGTATCTACGTGTGCGAGCGCTTGTGAGCTTGCGTATGCTTTAGAAAAGCACAGTTGCTCTTGAGTATTTATAAAATGACTATGCTCACCTCATGCTGACCTCTGTAGACTTATTTGACCTCATGGTTATGGCATGCGCATGCTGATAGTAGCTGAGATGCTGATGGAGTAGCACTCTCCAGGAACATCAGTCA
This sequence comes from Astyanax mexicanus, assembly GCF_023375975.1. Classification (NCBI taxonomy): domain Eukaryota; kingdom Metazoa; phylum Chordata; class Actinopteri; order Characiformes; family Acestrorhamphidae; genus Astyanax; species Astyanax mexicanus. The sequence continues at coordinate 46,206,994 of NC_064421.1, read as the reverse complement.
TCACCATGTATTTCTGGCATGTGTGGAGAAATTTGGCATCGCTGCTCGTAAGAACGACACCCAGGACGTGTAGTGGTGTGCTCCAGAGGAATTAGCCAATGGAATTCCAGAAGTGTGTGAGAGTATGCAAACCAGCTTGGCATGCATCGTCAGGAATTTCGGATTAGAAAGAGAGAGAGAGAGAAAAGAAGGGAAACTTGCTTCTGTTACCACCTGTTGTGGACAAACAAACAAACACAAACCACCATCTACAGGAGTTGGACAATAAAACTGAAACACCTGTCATCATTTTAGTGTGGGATTTTAGGTTTCATGGCTAAATTGGAGCAGCCTGGTGTCCAATCTTCATTAATTGCACATTGCACCAGTAAGAGCAGAGTGTGAAGGTTCAATTAGCAGGGTAAGAGCACAGTTCTGCTCTAAATATTACAATGCACACAACATTATGTGTGACATACCAGAGTTCAAAAGAGGACAAATTGTTGGTGCACCCCTTGCTGCCGCATCTGTGACCAAGCCAGCAAGTCCTTGTGATGCATCAAGAGCCACGGTATCCAGGGTAATGTCAGCATACCACCAAAAAGGACCAACCACATCCAACAGGATTAACTGTGGACGCTGTAAGAGCAAGCTGTCTGAAAGGGATGTTCATGTCCTTTTTTGAAAGCACACTGAAACATTCCAACAGGACAATGCTCATCCACCAAGTCATCAACCGTTCAAGGCGTGTTTTTGCTATCATAACGACTGGAAAAATACTCATTGCATGGCTCAAAACAAGCAGGCTTAACGTTTAAATAAACCAACAAATAAATTATTATGTGTCACTTGCCATTCCCTGTAAGAGCCAGGTGTGTTCTCACTTTAGCCGATTGCTATTTCAGGGGCGCAGCAGAGACAACTGATTTGCTTGTTCATTTGCTAGTTTGCATAGCTGTCAACAGGCACGTGCTCTGGGTTTGTGCACTGTACTGTGGAAGAAAAATATATGTAAAATGTATCACATTCTCACTGATATGTGATAAGGATGAATTTCTCTGAATTGAAATGAATACAATTCAACTTTCTGTAATTTCAATTCAAATTCAATTTAACATTCTGTGGGGTGGAACCAATTAAAATTTAAATTGGAATTTATTTATTGAATTGAATTAAACTAAATTTTGAAATTTTGCACAGCCCCTATTTGTATCATTTATTCATAATTGGAGCCACAAAAAAGGGAAAAAATTATTTGTTCAAAATGATCCTGTTCATGTAGCTTGGCAACATCTACTGGAGATCTGAGAGAGCACAGGTCTCTACACACCCAGAGAGAGCAAGGCTAGATGCCGCTCTCTCTTCTCATCACTCCTAGGGTGATGTGGATCAGCACAAGCCTGCGTCTGTGAGCTGATGTATCAGAACAAAGTCACTGCGCTTTCCTCCAAACGTTAGCACTGTGATGCTACTCTGCAATACTGCACCAGCAGCAGTTCAAAAAGGAGCGGAGTCTGACTTCACATGTATTCAATTCAAGGTTATGTATCGGAGAAAGCATGTGTTAGTCTTCACCCTCCTGGTGTTGGGGCATCACTATTGATAGAGGGAGTCCTAATGAGTGGGTTGGGTAATTGGCCAGGATAATTTGGGGAGAAAATGGGGGAAAAAAGCTTTAAACGCACAATCAGACTAAACAATGGAATGGTGTCGACATCCTGAAAACTGGGAAAAGAGATAAAAATATGTTGTAAAAATCATATATTAATAATAATAATCAGAAGAAGGATTAAAGGACTAAACTTTTTTTTTTAATTGTAATGCACAACCATAATAGTATAATAGTAAACACAAATGTGTGTGTGTTTGTGTGACTAGGTGACACACACACACACACAGTAGGTATGCAGGAAAAGGTGACAATTGTGTGTAAATGCTTCACTCAATAATCTAGAATAACAATCCGTGCTATTTTTAGAGCCACAGGCAGCACTGGAAAACAGGATATCCCATTCTTTGTTTTTGCAGAGAGAGAAGTGAGGGGGGGGGGGGATTGGGGCTTGTGAGTGAGAGCGAGTGGTGAGTGACCCTGGAGACATAAACCAAAACATAAATAACCAGATGCTCATCATATAAATATAATACACGGCGTGTTTTGCTTACGTTTTCTGTGCTGGACATATCGTATATTACATTTGTTGCTAGTGACCATCATCACCATCATTCTACCCTTCATTTCACCAAAATAGGGTGAAAAAAATATTTTATAAATGATTTAACATTAAAAATATATATATATATATATATAACTGTGTCAGTTCTAATGCTGTCAGTCTGTCTGCTCTGGACTCTATTACTAATTCACACAACAAAGGCGCCAACTTCTAAATTTTGCACAGCACTTATTTGTGTCATTATTATTAATGTTAAAATAAAATATTTGAGCCACACAAAAAAATTGGGAACAAATTAATTGTTTAAAAAGCTTTAAAACCCTTGAAAAAGAAAAGTGCATTTAAGTATATGTTTTAAAAGTATACTTAATATTGAAAAGTACATACTTTTAGCATTAATATTAATATGTACTTAAATAGATACTAAAAGTACTATTGATCTATTAACCTATGCATTATTACTACTAAGCAAAATAGGCTGAAAAAAAACAATTTTATAAATTATTTAACATTAAAAATACATATAACTCACACAACAAAGACTCCAACTCCCAGCATGCACTCACACCAGACCTTCCAGACTCTACTGATCATGTGATGCTATGTCGTTCTCACTCTCCCAGCTTCTGATTGCTCACACCTGGTCTGCTTTTGTATAAATACCACTCTGTTTCCATATCTCTTAGCCGAATACTGAATCTAGTTTCATTTATCACTATATTTATCTCTGACCTGTCTGGTGAGTTCCTTGGTCTCTTCATGATGCTGTTTGTTCACTAGTGTTCTAGTGCTCTAACAAACCATTGAGGCCTTCACACTATTACCTAATTCTTCTTAAGACAATTGATTGCACTAGATTTCATTTAGGGGTTTCAGAGTAAACTTTTATCTGATTAAAATAAAAAAAACATAAATAATTTTTGTTCCACTTCACAATTGTGTGCTATTTTATGTTGGTTTATCACTTAATATCACTTTAAAAAAACGGTAATGTAGTTTTTTTCAGAGTAATTTACAGTTATATGTGACCTTTATTTTGCTTCTTATGTTGGGGGCTTGAAAGAGAAAGCACATGATGTGAAAGCACATGGTGTAAGTGTGCGGCACAGGTTAGAGTTAGGCCAAGCTGGTGAAAAGGTGAAAAAAATCAAACCACTACTTCACCACACTACCATGCCATGCTGTGTTGGATATGAAGCAGCTTTGTATTGTGTGCCACTGTGTTTGTGTGTGTGTGTGTGTGTGTTTGTGCTTCAGGTAGGATGCCTCTCAGAGGTGATATGAAAACTGTGGTTGCGACATAACCACTGTTTTAACCACCTGGTACCATGGAAGTAAAGCTACGTGCAGTTTTGCACCCTACCATGCATGTGTGTGCATGTGTGTGTGTGTGTGTGTGTGTGTGTGTGTGTGCGCATCTGTGTATGTGTAGCTTTAAGTGCACTATAAGCCTGGATAAGTTGAATTAACTTAAATTATTCACAGAAACCGTAAATAAGACTAGAATTTACCATAAATAAGATGTTAGAGTTTAAGCTTTACTATGTTACACTTATTTTGCCTTAATTGTAGGTATAAAAGTATATTTAATTGTTTTTTCATATATATATATATATATATATATATATATATATATATATATATATATATATATATATATATATAAATTTATCATTACATATTTTTTTCATTCATTTTAAAATGTCTAGTTTTGTTTTCTAGTATAAATAAATGTCATGTGAGCCTTTTCATTGTAAAAAAAAAAAAAAAAAAAAAAAAAAGGTGCTCCGGTGATCCAGTTCAACGCTGCTTTAGTCATGTGTAGGAGTGAGTGGGGAGAAATTATAGGATTTCAGCTCTTGCTCATGAATATTAATACATGCAAACACACCGGCTGCTGATTGGCTTCAAGCACTGCGAGGCAGAGAGTTGAACAACTGTTAGAAGTCTTTGCAGTATCATATGTTTCTTTACAACATGTGTAAAAGTGCAGTTCAGCCACTGACCTAGTCTTAGAGTCTCTGTAAAACACCAAATCCACCGGAGATCCTATTTAAACCTATAGTTACTTACACACAGAGGTGGGTAGTCCAGGTACAGAAAGTAAAAATCCACCCCAGGGTGAAATTTTTATTTCAATTGTACTTTGCTGGTGGTGTTTTTCCTCCATAGACAAATTCTAACCATTTGTTCCTTAGCTCTGAATTACTGGGTAAAGCATCTACAGGGGTTGGACAATGAAACTAAAACACCTGGTTTTGGAGCACAATAATTTATTGTGGTGACGGACAGTTCTGGTGGAAACAGGAGAGTTGAGGTGCACATTGAATTCTGACGTGATTTGATCAGCCGTGGTTTTATGTTTTTTTGATACAATCCAGGTTAGCACCCGAACATCCCTTTCAGACAGCTTCCTCTTACAGCATCCACAGTTAATCCTGTTGGATGTGGTTGGTCCTTCTTGGTGGTATTATATGCTGACATTACCCTGGATACCGTGGCTCTTGAGAGACTTGCTGTCTTGGTCACAGATGCTCCAGCAAGATGTGCACCAACAATTTGTCCTCTTTTGAACTCTGGTATGTCACCCATAATGTTGTGTGTGTTGCGATATTTAGAGCAGAACTGTGCTCTTACCCTGCTAATTGAACCTTCACACTCTACTCTTACTGGTGCAATGTGCAGTTAATGAATGTGTGCATGTGTGTGTTTGTCTTTATCTCTGAAAGTGTGTGTGTGTGTGTGTAAGTAGTAGTCATGATAGATTAGTGGAACAAAAGGTCAAAAGGTCAGACTTGTGGTGGCAGTGTGCAGGCAGATGACCTCCGCTCAGCTTTAGCTTTAGCTTTAGCCACCACATGCTCTGCACCTTGTTTTTCAAATCAGCACTAAAACACACACACACACACACACACACACACACACACACACACACACACACACACACACACACTGCCTCCCTTTTCCTTTATCTCCTTCTTCCCCCCATCCCCTCCTCCTCTTCTCTCTCTCAATCGATGAGTGAGTTGTTACTCTTGGCAGGCTGCCCACCTCACCCTTTCTCTCTGTATGGCCTTTCTTTCTCTCTCTCTCTCTCTCTCTCTCTCTCTCTCTCTCTCTCTCTCACACACTTTCTCTACTTGCTTTACCTCTCCTCTTTCTTTCTCTTTCACTCTCTTTTTCTCATTCTTTTCTCGCTTTGCCTCTCTTTCTCTCTCTCTCTCTCTCTCTCTCTCTCTCTCTCTCTCTCCCTCTCTTGCTTAGCTCGCTTTACCTCTCTCTCTCTCTTTCTTTCTCTCTCACTCTCTTTCTTTTTCTCTCTTTCGTTGCTCGCTTTACCTCTTTCTTTCTCCCTCTCTCTCTCACTCTCTTTCTCTCGTTCTTTGCTTGCTTCACCTCCTCTCTCTCTCTCTTTCTTTCTCTCTCTCTCTCTCTTTTTTTCTCTCTCTCACTCTCTTTCTCTCATTCTTTGCTCGCTATACCTCTCTCTCTCTCTTTCTCTATCTCTCTCTTTCTTTGCTCGCTTTACCTCTCCTCTGTCTTTCTCTCTCTCTCACTCTCTCTTTTTTCTCTCTCTCTCACTTTCTTTCTCTCATTCTTTGCTTGCCTTACCTCCTCTCTCTCTCTTTCTTTATCTCTCACTCTCTCTCTTTTTCTCTCGCTCTTCACTTGCTTCACCTCTCCTCTCTCTCTTTCTTTCCCTCTCACTCTCTCTCTTTTTCTCTCGCTCTTTGCTCGTTTCACCTCTCTCTCTCTCTCTCTCTCTCTCTCTCTCTCTTTTCTCTCTATCCCTCTCTTCTCTGTATCTCACATTACAGGCCTGGTTCCAGAAAGGATCCCTGTGGAAAGAGAGAGAGTGAGAGAGAGAGAGAGAGAAAGAGAGAGAGATCCAGCTGCTGGTCCACTTGTGTATATTCCCCCCACTGCCGATATTATTTATTGTTCCTTTTTATAACTCCGGGGTCAGCGAGTGGATCGGGTCTGTCTGCAGCATTACAGCCTCATATTCCCTTTAACAGATAAAACATGAGCAGAATTCATTATTCACTTAATTATCAGCTATCAGCTGATCAATGCTGTGATGACACTATTAACCCTTTGAACTCTAGGCTGTTTTTGTGTGTTTTTTTCTCTGTTTTTTCCGAAAGTTCCTCTTTCAGGTGTTATAGCACAGTAATTATATCAGACGGACACATGCCCTGATCTCTTTTACTCCAGAAGACATACGGCTGCTCAAAAATATCATCATTTAAAATATAAAAGGAAGCAGAATTGTTATATTTTTCTGCAACTGATCAAGTTTTAGTCAAAATTTTACCAAGTGCCGTTTTTTTTTTTTTTGCTTATTTATATTTAAATGTTTAGACTTTAAATATATTCACACCTAAGATATCTTTTTTTTTAAGTTAGACTAGAGTGTTTATGAGTTAAAGAAAGCATAAAAATATTAATGATTTGAGTTCATTACATGACTTATTAATTATTACTTTGATAAAATACATGGAGAAACAGCATCAGGCGGATTTATTTTTCTTGATAATCAATAATCACACCTCTAGGATACATGTAGATTAAATTACTAAAAACCTGACACTCAGAGCAGCCTATGCCTTTCAGTATTTTGATCAGGACACAGAAAGAAAATGATATACAAAAATGTAAATACAACTTTTTAGTCTAAATAAATATTGTCTAAAAATATCTACTTAGTAAAAATGTGCAAGCAAAATAAAAACTATATAAAGTAGTGCGCACACCATACCTATAGCTTTAGTTTGAGTAAAGCAGGTAGTTTCACACTTTTTTTTCTGTGGACGCTTTTGAGTCTTTATTTACTGATATTATTTGGTTTGATTAAAACATCATATAAATGTGTTTGAAGCACTAAAGGTAAATAATATTGGTTGGGGAAGAAGATTTTTCACTTTTTTAGGTGTTTTTCTCTCAATGGGTTTCTTGTAGATTTAGATAGATTTACCGCACTGGGATTTGATCACTATTTTTAGAAAGAGTAAGCTCCGCCCTTTCTAACCATATATGGATTATGTTTATTTGTGAAGGAATTCCTGAGTAATTAAGCTGAGAAAACAAGATGTGATTTTGGACGTAAAATCCGTCCATAGGGTTCTAAGGGTTAATATCTAATGTCTTTTACTACAGTAAACACACATGCAAATGCACAGCATTCATGGTTATTTTTTAGTATGGTCTTATTTTTAGTAGCAAGCAGTGGCGGGCCATTACTCATGTCAGCGAGTGAGTGTTTACACTACTGTTCCAGTTTAAATCCATTTTATTTGTTTAGAGCTCCTTACAGCAGAGATATACAGTTACAACACAGCTATCTAAACACCAGAGAGATTATAACCAGAGGAGTTATAATAATACAAGCTCACAATCTGCTGTCAGCACCACCTAAAAAAAATAAGGATAGTTTATAAAGAGTTTATAAATAGTTTACAAAAGAGTTTAATAATAGTTAAAAATTAAGTAAAATTTTAAATACTTAAAAAAACATTAATCTCTCCCTGGTAACATTAGTGTGTTAGCTAGCTTGTAGCGAAGGTTAGCTAGCTTGATGCTAAGGTTAGCTAGCTTGTTGCTAAGGTTAGCTAGCTTGTCACTAGCTTTAGTTCTCTCCCAGGTAACGTTGATATTTTACCTAGCTTGTAGCGAAGGTTCGCTAGCTTGTTGCTAAGGTTAGCTAGCTTGTAGCTAGCTTTAGTTCTCTCCCAGGTAACGTTGATATTTTACCTAGCTTGTAGCGAAGGTTAGCTAGCTTGTTGCTAAGGTTAGCTAGCTTGTCGCTAGCTTTAGTTCTCTCCCAGGTAACGTTGATATTTTACCTAGCTTGTAGCAAAGGTTAGTTAGCTTATCGCTAAGGTCAGTGCCCTTCCCTATAACATTAGCATGTTAGCTAGTTCGCTGCTAACATTCACCTCACTCCGAGATCGAGACGAGGCAAAGTCCAAACAAGGCCGAGACCGAGACGACTCTGAGACTGCTCGATTTTGGTCTCGAGACCGGACTCGAGTACTGAACACTAATAGTTTAAGACACAACATAAAGGTGTCCTGAAATGTAAATTTATTACAATTTATTTTTCAGCAGTAATAGCCATAACATGATTGCATAAAATGGAAATTGGTTCTTCAGGGAGGTTAAAACACAGTATATCCATTATATCACAGTACATAGTACACTTTATCTGTGACTAATACTAACAGACTAAAATTATACTTATATTATATTATTATTGCTCAGGTCAACTCAAGTCCCGATGCAGCCCAGCTGCAGCACAGCAACACTGGGGTGTAAAATAGAGATTATGGGGCTTTGTGAGCTCCACAGCTGAGAACAGTCACGTAACCTCAGAGGGCCAGAAGTCCATGTCATTCATTTGGGACCAGTGGAAGGCAATGGCAACCAGACTGGAGAAGCTAAAGTTTTATTGTAGTGAACGGAAACCATGCTGTGTGCCTGAGAGGGTAAAAAAAGAGAGAGAGAGAGAGAGAGAGAGAGAGAGAGAGAGAGTTCAAGCTGCACAGCTGTGGCCTCCCTCCCATTATTTATAAACAGCAGAATTCAATTTGATTAGGAGTAGAGGAAAAAGATAAGCAGGCTGGCAGGATCCAGAGATAAAACTGCACAAGTATTTAAACTCTAATTTTCTTTTGTTGACCTCCTAAACTTAGTGGAACCAATTCTGGGTTCCATTTTTTCCCCTTTACTGCTATGGCTGCTAGGAACAATTTAGCCAGTTTGCCATACTTTCCATATACTGTAGTTACCAAATAGTAATCCTGTAAAGTTTGTACAATGTTAAAAACAAGCACATACAGTACCAGTTGAAAGATTGGACAGACCCTAAAATCAGTGTTTGTTTTTTTTTTATTATTTAAATTCTGCATTGTAGACTAATCCTAAAGTCATCCAAACTATGAAGAAAAACATATGGAATATGGAATGTTTAACAAATTAGAATATGTTTCACATTTCTGATACTTAGATAACAGTTTTGCACATATTGGTATTTTCTAAATCATGAGTTAATGACTACAAAGACCTTCAAAAATGCTATGATGAAACTGGCTCTCATCAAGACTGAGACAAAAAAAGGCCAAGAGTTAGCTCTGGTTGCACAGGATAAGTTAATCAAAGTTACAAGCCTCAGAAACTGCAAGTTAACAACACCCCAGATAAGTTGAGAACATTATGTTTTGGGCTGTTTCCCTTGGACTACTTCACCACATCAATGGGAGAATGGATGGAGCCATGTACCATAAAATCCTGAGTGACAACCTTCTTCCCTCCGCCAGGACATTAAAAATGGGTCGTGGCTGGGTCTTCCAGCATTACAATGACCCAAAACATACAGCCAGGGCAACAAAGGAGTGGGTTAAAAAGAAGCTTAGCCACTAAATCTATATAGAAAACTTATGAAGGGAGCTAAAGATCAGAGTTTCCAAGCAACAGCCTCAAAATCTTAAAGATTTAAAGATGATCTGCAAAGAGGAATGGACCAAACTTTATCCTCAACTACAGAAAACGTCAGACTGCTGTGCTTGCAGACAAAGGTTTTGCCACCAAGTATTAAAGGAGAACTCTGATGTAAATGGACTTTTGTTGTAGTAAAACATGATAAATAGTACTTACTTTTGATGAATAGCACACCTCCATTAGTGGGCAAACCTACAAAATCAACAAAAGGTTCAAATCATTTTTTTTTTCACTGTAACTTGATAAAAAAGAGGGAAATACAGTCCATAGAAGGCACAAAAACATACCAGACCTGGTGTAAAGGTTCCACTATGTAGGAAAAAAAAAGAAAAATAATATTTAGTGTAAAAGGGGCCTTGATGGTAGGCTATTGTAAAAGTCACAGAATTTGATCAGTATGAGCAGTAGAACCAGCCTAGAACCGTTTCATTAATATCAGATATCAGGTTTTATGATGAACCTACAGGTAGACAGTACACTATAAGAAAAAAAAAAGATAGATATTGTTCTGTAATCTGCTGGCATGCTCAACCCTATACATAATATTTACACAGTAATATCAGTCAGCACGCTGGTCCTACGCTGGTATTGTTAGGATAATAGAATAATTGTGTTTTTGTCAGAGCTGTGATGAGCAGGAAAGACTTAATTACAGGTTATTCAGCTTGTTTTTAGGCATTGTTCCTGTCTGTGTGTATGTCTTGGTGTCTGTGTGTGTCTGTGTGTGTGTCTGTGTGTGTGTGTGTATATTTCCCCATGGTAACAAGAGCTGATATTTGCTTGGTTCCACATGACCTGCAAAGCTCTTTAGATAACTACAGGTAACACCAGCATTTGCATGGCAGGCTTATATCACCACCTGAGTATCGATGTGTCATGAAAACTGTGTTTGTGTGTGTGTGTGTGTGTGTGTGTGTGTGTGTATGTGAAAGAGATAACCTGCTCCTCTAAAGGTAATAACTGCACTATAGATTGGGAAAAAATACTTTATGGAAACTGTGATGGAAGCGTCAGTGAAAATTTTACTAGGAGAGATAATGCTAATGCTAATGCTAATGCTAAATTACCTTTACCTCGACCAATGACCAATGACTTCCATCTGTCCTGTTTTTTTGCTTTTAGGCTGCTGATTCTTGGTCTGTTTCTTCCAGCCTCCCGACTGCCATCAGCTTGGTTCCACCCCTGATGTCTGATTGGTTCCATGCTAACTTCTACACATGGCACACGGAAGGAACCAGAGGTTCTTTGAGGAACCAGAGGTGATAAGACCTGGGCTGATGATGATGATGATGATGATGACGGTGATGATGATGATGAGGCCTATGCCAATCAATTCTTATTTTGTATGTTTGTCTCTGGAGTCTTCTGATGGACATTTTTCATCTAATTTAACATCTAGCTTCTATTAGAAGAAAAAAGCAAATATTCCTTAGTTGTTTTTTATAAAGGCCTGTTTGCTGAGTACCATTTTGGTTCAGTCAGATGTGTTATTGGGAAAGAGGAGGAAGAACTGTAAAAATAAAGTTGAAAATACTCAATTTATGTTTTAAAGAAAACCACCAGTTGTGCCAAAAAATCTGTAGTTCAAATAATACATTTTTCATATGTATAAAAGCTTCAAGTATTAAATCTCACCAAATAAAAAAATACTTTATGCTTTTAGTTGACCAAATGTAGGTTTGATTCTTGAGCCCAGTAAACTTTGCTGGTGAATATGAGAAGATTTGACCTAAAATTACAGTATACTTTTTGAACTTTTTGAGCTTAAGCTGCTGGAAAATGAAAGCTGCCTCCGGGAAAACAAAACTGCACTGACTTTAGACTTGATAATAAAACACAGTGGATCAACACCAGCAGATGACAGACATGTCTCCCCAAACCATCACTGATCTTCAGTAAAAAAAAAAAATAAATTTCATTTAAAGTAAATCAAGGGAGCAGAGTCTGGAGGAAGAGTGGAGAGACACTCAGAGTTCAAGCTGCTTGAGGTCTAGTGTGAAGTTTCCACCAATCAGTGATGGTTTGGATGGTTCACCAATAGTTACACTGTTATTACATGGATTATTAACGTGTAACTATACAGTTAAAAGAGACGCTTATTTTAAAGTGGGACTGAAGAAAACTGTAAAAAAGAGAGACAGTAGGAGAGGGCAGGTTTAGAAAGAGAAAGAAATGAAAGACAGAAAAAGTGAAAGGAAAGGAAAAGACTAATAGAAGTAAGACAGAGAGATGGTGACGTGTATAGAGAAAAGGAAAGTACAGAAGAGCAAAAGGGAGAATAAACAAAAGAGAGAGAGGGAGGAAGAGAAATAAAGGAAAAGGAGAGATTGGGAGATGGGTAAACAGTGCAGTTCCAGTCTGTTTTTGTCACGAGTTCAAAAGTTCGTGACTGCAGTTTGCAGTTTGACGTCAAAACCCATCCGTGTCTCCTCGCTCGTCCACTCAGGTTCTCCGCTGCTGGTTTATATTTTGTGGTCTGGGAGTTTATAGTCTCCTCTATGGGTGGCAGGTCACTGAGTGTATTCACTCACACACACTCATTTTCACAGATTCCCCCCCCCCCCCCCCCCGTCATATGTTATTTACACTACTCGAAAGTAGTGAACGATACAGTAACACAGGTTTCAGCTTTCTCAGAATTCAGGAAAGGTATCACAAAATTATACTTTCACATCCAGTCCTCGTCTTCTATTCACACCTTTATATTTACAGCAGGGCCTGTAGATCCTGCACACATGCTGGTGTCCCTACCAGGGTGTGAATTACCCCCCAAAAGGGGTAAAAACAATAGGTTGGGCAGGTCAAAACATTTATCTATCCACAAACAATGTTAAATATTACAACAAATTTACAGTATCTATGCCTGTAAAAAATATTGTAATATGATATTTTTTGTTACCTCTCATCTGCCTCCCTTACTCATATTATTGGTCATGAGGTGTCTTGAATTTTTGAATGCTGCTAATTTATCATTCCACCTTAAATACTGCTAATTTACCATTCCACCTTAAACGCAGCTCATGAACCATTCCACCTTGACTGCTGCTAATTAACCATTCCATCTTAAATTATGCTAATGCACATTCCACCATAAATGCTGCTAATTTACCATTCCATTTAAAATTATTCTAATGCACAATTCCACCTTAAATACTTATAATTTACTATTTCACCCTAAATGCTGCTAATTTACCATTCCACCTTAAATGCTACTAATGTACCATTCCAACTTAACTGCTGCTAATGCACCATTCCTCCATAAAAGCTGCTAATTTACCATTCCACCTTAAATGATGATAATGCACAATTCCACCTTAAATGCTGCTTTTGTACCATTTCATCTTATATGCTGCTCATTTACCATTCCACCTTAAATACTGCTGTAGTGACACAGACAGATACGTTTTTCATGCACTTTGAACCGCACATCTTTGACTTTTAAGGTGGAGCGGATCATTAAAATAAGAATCCACGTTTAGTTTTATGTGGACTGTAATTGCACAACATGTAGCATGATGTAACAATCACTATATACTACAGGATGAATGTAACATGTGCACCTTTTTAAGGTGGAATGAAAGTATGTTTAAAGGTCGAAGAGAAAGTGTGAATAATATACTATTAAGAACTTTTAAGGTACTCTGGAGGCTGTTTTAGAGGGGAATTAGTTGCTCGTTAACAGCAGTTCTGCAGTGAACTCAAATAGTAATGCATTTAATTAATGAATTATTGCATAATGTATTTATTTAATGCATTTATAAAACATACATTTTATTATTTCAGAGCAAGACTACTGCTGCGAGATTTTGATATTTGGGTTTAAATCATTTTTGCACACTTTCTGTAAATCCTATCAACTTAATTTCACTTCTCAAATATCACTGTGTTCATCTGATATATGATATATATTTTACTGAAACTGCTGATCTTAACGACCAATGATTTAGAAAGAAGAAAAAAATCATTAAAAAATTATCAAGGATGCCCAAACTTTCATGCCACTGTATTAGTGTGATTCATAAGTGCAGTATGCATTGTGTAGCAGACTTTACACAATTTATGCACAATATAAATAAATAAATAAATAAATAAATAAACATATAAAAACCACACACTCCACACTCTATGAGTGTCTCTGTATAGAAACTTTTTTTTTTGTCTCTCTTTTCTGTCCAAACAACCCCTCAGGCTACTAGTGCTGTGGAGGGAACCTCGAGTCCCCATTGGGTAAACAAATAAATTCGTCCCATGTGACACGAGACGTACTGGGGCTGGATTCATCCGCTGCTGTGTTTGTTTTCCATGCTAGCGTAATTAACTACGTAAAAAAAAGAAACTAAATAGTCTAATAACAGCCATGCTCAGAGCCTTTAAATCAAACCCATCCCATAAAGAGCGCGGGGTTGCAGGGGTTGTGGGATTGTCAGGTCGTCTGCATTCAGCAGAATATGGCCGTGGACAGCAGAGAGTATTAGCCCGGCTTCTGGAGTCTGGCCAAGCGCAGTCACAGACTAATTGCTGGCCCCCCGATGTCAGGAAAATCGCTCAGAGGAGCCAGTGGCTATTGTGTGTTACTCAAAAAGAACAGCGTAGCTCTTTTCTCCTCAGAGAATATTTTATTAACCCTCAAAGCCCCAAGCTACTGTTAAATACACTTTGCTACATTTCACAAAGCTCTGGAAAAAATAACAAACCACTTAAAAATGATGAGTTTCTTTGATTTTACCAAATTGAAAAGCTCTGGAATATAATCAAGAGGAAGATGGATGATCACAAGCCATCAAACCACCAAACTGAACTGCTTGAATTTTTACACCAGGAGTAAAGCAGCATAAAGCATAAAATCAACAGTAGTTTCAGTAAAGTGTCTCCAGCATCGAGGTTGGAGCAGTATTAGCATTAGTTGCTAACCACAGCGCTAGCACTTTCGCCGTCCAGAGGTGAGTACTGTATATTGGACTGTAGTCTGTAGTATTTAGCGTGTTAAAACAAGCTACGTGGGACGAATTGCTAATAAACGGAAGTGCTTTGCTCACCAAAATAAAGAGTTTTCAGGAGAGAAATCTGTGTAGATTTATTTAGTTTACTTAGGAGCACCTTTCAATATGGTGTGCCTTATAGTTACACTTAGCAGCTGGCAACAACATCCACCCCCTTCATTCTAAAGAAACCGAAACAGTAAAGAAGAGTTGATTTTTGTATAATGTGTACAAAAGCTATAATTTGTCCCATTTATTGTTCCATTTCTGTTCCTCTTGTCATGTAAAGTCTTGAGAGGAACATGCATTTCACCACTTCTTTCTCTGAAAGAAGAGCTCTCTGTCTTGATATCAAACTGTCACTTTTTTATTTTTCAGACGCAGTACATGATCAGGGTAATCAGAGACCCCGATTTGTTCATGCTTTCAATGCATGAAAAAAAAATAAAAATACACAAGCAGCAACAGCAGCCAGATGTGTCAGTGCCTGCAGAACTGCTTCAATGTGTTTATCAGAGACAAAATCAAGCCTCAAATGCCTGAGAGAAAAACAGTCCAAACCAACTACATGAAGTGTAAGTGCAACTGACTGCTGTACTGGATTTGCTTTCTGTTAACAACAATATAAATGGCATTGCAAGCTGAAACAGCTCCGTTTTTCCACACAGTGTACCAGCCAAAAGTTTGGACAAAACTTGTTATTCAATGTTTTTAATTATTTATTTACTTCCTTTTTATTGTAAATCAATAGTAAAGTGATCCAGACTATGAAGGAACACATAAGAAATCGTGTAGTAACTTAAAAGTGTTAAAAACAAACCAAAATACTCAAAATGTCTCAAAAGCATTTAGGTGCTCTAATATAGGAGCTGTTATCTTGTGGTTTCTAAGGCTGGTAACTGATGAACTTATCCTGTACAACAGAGGAAACTCTTGGTCTTTCATTTCTGGGGCTGTCCTGATGAGAGCCAGTTCCATCATACATTTTTGATGGCCTTTGTAAGAAAACTTGAGTAAACGTTCAGTACTTCTTGAGTTTTTACTGATTGACTGACCTTCATTTCTTAGTTCTTAGATCTTAGTTAACTAGTTCTTGCCAAAATATGGATTAGACCATTATTCCAAAAGATCTATTCACTGTATACCAACTATAACTTTTTTGACATTGACATTTGCTTGGCTTTGACAACCGTTGTGACAAAACTGCAGAGAAAACTAACAAACAAAAAAAGATGAAAGGGCATGTACTGTTTAGTAGCTGAACTCTGTATTGCACACAGTGTCTAGATTCTTTAGGGCGTAGTATAGTGGACATGGGACTTCCACAAGATCTGGATTGATGCTTTATTCATCAAAATTAGTCTCATCCATTGAAAACCAAAAAAAGTGTGTAGTACTGGTAGATCTCACTGTAATTTCCGCAGTAGGAACTTAGATAATTTAATATTCAGGGTCTTCTGTTCAGCTCCTAACCATTTTAGAGATTGATTGCTTGGTTATATCTATATCTATATCTAACCTACATGTAATACAAATGGCTCCATTAAAGCAACACTTTTATAGATTAACTGGAAAAGTATGGAGTATACAGTTTTTAAACAATTTATTTTTACATCATAGACATAGGTGTTCACTTTAACCATTCAAAAGTCCACCTGCAATCACAGATCACTGAAATTATCACTTTTAAAACAACATCTAATGATTTTAAGCCAAAAGAGCTGGACGGAGAAGAGTGGTCTGATTGTTAAATTTCAGGCCCATGGACGTAAAGTTATTGTTTGAAACAAGCTTATCAGAGCCCCTCTAATCCTGTCAAGGCTTTGAGAATTATGACAGCACAGCAGTTGCCAAAACAATAGTCTTGAGTCTGCTTTTCCTACCCCATGACACAGTGAAATACGATTATTTATACCAGGCCTTATCTCCTGTTTTGGATCAGCGTTCGCAGCGCTCGCAATTATTTGCTCTCGGCTCACAGTAAAAACAGCACTCGCACTTGATGTGTTTACACTGAAAGCACCACAGCCGTGTCAGACGCAATAAGTAGGGAAGGTAAGTGTATCTGTAAGGTACCTAGAAAAATAGTGCTGTTGGGAAAATAAGTTTAAATTATGTTGAAAAAAAGCCTAATCCCATTTTACCCTTTTCCTCAACCACTTGGGTTCTTATAGGGAAGAAGAGTGTTTTGATCGCATGTTGGGTTCTTATAGGGAAAAGGCTTTTTGATAGTGTTTTGGGTTTTTACAGAGAAAAGGTATTTTATCAGCATGTTGGGTTCCTATAAGGAAGAAGGACATTGTGATGGTGTGATGGGCTCTTATAGGGAAAAATAGAATTTTGATGGCATAATGGGTTCTTATAGGGAGGAAGAGCATTTTGACAGTGTCCTGGGTTCCTAAAGGTGAGAAGGGAATTTTGATGGCATATTGGCTTCTTATAGGTAAGAATAGAAATTTGCTGGTGCATTGAGTTCCTCTAGGGAAGAAGAGCATATTAATGGTGTATTGGGTTCCTATAGGGAAGAAGGGAATTTTGATGGTGCATTGGGTTCCTACTGGAAAGAAGGGAAGAAGGCATGTTGGGCTCTTGAGGGAGGAAAGGCATTTTGACAGTGTCCTGGGTTCCTATAGGTAAGAAGGGCATTTTAATAAGTTATTGGGTTCCTATAGGTTAGAAAGGCATTTTGATGGCAGGTTCGGTTCCTATGGCGAAGAATGGAATTATGATGGTGTATTGGGTTCTTATAGGGAAGAAGGGCATTCAGTGGCACATTGGGTTCCTATAGGTAAGAAGGAAATTTTGATGATGTGTTGGGTTCTTACAGGTAAGAGGGAATTTTGATGGTGCATTGGATTCATACATAGAAGAAGGCAATATTGATGGTGCTTTGGATTTTATAGGGAAGTATGGAATTTGTATGGCGTATTGGGTTCCTATAGGTAAGAAGGGCATTTTGATGGTGTGTTGGGTTCCTATAGAGAAGAAGGGCATTGTGATGGTGTGTTGGGTTCCTATAGGGAAGAAGGGCATTGTGATGGCATATTGGGTTCCTATAGGGAAAAGGGGCATTTTTATGGCATGTTGGGTTCCTACAGGTAAGAAAGGCATTTTGTTAGCGTGTTGGTTTCCTATAGGGAAAAAGGAAATGTTGGGTTCCTATAGATAAGAAAGGCAATTTATTAGCGTATTGGGTTCGTACAGGTAAGAAGTGAATTTTGATGCCATATTGAGTTCCTATAGGAAGAACAGAATTATGATGGTGTATTGGGTGACCATTTATTTAGGGGAAAGATTGTTTCTACCCTCCCTTGTAACTCAGTTCCAAAGGAAAGGGTAACACTAAACAATTAGAGGTGAGGACACAAATGAGATATTTAATTGTTCCTGATGGGTCTTTAGTTTTTATTACAGAGCCAGTGCTGTAACTTTAGTAACTTTGGTGCAGCAGTGCTTTCTATTGTACAGAAAAGTTTTGCTTTCTTCTTTAAAGCAGCAGTGAAACCGTTGCATCTTCACACCTTCGGTTTCAGGGAACAACCAAGCCAAGGATGTGAACCTCACTGACCTATCTACCTTAACCACAGTCTCTCCACTGCAGCAGACTGAGAATCAACCACTGCCACACACACCAGAGGTTCTAGAAAAGGTACAGATATTATCTGCTTTTAAATTAACATTAGAAAGATTTGACTGTTTGTTGGTGGGATTTTATGGACATTTAGTGCAATACAAACCCGTTTAACTGCCAACATAAGCATGATATAATGAATTTACTCAAATCTTAAGGCAAAAGAGGAGTCAAAAATACAGGAATTGGTTGACAACTAAAGAAACAATACACTGGGCAAGATACAGATACAGAAAAGAGTTGATAATAAAATAAAATACAAAAGAAATGTATCATAGGAGAGCTAGATAACTAGACTGAATAAATCTCCCAACTCTGAGTATACTGAGTTGAAATTCTATTAAAAATATCTTTTTATAAGAAAAATCTCTTCAGTATTACTGTTCACTACTTCTTAAAATGGTTAAAAATGTTATTTTTTCAGTCCACACCTTCAGCCTGTAGCGTCTTTAACCTTGTGGTGGAATGAAAGTAATTGCAAAACTATTGAAAGTGGCTTAAAATTGTCGAAATTGCTAGTTTCCATTTTCTCCATAGCCCGTGGCCCCTGAACAACCTTGAGTCTGTTCAGTTGAAAACCACCAATTTCTGCAGCAGACAACCTCAAGCCAGAATGACGGACAGGCCCACCACATCCCCCTTATCTGCAGACTTCTCACGAAAAACACGACAGTCTTGTGCTTTTATCACTGAATCAGCTCTTACTTTAATCCTCAAGTACAAAGTGTTAACTGTGTCCATAAAGTGAAAGATGACTGTCGAGGTCCTCCTTAGCCTTTATAGATTAAAGGAGCGAATAAGGTGTGAGTTCATGAGTTCAGCAGTGAGAAAAAAAAGAAACACCAACAGTGATGAATCAGAGCAGGTGATTCTTATCTGAAGATTCACGCTGATACTGTCAGAACTGCACTACTGTGCAAATATCAGAGATTGTGAGGGGCATTTCTAGCACTTTTTATGGGGCTTGAGCTCAATGTTGTGTTTTTGTTTGTTTTTAAATGCAAGTTTGTCTGTAATTAGCTTAAAAAATATTCCTAGAATTCTTAGAAAGCAGATCAAATTTAACAGATTAAACAGAATTTTAAGAAAGATAAAAAATTACACAAAATTAAACAGCATTCTTTATTCTCTTGTTGTCTGAGATGATGTCCCACTCTTGATATGTCACGTGTGTGTATGTGTGTGAAGCCAGCCTGTCCGTCTATTGGGTGTATATTGGGTACCTGAGCAAGTTCAAGTTCAGGTAAAGGTTAAGGTGAAAGAATAAGGTGAAAATAAATGATGGGATTTCATTGCTCAGTGTGAGAAGATGCCCAAACTAAAAAATCCAAACTAGATCATGGGCAGTTTCTCATATTGTATTTTAAATATTGTTATGGCGTCCCTGAAAATAGGGGGCGTGGCCACCATGAGCTGATAGACCAAAAGCAAAGAGAGAGACAGACAGAGGGGTGAATGAATTTAGAAAGTACCTCCACCAACACCCAAAACAACTCAAACAAACATCACAAAGACCCAGTGGGCCTCTTTATAAAAAAACCTGACAAAATTGTCCAATTTGCATTTTGAAATCACTTGCTATGTTAATGTTATCTTTTCATGCTAATTATGCAGTCAGATAAACAGTCAGCAGGCAGCTGCTTAACTAATGAGTCTCAGTAACATGCGTCAGCAGACTGAACTGAGGTCAGCAGAAATGACGTACCATACTGGGTACCAATGTACTTGTTTACTAGCATCAACAAGGCCTATTACAAGATTCACTACTGCACTTTTTTCATATTTCCATTTTGGTAACACTTTTTTATTAGGATGGTCCATTTGACGGCCTTTCTACGCATGTGTTATAACTGATTATTAATTGTAAACCATTTATAAACCCTTTATAGAGGTAGTCTTATTTTAAAGTGGTACCCACTTTTATCACTGTTATCTAAACACTGCAGTGGTTCCTGATCAGGCTAATGTTGTTGTGCTTCCTGGCAGTGTTGTGTAATGCCTCTGCTTTTCAGAGTGGATTACAGAACGGTGTAAAGCTAAGCCAATGACATAATCGCCTAGCGTGTCACAACAAGGCAATAAAACAATAATTGAGGTGTAACTGAGTCAGATTTCAAACTCCACTGATCTGCCAGTCACACATTACTCAGCTCAGCTCAGTTAGTTTCAACTCACAGTTCATGATCATTAATTAGCTTATAAAAAGTAAACCTGATCAATAAAATCCACTCTTATAATGAATGGCAGTCAGTGCCACCCTTTGTAAAGGTGCAGATATGCTCTATTGATTAGATCTAAGGAATAATCATATATTATATTATATTATATTAGCATTACTACTAAGGATCTAGGTTTCATTATATACCAAATTGTATCTGAGTGATGTATGGGTTTAGAGGTGGAGCAAGAGGGAGAGCTGATTGGCTAAGCTGCAGCAGCAGCAGTGTGCCTCTGATAGCAGTAAGACACAGATGATTGGACGTTAGAAGAGGGGGGACAGTATCATTGACTGACTGATTTGCATATTTTGATGTGTCCGGCTACACTGACACTGAGGAACACTGAGTGTTCCTGTAAGCCAGGTTGATGTTAGCTAGTGGTTTGTCCCATGTAGCTTGTTTGAACGCTGTAAATGCGCAGACTATAGTCCGATATACTCCCCTCTGAATGGAAAAAGAGCTAGCGTGGTTAGTGAATAATGCTAATTCCGCTTAAACAGTGCTAGCTTGGGTTAGTAGCAGGCTACAGACTGCTAATACTCACCTCTGAACAGTGAAAAAGCTAGTGCAGTTAGTGTTTAATGCTAATGCTGCTCCAGCAGTGCTAGTCGGGGTCAGTAGCAGGCTACAAGCCGATAATTCTCACCTCTGAACAGCAAAAGAGCTAGCGTGGTTAGCGGGTAATGCTAATGCTGCGCCAGCCCCGGTGCTGGTGAACTAAACTTTACCAAAACTTAACTGAAACTCCTGTATAACGCTGTACTTAAAAAAAATGCACAATTTGACTGCTAAAATTCATATATAAGGTGCACTGACGATTTTGGGGAAAAATTAAGGGTTTTAAGTGAGCCGTATAGTGTATATTCTACTATATACTACTATATATCTACTATATATTCTCTAAACAGTAGTAACTGTAGAATGTATGTTGTTTTTTATTCTTAACCACAACACATACACACAGCACTATAGTCTCTCTATAAATTGTCTATGTAAATCTGTTTTTTTTGGTCTTTGCCAGGGGTGTCCAATCTCCTCAGGGAGCTGCTGTGGGTGCAGGTTTTCATTACAACAATGCAGGAGCAACGCAAACCTGAGCCCAACTGATTAAACAAGTGGAATCAGGTGTTCTACAGCTTGTTGGTAACAAAAGCCTACAGCTACACTAGCTCTTTCCAGATACGATTGGACACCCCTGGTCTATTCAGACGGAGAGTGGGTTGTTCTATGAGTAAAGGAGATAAGACGCACTCAGTAAAGGACATTATATACCCAGTATTGTAGCAACAGCAACTCAATTCAGTTACAGGGGTTGGACGATGAAACTGAAACACCTGGTTTTGGAGCACAATAATTTATTATGGTGACGGACAGTTCTGGTGGAAACAGGAGAGTTGAGGTGCACATTGAATTCTGCGTGATTTGATCAGCCGTGGTTTTATGTTTTTAGATACAATCCGGGTTAGCACCCGAACATCCCAGAGTTCAAAAGAGGACAAATTGTTGGTGCATGTCTTGCTGGCACATCTGTGATATCCAAGGTAATGTCAGCAAACCACCAAGAAGGACGAACCACATCCAACAGGATTAACTGTGGACGCTGTAAGAGGAAGCTGTCTGAAAAGACAGCTTCCTCTTACAGCAAGTGACAAAAAACATGCTCAAACTTTTTCATACTACTATATATAATACTTCGGTACCACTTTAAAATAAGACTACCTTTATAAAGGGTTTATAAATGGTTTACAATTAGTTTATTAATGGTTACTAATTAGGTTGTAAATGCCTTTATGCCAAGTTATAACACATACTTAGAAAGGGCAACAATATAGATGGCTGTGTAATATAGTTCACTATTTGGCAAACAACAAGTCATTGTTGCCCTTTCTACGTATGTGTGTTATAACTGATTATTAATGATTTTTAAGGCATTTACAACCTAACTAGTAACCGTTAATAAACTAATTGTAAACCATTTATAAACCCTTTATAAAGGTAGTCTTATTTTAAAGTGGTACTAATACTTCCCTACTTAAATGAATTGAACTATTTATAACAGTGAAGTTGACCATTGTGCCAAACAAATAACACAATGCTTGAACAATAACTGTTCATAAAGCTTAAACAAAAGCCTTTTGTTTAGTCGCAGACAGTCGTGCCTCATCATTCTCCCGACACTCTATACTATATTCATCTGTTACCAGGTGGAAGAGGCGCTAACGCTAATGTCAGCTGTGAGTTGAAGAGGTGAAAGTGGAGGGAAGCAGAGGTGCATGCTGTGGAGGGAGGGAGGGATGGAGGGAGGCAGGGATGGAGAAAGCGAGGGATGGTGGAGGGGAGAGAGGGTGTTCTACAGCTGTCAGGACCTGCAGGAGGTGAGGACTGCGCAAAATCTACAACTTTGTTTATTGCCATCAGGACTTGGCTGGAGTGGCCGAGCTACTCGGGTGATTGTTTGAGAGGAGCTGGCTCGGCTCCAGGCCTGGAGTAAATCAACACTGTCAGGAGAAACAGCAACGGAGAGGAGGGAGGGATGGAGGGAGGGAGGGGGGGACAAAAGAGAGAAACGCTTGTGAGGCCCTGGTGAAAAAAAAAACAATATACTTAATTGTGCTTAAAACATATTGAGAAATGTCTGTAAAAAAGTATGCTGTAAATATACTAAACAGATTTATGTACTTACTTAAAATACATTATAAGTACATTAATATTATGCTTTCATCAAATGTTTGAAAGTAAACTTCATACTTTTTGATACTTTTAAAAAGCACAATATAGTGTATTTAAAGTACACTTTTAGTTTAATGTAATTCAATATACTTCTAAAATACTTCATATGCAGTAATTCACAAATACAAATTTTTTTTTTTTTTTTACATTTTTAGCAAAGTGTGTTAAGAACAACTGTTTTACTGGATGTAAAAATGTTTTACAAATATCTTTAGGTATTGCATTAATATAACAGTTATAACTCTGTAATTATAATAAAAAATATATATATAAATATAAGTAAATTATAGGATGCAGCGTTAAATAGCATTTAAATGTCAAATAAAAACTTGAAAGTAAAAAAATTGCAACACGATAAAAATTTTAGTACAATATATTAAAATATATATTTTTATATCCAAAAAAAGTATACTAGAGGTGTGCTTCTTAATATATTAAATATTTGCACCTTAATGTAAATAGATCAAATACTGAATATTTAACATAAACTCTAATAATATTAATAATTAAATATATTTTAATTTTACTTTAAGCATATTTAAAATATGTGGTTACATACATGAAGTAGTTAGAGTTAGTGTTTAAATGTTACTTAAGTATATTTTAAAATAGTTACATTTTAGTACAATTAAGTACACTTAGCACAATTTGAAGTAAGACTTTTGTAGTATGTTTATACTGTAATTAAAGTATAATAAGTAAAAAAAAAAGTTGTTCTATTTTAGCACTCTTTAAATATATTGATTAATAATAATGTGGCTACAGGAACACTAGTTATAGTGCACAATAGCATGCAATATAATGCTTAGTATACTTTAATCTTCTGGGGTTTTTTTCCACTAGTGGGGTGGGGGGTTGTATGTGTATGTGTATATTTGAGAAGCATGTATGTATGTATTGTCCAGAAAAAAAGAAAAAAAAAGAGGTAAAAGAAAAAAAAAGAAAATAAAAAAGTGGTGGGAGACGTCATGTTGTTTTGAAACCTGATGCTTAAAAATATATATATATATATATATTTATATATATATATTTATATATATATATTTCAGTTTAAAGCCCCCCCCTCCTCAACACCCCGTCCCCCACGGTCTCCATAATACTCCATATAACATATTCATCCACTCAGCCTTCACCCGTCTCTCAGTTTAGTCCCCGCCCCCCTGTTGTACACCTGGATTCTTCCTCTCCGGACTCTTTCTTATCAAAGTGAGACACGCGAAACCTGGTAATTTGATGTCTCGCTTTGCCATCCAGCAGGACCAATAAAGCTCCTCGCTGGAGTGAACTGCATGTAGCCTGCAGGCATTCTCTGCTTTTTTTTTTTTCATCTGATGGCCTCGCGTGGTCTCGTAGTTGTGCCGAAGAGAGCGAGAAAACTTTTTCTCTCATTACTCTTCCCCACATGCTGAGATAACCTGGAGAGACGAAGAGAAACAAAGAAAAGACAAAGAATAAAGCAGAGAAATCGATTGTTATAATGTAAGAAGGCACTTCATACACTTTTTTTAAGTGTTACCTGTATCATTTTACAAGTAACTTGTAGAGAATTCTGCTACTTTGTGCTTTGACTAAAAAAAAGGACACATTTTACACATGCATTTCTGGACAAGCTGAGAGAACCAGGACCTGAAATTAACTAATATAACTAATGCATCATTTTACAATAATTTGTCAAGAATTCTGATTCTCTGAGCTTTGAGCGAACATAGGACACACTTTAACACATGCATTTCTGGACAAGCTGAGAGAACTGAGAGCGGGAATTGTACGTCTGTTTGAGAGACGAAGAGAAACAGAGTAAATACAGAAAATAAATACAGAAGCAGAATCATTATCATGTCAGAATGTTTGTTCTTGTCTTCGAGCTTCAAAGCGAGCAACTAAACTTTTCTCTCAATACTCTTCCCCACATACTGAGATAACCTGGAGAGACGACGAGAAACAAAAGAATGACAGAGACTAACAAAGAGAAATCGACTGTTATTATACAAAAAGGCTCTTCACATGGTTTTAACACTTTCACCTTAAAATGAACTAATAATTAATGCATGATTTTAGAACAATTTGTAAAGAAATCTGCTTCTCTGAGCTTTGAGCCAACAAAGGACACACCTTACACATGCATTTCTGGACAAGCTGAGAGAACTGAGAACTGAAAGTGAAAGAAAAAGCATTTTCACACAAAATGTTTTTACAGCTGTTTTTACTGTTTTAGGTCTGTTTTATATTAAGTTTATTTCTCCATTGTCACCATGTTTGTTTTTGTAATAAACTTTTTCTCTCATTACTCTTCACCACATACTGAGATAACCTGACGAAGAGAAACAGTGAAAAGACAAAGAATAAAGGAGAGAAATCGATCGTTATTATGCCAGTAGGCCCTTCATACACTTTTTTTAAGTGTTACCTGTATCATTTTACATTTTATTTTAGAGAATTCTGCTACTTTGTGCTTTGATTAAAAAAAGGACACACTTTACACATGCATTTCTGGACAAGCTGAGAGAACCGAGACCTAACTAATGTAATTAACGCATCCTTTTACAATAATTTGTCAAGAATTCTGCTTCTTTGCTCTTTGAGCCAACAAAAAACACGCTTTACACATGCATTTCTGGACAAGCTGAGAGAACTGAGACCTGGAAGTGAAAGAAAAAGAAAAAGCATTTTCACACCAAACAGACAGCTGTTTTTCCAGATGTTTACACCTCTCACGTTTTTACATCAGAGTTTTGTAGTAAGTATATGTCTCCATTGTCGCCATGTTTCTCCCTGTTCTCAAGCTTTTTCTCTCATTACTTTTCCCCACATTTAACACCATTTAGACATCTTTGCTGAACTTTGAAGGACAATTCCAGGAAAAAGTGGACATATGGTCATCTTAATTAATCCAACATGGAGCTGCATCTGGAATAAAGAGTACTTCACTTTACACATCTCTGCTTTCAAGGAGCTCAGTAGAAGGAAATGAAGCAGTCTTGAACTTATTTAGTCCATTTAGTCTTGATTAATCTTCAGAATCAATTAATTGACATTTCGTGTCTGAATACCGAGTGAAAATGCTATTTTTACATTTCGTGCAGAATTCTACAAAAAGGTTTCCTTGCTTTTGTTCCCTCTTCTCAAATGTAGAGTCATGATTCATGATTCGTGATTTATTTTAGTTTTTACTCTTGTTTTTCTCTTTTTGTGAATGAAAAAAGTCACAGTAGTGTTTTTTTCGTTCGTGATTCAGAAATGACGTAGCTGTTGGCCATTAGCGCCAAAGATCTTGTCCTGTTTACCACGGCTTCATGGCAAGTTTAAACGAGTGCATTGCAGTAAAATCCTGTTAAAGAGCTGCATGTGTGAGAAGATCTGTTCTTTGACTCACTGACTGCTAAATATAAGCCATAAACTGAGAAAGCATTGAAAAGGTTGTGATTTTCGCTGTTCAGCAGTTTGTTTTCATCAATATGACTATTGTCTGATGTAACAATGCAATTTATTTTTTAGGCTAAGAAAATTGTTGCATGCATTTTTTAGTTTTATGAATTTATGAAGATGAAAATACATATTTGCTCATTTACATCTTGAACAAATTTAATTTGTTTTGCAGCTTGTGTGCTTTTGACTTTCTGGGCTATCCCATAAACTACTGATAAGAAATTTTAAATCTTTTTTTTTTTTTCATAACCAAGTCTAGCATGATTAGCAATATACAGATCTTCCAAGTATTTTTTAGCAAGCATCACCAAATATATACACAACTCTGTAAAAAAGTGAGCTTCTTTGATTTTATTAAATTAAAAACATCTGGAATATAATCAAGAGGAAGATGGATGATCTCAAGCCATCAAACCACCAAACTGAACTGCTTGAATTTTTGCACCAGGAGTAAAGCAGCATAAAGTTATCCAAAAGCAGTGTGTAAGACTGGTGGAGGAGGAAAACATGATGCCAAGATGCATGAAAACTGTGATTAAAAACCAGGTTTATTCCACCAAATATTGATTTCTGAACTCTTAAAACTTTATAAATATGAACTTGTTTTCTTTGCATTATTTAAGGTCTGAAAGCTCTGCATCTTTTTGTTATTTCAGCCATTTCTCATTTTCTGCAAATAAATGCTCTAAATGGCGAAAAGCTTAAAGATACAAAGCCATAACAAACACAGTAATATTAAAGGCATTTACAGAAATATAATTACATAGTTACACAGTTTTTCTAATGTTGTCCTGCCAGCTTCCCCAAAGATACATCGTGCAGTGAACAATGTACCATTTCTGGTACACTATTCTTACTTTTCTCAGCGGTCTAAGGCACTGCCACTATGATCAAGAAATCGCTGGTTTGAATCCCATTTATGTAGCTTTCCATCAGCTGCCAGAACCCTGAGAGAGCACAGTTGGCTTTGTTCTCTCTGGGTGGGTACAGTACAGTAGATAGCGCTCTTTCTTTCCCCTCATCACTCCTAGGGTGATGTGGATCAGCACAAGGCTGCATCTGTGAGCTGATGTATCTGACAAAGCTTTCTCACAAAGAGTGTTTTTCAGGTGAAATGTTTATTAAATGTTAATGTTAGTGTTGATAATTGAGTTTTTTTTGTTGTCAGTCAGTGCTGAAGTCCTGGATGGAAGATCACGCAGTAAGACGTCACTTTTTCTAGAAGCTTGTACACAGCTCTCTCTATGGCTGTGTCTGTAGAAACTGCGTGCTCAGTAATTCTGCACTGCGAGGGGGGAACACAGAGTTCACTGGGTTTGTAAAGACGTGCTTGGTGGATTTCTGATCCTTCCTCTTGACCACAGAACTTGGTGTGTGTGCGTGTGTGTGTGTGTGTGTGTGTGTGTGTGTGTGTGTGTGTCACAGCTGTGAGACTGGGAGTTTCTCGGAGCCCAACAAAAGGCTTGCTCTGGGTTTGCACTTGGTAAACAAAGCTAGCTATCTCTGATAGGGAAAATAACTAACCCACTTTACCAAATAATCCAATCAGCTTCCTCGTACTTGAGTGGAAAGTTCCATCAGCGATTACTACACGCTTTACATGTTTTTCTTCAGTTATATAAGCAGACTTTACCAGTCACCTCGTAATAAACAGGTTAAATAATCTATTCCACCATATTTCACGACGGCCATGTGTCTCACAGCTCACAGGTGTTCCCTCCAGCCAGCTCTTATCTCAGCTATGGTTATGAAACCTAATGGGCAATTGAATGTGAATTAGTCATGGGCTAGAGGGAAAGGCTTGCTGGAACAATAAACACAGGACTGGCATGCCCTCGCTTTGCCTCCACACATCCAAACGTACGGCTCGTACAAAACTCAACGCTACACACTCGCTCGCTCAGGACGTGTAGTTAGTTTTTTTTTTCTCTGTAAAGTTAATTACACTCTTTTGCTCACTCACAGCCTCTATCTCTGCCTGTTTTGACTCTGTCGTGATTCCCATGACAACTCTGTGTACTTTGCTCAAGCCTGTTGTATAAAGAAAGAGAAGTAGTGGGGGAGGGTCAGATCTCCACAAGTACAACTCTCCTCTCTTCACCTCCCTCTCTTTCTCTCTCTCTCTGCAAACAAAGATGTTAGAATGATGGTTGCAACAAAAAGCAAATATATTTAAAGCAGCAGTCTTTAAGATTTTTTAATGCTTTTTTCTGTTTAATTAAAAGCACTACCGAAAGCTGTAAAACTCTTAAACCTTGTCAACAGTCTATTTTCACGCCTTGCGCATGAGTTTAGGAATTAATCTACACTGATGGGCATTGTTGTCTATAAGTATGGTGGTGGGAAATACAGGTGCGCCACTGGCTGATTAAAACCCTAACAAATGTCAACAGTCAGCCACCTGATCCTATATTAGGGTTGGATACCTTTGGATACTTTTAAATGTATTGAAAAGTTTTGGATTGTCTGACTTTTATTTCTTTAAAGTGTTGTTTTTTCTTTACTTAGTGGAGTATTTCTTGTCATAATATGGATTAGAACATTACTCAAATTGCTCACTCACAGCCTCTATCTCTGCCTGTTTTGACTCTGTGTACTTTGCTCAAGCCTGTTGTATAAAGAAAGAGAAGTAGTGGGGGAGGGTCAGATCTCCACAAGTACAACTAGCTTCACTTCCCTCTCTTTTTCTCTCTCTCTCGGCAAACAAAGATGTTAGAATGATGTTTGCAACAAAAAATAAATATACTTTTAAAGCAGCACTGTTTAATTGAAAGCACTATTAAAATCTGTGAAATTGAGATTTCTGAGGCTGGTAACTCTACTAAATTGAGGAAACTCTCTTGCTCTATTGTACACCCTGCGCAAAGAGAGTGTTAGAGTTTAGGAATAAATCTACACTGATGGGCAGTTGTCTAAAATCGACGGTGGGAAATACAGGTGCGCCACTGGCCGATTAAAACCCTGACAACAGTCAACAGGCAGCCATCCAATCCAGTCTAAGCCATGCAGGAGAGACACACTTGAGGATACTTTCACATTTCTTTAAAAGTTTTGGATTGACTGACTTTCAAATGTTGTTTTTCTTTACATAGTGGAGTATTTCTTGCCATAATATGGATTAGAACATTACTCAAATTGCTCACTCACAGCCTCTATCTCTGCCTGTTTTGACTCTGTGACTCTTGTGATTCCCATGACAACTCTGTGTACTTTGCTCAAGCCTGTTGTATAAAGAAAGAGAAGTAGTGGGGGAGGGTCAGATCTCCACAGGTCCAACTCACTTCACCTCCCTCTCTCTCTCTCTTTCTATCTGCAAACAAAGATGTTAGAATGATGGTTGCAACAAAAACTTTATTTATAAGTATATATTTAAAGCAGCAGTCCTTAGGATTTGTTTCTGGTAAATTAAAAGCACTGTTGAAAGCTGTGAAATTGCGTTTTCTGAGGGTGGTAACTCTAAATAAACTTTTATGTTTTTTGGCTGTCTTAAACCTTGTCAACAGTCTATTTTCACACCTTGCGCATGAGTTTAGGAATTAATCTACACTGATGGGCATTGTTGTCTATAACTGGTGGTGGGAAATACAGGTGCGCCACTGGCTAATTAAAACCCTGACAACAGTCAACATCATCCATTCAATCCTATCTTAGCATGTTCATTTTACTCCAACATAAACATATAAATACCAAAAACAGATAAACTGATTCAGAAACTGAATTGCTCTCTTATTATTATCCAGAGCTGTATATTGCATTGGTCTGTGAGGAAAGTAGAGTAAGATGTTAAAGTTGCATCCACATTACAGTTATTAATTGAATTACATTAAATTACTTGCATTACTTACTTATCTATAAGAGGACGGTATGTATCACATGTGATTCCAGCATCAGCTGACTGTTATTTAGGTTGTGAGTGTGAGCAGAGCAGTTCAGGGGCTGTAAAATCGCCAAGTGGTCTGTCAGAGCATCTAATGAGGGGAGCGTCTAATCTAATCAGCATGTCAGCTAACTCAAAACAGATGTTGTTTTAACTGTTTGTGTGTTAATGATGAATAAAGCATTTCGAAATATAATAAAAAAGAATATTCTTTTTGTATTCTTAAGAATCTAATATGCTTGTTTCTTAAATACAGTGGTGTGAAAAAGTGTTTGCCCCCTTCCTGATTTCTTGATTTTTTGCATGTTTGTCACACTTAAATGTTTCGGAACATCAAACCAATTTATCTATTAGTCAATATAAAACACAGTTAAAATTTGACAGATTGAATGTTCTATAAAAAGTGAACATATTTTTAATTTTTTTTTTAAAAAGCAGCAATTGAAAGCTGGTAACTTGCAACTTCTGAGGCTGGTAACTCTAATGAACGTATCATGTGCAACAGAGGAAACTCTTGGGGCTCTATCGTACACCCTGCGCAAGGTGTGTTGCAAAGCTCATTGCTATCTTACACCCTGTTAACAGTCTATTTTCACCCCTTGCACCCGCGCCATTAAAATAGTTTAGGAATTCATCTTTCCTGATGGGTGTGGTGGTCTAAAATTGGCGGTGAGAAATACAGGTGCGCCACTGACCCATTAAAACCCTGTCATGCAGAAGCGACACACTTGAGGATACTGTCTTGAAAAGTTCTTGAAAAGTTTTGGATTGACTGACTTTTATTTTCTTAAAGTGTTGTTTTTCAGACAGTCCAACATGTCATGGCACAGTACGTAACATATATGGACAAACCACTCTCAATACATATACACACATACAGCTCTGGAAAAAATTAAGAGACCACTTAAAAATACTGAGTTTCTTTCATTTTAATACATTTTGTAAACCTCTAGAATATAATCAAGAGGAAGATGGATGATCACCTGAAGCCACCTGAAAATTCTGAAACATTCTGAAAATGTGTGATATGATTATGGTTTGCCCTACAAGGTTATTTGAATAGTTATATTGAAGATTAAATGAGAAAAATTAAAACATTGACTCAACAATGTAATGGTTTGCATCACAACGTTATTTGAACACAAATATATAAAAAAAGGTTTTAAGAACATCCAGAACACTAACAGATTGTTTAATGTAACGTTCAGAAAATTTTCTACTAACCGCTAATTGTTAGCTGGGATTTAGATGGTATAATGTTGGTTTAATGACTGACGATTAGGACAGACAGGGACTTTTTTTAAGGCAGTTTCTTTACCATAAACCCTGAACTGAACAAACAGCAGATTAAATATGAAAGGCTTTCTTGGAAGTGGAGATATAATGAGTAAGAGTGAGTCACTAGAAGCCTTCTCTATCCTGATGCACCTGGATACACATTATTTACCATCAGATGTGGTTAGTGGTGAGGAGCTGTGGACATACTCTGTCCTCTCGGCAAATCTTAAAGTAAATATGCTGCTAGACGCACTGTAGGACTGTGTCACCATAACCAAAACTTTAGTATCACTCCAGAGTCCAGATGCACTCCATTAAAGTTCTTTTTTCATTGTTTTTACATTTGTTTTAAAATGTCTAGTTTTGGGTTTTGGTCTCTAGTATGAAGAAATGCCATGTAAAAAAAAATGCTCTGGTGATTCGGTATAACACTGATTTAGTCCGGTGGAGGAGTGGGCAGGGAGAAATAATAGGATTTCCACTCTTGCTTATGAATATTCATACATGCAAACATATCGTCTCTCATTGGCTAACAGCACTGCAACACCAGAAGGCAGCAAGACGAACAGAAACATTAGAAACATTAATAAAAAAGACATTTTTACACTAATAACAGTCTTTGCAATGTCATATGTTACTTTACAACATGTGTAATAATGCCCTGCTAAGTGCAGTTCAAACATTGACCTAGTCTTAGACTCTCTGTAAAACACCAAATCCACCGGAGATCCAATTTAAACCTATAGTTACACACACACAGATGTGGGTAGTCCAGGTCCAGAAAGTAACAATCCATTTTTACTTTTTACTAGTGTAAACAGAACTATTCAAATTCTAACCATTTGTTCCTTAGCTTTGAATTACTGAGTAAAGCATATATAAAACACTGATGTGATATTCGCACAAATAACACAGGAATGAACTGCATGCTGTTTTCCTAGCGCTGTTATTTAGCTCCTATCTGACGAGACCGCATCGCTGCCCGGCTTCAGCTCTATCTGTGGGCGGTCCCGAGCCAAGGTGGGCAGAGCCATGAATACTAATTTATGGGTTGTCATAGACACAGTGCTTTTCCTGATTGACTCTGAATATTTTTCTGAATCTTTTCTTTTACCAGCTGCTGCAGACAATGAGAAAGAAAGATGTTGAGGAAGAGTTTTGGGTACCACTTTAAAATTAGACTCCCTTTATAAAGGGTTTGTAAAGGTTTAAAATTGATTTATTAATGGTTATTAATTAGGTTGTAAATGCCTTAAAAATCATTAATAGTCAGTAATAACACACACTGTACGTAGAAAGGGCAACAATATAGATGGCTGTGTAATATAGTTTACTATTTGGCAAACAACAGGTCATTGTTGCCCTTTCTACGTATGATTTTTAAGGCATTTATAACCTAATTAGTATGGTTTATTAACCATTAATAAACTAATTGTAAACCATTTATAAACCCTTTATAAAGGGAATCTTATTTTAAAGTGGTACCAAAAAGTGTACTGGAAATGGAACGAATTTAAATATACTTAACTAACATTTAAACACTTACTTTAACTATTTTTTTGGTGAATCAATCCTTTCTTTTAGTAACCTTTACTTATTTTTTGCAAAAAATATTACCCTATCACAATTACTTCGTTTATACAATATTACTCAAATAATAAATGATACATTATATATTGAAATTCCTGAAATGTAAATATTTTTATTTAAAACAAACATTATTTTGCAAAAATACATTAATAAATATACTTATTTATAAATATACTTATTTACTCTGTGTAACATTTAAGTCCTAAAACCGAGTTAAAGTTAAATTAAACTTAAATTGATCTGAAATAAATTTACTTAAAAAAAAGCAAATGCAGAACGTTGCAAGTTGCAAAACGTTTTTTTTTAAAGTAAATTTTACTCATCATTTTTTTTTCAGTGTGTAAACTGGGCATTATCTAACTGTGTAAAACTTTGATTACAGAACTCTCTTTTTGTTACTCAGGTCTACTGAACCCTGACTGAACTGTGAAAATAAAGAACACTGAGAAGCTCAATCATTGGTCAGGATCTGGGTTGATACGGTGAGGGACTTCTATCTTTTATCTTAATTAGATAAAACCCTGAGGAAAATGCTAGAGACTGTTTAGATGTTGGAAGGCCAATAACCCAAACAATAACATTCATCCATTCATGACGGCCCATTTTTCCATCACATATTCATGACTCACTTTGTTGTTGTGTTCCGTCTCTCTTGCACGTGAGCGTAAAAATAACTGCAGCTCGTCTGCAGTTGTTCCATGAGGCGTTAGACGAGTGTGTTCGCTACATTATCTTATGTAGCTGTAGATCAGTAGAACTGGTTGGACTGGCTGGACTTGAAGGGTGTCAGCTGTCTCACTCTCTCTCTCTCTCTCTCCCTCTTTTATACAGTATGGAAAATACAAATAAATAAAAAAGCAATTTGCTGTTTCTTACATTTACAATGACTTTTATATATATATATATATATATTTAAGATTAACATTTCTTTATTATTGTTTTGTCGGCTCAACTTTATTCAATTTATTAATATACTGTACAGGGCCATCTCAAAAAATTGGAATATCTTTGAAAAGTTACTTTATTTCAGTAATTTAGTTAAAAATGTGAAACTCGTATATTATATAGATGTATTAAACACAGAGTGATCTATTTTAAGCGTTTATTTATTTTATTGTTGATGATTATTTTGGCTTACAGCCAATGAAAACCTAAAAATCAGTGTCTCAGAAAATTAGAATATTATATTATAAGACCAATTGGTGCTTTCTGCAGTGTGGGCAGTGTGCCAAGTCCTGCTGGAAAATGAAATCCACATTTCTATAAAAGTTGGGTACCACTTTAGAATAAGACTACCTTTACAAAGGGTTTAGACTACCTTTATCAAGGGTTTATAAATGATTTACAATTAGTTTATTAATGGTTACTAATTAGGTAGTAAATGCCTTAAATCATTAATAATCAGTTATAACACATACATAAATAGAGCAATAATATAGATGGCTGTGGGTTCACTATTTGCCAAACAACAGGTCATTGTTGCCCTTTCTATGTATGTCTTATAACTGATTATTAAGGATTTTAAGGCATTTACAACCTAACTATTAACCATTAATAAACTAATTGTAAACCATTTATAAACCCTTTATAAAGGTAGTCTTATTTTAAAGTGGTACCGGGTAGAGTTGCTGACATAATTTGTGCTGCTGTATCTAAACCTACTGTTCACGAGTCGTTCTCTGGCGTAAATAATAAAAATGTCATAGAAATTGAATAAACAAAAAGACAGATTATGATTATGGTAACAGTTGAGCCCCCTAGAGATCGTTCCCTCCCCCACCCTGCTCACCATTGGGACTGGGTGGAGCTTGATGTGCCTTTTTGGAGTATATTTATCTAAAGACAATCCGTTTAAACATAGCCTGGAGACGTGCTTTTACAGCGCAGACGTTTGAAAAGAACAACCAACTTTAAGACTCTTTAATAAACTCAACACAATCACTGAGAGGCAGCGTATTATTCTGCTTCCGAGTAAATCTACTTTAAATCTTTCTTTCTTTATCTCTCAGACAGCGTAGGATAAATCTTTAAGGTTAATGAAATGAGCGAGAGCTCTAATAAACAAGTAATTAAGCAATTACCTCACAGCCAGCGTGAAACTGCTTTAATGCTAAAGCTCCTTTTACTGCTAATATGCTGCTGCATACTCTTACTGTGATCAATTAATAATAATATTCCTTATAATAATAAAATCCACTTTGTCTTTTTACACTGTCCAATGAAAAACAAGTAGAGTACGGGCCAAAAGACTGGACCCACCTTCTCTTTTTCAATGCGTTTTCTTTATTGTCATAACTATTTACATTGTAGATTCTCACTGAAGCATCAAAACTATGAATGAACACATGTGGAGTTATGTATATTCTAGTTTCTACAAAATAGCCACCCTTTGCTCTGATTACTGCTTTGCACACTCTTGGCATTCTCATTCTCTCAAAGAGCTTCTTTAAGAGGTGGCCACCTGAAATGAAAAGTTTTCCAACAGTCTTGAAGGAAGGAAGGAGTTCCCAGAGGTGTTTGTTTATTAGCACTTGTTGCTCCTTTGTCTTCTTCACTCTGTGCTCCAGCTCACCCCAAACCTTAAATCTGGATTGGGTTCAGGTCCGGTGACTGTGGAGGTTCAGCTCATTTTTTATAGTTAAGTACATAAAACTCCACATGTGTTCATTCATAGTTTTGATGCTTCAGTGAGAATCTACAATGTTAATGTAATTTTTTTTGGTCATTTTTAGTTTATTACATAATTTAAAACTCACCCTATTACAGTTACACTGTGTCAAAATGTCTTAAAAATGGAAAATCAATAGAAAATCTCCAAAAACCTGAAATTTAATAAGGTTTTATCTCTTCTCTATAGTTGCTGTTTTGGAGATACTTGTTTTTTACTGGACAGTGATTGCTCATTGTCTAAAAAAAAGTTGGATTGCTAATCGGAAGGAAATAAAAGTATAAAAAATAAATAATTCAAAATGTAGAGGGCAAGATATGTAGATATGGGCCATTTTTTTTTGAGCTACACATAAAGAAACAGTGTGTAACGCATGTGTAACACAACACAACATGCCAGACGTCTTAGCATGGAGTTGTAGAGGTTCCTAATGGTGTTCTGGAACAATCCATCACATGCAGCTTATAAAAAGTTCTCATGTAGTTTCTACAGATGGTAGGATTGGAGTGTTGATAGCGTGTCCAATGGAGTCCCATACATTGATTTACGTTGGATCATCACACCATTAGGAACCTCTACATCTCCATGCCAATATGCATATATTGCCCATTTCAACACTTGCTTTTGGGTGCAACTATTTTCTTTTTCTATGTATTTAGATTTTTTTACTAGAGAATTCTGGATATCATCACTGTCCAATAAAAAAAACCAAGTATCTCTAAAACATCAACTTTACAGGACAGAGATAATACCTTTTAATTTTTTTTTTCTCTGGGCTCCAGCAGCTGATGGCAAGCTGCATGACCAGGATTCAAAACTGCAATCTTCTAAGCATAGTGGCAGCGATTTAAACTGCTGGACTACTCAGTGCCAGCACATTTTTGTGTTCAAATTATGAAGCTCTTTTTTGTCACATGAATTCATAACTCTTATGAAGTCTAATGTATAAAATTAAAAATACCATGTTTTGCGTGAAGTACTGTTCTGGATGAGTGCAGAAGTAAGAAGTGTAGTAGAAGTGTGTGTGGAATTGAGAGTAGAATTGAGTGTAGATGCTAGTGTGAAGTTTAGAAGTGTCACTCATATTAAATCACACACAAGTTGCTCTGTAACCAACATTATGTACAGCAGACCCTCTAATAATTCATAAATAATGGTAATTTTTCTACTTTTAGTGAAAAACAAAAAAAAACATTTTGTAACTACAGACGTTGTCAGGAAAGGGTTAAGCTCTGCAGCTGAGTGTTTTGATTGGCTCCTCAGACATAAACAAGAGCGGCACTTGCCGGTGACCCTCGGGTCTGACCCTGGAGATAGACAGTGGAGCTAATGGGTGTCTCTTTCAGGCAGCGAGCGCTCAGAAAACAGAGGGGCCATTGTTTTCAGGCCAGCGGCTGCCAAGGCTCTCTCTCCTCCGTGAAAAGTGCTGAGCCAAGCAAACGCTGTGGATCTGGAGGCCGGCCCCCAGACTAAAGTCCACCCCCTTCTCCCCCCCTCACTCTATTCTGCTGGAGCACCATGACATCCCAAACTGATCCTCTCTGCTTTTACTGCTTGACTTTTTGCTGTTTTTAAGTCTCTAATATCTCACACAATAAAAAAAGAGAAACACTGTAAGCCTGGAACTGAAAAAGTTACTCAAATAATTTGAGGCAATTCATGAACAGCACAGAAAATGATGCTGGTATAGTAATGTTTGAAAGTTTGTGAGCCCCTTTTTTATATTTCTGCATTAATACAGCTCTGAAAAAATAAGAGACCACTTAAAAATGATGAGTTTCTTTGATTTTACCAAATTAAAAAAACTCTGGAAACCATTAAACCAAGCTGAACTGCTTAAAGTTTTGCACCAGGAGTAAAAAAGCATAAAGTTATCCAAAAGCAGTGTGTAAGACTGGTGGAGGAGAACATGATGCCAAGATGCATGAAAAAAAAACTTTGATTTAAAACCAGGGTTATTCCACCAAATATTGATCTCTGAACTCTTAAAACTTTAAAAATATGAACTTGTTTGTTTTCTTTGCATTATTTGAGGTCTGAAAGCTCTGCATCTTTTTTTTTTATTTCAGCAATTTCTCATTTTCTGTAAATAAATGCTGTAAATAACAATATTTTTATTTGTAATTTGGGAGAAATGTTGTCTGTAGGTTATAGAATAAAACAACAAAGTTCATTTTACTCAAACATAAACCTATAAATAGCAAAATCAGAGAAACTGATTCAGAAACTGAACTAAAGTGGTCTTTTTTTTTCCAGAGCTGTCTATGTCTTCAGGAGTATTTTCAGGAGTACATAAAGAGCGATCTGAAGGGGCACTAAACCCCCTGATTTTTGCTGAATCCACCCTCAGTTTGGGAGGGGCACTGGCGGACTTTTCATGCATCTTGGCATCATGTTCTCCTCCACCAGTCTTACACACTGCTTTTGGATAACTTTATGCTGCTTTACTCCTGGGGCAAAAATTCACGCAGTTTAGCTTGGTTTGATGGCTTCCAGAGGTTTGATTATATTCCAGAGGTTTTTAATTTGGTAAAATCAATGAAACTCATTTTAAGTGATCTCTTTTTTTTTTTTTTTTTTCAGAGCTGTATTTAGTATTTAGTAGTCTTTAAAAATGGTAAGATAGATTTTTTATAGATTTTGTGGATTGAGAGAATGTGATTCAAAATGTAAGAGGTAAGTTAGAATGATGGAAAATATTTATTGTGATGTTTCACTTTTGATTGTTGTTTGTCACGAACATAAATCTTAAGGAATTCTGAGTAAGAGGACACTGGTGAGTCAGTCAAAATAGAACACCTGCAGTTTTGTAAGTCTACCGCTTAGGACTGGGTATCTCACATTTCCAGATTTACTGGAAATGCAGGTCATACACAGCATTGGCACATCCAGTAATAAAGCACTGAAATATCAGTGTTAGCAACTTCCAGAAATAAAAAGTCTTTTTTTAAATTAGTAATTCTCAATTTTTATACATGGACATGAAATTCAAATCACAGGACAACAGTATTATGATGTGAATTGATCAAGGAACATCTTCAAAATGAACAGGTACACCTGTACAAGTTATGAGGTGCTATTTTGTGAGTCAGTTTTAACATTGGCCAATAAACACTTGCTTAAGGCAATGTGTTGAACAGTGATTACTCTGCTCGAAGGGTTGAGGGCCATTAAATAGAAAAGTTTTATTAAAGAAGCTTCAGACAGTGACTGGAATTAGCTTATCTAAATTTCCGTCGGGATAAATAAAGTATCTATTTATCTTATCTTTTTAAAACCTTAGAAGCATCAACAGAGCAACAGTGAGCAAGAATGACCCTTGAATAAAGGACATTCATTTGGTTTTAGAAAGAGTTTTCTGCTTGCTCTATAAATGGGCATGACTTTCAGACATTTACAGCTGTGTGTGTGTGTGTGTGTGTGTGTAAACTGTGACAGGCAGTCATTAGTCTGGGCAGGAGGCATGGCATGACCTACTGAATTAATGACCCTGCAGTGGGAGACTGAAGCAGCTGGAGCCTCGGCCAAACGCCTGGCTAACTCTGGGACTTCAGGAGGAGAGCAGGAGACAGAGAGAGAGCGAGCGAGAGAGAGAGGGAGAGAGAGAGAGAGAGAGAGACACCTCGATGGAAAGCAACACAGATACAGTGACAGAGAGAGGGAGAGACACACAGAAAGAGAGAGAGAGACAGAGAGACAGACAGAGAGAGGGAGACCTCGATAGAAAGCGACACACAGAATACAGTGACAGAGAGAGGAAGACAGAGAGAGAGAGAGACAGAGAGAGAGAGAGAGAGAGAGAGAGAGACCTCGATAGAAAGTGACACACAGATATACAGTGACAGAGAGAGGGAGAAACACACAGAAAGAGAGACAGAGTGAGAGAGAGCAACAAAAAGAGAGAGACACAGAGAGAGAAGCAAAGAGATGCAGAGAGAGCGCAAAACAGAAAGACAGCGAGAGACAGAGAGAAATGCAGAGAGAGAGACAAGACAGAGTGCAACAAAGAGAGAGAGAGAGCAACACACAGAGCGACAGACAAAGAAAGGGAGAGACAGAGCGAGAGACGCACAGAGAGGGAGACAGAGGTAGAGAGACAGAGGGAGACAGAGAGAAACACACAAAAAGAAAGACAGAGAAAGAGACGCAGAGAGATCGAGACAGAGAAAGAGAGAGAGACGCAGAAAGAAAGAGACCAAGAAAGAGACGGAGAGAGAGAGACAGAGAAAGAGACGGAGCGAGAACAATATCCTCTGCTTGAGCACTTTAGTATCTACTTAAAGGAACATTCAGTCCTAAATGAGAACGACTGTGTATTGTTTTTTTCTGTCCCACCTACTGCTCCCTAGATGCAAAGCTCAAGTTGGTTGCCAGATTGACACATAATGGCAAGCGACAATGAGTCTTATTTTGTAGCTAAACAGTAAATATATACGTTTGAGTGTCCAGAATTCCAGTCTCTAATAACATTAGCTGGGTAATTTATCGCCACCACTAGCTTAGCAACCTTACTGAAGCTCGGCGATTACCTGTTCAGCAGAAGAAATAGCCAGCTTACCCATTTCCATGGCTTCAGCACACTGTTTGTGTGCTGTTGTCTATACCCGGCAACCCTGAGTGTGGAAATGGGATTGGGGGTAGGGTAGTAGGCAAATTTAGAGGCTACATACTAAAGATGAAGCTCTGTTGACAAGAGCTGTCTGAACTTTAAAAAAATGAAATCCTTTTATTATGAGTTTCTACAGAAAGTAGAATACGTAAAGGTCCTTTAGAAATAACACCATCACAGAAATTATGCTTTAATACAATTTTAATGAAAAAAATGTACCAAAGTAAACAAAAAAACATTGGAAATCAGTTTCATAGAGCAAAGCTCTTATATACAGCATATTGCACTATATAACAAATTGTCTAAAACTTCCATAACTGTATCAACGTAAAAAGAGGAAACACAAAAAGGAGTGCACAGTACAGTCTCGAAGACACACAGTCAATGTTTACAAAAATGCTACATTTTCGCTGGGTCTCATTTCTTGGTATACAGAGAATGTGTGAGCCTCAAGACTTTTTTTTTTTATCTGAATCTGAATGAAATAAAAGGCTTTTCGGATCAATCTCAAAATGTTGGAACTGACGGTAATGGGCTTCTGGAGATTAAAAATAAAGGAACAAACAAAAAAATAAACATTCCAAAAAATTCAATACAAATGCCAAATTATATTAAAAAAAAATATCTCATTATTTAGTTAGTTCTATCTAAAAAATTACATATAATGGATGGATAAAGAATGTTTTGCATTAAGAAAGCCCTTTAAAATCTCATTTGAATTGTCACAGATCATCTAATGCCAAAACACATTAGAATTGATTTACAGATTGCCTTTAAAAACTTAAAAAAAAAAAAAAAAGAAATTAAAATAAACATGAGCAAGATATGCTCCAACAGTTAATAACCAACCAATCAGTATCACCTACTTCCGGAAACTGAAACTAATGGTGGACTCAACAACTACTTTTTTCAAGACACTGTTGGTTTCCATCACAGACAGACCCGCACAATCAGGTTTCTCCAGAACTTGGTCTTTTTCTCGAACATTGAAATCGATTTGTGTGTGTGTGGACCACAGATTAGCCCCAAACACATCCCCTGTACAAACCCAACCGTCCCCCTCAGACTAATACTGGGCACCATGGTGTGCTTGCAATCCTTTACCAGTAAAAAGTAACACATTACACTTGGGCACTTGAGCCTGGCACCTGAAGAACAAACCAGAAGAAGAACCATGCCAGGAGACGCCACTCTTTAACATAATCATCAACTCTTAACACTGGAATATCGAAGGACCCATGGGATTATAAAAAAAAAAAAAAAAAAAAAAAAGACACGAAAAAGTACTTTCCAGTGCATGTAAATAATAAGGGAAAAAATAAAATATGGACAAAGAAAAAAAAAAAGAAAAAAAAAATCCAACCCATTAACACGACCCAGTGTCTCGATACATCTCCCCTCTACCCCAACCGCCTCCTTTAAAGCCTTAAAGTTTACACTTTAGTGTCAAAACTACACCTAAGCCTACGCATACCCAGCGTGAGTGCACCATGCGTTTATACTTCTGCGTGCGCGTGTCAGCAAAGGCGGGAAACTGTTGCTGCGACAACAAGTAGTCACATTTCTTTAGAGGTGCACATCGGTCTACGTCGTATGGTAAAGGCCACTTTCTACTTCTGCTTCAAATAGGCTATGGCGTAGGTTTGACGCAGAAGTATAAACTGGCCTTAAGGCGTAGGATCCACATCTATGTGCAGGGTACGCTAAGGCTACGTCGCAGCTTCGACACAGAAGCATAAATTGGCCTTTAGGGACTGAACAATACAAAACAACAACAACCATCTAAAAAAATACTTCATATCACTTCCAAAATGATCATGAGGTCATGCTTTTGTTGAGCGTTAGCAATCATTCGTTGTTTCTTTCATTAAAAAAAAATAAAATCCTGATTAGCTTTTCCTCCTCAAGAATTTGGAACAAGGTTAAAACAAGGTACATGGGACGAACCGCCAGCTGCTAGCGCTAATCGCTGCTAACCACAGGTAGCACTGTTGTGAAAACTGGAAATCTAAGCTTACTGTGAATAAACGGAAGTGCTTTACTCACCCAAATAAACAGTTTTAAGGAAATAAATCTGTGTAGATTACCATCCAGCACTCATGGTGGATGAATGGTTTGCTGCTTTAAAATGGAAACATGGCGACACCTCTGTTTCTTACTAGTGTCTCTTAAAATGTGCCTTATAGTCTGATGAGCCTTATGTATAAAAATAGACGTTTGTTCATAGTGCGCCATATAATCCGTAAAATACAAACTAAAACGTTTTTTATTTTATTTTTTTTAAACTGTGGAAGAACAAAATCTGGAAGTCAGTGGTTTGATGAGCACATCCCTTCAGCACTACATAAGCTACCAATATATCCCATAACCTTCTCTTGGATTACTTTAGGAGGTCAGTGTTTTATTAAAAAAAAAAAAAATAATAATAATAAAAATAAAAATAAAAAGAGAAAAGCTAACCAATCAGAAGATTATCACTATCAAAAAGAAGAAGAAGAAAAAAAAAACCCAACCCAAAATAAATGGACATGGCCAACCTCTCCTTAACATCTCTTTAAACCAAGAAAGGAGGGAACTTTCCAAAAAAAAAAAAAAAAAAAATGCAACATATACACATCCAAGGCCAAAAAAAAAAAAAAAAAAAACATGGAAAAAGAAATTGCACACACGAATCTATACAGTAGCACTGGACGAATATACAAAAAAATAAATAACAAGAAAAAAAGAAAATAAATTAAAGTCATCAATTCAATTGAGAAGAACAAAAAAAAATTAGAAAATTCAAAATCAACGTTCAGGAGTGTATATATGAGGGGAGACTGGGTGATCTGAGTAATGTAGATATATATATATATATATATATATATATATATATATATATATAAGCTCTACGGGCTGCAGGCACTGGCTCAGCGTTCACGATCTGCAGGAAAATCTAAACTTTCAGCACTTCATATAACATTCAACATGCTGGAAAAAGTAGCGTGCGGCCCATAGACTCATAAACGGCAAGATAACGAGGGTTTATTAACGAGAACTGAGGTGAGTTTTGTACCATACCTTTGTACCTGTGTAGTTAGTGGTAAGGCTACAGTCAATCCAAGTATTTTTTTTAAAAAGTGTTTTAATCATTCAGAAGGATTGATTTTTTTTAGCAAATCATTATAAGGCAACTTCTGATTGATTAGTAACACTGACTAAAGTTTTTTAGCTCCCTATCCCCCTCAAGTAGTCTCTCAATTACTCAACTAAAATTAAACTAAACTATACTATACTAATGGTATTACTCCACAGAACAGAGAGTGCTGAAACTGAAAATCTACTTCCTTCATATCCACGACTGTATACTGAACTTCCTGTTCTCCTAAAATTGTCTATATCTACACAACATTGAATTAAAAGGCCTTTCTGGTCGGAAAACGGTAAACCAAGTCTCACAAAATATACACAACCCCTTCAACAAAATAAGACAAAAGAAACGCATTTCTCGTTTAAAAAAAAGAAGAAAAAAAAGAAGAAGTGTA
This sequence comes from Astyanax mexicanus, assembly GCF_023375975.1. Lineage (NCBI taxonomy): Eukaryota > Metazoa > Chordata > Actinopteri > Characiformes > Acestrorhamphidae > Astyanax > Astyanax mexicanus. The sequence continues at coordinate 46,162,810 of NC_064421.1, read as the reverse complement.
AGAAAAACAGCATTAAGAATCCAACAGTGTCTTCAAACATGACATTATTTCACCAAGTTACAGTTTTACAAACAAATTTACACACAAGACCTTCTTTATCTCTCATATAAAAAAGGCAAAAGTAGTGGTCATACAAAAAAAAAAAAAATAATAATAATAATAATAATAAAAAAAAAGGTACACTACTGAAACAGGTCACCTGAAAACGTATATATGAAAAAAAAAATAAGATAAAAGAAAGCACAAATACAACTTGAAATTACAGAATTCAAAAAAAAAAAAAAGAAACCAAAAAATAAAAAATAAAATAAAATAAAAAAACACCCAAGTATCCTGAGAGAAGAAATGCAGTTACTTCACAGACACAGTATTGCTCCAGGGCCAAGAGAACCAGTGGCCAGAATTAATAATTGATAACTAATAATCATCTTCAACAGGCCAAATGATGAGAACCACTTTTTTTTTATATGTATTTTTAAAATAATAAAAATAAAATAAAAATAAAATGCATATGCTTTCAGTAAAGGAGCCAACAATGCATACAAGGCCAACCTGTGATGGCGAGAAGTAATGACAATTCCATTCAAGGTGATAATAGTAATAAAACAGGCATTCATTATAAATTGAATTGAATTAAAAACCCTTCATTGAACAGTTGAGGAGGTCTGCAAGCTTTTCAAAGCATTTCATGGTTCTATAATACCCTTCAGATGCTGCTATGCTTCTCCTAGTGCTGCTAAAATACACAGGATTCACTGAAATTCAAGAGCAGGTAAGGTCAGGTATATGATAAGCCCTGCACTCGACTGACCTGTTAACAGTTTTATACTGAATTAAAACAGTTTAGTGGTTGGAGCATCTCTTGAAAGAGATGGCTGATTGTTGATGGGCATAGATAACGAGAGCTGAGAACACCAAACACTGCTTAAAATTCATTTTTAATAAATGTTTGGCTGACACAGGAAAGGGGTGCACAGTTAGAAACATATAAATCATATAAAACTAGAATTGCCCAATTTATTCCCATCATATGATTAGTAGATTAGTAGTGGCATCAATCGATTAAAAAAGAAAATATTAAATCAAATCAAAATAGAATTTTCTTCCTTAAGACTAAGCATTAGATAATGAGAATTTAAAAATGTGAACAAACTAATCAGCGTAAAAAAAAACATTTTTACATAAGATTTGTATTATTGGTTCCAGTGCCTTAAAAATAATTGTGGTAATCTCAACAATATTCTGTGACTAAATCATAAATAACATGTATTATTTTAATTTTATTTTTAAATGCTGGTTGTTTTAAAAAAAAAAAATATATATATATATATATATATATATATATATTTTTTTTTTTTTTTTTTTTTTTTGGAAAGGGGACAGTAATAATGGTGTAGTGTCAAATTTATACCTGTCAGATAAGATCCTTTTTTTATTTATTTACTTATTTATTTTTAAAACAGTATTATAATATCTCAGGGAATATTTACTCTATTGTTTAAATCTTTTTAAAAATAGAATATTTTAATGTGAGGAATTACTGAGTTTACTGAGACTTTTAATGAAGAAAATAGACACTAGTCTAGCTCCATATTCCACATTCAACAGCTTAAAAAAAGGAAACGTTCTATCGACTGTGTTCAGCATTAATAAAAGATCATTTACCTGCTGAAATGTGAGATATAGGTCATCTTAAAAATTGAAAAAATATGAACAGCCTAAAACAGTGGATTTGGTTAAAAAAAAAAATATATATATATATATATATATATATATATATATATATATATATATATATATATATATATATATATATATATATATATATATGATTTGGACAATTCTACTAGAATCCAGTGTTCTCATAGGCAATAAGATCCATGCTAGTAGTATCGTTTTATGCGTATGTATGTGAGTAAATTTAACAAATATTAATTAAAAAAAAAATGGATGTGAAAAAAATAATAATAATAAAATAACAATCGGACTTAAGAATTCATAACTGGTGCACCCCCCCCCCCCCCCCTTTTGTCACTCTCAGATGAAGCGGCAGAAGCCTGTTTTAACACAGCATTACAGTAAAATATGAGACACTAATTGAAGGGGGAAAAAACAGATCAAACATATTAAGCAATGACATAAAAAAACATCTGAAAACACTGAAGAACTGGACATACTGAGGTGCAAAATCTTTGTTCTGAGAAACTGCCTCTTTGGAAATTAGTCAGGCTAACGGTCAAGTTGATTGGTGTCCTGGGAGTAAAAATAAAAAGAAAAAAGAAATAAGAAAACAAGGAAAATAAAAAATAAAAAATAAAAAATTCAAACCAACCCACTGCCCTTCCTTGTACCACCTTCTTCTCTTTTTTCCTTTTTCTTTAGTCCACACTTTTTTTTTTTTTTTTTTTTTTAGACGTTCTTTCTGCAGTGGCTGGAGACGATAAGGCATTCCCAGGACGCGTGGAGGTTGTTCAAAACTTACATGAATGGAAGTGCAAACGAAACGAAACGAAATGAAACGAAACAGAGACGACAGCACATACTGTACAAAATACCTCAACAAAGTTCCTTATGAAAATATTCCTGTCAAAGAGTCTGGTGAACACCATGGCATCTTCTTGAGGGGGGAGGAAGAAAAAAGAAAAGAAAGATCCTGTAAAAACCGGCGCCTCCGTCCCGCGGAGACGTTCGCCTTCCGTCTCGTTTTTTTTATTTTTCCCTCCTCTCCCGGAAAACCCGTGTCAAAAATCAGACAGTGCCATTAGGCGCCCTGCTTCGGGATGAAGCCGGGACGAAAGGTGGCAGTTTTTGTAAAGTTTTTTCCAGGTGGCCATCTCACCTCCGGTCCTCTCGCCTCCCGTGAGCCGCCGGCTCCCTCTCGAACAGGAGCGTGTAGAGCGCCGACGCCAAGCGCAACCAAAGCGGCTGCTGGTTCCTTTGGTTTCTGTGTTGCTGATGGAAGAAAGGAAATGGAGACAAAAAAAAGAAAGAGACAAGAAATTAATACTTCAAATTTTACCAATTGATTAATCTGACAATTAATAAAGTATTCACAAATGCACACTTATGTACTGTATACACAGTGCCTGACCAAAAAAAAAAAAAAAAAAAAAGTGAGTCAGGTCCAGGTTAAGCAACAGTATGTGCTGAACGAATGAGGTCAGCTGACTACCTGAATATACTGAATATAGACCAGGTTATTCCTGGATCAATGGATATATTTCCATATATTCCAAGATGACAATATCAGGATTGATGGTGCTGGAATTGTGAAAGAGTTCAGGGTTCAGGGAGCATGAGATCATTATTTATCATTTTCACACGTTTATTGAAAGAGAGTTCACCACAGAGTCCAGATCTTAACCTCATTGAGAATCTTTGGGATGTGCTGGATGGAGAAGAGCTGCTTTGTGCAGTGGTCAGACTCTACCATCATCAATGCTGCTGCTACAAGATCTTGGTAAAAAATCAAGAGCACTCAAAACCCGAGGAAAACAGCAAAACAACAGTAATCGGCCCTTTAATCAGGCATTTAAATGGCTTTTTAAAAGGTAAATAAGAGCTGGGGTTTTTTCTAGGATTAAAAGCGTGAATTCAGCTGTAACTGGAAATATCTGCACCGCAAAACTGTGCTGGACTGAGGTGCACAGTTTGCCACAAGTGCTCACGGTTACAAGCACGTGCCCAACCATGTGGATGGAGGCCATGCGTAGCCTTTGCGCTTCTTCTCCCCCTCCCCTCGTGCTTCTCAGGCAGCAGCAGCCTGTCACTCACACAGACACAGAGACAGCGCTGTGTATCTACTTCCTGGGTCAAAAATCCAAACAGTGCAACAATGCAGTGTTTGATTTAATTGCCTTAAGTGACATCACACGTCCTGCGATGTGACTACGATTACGCATGCGCACATTGCACAGATGATGCTTAAACGATTTTATATGTATATCTATTTAACAGATTATTTAAAGCAGGGGTGTCCAAACTTTTTTTGTTGGGGGCCAGAAGGAGAAATATATTTGAAGTCACGGGCCACAGACTCTGTAATAAAACAAATAATGAAATATACCACTTTAAATAATACATTTTTTCTGATTATTTCATTTACACACCATTTTACTTGACTTACTATCTTTATCTTTGACAGTGTTGTGTAAACTAAGATTTTTCAAATTGATGTTTAATTTCATGATGTCTCTTAATATTAAACTCCTTAATTACGGCAACTTTTAGACTCTTTGGCCCGTTTTTCTGCGCTAGAAATGCGCACTCTCTCCGCTTTTAGACTCTTTGGCCCGTTTTCCTGCGCTAGAAACGCGCACTCTCTCCGCTTTTAGACTCTTTTACCCCGTTTTTCTGCGCTAGAAACGCGCACTCTCTCCGCTTTTAGACTCTTTTACCCCGTTTTTCTGCGCTAGAAGTGCGCACTCTCTCCGCTTTTAGATTCTTTGGCCCGTTTCTGACACCTAGCGTTCAAACTTTGAATCTCACATTATAAAAACCTGCTTAACAGCGGGTCAACTTTCATTCTGTTTCTAAAATACCTCGCGGGTCGCTCCAAAAAAGGAAACGGGCCGCAAATGGCCCGTGGGCCGTAGTTTGGACACCCCTGATTTAAAGGGTTATTCACCACCTTTATTTAAACAGAAATTAAACAGTATTTACATGGATTTGCTCTTTCTGATTGAGCTATCAGTCTGATTATTAACAGATTATTAGGTTGAATGTACACGTAGCCACTGTTTCGTATCAGAATCTGAAAGACAGAGTGAAAGGCAGACAGCCAAACCAAGCAAGAAGTAACATTTACACAACAGCGGTTACATCACAGGACCACTGCGTACAGTAGATCACGTCCTCCTGTGCACGATGTCATGCAGGCAGTTGTTTCTGCTGCAGGATGCAATGAGGGTGCTCAGCTGAGGGCGGGTGTGAAAACCAGACAGCGGAACAGTGCTTCCACAACAGAGAGGAGCCCGCCGGGCTCTGTGTGTTACCCATCTCTCCTTACCATAATAAAAACACACGTCATTCTGGCAAAAACACTGTTTTATAACAAAGAGATGAAATTTGAGTAGCGTATTATTTGCGTATTTAGGCCCAGATTATAAAACACAACTAAGAGACACTACTAAGGAAAAAAGGTGTCACAATGTTTAATGTTTCCCTCCTAATTCAAGGTTACCTGAGGTCAAGCTAAGCTAAGTAAACAAAACTGTAAAAAAAAAACTCTGGTAAAGTCAAACAAGCGCTGGATGTTAATCTTTATTTACAGTAAGCATAGATTTCCAAATTTCTCCAGCTGGGAATCTAAGGCTGGATAATTAGCATTAGCTGCTTACTGCTAGCACCCAACAGCATTACACTGAGGAACCCTGAGTGTTTCAGTAAACCAGGGTGATATTAGCTAGCGGTTTGTCACATATAGCTTGTTTTAACATGGTAAACACGCAGATTACATTCCGATATACTCACCTCTGAACAGAAAAAGAGCTAGCGCTTAGCTTGGTTAGCGGCTAATGCTAATGCTACTCCAGTCTCAGTGCTGGAGAACTAAACTGAAACTCCTGTATAACTCTGTACTTCAGCAGAGTGGCTTTAATGCTCCTTAATACCTGACTGGTAGAATTCCTACATAAGGAGCACCGGATTATTTTTTTAAAAGCCGCACTGTCAATTTTTGGGTAAATGAAATGATTATAAAATAAAAGGAAAATATGGCAGTCACTAAAGAGGGACAGATTATAGACTATAGTTGTTAACCATCATAATAATAATAATAATAATAAATAAATATATATATATATATATATATATATATATATATATATATATATATATATATATATATATATATATATATATATAATTATTATTATTATTATATATATATGTCTCTGGTCTAAACTTGAAGCTTTCCCCCTCTTGATTATTTTTTTTTTTGTTTTGTTTTGGTTTTTTTTACACAAAAAGGAAAAACAGGGCTTCACAGGTATGGGGAAATGAAATTAAGACCACTTTCTGCAATAGCAAAATGATTCAAGCACACAACCGCAATATTAAAAAAAAAAACCCTCAAATTAGGCGTACGGTTTCTGTGCATAAATAAACAGTTTTGCACAACTACCTAAAAGCAAATAATGAGCCAAAATTACCTTAATAAAATTTAGAAACTATGAAGTGAAATGCCAAAACTAAAACTGTCTGTGCCATTTTAAGACCCTTGAATGGATGTAAGAAACACTTTGAGGTAATTTTTTTTTTTTTTTTTTTTTTTAAAGATATATAACTATACACTGCCTGATTTCATTGGACCGCCTTTATCTTTGATTGCAGCTCACATTCACTGTGGCATTGTTTCAAAAAGCTTCTGCAATGTCACAAGATTTATTTCAATCCAGTCTTGCATTAATTTAATTTAGTTTTTCACCAAGATCTTGCAGCAGCATTGATGATGGTACGATGAGTCTGACCACTGCTCAAAGCAGCTCTTCTCCATCCAGCACATCTCAAAGATTCTCAATGAGGTCAAAATCTGGGAATTATGAATTTATTACTGACCACAATAAATCCATAATTGTTTTCTGATATGTTACTATATTTTGATTCTCTAATACTTAATATAACATCATCATTATTGTGGGAAACATACTGTAATAATATCATATTGTGAGATGCCTTGTGATTTCCAACCCTAGTTATTAACACATCTGCAACTAAATATATATATATATATATATATATATATATATATATATATATATATATATATATATATATATATATATATATATATATATATATATATATATATCTTAATACAGGATGCTGGAATACATGACCTGAAATAGTTAATGCATGGATTAATCTGACACTCATGCGTTTCTCCATGGTGGAACTGAGCCCAATTGGATTTAAGGAGATTTAAAGGATAATACTGTGGCTGTCATTGGTTTGGAGGATAAAATAATAGTGCTGAATGGGCTTATATATATATTACAGTGCTCTGCAGAGACTCACACACATGCACAACTGCTTTGTTCACCAATTTGAACGGACAGCGTATCAAATCAAAACCTAATCCAACAATCCAGGTAAGATAAAATGAATAATTCTGCCACTTTTACACACCAGCAGCCAGCCAGCACCTAAAGCCCATTAGAAATCGCTCCTCTCCAGCTCATTAGAGACAGAATTCAGGGAAAACTACAAACACAGCTATTTTTTTAATGAAAGCTTTATACTGCAAAACAAAGAGAATATAGAATATTCTAAATCCAGACTAATACGCTCAAAGCTTCTCTCACAACAAACACGCCATTTGCAAAATAAAGGCAGACGCTGGCCTGTTTAAGAGCGGACCCATCCCTCTTGTTGTTAAGATATAACGATTGCCACTGGCTCACCAAGATCATAGCGGGGCATTGCAGCACATTGCGTAAGCCCCCGCCAGCTCTTCCTTTCTCCTCATAGGCCAATTTACACTCCCAAACAGCAGCAGGAACTGCCATCAGGCCCTCTCCGGCTTCACAGGGTGCTTCAGATCACTCAGGTCTACTCTGCCTCATTTTTAAGTCAAGGACTATTTTTTTTTCTGTTTTTCTCTCTCTTTCGTGCTCCCTCTCTTCGTCTTCAAAAAAAGGCTTGTCGAGCATCACTCCTAGTAATTAGCGCTACTTGCTGAGCACAGTTGCACACTAATTCGATCCTAGGCTGCTGGATGTGTCACAAGAGATTCTGTTCAGACTAAGGCCAAATCTAATTAGGGAAACATGCATATTTCACATATTTCTGAAAAGATATATGTGTGATATATTCATGAAGTTTGTGCAAGCTTTATGGATGTAAATTAAGGACTGTAATGATTAGGAGGTGTAATGATGAATTGATGCAATGAAAACATTTGTGCATCAATGTACATCGCAGGAAACAGACAATTCCATGTTCTGTTACTATGAAATTGCATGCAGTTGCACTGTTCAAAACACCAGAGGTCAGAATTCCACTAGTGCAAGCCAGAGAAACAGTGGGCGTAAGCAAAGAATGGAGGACATAACAGCTTTGAGTTTTTTTTTTTTTTTTTTAAAGACAATCGACAGCCAGAGTTAGCCATCAATCATTTTCTCTCGCCTCGCCTTAGAGGCGGGATTCCCTCCACTATTCATCAAAATATTTGATAAAATAAAATGACTTTTGGTGATCAGGTAAAAAAATAAAAAATAAAAAAAAGATTACTAATGCTTAAAAAAAAAAAAAAAAAAAAATTGTGGATGATATATATCGTCCCAGCAATGATTGTGCCAAATAATATTATTGTAATTTTATAAACATTTAAATAGAATGCCATAAAGCAATTATTCCCTTTTAAAGACAACAAATATGTAACTAATTACAGTTTGGGAAAATATATAATTTTTTTTTTCCTATTGCAGTCCACACTATGTGTACACAGTCACAGTTATTAAAACATTGGTTATGTTCACAGTTATATGTAAAAAATATACACAAAAATATAAAAATAAACACAATATAACATTATTGAGCGATATATCGATAATGTAATTAGCATGCTAGGCTTACTCATTTATTTTAACTCATATATTGCAGTGTTTTCTCGAACATTAGGGCTGTTTTAAACAGTGGCAGCAGGCCACTAATCCAGTCTTTCAACATTGCATAACAGGCAGAGATGAACTGCCACCTTAACCCTAAACCCTTTAACCCCATAACAGGCCAGGATTTTTGCCAATTGTCTACCTGACATTACAACACTAAATCTTGAGGATTTCTATTTAAGCATTCGTTATGTTTGTCTAGCTTTTACGTGCATTTTCAAACATGCAGAATTTGGGTTGATTCCTGTTTCTGATCTGGAATTATTAAGTGAATTAGGGAGAAAGTGAACAGGCAGCTTCTCCAAGTGTCCTGTAGGAGATTCAGAATGTAAATAACTTATTTTACTGTAGAAAAAAATGGTTTTGTATTACCCAAACCTGTGGCCAGTATAAAGGACAAGGAATGTTAAAGGATTGTGATTTAGTAATGAATCCTTAAACAAAAGCCCTTTACCAAAACAATTTTTTTGGCATCCCACAGGGCTCCGTTCTACAGCCCATCAAATTGCTGAAAATGCTAAGAATAATGAAGTGTAGGTCTACAACCCGACTTTAAAGGGGTTTAAAGGGTTAAGGTTGATCATGATGCACATCGAGGAATGTTTAGGCCCCCAGCAAACACCGAAAAAGACAGAGTTGCATCAGAGCCCGCTTTATACATCAAAACCCACAACACACGAGGGCAGCAGATAGACAGACGCTTTTCTGGAAATGACCTTCACACACATATACACATATACACACACACAAAGTTTCCCCACCCAAAACAAACACGACACGCAACTGTCTGTCAGGGCGAGAGTCTGTGTTTGTGTGCCTCTTCGTGACACATGGCCAACTGTCAAAAATTAGTCAGAGTCTATATTTATCCTGAGATAAGTGGCAGAGTTTTAGCAGCCGCTCGGTGTCATCACTCCTGCAACTTCTTATCAGCTTTGCGTGCAGCCTGTCCATCAGCTCTCAAGAGCCCCTGCTTATCACCACAGCAGCAATAAACACACACACACGTGCACACACAAGCGCACACACACAGAGACAATGTCACTTGACTTAGTGAGAATACAAAAAGTCCCTGAACCTTTAATTAAAGAATTTTCTCCTTATCTCAAACATAGCTAATCAGCCGAGACAAAGTTAGCCGTATAGTATAACCGTGGCGATTCTAGGAGGAGGGAGGGGGGATTGGGATGTGCAACCCTACCACAACAGAGCACTAATATAAAAACTGTATTTTTTGAACTTGTAAGTTGCACTTAAAATCCTTAAATTTTCCCCAAAAATAGTCAGTAAGGAGCAGTAAAGCCACTCCACTGAAGTACAGCATTATACAGGAGTTTTAGTTTAGTTCTTCAGCACTGACTGGAGCAGCATTAGCATTAGCTGCTAACCGTGCTAAGCGCTAGCTCTTTCTCCTCCATTCAGAGCTGAGTATATCAGACTGTAGTCTGCACATTTACCATGTTAAAACAAGCTACGTGGGATGAACCGCTAGCTAATATCACCCTGGCTTACTGGAACACTCAGGGTTTCTCAGTGTAGCGCTGTCAGGTAGCATTTACTAGCGCTAAACGTGGCTAGCCCTAGCAGTTAGCCACTAATGCTAAAGCTGCTACACCCAGCCTCAGTGAAAACGCTGAAATCTAAGCTTACTGTAAATAAACAGAAGAGAGAAATCTGTCTATTAATATCCAGCACTTTTTTTAAGAATAACAGTTTTGTTTACTTAGCTTAGCTTTATTTAAATTAAAGCTAAGCTAAGTATGTATGAATTTTACCAGTCATGTATTAAGGAGCAGTAAAGCCATTCTGCTGAAGTACAGAAGAGTTATACAGGAGTTTCAGTTTAGTTCTCCAGCTCAAACAGGAGGAGAATTAGCATTAGCCGCTAACCGCAGTGCTAGCTCTTTCACTATTCAGAGGTGAGTATATAGGACTATAGTCTGAGTTTACAGTGGTAAAACAAGCTACGTGAGACAAACCTCTAGCTAATATCACCCTGGCTTTCCGGAACACTCAGGGTTCTTAAGCGTAGCGCTGCTGGATAGCGCTAGCTAATGCTAATGCTAATGCGGCTGCACCCAACCTTAGTGGAAATCTGGAAATCTAAGCTTACTGTAAATAAATGGAATTGCTTTACTCACCTAAAGAAAAACAGTCCAGCGTTCATTTGATGTTTTTTAAGAGTTACAGTTTTGTTTACGTGGCTTAGCTTAGCTTTAAAGTTGACTTGCATTAGAAGGAATTAGATGTCGACACCCCTGTTCCTTACTAGTGTTGCTTAAAATGTGTCTTATAATCCGGTGCACGTTTATTGATAGCGCGCCTTATAATCTGGAGCGATTTACAGTGCAAAAAATATACAGCAATTTCATCAGCAATGTTCATTTTGCAGATGACTGAATAACAAGCCCTAATCCATGCTTTTGTGCTTCAGTGGCCCCCGCGGTTCCTGAGCTGCTGCTCCGTTCCTCTGAGAGGTGCGTACAGCTTTTAGACGAGCTGGCTGTGTGACAGGAAACGTCAGGCACATCCCCTTTTCTCTGGAGCACGGCGCTAGCAAACACAAGTGCCACTATTGTTTTCTCACACACCAACACACACGCACACTAGCACGAGAGGGTGTTTTCTCCTGCTGCACGAGTGTACACACAAATACAGATGGAAAAAAGGAAGTAACATCACGCCACACGCGCACATCACATCAACATACACACAGACAGGCCCCCCGCCAGTGTCAATCACATGGGGCTGAACATGTGATTACTGATAGCAGTGGACAATATATATATTTAGAGTTTTTGCTGTTTTACTTGATATATTTTTGCACTTTTAATTGAGCTGCTATCATGTGTGGAGAAAGTTTTCTTTGCACTGACCTGCAACGTGCATCTGCTGACCACAATATCTTTTTAGCATGTATGGCATTTACTATAAAAAAAATAAAAAAAAAATATATATATATATAGGTGATTTGCTGTGTAGGTTAAGTACTGTACTTCAACACTGCCACTGTAAACTGCAACAAACAATATTTTATAAATGCTGATTTTATGTTTACTGCTTAATCTCATACTCAAGTAGTCCCTTTCTGACATACATACTCTGATTAGCTTTGCTTTAAAACCACCTGCTCAACACTGTATAGTATAGTTTCTAGGGGTAGACGATATAACGGTATCATCATTTATTGTTTTGTTTTGATTGTATTGTGTTGTTCGGTAAAGAAAAGTTCATATTCATAAAGTTTTAAGAGTTCAGAAATCAATATTTGGTGGAATAACCCTGGTTTTTAATCACAGTTTTTAATCATGCATCTTGGCATCATGTCCTCCTCCACCAGTCTTACACACTGCTTTTGATAGATAACTTTATGCTGCTTTACTCCTGGTGCAGAAATTCAAGCAGTTCAGTTTGGTGGTTTGATGGCTTGTGATCATCCATCTTTTTCTTGATTATATTCCAGAGGTTTTTAATTTTGTAAAATAAAAAAAAAAATAAAAAAACTCATTTTTAAATGGTCTCTTCATTTTTTTCCAGAGATGCATATTATATATACATTTTTTTTATCCTCTTCCTTTTGTGATACATAGAGTATTGCAAAATTACAGTACTATAATATTTTGAGTGGTAGTTTAGTGCTTGAGACCAAACTAACTCCTTTTAAAGTGCATTTTTGTTCGTATAGCTCTGAGCAAACCTTTTTAAAATTTGAATGCTTTAAATGTTGTGTTTTACTTTCAATATAACTTTGTTCTAAAAAATCTAAATCAGAACTAATGTTAATAATAGTTGAAATTGTTGTGTCATTTATGTTACGTAATGATTTTAACATTAAAATATGTACAGTCATGTTTTAACAATAAGAATCAAAAATTAAAAAAGTAAAAAAAAATAAATAAAAAAAAACTGCTCACTAAATTTATCTGATTCAATTTTGAATTCAGCATCAATATTCAGAATTGGGTCAGTGCTTTTATGGGTTAAACAGTGATAAATATTTTTGGCAAATTACTTATTTTACATTTTATATATATATATATATATATATATATATATTTTTTTTTTTTATATATATATACATGTTTTTAATTCTTGCTAAATTGACTAAATTGACCATGAATTCATGTGTAAAAGCAACAAAAGTATAAAAACATCCATGTTTTTAAAGAGAAACTGTACACATCATGTGGTGAGCGGGAATAAAGAATATGCCCTAGCAGTTCCACATTTAAAATGTAATCAAAACCACTGAATGCAATGCTTTTTAAACGCAGGGTTTAATTATACAGAGATAATTATGCTCTGTTGGACTCCTACTACATGGAAACCTCCTCTTTTTTTTTTTCTTTTCTTTTAATGAAACACGCAGTGGCTGCACTACCCCTTCCAAACGGCCCAGCGGGCTCCAAAATACAGCAAAGTGATGTAATTTATCTCGACAGTAGCATCAGCGTATCGCCTAACGCCATCTCTACACGAACAAAGCTAAATAAAAATACAACGAGAACCATAAAAACACAGCTCTGACAGGACGGCCTTAAAACACGGCTCCTCTGAGATAATAAGTCCATCGGAGAGAAGCAACAGCCTCTTCCATCCCTCCCTCAATCCATCCCTCCCTTCCTCCGCTGCCCCAGGGCCTCCTCACAGACCTGTCAGGAGAGAGTAGCAATTTATCTGTCAGCAGCTGCCTGCGCTATCACAGCCTCTGCAGCCACTTCATCTGCGCCCGAGCAGCCCGCCGGCGCTACGCTAACTGCAGCCGAGGGGACGAGAGAAAAACAGACTGCTCTTTGTCGTTTCTGAGTCATTCAGAGGCTGAAGTGTCATTCCTGGCGTCAAATCTCTGACACTGCGGCAGTAATGAGAGAGACAAGGCACTGATAAGCGAGTGCTCTGGGTGTTAAAAGGCCAGTTTTGCCACTCGAGAAGAGCCGGTCGCTGTGGAGCGTGCGGCGACAAGGCTTCAGGGAGTGAAACGTGAAGTCTGAACCACAGTGGCTCTTTTCATTTTATTTTAGCAAGGCTGAGAAAACCACAGCAGAGATCTGGCTAACCAACCAAAACTTACACAAAATGATTTTACTTCTCTAGTATTCTTCCATGGAGTTAACGCTGAAATCCTCACTTCATTAGCAGCCTTTGTTTTATCTAAACTGCTTTTTTTTTTTAACATGTCACCTTACAATCATTAACTCACCAATGTATGCTGAGATTTTAAAAAGGTACTATGAAACACCACCAGTAAAGTACAATTGAGATAGGTAGGTGTATATGTTTAGAACAGGTTACACTGTTAACACTACTTACAAGTAAAAATCCACCCTGCGGATTTGTTCCCGGACCTGGGCTACACACCTCTGTGTGTGAGTAAATATAGGTTTAAATAGGATCTCCGGTGGATTTGGTGTTTCACAGAGACTCCAAACTAGTTCAGTGACTGAACTGCACTTAGCAGGGCATTATTACACGTGTTGTAAAGTAACATATGACATTGCAAAGGAACGTTATTAGTGTTAAAATGTCTTTATTTTAAAATGCCTCTCTGTGCTGTTAGCCAATCAAATGTGATATGTTTGCATGTATGAATATTCATGAGCAAAAGACAAAATCCTATCGTTTTTCCCCACCCCCCACTCTTCCATCGTGTTATACTGGATCACCTGTGTGAAACTGACTTTTCGGTTTATTAAAACATGATGAAGACCTTTAACCTTTAACCTTTGTTAAATAGCACAAATCCGCTCTCCTGTAGCCTTCCGAGATCCAGCAATTTTGTGCAGTTTTTCCAAAGAATATATTGCTCCTACATAAATCCCTTTTTACAAATGTTATCCAGGCTCAAAGTAGCTCCACCCCTCAGTGTTTGAATCCGGAGAGCCCTAACATTTAAAGTGAGGCATAAATAACATTAAAAAGGACAAGAAGCCTACTAAAAAACACTGTTTACAACCTGTAGCGTAACCTACATCTCTGGGCTCCACCATCTTAAAGCAAAGTGACGATTAGTAGAGACATAAGTACGTAATGTTAACAGAAGTACATGCTGTGCACATGAAGGCGTGGCCGGACTGTAGCATAAACGGTAGATTACGGTGTAAAAAGGCGATTTATCTGCAGGGGCAAAATATGTCCTGTTAAAACCCATTCTAGTCTGTTTGGGCAAACTGCACAAAATTGCTGGATCTCAAAAATCTGCAGGAGAACAGAGGTGGGCTATTCAACAAAGGTTAGAACTCTTGATGTTCTAATGTTTTACTACACAAAAAGTCCATTTTAAACCAGAGTTCTCCTTTAATTATTTCTCCATATAAAAATTATAATGAAAAAAAAAAAAAAAAGGCAACTGATAAGGGCAATGATCACAACCTGGGTAGCTTTCCCTGTCTTCAGCCTTCGTTTGCCTACAAAATGACTACAATTGAAGTTAGCTTTTAGAACTGCTTTGTTCTTCAAAGCGCTAACGCCACCATTGGTCACTTCACAAAACCCTGCAATTAGACAGTTAAAGACCTGTGTTAACATCAACATTACCCCCCCCCACACACAAACGCACACACCCCACAACACAGGTACACTCACTGCAACCTCACACTCAAACAGAACAAAACAAGAGATGAATCACTAAACCACCAAAAAAAAAAAAAAAAAAAAGTCACATCTAGAGTTCAGCACTGTTTGGTGTTTTCCTTGCTTTTCATCTTCTACGCCTAGTCATGTTTAGGGTGTACTGAGTCAGAGGAGATTAAATAGTAAAGAAAAAAAAGAAAAAATGTGGACACCACGATTTAAATTATAGCAGAAACAATCCTTCAGATTATTTTTTAACTATTTTTTTTATTCCAAAAATGGCCTTAACGTTTATAGAATAAAAATGTTTATAGAATAAAACCACAATGTTCATTTTACTCAAACATAAACCTATAACAGCAAAATCAGAGAAACTGATTCAGAAACTCAAGTGCTCTCTTCATTTTTTCCCAAAGCTGAATTTATATATTGGTTAGTATGAACAACGTGAATTTAAAACTGCTAACAAACCAAAAGGGATCCTAAAACACAAAGGAGAAACTGGAGGGAGAAAAAGTGCTGAAAACAGCCTAAGGTGGCCTACTTAACTTGACGCTAAGGAGTAAATTACACAACCTAACCGCACAGCCAAGAATAGCAGCAGTAGTAGTAGTGGAAAAAAACAGGCAAACAAAACCAACTCTAATCGGTCTGTGTTTGTCCCTCTTTGGAATCAGTTATCCACTCAGCGTTTCAAAATGCCTCCAGATATGATTGTCCATTTATTTTATAAATATGAATATGAAATACAGTACAAGCCAAAATGTTTGGACACCATTTCTTATTCAGTGTTTTTAATTTTATTTTTTTCCTACATAGTAAATGAATACTAAAGTCCTACAGACTATTAAGAAACACAAAAGAAATCATGTAGTAACTTAAAAGTGTTAAAATGTGTTAAAAATACTCTGTGAAGAAGAAGAATTTAGGTGCTCTTATCTGGGGAGCTGGGAACTCTGATTAACTTATCCTGTGCAACAGAGGAAACTCTTGCTCTTCCTTTCCTGGAGTGGTCCTGATGAGTGCCAGTTTCATCATAATGTTTTTAAATGGTCTTTGTAACAGCACTTGAGGATACTTTCAAAGTTCTTGAAATTGTCAAGATTGACTGACCTTCATTTCTTAAAGAAATTATCTTATTTTTCGTTACTTAGTTGAGTAGTTGTTGCTTCTCATAATCTGGATTCGAACATTACTCAAATATTCACTATTCACTGTATACCTGTAACTCTAGAAAGAAAATAATCAAGTAATTAACTCTTGAAAAGTTCAGCACAGCTGTTAACTAAAAAAGCCTGAGATACTGAGGTAGTGTCCATTTATTGTTCGATAAGTCAATTAATGTAATTATTGTGACAGGCCTAACTTTAGGGCTGCAACGATTAGTCGATATAATCGACAATGTCTATTATTTAAATTTGTCGACTAAAAATTTTCTTTGTCGACTAATCGTTTATATGTAAAGCGGAATTTGAGATGACTAATTGGATCATTCACACAGGTTACACTCAACTTAGCCTGTGTCACCGAAGTGCCCAAACACAACAGATTACATATTTAATAGCTAAATATCAGTACTCTCCATGCTTTAACAACATCTAGACATTTAAAGCCCTTTTAAATCTCATGTTCAGCCTGTTTCTATTGTTTTTAGAGATGGAGGGACATAAATATAATCATTTAATCGACTAATCGAAAAACCCTACCTAACTTAAGTCATAGAACACCTTGAACAACCTCTTGAACATTGAATCTTAAATATCTCAAGTTTTGGCTGACTGACAGTGTCTGCAGATAGAAAATACTGTACATTAAATTTTCCATTTAATTATGCCTTTAAAACCAGGGCTGCTCAACAATGCTCAACAACAGTCCTTTCCACGACCAAGAAATGGAAACGACGCCAAATTTACGCCAAGGAAAAGCACTACTGTCTCAATTACATGACCGAGAGCAGAGCTCCCTAAAAACACAAAGAGCCTCAAAAACCTCTGACAGCAGCGAAGCTCACTGATCCAGAGCTGAAATAGAATCTTATCATCAATGGGAAATCATAGTTGCACCAGTCTGGCTGTAGTATTGCTGGCCTGAGGCTTTTCCTTGCTGGTGGAGAGTGTGAGTGTGTGTGTGTGTGTGTATAGAGTGGGGGGGGGGGGTTAGGAAGCCTCTTATTTGGCTGTCTTCTGCGGGTGATCTCAACGCCGGGCAGGACTTAAGCTGGAGTCTCCCAAACCACCGGAGAGCCTGTTCCAAGCTTCAGCTCACCACCCTATTTACCTTGCCTGGCCACTTCTCGCTTTCGCAGCACGCCAGTGTGTGTATTCAAGAGAGACATGGCAGATGATGACTGCTGGTGTGTGAAGGAATGATTATGGGGGCCAGAATGCCAGTGGACTGTGTGTAATGAAAGAATCAAAACCCAACAGCAGCAGGAGAGTGAGGGCCAGTCACAAAAGAACACCAGAACACTGGAATAAAAGCTCTTAGAATAGGGCTGGACAATATATTGTGAATTTTAAGCAGGACAATGCTCGTCCACATGCTGCTGCTACTGTTTCAGAAGGTCTTTGGGTGTTAGGCCTGCACAATATTGGAAAAAAAAAATATATAAAAATTTGATGATATATTTCGCGATATTAAACAATCAGGGCCCATGACGTCACCAGCCCCATTCCCACCCATGCGCTGTCTCGCGTCTCGAGTCAGAGCCAAGCTCTCAAACCCGAGGAAAATAACAAAACAAGAGTAATCGGCCCTTAAATCAGGCATTTAAATTGCTTTTTAAAAGATACTGTAAATAAGAGCGTTTTTCTGGGATTAAAAGCGTGAATTCAGCTGCAACTGGAAATGTCTGCATCGCAAAACTGTGTAAACATGAGCATGTGTCGAAAGCTGGGAACTCATTCCAGCAAACACATGCCCAACCATGTGGATGGAGGCCATGTGGTCACCTCGTGTTTTCCACTCACCAACAGTTTTTTTTTTTTTTTTATTAATCGCCAACAAAACAAAACAAATCAGGGATCTTGAAGTGTGAACTAATGAAAGACGCTCGCTGAGCGTCGCGGACTGATCGCTGATCAGTCGCAGATGTCTGGCAAATATTGGGCATGCTAGATATCTGACCCAGTCAGCGACCTGGAGTCAGGAGCAGTTTCTACCTACAGCAAATCGAATCATGGAGAAAGAGAAAGAGAGAGAACCACAGGTCCAAAACACACTCTCTGCATTACCAGAGCCATTTATGGAAAGTCTGACCACTTTCTGCAACCCTGTCATAACTGTAATGTAAATGACTGACGACTCAATAAGTCTTGTAGTGTGAACTCAGCATCAGGTAAGACACATTAGGAACCTCTACAACTCCATGCAGAGACTCCATTGTGTCTGGCAAGTGGCTCTGCCTTTTCTAAACAAACAAGGCTTCGGGGGCACTATTACAGCAAGACGATGCTCGTCCACATACCGCTGCTGTTTCACACGCTCCTCACCTACAGCAGAATCTACAGCAGGAATATTCAAGCGGTATAGGATTGACTGTTAGGTAGAACACCCTTAGGAACCTCTACAACCTCTACAACGTCTACAATGCAGAGACTGTGTCTGGGAAAGCTGCATTACAAATGTGATACACACTACTTCTGTAGGCGTAAGCTCAATAAAAATTGGTCATATCAGTCACATTTTTTTATTGTTTATTGATCATGATAATCTTTATCTTCTAACTGCCAAAACTAAAACTAAAAAATCATAGACAATGAATCACCAAGCATCAAGTGTGTGCATAAAGAGTAATTGCATTCTCTCTCTCTCTCTCTCTCTCTCTCTCATTCTCTCCCTTTGTTTTTTTACTGCCTGTTCTTGTAATCACACTCTTAGCACCTCTTTTTCAAGTACGCCAAAGAGGCAGCCAACAATGCATCATTAATGCTATCTGATTTGCTGTAGAAGCTCTGCAGAACAAAGAGCCATTGTTTTTGGGCAGGGCAGGCGTCCACACGAGCTCAGCGGCGGTACGGCTTTGTGCGCAGTCACACAAATCAGTGACAAAAATCCTGGCTGGTCATTACTGTGTGTGTTGCATCAACTCCGCCCCCACACAGAGGGCAGCGGGAGTGTTACGGGTATGCACACACACTCACACTCACAGGATGGAAGGAGAGCAATAAACAGGAAACTAAAAGGATGGGGAGAGTTGAGAGAGAGAGAGAGAGAGAGAGAGAGAGAGAGAGGGAACTTTGTGTCATGGGGTAAAACAAGGGGTCGTCACATCAGACTTTGCTGAAGGAAATGTCTGGCCAAAACAAATGCAGGACGTGGAAAATGTCTCGCACTGCAGCTCCTCTCAATGCCAAGCTCTTTGCAACAGTGGACAACATTGCTTCCATCCTACAACAATAACGGGGGCTTTATTATTTTGTTCCAGATTATAAAGCAATTTAAATCATAACTTTAAAAATAATAAAAAAAAATTCTTACTTCTTAGACTAAGCCAAGAAAAACAATTAAACAATTAAAGCTGTATAACATTGCTCACAGTGCTCATAGTGCTCACAATAAGAGATCACTCACACTCATACAAGTTCACACTGCTGCAGTCTCTAAAATACTCAAGATTTTTCACAGCTGAAAGAACTACGACACACTATACACACTCAATCTTCCACAGGATTAATTGTTAGATAGGACAACATTAGGAACCTCTACAACAAGCTGCATTACAAATTAGATACACGCAACTGTATTTTTTGAACGATCAATAAACGTCTATTTTCTGGACTATTTTTATACATAAGGCACATTATGGGACACTAGTAGGAACAAGGATGTCACCATGTTTTCCTTCTAACTTGTAATTGTCAGAACCCACTCTCTTCTGAAAACTCTCCAGTTTATTTGGGTGAGTAAATCGCTAAGCAGGTAGTGCTAATGCTGCTCCAGCAGTGCTAGCTGGGATTAGCAGCAGGCTACAGGCTAATATTGATATTTAATATTGACCTTTGATAGGCAAGAGCTAGCGCTTAGTAATGTTAGTGGCTAATGCTAATGCTAATACTGCTCCAGTCTCGGTGCTGGCGAACTAAACTGAAACTCCTGTATAACTCTGTACTTCAGCAAAGTGGCTTTACTGCTCCTTAATACCTGACTGGTAAAATTCATACATAAGGTGCTGGATTATAGGGCACACTGACGAGAGAGAGAGAGAGAGAGAGAGAGAGAGAGAGAGAGAGAGAGAGAGAGAGAGAGAGAGAGAGAGAGAGAGAGAGAGAGAGAGAGAGAGAGAGAGAGAGAGAGAGAGAGAGAGAGAGAGAGAGAGAGAGAGAGAGAGAGAGAGAGAATCTTCAGCACAGCGACACTTTTTTTTGACAGTTTGGAGAAAAAAAAATGAAGCGTGGATGAAAGTAGCAGGTGGCTCAATAGGTAGCTTGCTGGATTAGCATTTGTGATAAAACACAAACGAACAGTGCGACAGGCCGTGAACACACTTACCCACAAAACACAAACATGGAACAAATCGAGGGAAGTGTGAGATCAAACGATATGCTTACTTTAGAACATTAAATCGCACAAGCATATTAAGAGGTCAAAATACGCGCCTGTTACTTAAAATGCGTACATTATGGCAGGTCTGAATTAATTTTTGGGCACTTTTGAATCGATTCAGAATCATTCATGTCTGAATCGAGATGAATCTAAGAATTAAAAATGTCCCCCACCACTACAGTGTACTGTAGTGTATATTAAAAGAAACTAGAAGCTGCTTTAATACAGGAAAGGACCAAAAGAAGGATATTAGGCAGATTGCTCAGTGTGAATCACTCTTACATTACATTACATTACAAATTATCCTGTGTGTTTGGTTAAAGAGTAAATAATTTCTATAGCAAATGTTTTTATTGATAGATACTGGCAGCTGGGTTCACTCTACAGAAATCACCCTACAGTCATTATTACTATTATTATATATTGCAACATAAACAGTCATGCTGAAAATCTGGCTCCACCCAGACCCATTCACAGCAGATGATGAATCACATTGTCAGAAACTACTGTGAGCATGTAGTGACTCACCAGCATGTGCTCTTGATAAAACTGGTCTCCGATCATCTGGAGCTTCTGTCCGATACGGGCCTCCACGCTGTGCGCCGGCCGCCGCCGAGGCTCAACGGCTCGATGCTCCTCCCGAAACATGGCGTCCCCGACGCGTTCAGAACGGGCAGACGGTGCCAGTAATAACAGTCCTGCACTACCTAACCAAAAAGAAGAAAAAAAAAAAAGAGACAAAAAAAAAATAATAATTAGCATAATACTAACTTCAAACTGAAGAAGAAAAAACAAGTTAGAGAGAGTAGGGATTATGAAAATATGAATATATTATGAAAATATTGACATTGAAATATTAATTGAAAAATAATGAAAACAAGCAGGCCTGTTGCAACAAGACAGGCAAACCAAGCAATTGCTTGTGGCCCCGAACTGGCCTGGGGCCCCCAGACAATGACAAGTCGAGAAACTGTGTGAGAGACCCTTTAAAATTCCTTGATAGTCAGTGCAGGAAAGTACAACAACACTCTAATCAGAATGCTCCTCAAGGGGGCTCCACCCACTAGTTACTGACAGTAGCATATAACCAGACTGGAACATGTTCAGCAGTATCCATGTAAACAAGCTTTAACATTACTGTCTTTAACCCTAGATTAAAAAATATATATATATTTTATATCTGATCATATTTGATTATCTTTACATGTCCTTACTCATCTTAAGTTAATTTAAGTAAACGGAGTTTCATTCGGTTTTATTTGTAGCTGCACTCTGTCTGAATAGGCATAAATCAAGTGAAAATAGTGCAATAAGTAGAGATAAAAAGAATGAAAACTATATTTTTCTCTATATTTTTCATCATATACTGTAATAGACATTTCTGAGACAAAACTACATATTCCAAAGCTTATAAAACATTCAGCTGTAGATGAAAATAAAATATGTATATAAGTCAGCTATATGTCTGAATCAACAAATTGGAAGTAGAGAAAGGCGAACTGTTGGAGCTAACTAGACCACAATATTTTATCAATATTAACTATATTGTCGTGTCATATCTTCTATGAAAATATATTGATATTTCTTAAAAACCTGTTGTTAAATGGAGTATGCTTTCAGTTAGGGCTGAGCGATTTACCAAGAACCCAATAAAAAAATATATATATATAAATAAAAAAAACAATAAAAAGAATACACTGTTGAGTAAATGTGAAGATTTCAAGGTTTAACTGAGTGCTGAAATGTTCTCCTCACTGTCTCAAAGCCAACGACCAACTCACGGGCCAGACCGTTATACTTTCAGAAAGTGCTTAAGGTGCCAATAAATCACATGTCAGAACTGAAATTTCCTGTTTGTTGTGGTTTCTAAGACCTTAAAATAATAACCTACAGTCCGCAGCAAATGAAAATGAAACACATTTCATCCACAACAGAACAAAGCGTTGAAAAACGTCTCATCACAAGACGACATGAGTCATAAGTCTGACTTTTACAATATTTGAAGAAGTTAAAAAGAGGTTCCTGCTTGGGGGGGCAGGGTTCAGAGAAAGGTCAGCATAGAGGAGCTAGTTGAGTTGATTTGGCTCTTTACATGAGCTGCTGTGTACTGGTAGTGATATTAAGTGTAAAAGTCAAAGGAAACACTGTAAAATGTTCTGTTGTTTTTTTTTATGTTCGTTATAAAAGTATTCGAGTGTTTTAATGGAGAAATGGTGATCTAACCTGTATAATACAAAGACCCTACCCAGAACTCAGTCTGCAACGTAGTAACGAGGTGTGCCATTTAGTTTCATACACAATAGTTATAACATTGTGCACATTATAACATTCCACTTGTCTGCATTTGACTTGCAGCGCTGTGTGTATCTATTCTTAATAAACATTTTTCTTAAATAATAGGTCTATGCGTCTTCAGTGTTGCAATGTTAAACAACAGATCTCATTTAAACAGCTCAAAAATCTTTTAAAAGGCTGTTTTAACACTCCATTTACTATAAAAATGTGGGGTTTAAATCAGGCTTGAGCTCATCATGACTTTATGATTATATTTTTGGGGGGGGGGGGGGGGCTCGATCTAAACTCTATAAATTACAATCAATCAAAACACATTTTTTAATGACTGCATTAATCAGACTGCTGATGCTTTGGCAAGGCCGATAAATCACATTTTCTTTTTTTTTTTCCCTTCATTGAAGTAATTGCCACAACCCGTAATGCTGTAATGCTGCAATTTGAAACCGCCCTGCTTCTGTTCTTTAGACAGCCTCAGTCTACAAAACTGAGCTATTGTAAACAAACGCAGCAGAAGGTTAAGCTGAAGCTCTACCAGGGGCTGCGTGTCCACGGCTGGGCACTCTGCCAGTCAAACAACCCTTGCATGCAGTCATTTGAATTGCAAAGTGACTGGGTACACACACACACACACACACACACTCGCTCACACACACAGGTAATAAAAGCTAAAGAAGCCAAGAGTGTGTCAGACGCCACAGGGACTGAAGGAGGAGTACTGAGCTTTATCTACAACCAGGCAGAGAGATATATATATATAAAAAAAAAAAAAAAAACGTCTAGCAAGCTCTCTCTCCTTCTCTCTCTCTGGTCAGGCCAGGCTTACCGTAGAAGAGGCGTCTTGGCTCCTCGGATATTCCGCAGGGCAGCATGCCATTGGTCCGAGCCGGCGGCCGCCCTGGAGTCTGTGTGCCACGCTCCTCCTGCTTTATCACACTGATCGGGGAACGCCAAGGCTCTGGATCCGTAACGAACACATCATCCTCCTCATCGTCCATGAGCAGGGCCTTCCACGCTCCCCACCTGCAAAACACACACAGTTCTGAGTCCTGTCATTTTTTTTTTTTTTTTTTTTTTTACCATCTGGAATTTGCATATGTCCTGGATGACCTGATCATAATTGCACTGTGATTGCCCAACGCATAGCCATTCACACCTGTTATTTTATAAGTGCTCTACATGTGAGCGTGTATGATCTTATTTCTAAAACAATTTCTGCTGGAGGAAGGTCCGGTTCTGTTTAAGTAAGAGTGTTTAAGTATTTTTCTCTTTCTGCACAAAAGAAACATCAGCCCAATTCAAAATAAGGCTGTTGATCTAGTTTTGCTTGCAAACCAGCTAATAGAATTGCCTTTATCCATAAGCTTGCTATTGTAGCATGCTCAGATCAATTGCACAACTTGTGTGCACAATAGACATCTGCATTTTTATGTATGTTTCAGCAGTGAAACAGTTAATAACCATTTTGACCAAGTTTCCAGGCACTGGAGTGAATCAATCATATTTGTATATTACTGTGTTTTTGCACTCTAAGGCATACTATCAATGAATGTCTATTTTCTGGTCTATTTTCAAGGCGCAACAGATTATAAAGCACATGATGTGACACTAGTAAGGAACAGGGGTGTCGCCATGTTCTAATTCAGCAGGTCTCGCCGCTGGGTGGCAAGACCTGTAAAGCTAAGCTCAGTAAAGAAAAAGCGCTGGATGTTAATTTAAACAGATTTCTCTCCTAAAAAAAATGTTTATATAGGTGAGTGAAGTGTTCTTCCATTTATTTGCATAAAAGCTTAGATTTCCAGATTTCCACTAAAGCTGGGTGCAGCAGCATTAGCATTAGCAGCACTTTTCAAATCTGTTATCATTCTTCTTGTCTGTAGCAAATGATGTGACTAACCAAAGTTGGCTGATCAGTTGGGTTTAAAAATTTGATTTTGACGTTTTAAAGGCCGGCATTTCAAATACAAATATCACACTAATAAACAAAAGAAAAACACTTTTTCCTCAAATGCTAATCAACCATACTTTGCTGAGATATTTTCAGATGTGACAGAATTCACCAATTTTACCAAAATATTGCCATTTAAACACATTTTCCCCTCTTTCCTGTACATAGGCCAGAGCACAACCTGAAGGGTTTTCCTAGATTCCATCACATACTGCACATACAATCTGCCAATGGTCCTCAGAGAGTTGGTGGGCCTATTTGTGGAAAAGGTCTAGGGCCATTTTTTGGTCCCAGTCCATCCCCGGTTGGCTATTGGGAACAGTCTGATAGGGTTTTGTAGAACAACCAAGAAACATCTAGAGAAATGGGGGGGGGGTGCATTTAGGTGCATTTAGGTTTAAAACCTGTACCTGTGTGAAACCAAATCAAACAGAGGGAGAAAACTTTTCTAATAGACAAACTCCTTCAATCAACTGATTGAATGTAATGTTACCTTAACTTGGTTCCAACATTGCTGGTCCAAAAGAGGTAATTTTTAGCTTTTCCTACATCAGGACACTCTTGTCCTGAAAAGGTATAAACAAAAACAAATGCACACATTTATTTCTCTAAACCTAAGGCCTAAATTTGATATGCAACACTAAATCCATGACTGTAAACGGGCCTGCCACTCACTGGTAGCACCACACAGTAACTAGCAATAGAATAATAACAATAAAGGATAGCTTAGCCTGTGGGCGCTCGCACTGCTGATTTAGATAAATAGCAGCAATAAAACCACACACTGGGGCTGCGATTAGACCACCGCTTTACTATATTTAACTCTGCAGTGGTTTGGCAAGACACAGGCAGAAACTGTGTCGCCTACTCGCTCCGTGTTCTGTGGTAAAGTCTGTGTGGTTTAGTGAATAACGACTATTCTGGACGCAGAAGCTGAGACTGTTTGTCCCCGAAATGCCACCATGTCAATCCCACATAACAATTACGCTGCACAAGACTCAAAAAGGCACAGACACAAAAAACAGGAGCTTTCCCTCACTGTTTTCTAGTAAGAAATATGCAGTAGAGGATGTTAAACTTAGAGTATGTACATGCGCATTAACACCAGAGGGGTGAGTATACACAAGCAATAGATAAATGAATCATGATCCCCCAGATCAGCGAACATTGATTAGAGAATGCTTTTCCTGCTAGAGCTTAGATTCTCTGCCTGAAATCAACCAGACCCACCAATTTCCTCTGTTTTTTAATGCTATTTTTATTTTATATAAAGCTATGGTGTGATAATTACAATATAGTAGAGTAACAAATCAAACCTTGTTTTTTAAAAAAAAATGCACAATTTAGAATATTATATAACCATACATAAGCACATGTGAGCTTATATAGTCTTATAGTGCTTTATAGTCTTAAACATTGTTAATTATATTAGAGTAGCCAGGGAGATCGGTTCTTAATAAACAGTGTTCTCAAAGAACAGGTCTATGCTTCTTTAGTGTTGCAATGTTTACCTTTAACATCATTCTATACAGATTCGCTCATTCAAACAGCCTCAAAAATGTTTTTAAAAAGCTCCGTTTTGACGCTTTATGTCGGTATAAATTTGGCTTGAGCTCAGCCCGGGTCAGGGTGGGTTTTTTTGGGCCCGACATAAGGTCTAGTTCCTGTAGAAACTGCAAATGTGAATGCAGCTCAGCAGTGTTACTGGATCCACAAACTTTTGGCTAAAAGAATAGGGTCAAAAACATTTGCCACAGGTGTATAAAACCAAGCACCTAGGCAGTTGCGACATTTTCTCCATACTAAATATTCCACAGTCAACTGTCAGTGCTATTATAACAAAGTGGAGGTGACTGGAAACAAAAGAAACTAATTAAAACAACTTACAAAAAAATGACAGAGCAGTGTCAGCATGCGCCGCGGCGCATAGTGCTCAGAGGTCACAAAATTCAATCTTCAGTCAATCACTACAGATTTCCAAAGTTTATGTGGCCTCCAGATTAGCACTTCAAGAACAGAAGAGCGTAGAGAGCTTAACAGAAGGGATCTCCATAAAAGTCCTGGAGAGCAATGAAGAGAAAATGAACCATGCAGATTTTCTCAGCTGGTGTATGGAAGAGCTGAACATTCCATATTTCATTTCTATGTGTAAAAATGCACAATGATTTTATGAAAATAGAAGCATAAATCAACAATATCAGTCCTATAATCGTTCTGAATGTGGTGTTTTATTTGAAACACGTGACCAGAGACACAAATGTATGGAAGCCCATTTCTGACACTTGGAAAAAAAAAAGGGTTCTTAACCAAGTCATAAATATGAGATACTAAGTTATAATTATGAGATACTAAGTCATAAATATGAGATACTAAGTCATAAATATGAGATACAAAATTATAAATAGTATCTCACAGTTATGAGATACTAGGTCACAGTTATGAGATACTAAGTCATAATTAGTATTTTAGTTACGAGATAGTAAGTCAGTTATGGAGGTAGTAAGTCATAAATAATGAGATAGGAAGTCATAATTACTAGACACTAAGTCATAATTCTGAGACACAAAGTCATAATCATGAGACACTAAGTCATAATGATAAGATAATACCCCTGGGTTTAGTGTCTCACAATTAGGACTTACCAACTCAAATTTAGGAAGATACGGGCCTCCATACATTTGAATGTATTCCTCTAGAAATGTTTTTATTGTTTGGCGATATAAACTGTGTTGGGAGACCTACTATAAAAGAGTACTATTGTTTTTATCCAAAAGCCATCCGTCATCAATATGACACACAAATGAACGTTGGAACTGGGTAAATATTTTAAAATCTGCAGAGTAAAAATTTAGTAGTATTATTAAGTTTAATGTTCACTTCATTCACACTGCACTGCAAACCAGTGTGTGGACCTCAAAAAGCTCAGAAGTAAAGCAAGCAACACACAGCTCCCTCTGCTGCTGTGGGCAGAAAAGCACAAAAACAGAAACACGCTTTCACACACTGGCACACTGTGAGCATAAAAACATGCCACTACTCATTACGATTCACCAGAATCAGTCTTACACAGTCTAACATACTGCCACCTACAAGATCCACACCACAGACAGCCCGGCTGATCCTGAATCAGGCAGACTAGACTTGACTGGAAAAGCCAAAAGATCAAAACAAAAGAGCCGACAGCCCACATGATTAAACCGAGACACCTACGAGACCAGTCTGACCTGTAACAACAGCTCACAGTGCAATCACTTCTTAATCAAGTCTTAAAAACATTGCCTCAGGTTAGATAATCACACACACACACTCACAGGCTACACTTCAACTCCTGCAGCTCACCAAGTGGAGTAAACGTGGGCGAGTAGACGCTGCGAGAAGCCTCCAAGAGTCACTCCAGGCTTCCTATCCTATTCCAGTGACCGACTTCAGTGTGTATCCACGCTTTTGTTGGAGCTGAGGAGGGAGGCGTGTGAAAACACTTTAAATGTCACTTGTCTTGTATAAAAACACTGCAGCCACTATCAGCTCACTTCTACAACAGTCCGCTTAGCGTTTTCATTTGCAATGCAAATGCTCGCTTTTGAGCCAAACGCGTTGTACGCTCAATACTGACAGAAGCTCTCCTCACACTGGGTAGCTGAATGGTGAGATGCCAAATGATTTAAGTAGAAAATATAATCAAAATGTTGATTATACCACAGTTAGTTCCGACCCTGCAATGTGATTGTCTGAGATGCATTTTATGAGTGCCATTATTAGCAGGTAATGAACTGTAACCGAAGCTTTCCATGTATTACTCCACCACATACAGATAACCTAGCAACTCTTTAACTCAAAATCTTTTAATAAACAGTGATAATGAAACTGTGGTATCATCGCAACAATACACTTGAGGTTTGTGCTATAATGTGTAATATTGGCACTGCTGTTCTGTGGTCATAGGCACGAGGCCACAGGCCTTCATCATCCCTTCATCATTGTAATATTAACCCTTTCAGGCTTGAATTATCTCCAGTGATGGGAAAAAAAATCTAAATCTATGCTGTTTTCTGTCTTTATAGCACAGAATAGAAGTCTTTACTATTCTACTATCAAATCTATATAACACATAAATCAAACTAACTCAAATATCTGATATTTATTTTTATTCCCATTGCATTGGAAGCATGTGTGTAATATTTTATGTCATATTGACCTTTTTATTTCATAAACTTTCCCTAAACAGTAAAAAAAATCTTAAAAATATGTCCCATATCACAGTAAAGTAGTAAAAATTAAAGGTCAAGCTATTAATTGGCTGGTTCATGGTCTATACTGATGGGCAACAGCTCTCAAACATCGTTATGCGCAATAAAAACGTTAAAAAATAAATAAATTACATGATGTACATTCTAAGGGATGCAGGATTTGAAAGGGTTAATAGTAAAAAAAATGGTAAAGTGTGCTTTCTACAAACTTTTTACCTATCTAGTTAGCTATCATATTTCCTTGCTAGTTAGCTAACCTAGAGAGAGAGGGGAGTAGGGTGTTTAAAGTGAAGCTCGCTCTACCATTTAGCTAGGAACCATTCTTAAAACTGCTGTATTTTGGTGAACCCAGCCCGGGTCAGTGCAGCAACTGCAGCAAAAAGCAAGTAAAAAAAAGCCCCTTGCCTTTGGGGGGCTGTTTTCAGACTTTTCTGTAAACTACGGTTACCGTTTTATTCTGTTTATTCTGTTATATACCTATAAACATAGACTGTGGTAGCTAGCTAGTTAGGTTAGCATGCTTCGACAGCGTAACTAGTTAGCAAAACAGACAGTACACCGGCTTAATTTCCGCTGCTTGCCCATGCTGAGTGTGAAAAAGTTCAACATTGAGTTCAGTATTAACTAAACAAGATAAAAAGCCAATGAGTTAACGGAGTTCACGCAGTCCACGGAGTCAGCAGACTGCAGCAGCAGGCGCAGCGCGGTGTGTTTATAAACATACGCTCACATGGGCACGGTCCACATCTGGGTAGGATAGCTAACCTAACGCTAGCAGCACTATACGCTCCGCTACAACATATTTTAACGTATTTAAACACAGTTATTAGACATATCTATAGATCGTGAGGAGGCTAGCGAGCCAAATCAAGTGAAATCTGGCTTAAACGGCTCTCAGAAGTGTCTCAAAAGGCTGAATCTGAACTCAACCACTCCCCGGCACTAACAGTTAAGTAACTAAAAGCTAGTTAAGTTAGCTAACCTAGCACGCAGGCAAGCTAACGCTAGCTAATGACAACTTTCGACCGGTGTTCTGACGAGTTGTGCTAACTATGTTGTCAAACCGTGTTAAAGGTAAAAATATAGTATATTAAAGTATATTAAAGGTAAAAATAAAAAAAGAAGCAGCATATTAGCGCATGTTCACTGTATCAGGATAAAGTTATATTATAAAATGCTTTAGTTTTTTTTTCTTATTATTGATCATTTACACTTTTGTGTAATGACAGTCCATATTGCTAACTGCACAAAAAAGCCATAATTATTAAACAGAATTATAAAAAAAAACAAACAAACAAAAAAAAAAAAAAACACGAGAAATAATAAAAACTGTAGGTCAACGCATGCGCAGTGCAGTTAAGTAGCACATAACGATGGATAGCATACCTCGACAGAACACCGGCTTGACAACAAGTTCTCTAAAACTGTACAGTAGCTAACTAGATATCAATAAGATATAAAACATAATAAAATGTTCGCTAAATTGGTCTCTTAAATAAAGTGTCTAGCAAAAACACGCACGTTTATTAAAATATTTGTTTAACTTACACTGATCAAATTAAGCAGTTTACTATTTTACCGATTACTGTTCAAAATAAACAAACACTAAACTAGTGTTAGACTGTAACTTATATAGCTTAGCTATTTTTTTTATTTGATTAAAAATTATAAACTATTCTTTGCTAATCTTAAGGTTTTAATCACTGATCAAATAATGTTGCTAACTAAGTTAACGTACTGATATTAATAATAAACTTATCTAGGTTAACACAGTAATGTTGCTGAAAATTAGTTAGCGACAGCTAACCTAAATAAACTAAAAATAAGTATTTTAATAGTATATATAATCTAGCGTTCGCTATGTAACGTTCCTATCTACATAAATGTGGATTAGATCGGCTAGTTAGATAACTAAACATCATCTCCATGACTGTGCTAAATCTTCTAACTACAAGTTGTGATTGAGGTCGCCAAAAAAACAACACACAGGATTTCAGTACAGCTGTGGAAGCCGCCTGATCCACCGGCTACTGATATATCCTAGATTAGGTTAGCTAACTACTTATAGCTAACGTTACTGCTAATACTAAACTAAAGTTACTAATCTACAGCTACTACTGGTATGTATTAGTAGCTCAATCAGATTAGACATGCCTGAGAAAGTTTAGTGGGTGTTTACAGCGGCGCACCGGCCAGAATTCATTTCAGGAGCTAGCGAGAAAAGTAACTAGCTGGCTAACGTTACAACGTATTTAGTACAACAGCGCAGTAAGCTAACTAGCTTTAGCCAAGTTACTCTCTAAACAACAACACAAACAACACCACCATATGACCAATGTAACTAATAGTTATACAGCTAACGTTAGTTAGCCAGGTTAGCTAACGTAAATCACATAAATCAACACTATAAAAGTTTAGTCATCATGTTTGTCTCTACTAACGCTGTCTGTTGACAGATCCAATAAGCCACAATCCTGTAACTTATACTATACAAGTTAGCTAACCAACATTCATAAACCATGCAAAAGCCAAACGAGCCGGGTGTTCTGTCAAGTTGTGCTACCCTGTCAAACCGTGCTCAAATAGGAACTAGTAGTAAGTTACATGTTTAGGCAGTAAAAGGATTAAGTTATTTAATTTTAAAAAAGTTAAGGCAATATAGGTGATTAAAAACTTTTATTTATATGTTGATGACTGTGAGTCCAGATTGTACAATGCACTAAATTAAACTAAAAACTAAATTATCAGGAAAATAAGTAATAGAGGTTGGTAACTCAGGTTCAGAAAGTAAAAATCCAACCCAGGGTTTTGTACCAACAAAACAACCCAAGGTTGGATTTTTTTTTACTTTCTGGACCTGAGTTATCAAGCTCTAGGAAATAAAAAAAACACACGAAAACAGTAAAAATAAGAGTTTGGCGCATGCGCAGAGTCGCTAAGTAGCACATATCGATGGATAGCAGAACTCGTCAGAACACCGGTTCACACTCAGCTGTAGCTAAAAAAACGTGCGTAAATACATTAAAGAGCTAAAGAGCGAGCGTTACCTCTGGTTGTCCTAGTATAAAGTCCTTTAAGTCCAGTACTTCTTGCTATAGCACTTCTCTCTCCGTTTTCTCCTCTGTTCTCTCTGTTCTCTCCGTTTTTTCCTCTGTTCCCTTCGCTCCGCACCGTTCAGCTCCTCTACTCTCCACCTCTGTCTTCATTCTGATCTTCGCCTCCAGCCGCTGAGCCTCATTTCCAACTACGACAGCAGCAGGCCCCGCCCCCCGGGATACGTAACACCAGCGCCGACCACACGCTCGTCTTAAGACCCGTCACGTGTCTTTGTTATGATCCCGCCCCCTTTTTATCAGACACGTGGAAGGGAAATTCCCGGAGCGGCTGGAAGAACAGCAGCCCGGTTGAACTACACGCGCGGCGAGCTGTCAAACCTGACAGCGTGCAGTTTATCTGTGTTACAGCGCTGCTCTTACTGCTTCTGTCCTTCTGCAGGCAGGTATTCTCATTTCTGTGAGTTTAATTAACGACCTATTACATTTAAACCGAATAATATAAATGCGCAGTGTGAATGAGCTGTTAGCTTAAAATTAAAAGGCTAAATCTATCCTCATGTAAACGGGTTACTACTTGAATGGCTTAACAACTAGCTATATAAATATACAGCTCTGGAAAAAATAGAAGAACACTTCCTGAGTTCCTGAATCAGTTTCTCTTATCTTGCTATTTATAGATATATGTTTGAGTAAAATGATCATTGTTGTTTTATTCTATTCTAAACTACACACAACATATTTCCCAAATTACAAATAACAATTTTGTCATTTTGAGCATTTATTTGCATAAAACGAGAAATCTACAGATAAATGTTACTTATTTTTAATAATAAAATTACCTCATTTAGGGTGTCTAAATTTTTGCTGATGTTCATAAAACCCAGATGACAGAACCTGCAGTAGGAGGGAATGTCTACGCTGCTCTGTAGTTGCAGCTCTATTTATGCCACTGTGGAATCTGGCTCTGGCCTTCTCTGGGACGGGGCAGTGCTGGGGCAGGGCTGTGCTGGGACGGGGCAGGGCTGGGACGGGGCAGTGCTGGGGCAGGGCTGTGCTGGGACGGGGCAGTTCTGGGGCAGGTGCTGGTTGTTATGATCTGGCCCTCTCCACCCTCAGGGACTAGGACTGATCAATAAACACTTGGACAGCTGGAGCAAAGGGGGACCCAGCATTCTCTCACAGAGGACAATACCCCACTACACACACACACACACACACACACACACACACACAAACACACACACACACATACATATGCACAAACACTCTCCATCCCCCACCTCTGTGTCACTGAGACCACAACAGTTAGCCCTTCTCATTTCAGGAACTTCATCCAGGGATGTTCCTAAATAGAGGACAACAAATGGAAGATAAGAAATTATATAAGAGATAAGGAATTGTATAATTGTAAGTAATGACAAATAACTAAAATAATATTTTAGATCTCAAACCACTAAAGGGTTATTGGCAATGTGCAAAAAAAAAATTAATTGGCATTGTTTTAGTGTTATAACATCATACTGAACGTAAAACAGGGTGGTGGTAGTGTGTGTGATAATCTGGGGCTGCTGGACAACTTGCTGTAATAGATGAAACCAGGAATTCTGCTGTTTACCAGACAATCCTAATGCAGAATGGCTGACCATCTGTTCGTGACCTTAAGCCCAGGTGTACTTGGGTTCTGCAGCAGGACAATGACCCAAAGCACGCAAACAAGTCCACCTCTGAATGGCTTAAAAAAAAAAAAACTAAATGAATGTTTTGGAGTAGTGTAGTCAAAGTCTGATTGAGATGCTGTGGATGATCTTAAACAGGCTGTTAATGCTGGAAAATCCTCCAATGTGTCTAAATTTAAAAAAATTGTAAAGAAGAGTGGAACAAAATTCCTCCGCATAGATGTGAAAGACTGGTTGTCAGGTATCATTAAAGCTTGATTGCACCAAGAGTGGAAGGAGTGAAATTAGGCGTCTTCTTGAAACAGCTTTAACTTACATTTGTGGATTACAGCAGAGTGAATTGTATTCACAGACAGTGATAATGATTTCTGGAAGTGTTCCTGAGCTCATGCAGTGATTTCCTGTGCAGAACCAGTACAGCCTGTTTTTAATGCATTGCTGCCTGAGGGCCTGAAGATTACCAACATCTAATACTGACAGACAACCTTGTTTTTACCTTGCAGGGGGTGATTTATCCAGACTCTGAATCTTTTGATGATATCATGTACTGTATATGGTGGGATATCTAAAGTTAGCTAGCAGTTAGCGGCTAATGCCACCCGACAGCGCTACACTGAGGAACACTGAGTGTTCTAGTAAGCCAGGATGATATTAGCTAGCGGTTTGTCCCACATAGCTTGTTTTAACACAGTAAACGTGCAGACTACAGTCCAATATACTCCCCTCTAAACGAAGAAAGAGCTAGCGTTTGGTGCGGTTAGTGGGTAATGCTAATGCTGCTCCAGCAGTGCTTGTCGGGGTTAGCAGCAGGCTACAGGCTGATAATACTCACTTCTGAATGGCCAAAGAAATAGCGCTTATTGCGGTTAGCAGTTAATGCTAATACTACTAGAGAATTAAACTGAAACTCCCGTATAACTCTGTACTTCAGCAGTGTGGCTTTACTGCTCCTTAATACCTGACTGGTAGAGTTTATACATAAATTGCAGAGGATTAAAAAGCGCACTGATGATTTTTGGGAAAATTAAAGGATTTTGAGTGTGCCTTATAGTGTGGAAAAATACGATAATTGCAAATTGCTCCAATTACATCTGTTTTTTATTAGTAGCACTTACTTTTACACCTTTTTACCCTGTCCCAACATTTTGAGAGATATTGCTGCCATCAATTTCCTAATGACTTAATGTTTTTTTTTTTCATGAACTGGTAAAATGTCTTACTTTCTATACATATTATATGTGTTTTGTGTTCTATGATATGGCAAATCATTGTATTTTGCACTGATTATTTATATATATATATATATATATATTACATTGACGTACAGTGTTTGACCTGCCCTGACATATTATGCTACAGACTGTTTTGTCATGTCAGGATTGATTTATGGTCATTGTAAATGCACTGCTAATCTGGCCATCTTTTTCTACAGACTCTGAGTCTTGTTGATTTAAGCAAGTCATTGTGTAACTAAAGGGATTATAACAATCTACGATAAAGTATGAGGCTGATAGCCAAGGCCACATTTCAACTGTCTCTCAAACTCAGAGAAGGATAATAAAGTACAGATACAGAGATTGTCAGATTGTCAGCAACAAGAGATTGGAAGAAAACTCGATAAGTTCTCCACAGTCCCACAAACACTGAAACTCTACTCTTTTGTCAATTGACCCTGCCTGTTCTCCGTCCCTCCCCCACGCTCCCCTAAGCCAGAGACCAGGGAACAGCCAGCATCAGGGTTCACATGGAGTTTGCTGGAGGCCATCCAGTTCGGGTTATGAGCAAGTTCAGACCTGGGCCACTGACATATCTCTAGCCAGACTCAGTAGAGTCTGCAGTGAAGAAGGCGGCAAATCATTGTGTGGAGGAGGGAAAAAAAAGCAAACTTAGTACCAAACATACCAACAAGACTGGTTAAGTGCTATCAGTGAAGGCTTTAAATCATCCAGGGACTACTTTACTAAAAGTGTCCTACAGTTAAGATCATCCTATTGGTTAGAAAGAAGATAAACTTTGAGGCTTGCTATACATTTTGTTGGGGTTTAATTGGAAAAACCCACTCATTTCACTTAATTATGAATAATGGCTTACAAAAGCATTCATACCCCTTGAACTTTTCACATTTTGTCACCTTACAACCACAAACTTTAAAGTATTTATTTTTTTTTTTTTACGATTTTAAGTGGCAGACCAACTCAAAGTAGCACATACTGTATTTTTATTTTTCACACTATAAGGCACACTTAAAATCATTTAATTTTCCCCAAAATCATCAGTGCACCTCATAATCCAGTGCGTTTTATATATGAATTTTACCAATCAGGTTGTAAGTAGCAGTAAAGCCACTCAGGAGTTTCATACAGGAGTTTCAGTGAAGTTTCTCCAGCAGTATTAGCATTAGCCGCTAACCACGCTAAGCGCTAGCGCTTTGGCCATCCAGAGGTGAGTATTATCGGCCTGTAGCCTTCTGCGAACCCTGGCTAACACTGCTGGAGAAGCATAAGCATAACCCGCTAGTGGTTAGCTGCTAATGCTAATGCTCCAACTTTAGTGGAAATCTGGATACCTAAGCTTACTGTAAAAAAACGGAAGTGCTTTACTCACCCCAATAAACAGTTTTCAAGAGAGAAATCTGTGTAGATTATAAATAGACCAGAAAACAGATGTTCATTAATAGTGCGTCTTATAATCCGGTGCGCCTTATAGTATGAAAAGTATGTTTTTTTTTTTTATAATAATAATAAAAATATCATTTAAAAAGTGCTACACCACTCTATATGCAGTGTTATATCACTAAATAAAAAAAATATGCATATAATCGCATGCAATATTGCGTAAACATTGATAGCACTAGTTTTAAAGTGTATTAAATTGTCTTCAGGGTAAGATCAAGACATTTAGGCTTCCTGTCTAAAACTGTACCCCCTACTTTTCCAATTACAGATGTTTGATTTTAAACCTCATTTTTTGTTGTGATTATAATACCAAAGTCCCTGCAATTCTCATTGTTTCAAACCTCTTGTCATCACAATCACCCAACTTCCCTTTCATAAACCAATAACCCTTCACGAGATGCCGATGCTGTGACAGAGACCCGTCGTGCTGAAGCACTTTGTGGCTGTGTACACACAGACTGTCTCCACTATATGGTCTATATAGCTTTGAGCTCTGTTATTAACCTATCAGCGATGACCTGCTTTCTCCCACTAAACTTCCTTATGACTTTACCTGAGAACCGACCCTCCGCTGCTCACTGCTGTGTTTACCTGCTCTACATAGTTCACTCATTCAGTCATAGCAAATTAGTCATTGTCCTGAAATACTCCTGTCCTGCACCAATGGGGTCAGTTTCCCAGAGAGTAAATAAGCCTAGTCATAGAGTCCTGTATTTTTCACACTATAAGATGCACTTAAAATCCTTTAATTTTCCCAAAAATCATCAGTGTGCTTTATAATCTGGTTTCAGTGAAGTTTCTCCAGCACCAAGGCTGGAGCAGCATTAGCATTATCCGCTAACCGCACTAAGTGCTAGCTTTTTCGTTATTTAGAGGTAAATAGGTGAGAGGTAGTCTGGGGTAGTGCACTATAGGACTTTGTGTCATAGCCACTGGTAGTTCTAGAGGCAAAGCCACAGACCTACTGGTCTAAGATTAAATCTGATTGGCCCCCTGAAGTGATCCTGTCCAACATCTACAAAAATCCACAGAAAATCCACAAAAATGAAAGCAAAGACTTGCAAAATCCATTTTATTTTAAAATTAAATATGCTAATATTTCTTCTACAGTGTAAGGTTATGGGATCAGGGCAGCTCTCTGGTGGTCCAAATCAACCCAAACCTTGATGGATTATCTTTGGTCCGCAGGTCTCACTTTGTTTAGCACTGATGTAAACTGATGTTCCTCCCATGTTTTCCTCACTGTAGCCAACAGACCTCCTGTAGTGGAGGTCCACACATTTCCCAGCAGATTCCCACAGGTTCTGAGTGCTCTATAACTGTGGTGATTGTGGCGATGACATCACCTGAACATCATCACTCCACTCCTCATCACTCATCTCCACTCCATCGTTTGGTGAGCGCAATGGATCCTGTATTGTCTTGTTGGCGAGTCATTGTTCTGTGGTTGTCCGCCTGAAAAAGCTTGGACAGCTCTTTTTTAAAACAAATCCCAAAAAGATTTGTAAACATGTAAATGTGTACCATTTTTTTCGCACTATAAGTAGCACCTAAAATCCTTTAATTTCCCCAAAAATCATCAGTGCACCTTATAATCCAGTGCTCCTTATGTATGAATTTTACCAGTCAGATTGTATAGAGCAGTAAAGCCACTTCGTTGAAGTACTGAGTTATACAGCACTAAGGCTGGAGCAGTATTAGCATTAGCTGCTAACTGTGCTAAGCTCTAAATCTTTCTGCCTTATGTATAAAAATAGGCCAGAAAATTGACATTTATTGATGGTGTGCTTTATAATCCAATGCATTTATAATCCAGTGTGCCTTATGTATATAAAAATAGGCCAGAAAATTGTCCTTTTATTAATAGTGTGATTTATAATCCAGTGCGCCTTATGTATAAAAATAGGGCAGAATATTTACGTTTATTGATAGTGCGCCTTATTATCCAGTGCGCCTTATGTATAAAAATAGGCCAGAAAATTGACATTTATTAATAGTGTGCCTTATAATCCAGTGCGCTTTATAATCTAGGGCACTTTATGTATAAAAATAGGGCAGATAATTGACGTTTATTGATAGTGTGCCTTATTATCCAGTGCGATTTATAATCCAGTGTGCCTTATAGAGTGAAAAATACAGTACGTGTGAGTACCTCCAGTGTAGATTTACAGTGAATACCATGTGCAGAACTGTGATGACTAATGTAGTGCTATGTTTTTGGCGCGGATTAGTCGCAGGCTTTAAGTTGCCATTTAGCTAAATTGTGAAAATCCACTTACGCATATCCAGCATGAATTATGAATTTGGCCCCGAGGATCTTCCCATTCCCTTTCACTCAGAGGATTATCGATCTAGCTTTAGACGTGACATTTGGACGGATGAAACGGCTCAACGGCGGAATCCGTGTCCTGAGTTTGTTCGCTGATAGAGAGGCAGCGGAGGAAAGAGATGAATGATTCATATGAATAGAGACGGGACACTTTCGGCAGAAGCGTGTTTCTATGGAGACGGAAAGGGTGGAGAGGGAGGAGGAGTGTTGAGCACGGTCGTCTCTCGCCGTCTTCCCGTTCTGGTGGCAACAGGGTCATCATTGGCTTGTGGTGCCTGGCAGAGGGAGGGCACACGTAAACATGCGGCTTCCTCGGCTGGTAGAGATATAATGGCCACTAGGGGTGTAAATCTGTGACCCGACACTGATTAAATTATTGCTCTTTTGGTGATAATTCAATGTGTGGCAAGATTGTAAAGTTAATTGATTCTGTTCAATTCTGAAATAATGTAATTACTATAATCCCAAATCAGAAAAAAGGTATTTCAAAAGAAGATATTTCATGTTTTGCTCTACATGTCTCTACATCCAAGAATGTCTCTCTTTGAAATGTTGCCATTCTTTTTCACAACATTTAAAATATATTTAGGCATTAAGAATACAAAGCAATTAAGTGTTTTAGGTGTTTTTGTGTCTACCATGTTTATATATGAAATTTGTAACTGTGCTTGCCTGGTCTTTGGTGTTGTAGAATATAAGAGCAAGTTACCACATATTCTACTGCTTATAGTGACTTTATTTTGGATAAATTCTACTAAAAGGCCACTCATGCACAAAGGCAGAACTATTCTATCATCCCTTAAAATGTAAGTTATGTAAATGCTTTGATATTAACAGTGGTTACAAAATGTTCATGTTAGTTAAACAAATTATAATTGACTATACTTCATTAAAAAAAAAAGTTAAAAATTGTTTTGGGTTATACTTCAGTGTAATTGTCAGGTTAATTATTACTGTAAAATTGAGAAATAATGTAATACATACAATCCTAAATAAAAAAAACTGTATTTATTTTTTTGTCTGTTCTTAGTTTTGCATAGTTTTTTTTTGTGTGCAACATACTGGATGACCAATAGCAACCACACACACACACACACATACATACACACACATACACACACACACACGGCTGAACAATCACATGCTCCATTTCCCACAGTAGCCCTAGAACCCCATTGCTGCTGTGATGAGGCCAGTTAGCCAGTCTTTCTCTCTCTCTCTCTCTCTCTCTCTCTCTCTCTCTCTCTTTTCTGCTCTCTCTCTCTCACACACACTCAAATGCCCTCAAGGATATGAATTCTGCCTGGAGACCAGCAGGGGGGTTTCCAGCTTTGACTGGACTGGTCAAACTGGCTGTTGGCCTGCTGGAGAACATTGACTTGAACCTCCAGGAAAAATCCATCTCAGGCTCAGGCTGTTGCTCGTGGAGATGCTGTGAGAAGCCAACAGTTGGATAATCTGAAAGTAAAACTAATTCCTCTCTTTATCTGTAATTCTTCACTTCTAAACCCTGCCTAGAAACCAACAGGGGGGCTTCCCATCCCCACTCTGAGTGGACGAGCCCCTTAGCAACCGCATCAGCCGAGCCAGCCAGTCAGGTGTGGAGGACTGTGTGTGTGCGGCACACTGACCCAATAGAAGTGAGTGAGGGGAGACTTGAGAAGACACACTGACCCAGTAACAGGCTGCCGGCCTTCACAGCCCGCCTTCAGCCTGATTCCATTGGCCCTGCGCTAATTATCCACTCAGAGCCCATTTTAGCACTTTGTTTATTTTCCACTGGGTTCATTCATTCATATTTATGGCTTCAATCCTCCATAGAAATGCTTTATGCGATCCTGAGATCCATACATCTGTGCTGAGGAGCAGAGAGATATTCACTCCCCTTTAACAAACAGACAGCAGCTATGAAGAAGACACACACACTGTACACTCATAAACACTTAGATTTACACACACACACACACATTCTAAAATGAACCCCCCGGCGCAGCAGCAGTTGCTCGGATTTAATCATGTAATATTCAGGAGATCAGTTGTTTGCGCTCACGTGAAACTTCCCTCCAGATATTTAAAGCTCTGAACATGCTGTAGACACGGCAGACTCCTCCAATATTAATCTTAAAAAATCATCATTAAATCTTTATTCGCGAATTAATATTTAAAGGCAGCCAGATTTAAAATATTGTGGCATGTATTTTGGTTACATTAATTTCTGAACAGACCTCAACATTCTAGGTCTATGTGTTTATTCAGCTCAGGCCGTAATATATTAAATTTTATACAACAGTTAGTTCCGACCTCACAATCTGATTGGTTGGGAAGTGTTCTGGTCGTGATGATAGTTGTGATAACATCAC
This sequence comes from Astyanax mexicanus, assembly GCF_023375975.1. Lineage (NCBI taxonomy): Eukaryota > Metazoa > Chordata > Actinopteri > Characiformes > Acestrorhamphidae > Astyanax > Astyanax mexicanus. Next base: position 46,121,501 of record NC_064421.1, on the reverse strand, counting down.
GGCCTTCTCACACTAAACCTGTATCACTCCGCCGACGCATTGCCGAGTAACGGCGTATTTATACACAGGACAGTTTATAATCATCAACGGCATCAGCGGCAGTGTTAGCTTAGCACAAGCTAGCGCTCAACCATGGCATGCTCGCCCGCAGCGCTGGCTCGTCTTTTGTGGAAAAAAGGGAAAGAAAATCTCTCGGTTACTGCCGTCTGACAGCCAGAACGATAACCAGCCAGGCTAGTCTAAGCTAAGTTAATGCCGAGCTAAAGCAAGCTACACTAACCTAACCACAGTCCAGTTGGCTAGCTAAAACCAACACCACACAGCAAAACAAGCAGAAATGCTCAAAAAATGCACAGCGTTCACCTGATGACGACTCCACGGAGCAGGAGAGGAGAGTATTAGCGTTATTTCACGCTCCTAACGTTACCATCTTCACTTATTCCCAATTTTGCTTTCAAGCTAACTTTCGTGGTGTTAGTCTGTATGAACCATACACCGTTTTGTAGTTAAGTTTCAGTTCTCTTACAGTTGTGGTGGAACTACTTTTTGGCGGAAGGCTCAGTCCATATTAAAGCATATTCATTCTTAATTTCTTAAAGTTCTTTGATTTATTTTCTTTATTCATTTTGTAAAAAAAGAAACTGTTGTATAAAAGCAATAGAACACTCGAGGTCGTGTGTATTTTAACTAATTTTAAAAATTAGTTTTAAATTATATAACAATATACACACAAAATTGCATAATATATTACCACATTGAAATACTAGCAATACATATTAACTTTAAATACAATTGTAAACAGTAGAACAAAATATTGAAAATATCACATATCATCGACTCAAATATTGCAAAATATGACACTGTAATCAATCAATAATTTAGATTTCTTTTCCTGTTTTTCTAAAAGCAAATATCACAAGATATGTTGAAACTAGAGGTATGCCACATTGAATCATACACAATAATATTGCCACCATTTTTAAATATCGTAAACAACATTACACCCTGAAATATGGTGCCAAATATCACCCACCCCTAATTATCACATCAGGGTATTACTTTTTTACTGTTTTTAGCAAAAGAAAAATTCACACTGTTCTGGTTTCCTATTATATATCTACTAGAGACAGATTATATCTGTCCAGTATCATTTATTTTACTTTAATCCTGTATATATATATATATATATATATATATATATATATATATATATATATATATATATATTTGGAGTGCATTGTTGTTTTTCTGGATTACTGACTTACTGTTACTGTTACAAGTCTGATAAAATGCTTGTATATTTTTTTTATCTCAGTTAGGGGTGTGCCACATCATATGCAATAATAAAATGTAATATTCATTTTGTTGCTGAGGTGTATTCTTAAAATATATTTTTTTAATTCAGTGTTTTGTCATATCGCTAAGAGTATTGTTATCACAAAAATACAATGAAATATCATGATATAATTTTAGAGCCATATCTTCCACCCTTAATTGAAACCATTAGTTTGGTGGACAAACACTTGCAATACATTATTAAATTGGAATATTTAAATCTAATATTTCAGTTTAAAATCCTTGGAATAGTACATATGAATATTAGATCCATTAAATAGAATGATTAGTCATTTTGTATAGCTGAAATATTTCTGAAACATTCCACAGAAATATTAAGTAATATTTTCAATATACATATAACAAATAGAACAAGAGAAAAAATGTTTAAAATGAAATACTGGAAATGTTTACAGGAATGTTGGAACCTTATTTATTTATTTTTTTTCTCGATAAAACAGAAAACAATCAATGGATTTTTTGGGATAATTTGATTGATATGCTATTTAAACATATTAATTGTTAGAATAGGAACAATATGGTGAAATACTCTGTTCACCACAGAGTCCAGATCTTAACCTCATTGAGGATCTTTGAGATGTGCTGGATGGAGAAGAGCTGCTTTGTGCAGCGGTCAGACTCTACCATCATCAATGCTGCTGCAAGATCTTGGTGAAAAATGAATAAAATTCATGCAAAACTGGATTGAAATAAATCTTGTTACATTGCAGAAGCTAATCGAAACAATGCCACAGTGAATGAGTGACGCAATCAAAGCTAAAGGGGGTGTACAGTGAAGTAGACAATGCTGAAAACATTAGATTTCAATGCCGGAAATGAAAGACTGCAATATTGAAAAGTTTGACACTGTAATCAATCAAACTGAAATTTTCTCAGTTTGTTGAATGCAGGCAACGCAATTACAAAGCAACGCAATAACAGTAAAATGTGTCACATGCTGAGTCCACACAGCCCACGTGTTTACGATCAGCAGGGCGGCTCATTCAGGACCCGGAGAAAGACAAAAGCAGAGGCTGTCAGTCATCTCAGGTGAAGGGGGGTGTGAATAATTGAAGGAGGCGAGTGGGGAGGGTCATTTAGGCCTGACCCTTGCCTCCCTCCGACAGACAGAGAGAGAGAGAGATGGACTCGGTGTGTCTGTGAGGAGGGGAGATGCCCTCGCTTATTAAGCAAAGACACCCGATCCACACAGGTAAACAGAGAGTGCCAGACAGCGGCTCGGCTAGTGTCTGGAAAACGGACCGGGCCAGAGTCTCACACCCACACCGAGAGAGAGAGAGAGAGAGAGAGAGAGAGAGACAGACTACAGAACCAACAACACAATCAGAACGAGGATTAATGATCTAAAACCATCATACTGACCTGAGATCAGGTCTCGCCAGGTCATAGCATTAAACTGAACTATACTGTATGCAGGTCTAAACTGATCTGAGATCAGCATGTTAACCCTGATTTGGGATAAATAAAGGCCAAAGTTTCATTTTTTAACTGTAATTTTAAAGTACAAACTTTTTTTTACTATTAGTTTAAAGTACAAACTTTTTTACTTACTTTTTATTTTTAAAGGTAAAGTTTTTTTGTCTGTCATTTTAAAGAATAAAGTTTTTTTTTTTTCCAGAATTGTAAAGGCCAATTTTTTACTGCAATTTAACAGACCAAAGAGTTTTTGTACTTTATTTTAAAGGCCAAAGTTTTTTCTAACTGTAATTTTAAAGTCTACTTTTTTTACTGTATTTTTAAGGTCAAAGTTTTTTTTTCTGTTTTTTTTTCTGTGATTTTGAAGACCAAAGTTTTTTTCCCATAATTTTAAAGGTCATTTTTTTCTCCTTCATTTTAAAAGCCATTTCATTTTTTTTTTTTTTTACCAGAATTGTAAAGGCTAAAGGTTTCTCTTCTTTCATAATTTTTTAAGTATATTCATAATTTTACAGAAATAACTTGTTAAATTAGATTGAATATGTTTTAGTAATTGGTGACTTTTATCCCAAAAAGGTTTTTTACAGTGTGGTGATTTAAAAACACAAACAAAAATTTTACAAATTATCTTTTTCAGGCAAATATAGAGAATTAATTTCAACATGTCAGATGTACTGTAGACAGCAGTAATAAAAGTGACACAATTATTTTAATTTGGATTATAAATAATATAATATCAACGTAACGATATTAAGGACAGTTAAATCTTGGAAATGACGTTATATCACACGCATAAGCACTACAATTGGGAAAAAAGCCACCGTGTTAGGCAAAGTCTGCTCTTTATAATTTAAATATGTATGAATATAAAGGTGGGTATTGCAAAATGTACCTTAGAATCGGTAAATGGCTTATTTATGGTTATTTTTATTATAAACAATTTTTTAAATATTTTGTGTGTTTTTTTCTATTATACCGTATATTATACAGTTGCTTTTTTTCCTAAATAATACATTTATTATTAAATAATGTTTTCATTCAATTCTATATCCCAAAGTTTTTATTTTAACTAGGTCATAATCTTTTAAGCCTTTCATGCACAACATGGGTCAAAAGTGACCCAGCTAAGTCATATATTAGGTAGATAATACTAAAAGTACTCAATGAAAATAAGATACTTTAAATGTATTTTCTCTGTATTTCCATAAAATGCATTTTAAGCAGTATGCTTTAATAGCTTTTCTGATATATGTTTTACTGTTAAAATATAGATAAATAATATATAATACATATAACTATATATCACAGTGTCATGAAATGCAACTGGGTAGCTCTGAAATGTAATGACCTGTTAAAGAAAGGATTAAAGAAAAAAGTCTGCTGATATTAAGCTTAAAAAAAGCATGAGGACAATTAACTGTTTTATGTCTTATCTTATTTAAATACAGTTAAATTTCTGATATAGTTAGAAATTTTGAGTTTGTGGTGTTTAGAGAACCTGCCAACCTATTCTGACCATCAATCATCAGGCAAATAAATAATTTTACTAATATTTAAATAGAAAACACACAGATCAAAGGGGAAATTCAGAATATTAATGTTATATTATGGGATATATTATCTCTGTGCCTCTAAATCTTCCCGATGGTAAACAGATCTGAACTTTATCCTCCTCCACTCCAGTCTGACCGGCTCTGTTAGGGACACTGGTTATCTGTGATGGAGACTGACCGCTGCTCATTATGTCTGAGAGAAAATGACCGCTGTAGTGCTTTTCACACCAACACACTATTCCTCTGATCTCCTGCTGAACTCTGACCTCCATTCAGATCTGACAGAACAGGACTGACAGGTTTCAGACAGCAGATGTTTCCCGCTACAGCAATTTACAATCACACTAACAACAGTTCAGGAATATTCAATATAAATAAATTCATAATAAAAGACTAATGAATTTAGGTTATCATTATTAAATGTATTCATTCATTGTGTCTCTACTATAGTTATTTTCCTAACTTTACTATCCTAAGTGCCTTCATCAATTAAGGAATATACTTACTGTGTACCTAAATAAATCACATTTACTTTTTTAATGAAATTAAACAAAAAGAATAATTAAATCCTCCCAGAAAGGAGAAATAAATTGTCATTTGTTGCTGTTAGAATTCTTTGGAATAAATTGAAGAATATAACAACAAAATAAAGCTAATTAATGTATATATACATTTCTATTAGAATTTATGGGTTCTGTAATTAAATGTACAATTAAACTGTACAATTTTATTTAGAAATTCTTTTATAAAATTTTATTTTATTATTATTATTATTTTATTATTTTTCTTAAGGATAAAAATGATGAGCTTCTTTGATTTTACTAAATTAAAAACCTCTGGAATATAATCAAGAGGAAGATGGATGATCACAAGCCATCAAACCAAACTGAACTGCTTGAATTTTTAGACCAGGAGTAAAGCAGCATAAAGTTATCCAAAAGCAGTGTGTAAGACTGGTGGAGGAGAACATGATGCCAAGATGCATGAAAACTGTGATTAAAAACCACCAGGGTTATTCCATCAAATATTGATTTCTGAACTTGTTTTCTTTGCATTATATGATTTCTCATTTTCTGCAAATAAATGCTCTAAATGACAATATTTTTATTGGGAATTTGGGAGAAATATTGTCTGTAGTTTATAGAATAAAACAACAATGTTCATTTTACTTAAACATAAATCTATAAATAGCAAAATCAGAGAAACTGATTCAGAAACTGAAGTGATCTCTTAATTTTTTCCAGAGCTATTTGTTGCTGCTTTAAATGTATTGAGGAGAATCTATAGAGTATTTTTTGTATACTCTATAATTGTACAATATGTTGCCTGGTGTGTAATTTCTAAACAAAGCAGTATATTGCAGCAAAAAAAAAGGAAATTAAACTTTTATTTTCATCTCAGCTTTCCAAGCGCTCTAATGGCTGTAAATACTGTCTCCTGATATTAAAGTCATGTTGATTTCTGATTTTTTTTTTTTTTTTTTTTTGACCATCATCATCAACACCACATATCACACTCACCTGTGCGAGTGAGCGTTGAGTAAGCAGACGTGCTGGAGCTTATTTAGGAGTTAATTACCCATGAATAGCTTAAAATGGGCCTGCATGAAAGGAGTGCAGTGAGGGGCCGGAGCGAATGAGGAGAGATGCACTGATACACTCTCTCAACAGCTGCTAATTATTCCAGCCTGCAGCTCGGCTTCGGATCCGGTGTCGGCCTTCACTCCACCTACTAAACATTTATCTGCCCTCATCCATTTTTAATCAGCCACCATTATCGCCCAACAATGTAGGAAGGAGCCAGACCCTTACCTGATACCAGACACGATGCAAACACTGAAAAAAACAACACACACTCACACACACTCACTCACACACACACACACACACAGGCATGTCTACTCAAAGCGTGGGTAATTATATACATGATATACATACAGGTATGCATGTATATCATGTATATAACTGCTGAAGCAGTATTAGCCACTAACTGTGCTAACATTAGCTCTTTAACTGTTTAAGGGGGAGTATTATCGACTTTTAGCCTGCTGCTAACCCTGGCTAGCACTGCTGGAGCAGCATTAGCCACTAACTGTGCTAACACTAGCTCTTTTACCGTTCAGAGGTGAGTATTATCGACTTTCAGACTGCTGCTAACCCTGGCTAGCACTGCTGGAGCAGCATTAGCCACTAACTGCGCTAACACTAGCTCTTTCGCCGATCAGGGGTGAATATTATTGAATTTTAGCCTGCTGCTAACCATGGCTAGCACTGCTGGAGCAGCATTAGCCACTAACTGTGCTAACACAAGCTCTTTTACCGTTCAGAGGTGAGTATTATCAACTTTCAGACTGCTGCTAACCCTGGATAGCACTGCTGAAGCAGCATTAGCCACTAACTGTGCTAATACAAGCTGTTTCGCTGTTCAGAGGTGAGTATTATCAGTCTGTAGCCTGCTGCTAACCCTGACTAGCACTGCTGTAGCAGCATTAGCCACTAACTGTGCTAACACTAGCTCTTTCGCCAATCAGGGGTGAGTATTGTAGACTTTCAACCCTGGCTAGCACTGCTGGAGCAGCATTAGCATTACCCGCTTACCACACTAAGCGCTAGCTCTTTCACCATATAGAGGTGAATATATCAGACTGTAGTCTGCGTGTTTACCATGTTAAAACAAGCTACGTGGGTCAAACAGTTAGCTGATAGCGCCCTCAGTTACCGGTACACTCAGGGTTCCTCAGTGTAGCACTGTCTGGTGGCATTAGCTTGTGCTAGTGGTAAGCTGCTAATGCTAATGCTGCCTTAGTGAAAAGCTGGAAATCTAAGACTACAGAAAATAAATGGAAGCACTTTACTCACCCAAATAAACAGTTTTCAGGAGAGAAATCTGTGTAGATTAAAATCCAGCGATCCTTTTTTTTGAAGAATTACAGTTTCAGCAGAATCAGAAAAAAACATGGCGACACCCTTGTTCCTTACTAGTGTTGCTTAATGCGCCTTATAATCCGGTGTGTCTTATATTGTGAAAAATACGGTACACTGATGCAATGTATGTTTTTTTTTAAAGTGGGAACATGTGCATGCACTGTTTTCTGCATGGCTAATCTCAGCACACACACACACACCCATACACCCCATACACACCTCTCACATGTCCATGCATGTCCACACCTATTCAAACTGTGGGTAATCACATACTGTTCCATGCACACGAAAAATAGTACAAATCAAAACACACACACACACACACACACACACACACACACACACACACACACTTAGTGTTTAACCTTTTTCTCTGAATTGAACAGTAAGAACACACAGTATAAGCAGATAAGCAAGATGTTCTCTGCAGTGTACCGCAGGGCTCTGTTCTTGGCCCGCTTTTATTTTCTTTGTTCATGTGCCAACTGTTACTGTGCAACTTTCACTATGCTGGTAACCTGTCTGTCCGGTTGTGTCAGCTGGATGAATAGCATTTTTTAAATGACTATTTTAGTAGACTGTTAAGCCTGAATGTAAACATTTTTTTTCATGATAAATCAATATTTTTAAAGATAAAATACACATTTTAGTTGTGTCCTTGGATTTCACTCAGTGCTTTTACTATAACACATTACCTGAACACATTACCATTATCTGAAACATCTGCAACATTCAACAACAAGTCACATTTAAAAAAATAAGCTTAATTTGGAGGAGTTACAATAATCAAATGGCACCCGTTTAGTGTAATGGCCCATTTCTCTTTTCTGTTCGTAAACATCTTGCATACAATTATGTGTTTTTTTTTTTTTTGTTATATGTACTGATTATGACGTGTAATTTATATTTTTTGTTATGTATGCTATGTGTTTTGGACCTCAGGAAGAATAGATGCTATTGCAATAGCATCTAATGGGGATCCAAATAAAAAGCAAAACAATATGATAGATAGATAGATAGATAGATAGATAGATAGATAGATAGATAGATAGATAGATAGATAGATAGATAGATAGATAGATAGATAGATAGATAGATAGATAGATAGATAGATAAAAACAAACAACAATAATAAGGGAGGTACAATAAGAAAGCACAGTAAGAAATATAAGTCTACAGAAGATTCTAACTGAGATTTGTTAAATATTAACTGTACCTTATAAGACATAAATATAATAAAAAAATCAGAAAGAAGAATATATACATGAGCATATACATTGAAAAACTAAACAAAGTGTGAAAGTAACCAGCAAGTTTGGACACACCTTTTCTTTTTTAATGCATTTTCTTTATTTTCATGAATATTTACATTGTAGATTCTCACTGAAGCATCAAAACTACGAATGAACACATGTGAAGTTTTATATACTTAACAAAAAAGGTGAAATAACTGAAAACATGTTTTATATTCTAGTTTCTTCAAAATAGCCACCCTTTGCTCTGATTACTGCTTTGCACACTCTTGGCATCATTCTCTCAATGAGCTTCATTAAGAGGTGGTCACCTGAAATGAAAAGTTTTCCAACAGTCTTAAAGGAAGGAAGGAGTTCCCAGAGGTGTTTGTTTATTAGCACTTTTTGGCCCTTTGTCTTCTTTACTCTGTGAAGCTCCAGCTCACCCCAAACCTGGATCTGGATTGGGTTCAGGTCCGGTGACTGTGGAGGTTCAGCTCATTTTTTATAGTTAAGTAGATAAAACTCCACATGTGTTCATTCATAGTTTTGATGCTTCAGTGAGAATCTACAATGTAAATAATCATGAAAATAAAGAAAACGCATTGAAAAAGAGAAGGTGTGTCCAAACTTTTGGCCTGTACTGTATGAGGTAGTGCAGTAATACAGAATAAATGAAGTATAAGAGATAGCAGGTATCTTAAAATTTTAAATACCATTTAAAATGTACAAATACACACCACACACCACACACTAGAGGTGGGCGATACCGGGAATTTTGGTATCGATCCGATACCAAGTAAACGCAGGGCCAGTATTGCCGATATCGATACTGATACCGATACTTTTTAATATTTATGCTTTATAGATCCAAATGATCCAAAAACCTAGGATATAATTTCACCAAACATTGTAAGTGATAACAAAATACTTTAGTATCACAATCAACATTTTTTTTTAGAAACAATGGAACAGTAACAAAACAAAGTTTAAATATAAAAAAAAATCTCCCCTCACTAGACATCTTTTCTAGTTCTTTGTTTCTTTGTTTCTTTTTTTAATAGAATTGTCATTTGGAAAAACAATAAAAAAATAAGGAATTGTCTTCCTTTCAGTGCAATTCAAATGCAAGTTTTTCTTAAATAAACAGAGTGTAAAAAAATATCACTCAACACTAATCTCCTGAGGTAGAGGCGTGTCGACTCGAGGAGAGCGCTGAGTGGGCGGGGCCAGGCTGAGCCTACCTGCTGGCTTTGCTGAGCCATGTGACGCATGTGCAACAACAAGAGACCAGAGAGTAGACTGTGGTGAATCCTCGTGCGAAGCAGTCAGTGCGTGCGCAGAGAAAAAAGCTTGAATATCGATATTTTTACACGAGTATTGCTCAATACCAATACCAGCGTTGGTATCGATATTATCGATATTTGGATCGATCCGCCCACCTCTACCACACACACACACACACACACACACACACACACCACACACAGGCACCCATAAACATAAACACATGCTCTGACTCAGTACACCACAAACACAGCTGCATAAAGAGCTGAGAAAACCCTCTCCTCTCCTCCTGAAGATGAAGCAGCAGATTCTGCAGACTCAGCGCTCCTGCTTTTGATCTATTTCTGCTCGACACTCGGTTAAACAACACGGCGGAGATGAAACGAGGCAGGAAAGAGGATTAAAAAGAGTTTCAGCGTCCGTCTCGACTTCAATGGAGTGATGAGGTCATGATACAGTCATGCGGTAGAGGTGACCTTCAAACAGGCTCGAACCCCCACAGCCTGCTGCTGCTGCTGCTGATACACTAGTTCAGGGGTCACCAACATGGTGCCCGCGGGCACCAGGTAGCCCGCAAGGACCTTATGAGTAGCCCGCAGACCTGGTCTAAAAATAGCATTTTTGTTGCTATTCTTTTTTTTTTTTAAATCACAGTTGCATTGGTGTAATTTTAGATTATATTAGATTAATATTAGCTTAGAGATAGCCTATAGTTTATATATTATTATACAATATAATGTAATATAATATGTAATATTATATTAAAATATAATATAATATAAAATGTAAACAATTGCAGAGATTTATAAAAATAGTGTTGCATATTGATATGTGTCTTCACATAGATGAATGTCATTAATTATTAATAATAACATATAATTAAAGGTAAATTGAGAAAAGTTGTAATTTCATGAGTGTGTATCAAACTGGTAGCCCTTCGCATTAATTGGTACCCAAGAAGTAGCTCTCAGGTTCAAAAAGGTTGGTGACCCCTGCACTAGTTCAACACTAACTATTACACTGAACATGTTTAAAATAAAATAAGTAAACTATATAAAATAAATACACAATATATAATTAGATAATGATAAAAATCATAGTTTACAGGAGGCAATGATTCGATTTTTGCTGATACAGTCACAGAAATATATATATATATATATATATATATATATATATATATATATATATATATATATATACAGAGGTGGAAAGTAATGAATTACATTTACTCACGTTACTGTAATTGAGTAGATTTTATGAGTAATTTGTAATTTTTAAAGTAGTTTTTAAAATAGGTAATTTCACCTTTACTCAAGTACATTTTGACACAAGTAATTTACTTCGCTACATTTTAGATGGGTACTTTTACTTTTACTTGAGTAGAATTTTAGCGAAGTAAAGGTAATTTAAAACACATAGAAAGCATCATTTTGTTAATATTCAGTATTTAAATAATTAACATCACTTATAAATATCTGACATAGAAATCCCTGGCTGTTTCTGTATCTCAGTGTGTATTTTGGCTCGGGCTCACTCTGTGTGAAGCGGCTGGTTTGTGGAGTTTTCAGTGTGTCAGAATGAATCAGCAGTGCGCCTGAATGACTAAGTGCAACATCTTACACAGTGCCAAAAAGAAACAAAGAAACTTCTTTAAAAATGTTACAAATAAAGTTTAGCTTTAAAAATAAAGTTTAGCTTATGGATTTTAATGATATCTTGATGTTTTTTTAATATATTACTTTTCACAATAGTAATGCTTTATAATACAGCCCGTGTTTTAGAAGGTAAGTACTGTGTAAGAATGGTAAAACACTGTACACTACATAATACAGCCCAACGCTCCTTGTTGTTTCTGAGTATTTACTGAGTAACTACTGTGTACTTACAGAGTAAGAACAGTTTAAATCAGGTAAGGTGTGGGTTTATTAACCATTATTTTAAAACCCTGTAGTTTCTGTGTATTAATGAATACATTTTCTCCCCAAAATTCCGTTTTTATTTAACCTAATTTTTTATATTATCTAACCTTTTATATTATCTAACCTGTTTTTATATTGCCTAAAAAAAAAACCTAGATTTGACAGATGACAAGGAAATAGTTCAAAACTAAGTTTGCCTTAATTTTGGTTTCACTTGTAAATAATAAGAAGATAATGTAATTTTTAGAAAAAATGTATATATGTGTATATACACTGGGTGCGGAAAGTATTCAGACCCATTTAAATATTTTCTCTCTTTGTTTCTTTGCAGCCATTTGCTAAAACCAAAAGGAATAATTTTATTTCTCATTAATGTACACTCTGCACCCAATCTTGACAGAAAGAAAAAACAGAAATGTAGTCAATTTGCTATTTAAAAAAAAAAAAAAAGGAAAGAAAAACTGAAATATCACATGGGAGAAAATAAGGCATTTAAAAACTGTGACACATTACTAACAAATTTTAAGGTAATCAGTTTCCTTAAATAAAATTCAAGAAGTAAATTCAGTTTATCCAGATCTACAGTATATATTTAATACAGTATGCTGCCATTGTTTTCCACTGAGTTAAAGTTAAAGTGCTAAATCTCTTCTTGGCTTGAGAGGCCGTAGTTTAGCGGCGGAGCTGAAACTGACATGCTTCAGCAGGCTCTTTCAGGAGTCGCTCTCAGCAATTTGTACTTACAGCCACCAGAATAATTATCCCGTACTCCCCGCGCCAGACGCTTCAGGCCCTCCGCCAGCAGTAACCCAAACCCTCCTCCTGAAACATTCAGGAGCTATTAAACAAAAAAACACACACACACACACACACACTAATATCCCCTTTCTACTCGCGAATCAACAAGTCTGCATGTCTCAGAGGTGTTTACCTGGCATGGCGGGAACAGGTAATGACCTTATATTCAACAATAAATCAAGCTTTTTATAAAGCAAATGTTTTAGGATGATAGAGGAGCCGAGAGATCACGTCAAAACAGGAAAACAGGTGCACCTGCTTAATGACTGTATGCATGAACTTAATGATTAATAATTAGCGCAGGTCAATTATCCTGAACTGCCAGTAAAAAGCCAGAGTCTCGAGTTAGGCCTCAGGTTCAGGCACGTACAGGAAGCAGTGACAGTGGTTAGCTGGGTGGATAAAGTGGTTTTAAGTGTTAAGAACACTGAATAAAGGTTCATTTTTTGGTTGCATTAAATTTAAAAATGTTGGCGATGGGAAAACAACCTTTAGACCAACTTTTATTATGTAACATTGCCTAATGTGCAGCATTGATTAGTATTGAAATTCTGAAGCTAAATCAACGCTCATTTAAATGCGTAAGGTGAAAGTTATTATCCTCAATTTATCATAAGAATTGCTAAAATATTCTAATAAAAATGTTATTATTTAAAAGTTACTTTCTGTAGTGCAAGAACACAGCAAAAGCTATACTGTCTGGTAAACATTAAAGACAATAAACGTTTTGCCTATTAGTGACCTCTGTACTAGTGCATCTAGAAAAAATAGAATATCATTGAAAAGTTATTTTATTTCAGTAATTCAGCTCAAAATGTGAAGCTAATATATTATATAGAGGTATTACACACAGAGTGGGCAGTGTGCCAGGTCCTGCTGGAAAATGAAATCTGCATCTCCATAAAAGTTGTCAGTAGCAGAGGGAAGAAGCATGAAGTGCTGTAAGATTTAAACAAAACTGCACTGACTTTAGACTTGATAATAAAACACAGTGGATCAACACCAGCAGATGACAGACATGTCTCTCCAAACCATCACTGATCTAATTTATTACAAGACAGACCTTCAGGGCAAAAAATGGTGAGGGGGGGTAAATGTTAACCAAACAGGCAGCGGCTTCTATTTATAGACTGTTAATTGTAAGCCTTAAATTCCAGAGGAACAAGTCATTTGTAGCTCCTGAACCCATGATCTCACACAAGCAGCTGAGATAAATCACTGTGGACAAACACAACCCATTCATCAGCTTGGGCTTTACCAGGGACCAATACTTTTCCTATGTGGTTAAAGGAGATCTATCTATCTATCTATCTATCTATCTATCTATCTATCTATCTATCTATCTATCTATCTATCTATCTATCTATCTATCTATCTATCTGTGATGCAGTCATGCACCTGTAGGCTACTCCGCCTAGTACATGACTAGGTGGGTATAATTAGCATGTGATTTATCAGGGTCATAAACTGATGAAACGTGCTAAACAGGGGCCTGACCCTGCTGTGAATTGCATATGTTTGTGTGTGTGTGTGTGTGTTAGATCAGATGAGAATATTTGGATCAGAGGCATGCGAGGCAGAAGTGTAAACAACACATTTAAGAGTCATTTGACCCTGGGTGGGGACAGGTAATCAGAGAGTGACCTCAGACATGCCTGTCTAGTGTTTCACCAACACCACCACCACCACCAGAAAAAAGACAACAGAGAAAGTCCTTCTTCACCCCTGACTCACACACACACACACACACACACACAGTTAACTACACTAACGCTGACACGTTAAACAATATCTAAAATACAGCTCTGAAAAATAATAAGAGAACATTTAAAAATCAAGAGGAAGATGGATGATGATCACAAGCCATCAAACCAAGCTGAACTGCTTGAATTTTTGCACCAGGAGTAAAGCAGCATAAAGTTATCCAAAAGCAGTGTGTAAGACTGGTGGAGGAGAACATGATTCCAAGATGCATAAAAAAACTGTGATTAAAATCCACCAGGGTTATTCCACCAAATATTGATTATTTCTGAACTTAATAACTTAATAAATACGAACTTGTTTTCTTTGCATTATTTGAGGTCTGAAAGCTCTACATATTTTTGGTTATTATTTTAGCCATTTCTCATTTTCTGCAAATAAATGCTCTAAATGCCAATAATTGTATTTGCAATTTGGGAGAAATGTTGTCCGTAGTTTATAGAATAAAACGATGTTATTTTTTTTTCAAACATATACCTATAAATATATAAAAATCAGAGAAACTGATTCAGAAACTGAAGTGATCTCTTAAGTGTGTGTGTGTGCTCAGTTTCCTTTTACTCAAAACTTAAAAAGTAACAGGAATGAGCACCAGTAACAGGAGTGAGTTCCAGAAAATCAAAGGAATTGGTGGACTTGTTTTTTTAAACATGCTTTTTAAATGACACATGCATTTTGTAACCATCTCTGGCTTATAAACCTTGTAAAAAAAGATGTATATAATTTTTATATACATAAATATAAATATATACATTATAAAACTAGAGTTAAAAAAAAGTTTATTTTCAAAGAGTTACATCAAACAAATGGCACCCATTCGCTGAGATGGCTGATTGATGATGTATGTATACTGTATGTTTGCACAGTTGACCAGGACACATATATAAATACACGCACACACATACATAAATACACACACACACACCACAAGACGCAATCTTTACCCAAGACCACTTAGAACCCGAGAGGCCATCAAAGCAACGTAACGCTACTCTATCTACCCGATGATCTGTTCCTCCTCACTTATTCATCTCGGCCTGTTTCAAATAATGGTCATATTATCATGCGGCAGAAATAAAATGCGACGACATGGTTAAGTTACGGTAATGAATATGAGGGAGGTGTCGCGAGGTATAACACTCAATTATTCATCCTGAGATGACCGCCGACAAGAAAGAGCGAGAGCGTGAGAGAGAGAGAGAGAGAGAAAGAGAGCGAGAGGGAGAGAGAGAGAGAAAGAGAAAGAGAGTTAGAGCATTGGAGAGAAATCAATCATTCAGTCTCTGCTTTTTCTGATCCAGTCCTAGGTGAAACTGTAGCTGGCTCGTGAACATCGTATATCAACCCATGAATGCCTCTTAATGTATATTTCATCAATTATTTACTCTTCATGCCGAGAGGAACCAGCAGACAGGGTCCAAGGTCCCCAGACTGGCTATGATATAGCGTCCAGTCCTCTGACCTCACAGAGTCAGTGTAGCACATGCATGTGTGTGTGTGTGTGGGTGTGTGTCTGGGTTGAGCGAGTTATTTGAGGGGAGAAAGTGGCGGTCATCTTCGGGCGATCTGACTGCTGCAACACGCTTGATCGGTGGCGGAGGGTTTATCGGCGTGCAGCGGCCCGTGGGCCCGGTTACGTGAAGCCCCGCTGTGGGCATGGAGATGAAGTCAGATTCTCTAATACACGGAAAACAAAAGTGCTGTCAATCAGCCCGCTCCAGACAGCTCATCAACATCTCAAGGAGAACGCCATTTAAGCTGGTTTTAGTTTGCTCCCTCTGCTTATATGATATTGATGAGGCACGTCTCAGCCTGATGCCACCCACCGCGGGCGAGGATCATCAGAAACGTGCGCAGCTTTTTAACCATCATCAATCACAAAATGAGAAATGACAAATTATAAAAGAGCTTCTGATTGGGAAGCTTAGCAAGCGGTCTCTAGCATAAATAAGATTCTACTTAAAAATACAATGAGTTTCTTTCATTTTACCAAATTGCAGACCTCTGAAATATAATCAAGAGGAAGATGGATGATCACAAACCATCAAACCACCAAACTGAACTGCTTGAAATTTTGCACCAGGAGTAAAGCAGCATAAAGTTATCCAAAAGCAGTGTGTAGGACTGGTGGAGGAGAACATGATGTTAAGAAATGCATGAAAAAAACTGTGATTAAAATCCAGAGTTATTCCACCAAATATTGATTTCTGAACTCTTAAATGAAACTCTTTAAGAATATGAACTTGTTTTCTTTGCATTATTTGAGGTCTGAAAGCTCTGCATCTTTTTATGTTATTTCAGCCATTTCTCATTTTCTGTAAATAAATGCTCTAAATGAGAATATTTTTATTTGTTTATAGAATAAAACAACAATGTTAATTTTACTCAAACATAAACGTATAAATAGCAAAATCAGAGAAACTGATTCAGTTTCTGACCACCGACGTGGTCTCTTAATTTTTTTTCCAGAGCTGTATAGTAATTTTTTTGTGATAAATATCAATTATTTGAACATGCAGTCAAACTTGACAAAAAAAAATCTAAGGAATTTGTAGTCACCGCTCTCTGGTTTCATCTGTAATTTCTCTAAAGAAAAGACTTATTTATTTTACCACAGCTTTTATGTAAATGTGGTAAATCAGGTGAGCTGCTGATGGAACTGAACATAATATACAAATGCTGGCTGAGGAGCATCCAGGAGAAATCATATGTGGTGCTTTTTTTATTTTGTAAAAACACTCATATTGCTGAAATAAATGGATTAGTGTAATTAGGTTTTTTTTGTTGTTTTTTTTTTTTTTAGTTTTTTAGTTTTTTACTGTATAGCTCTGGCAGTGTAGTGCTACCTTTTGTACCATTCATTTTCATTTTAGGTTATTCTCTGAACCTGATTAAATTACAAAAATTACAAAGAGAAAAAACACAGGAAAAAGCTGGGGGTGTTCTGAAACTTTTGACTGGGACACACTAAAAAAAGTAAGTACAGATTTGTACTTAAAAGAGTACGGAGCTTTTGTATTGAGGTACAAAAAAGTACCTTTCAGTGAAAGTCCTTTTTTTGTACCCATGTTTTTTTGTGCCAGTAAAGGGTATAAAGATTATAAACGTTATCATCAACTGAATGTGTGACAAGAAGTTGATGATTCAAAATTGTCTGACTCTAGATAAAAAATGTTCAGTTAAAATATATATTGTTTATTAGTACAGTGATACAGAAAACTGAATGTACCTTTTGTCTGGTTAAATGGTACAAATAAATTGGGAACAAATCTGACCCTCTAAAAAAACAATATTGTACCTTTAAGGGTATAATTATATAGAGTGTACCTTTGAGTACCAAAAAAGTACTTATATCGTACCTCTGTTTTTTTAGAGTGTAGTTTACATGATTACGTACGTGTTTGTTATGGGGCTCAGGGCATTATAGATGCGAGTGCACGACCACATTCTCGGGTCATGAGGCAGCGTAGTTAAAGAAGTGAAGTTAAGCCTCTTTGAAGTGAGCCGCTCTATCAGATAAGCGATCAATACAGGCGTGGATGAAAAACAAATCCATCATCAAAGGCACTCCAGCGCGCGAGTGTGGCCTTCACCAGCCGCTTTCATTACCGCAGACTGAGAGGTCATTTATCCGCTTTGTGTTTTAAAGCACCTCTCGTTCAGAGACCATACAGCAGTGGATCTGAATCCAGGTCTGGAAGCGTTGTTCTGAAATGATCAGACTATTAACGGTCTGATTTAACCATGACGAGCAGGAGGAGACACTGACTGCTCTGCTGATTCGCCCTGAGCTATGTTTCATCTCCACTCTCTCCTCGCTCACGTAAAATAAATAAGATTACCTTAAAACAATCACGTTCTTTAATTAATCACTTAAATATTCATTACACATCACATTACAGCAGATGATTGGGGTTGGGAGTATCAACGTTTTCATTAAACTGTAATTGAGTGTATATTAATAGGATTAAACAGGTTCAAATGTTCAGCTGTAGAGGCTTTTTTTCAGCACAGATCCCCACATATGCCAACTGTTATAGTGCTCTGTAGTGCTATATAGTGCTCTAGTTATTAAAAGAATTGGGATTAATGATTACAGACAAATAAATGTTTCAATACACCTAAAAACAGCTTTTATTTTATTAATTTACAGTAATTAATAGATTGCAATTAGTGTGTTAATTTTGAAAAATGTTTCTTAAAAGGTTTCTTAACAAACAAGAGCAAAAAATAAATAGAACAGAATATAAATCAATTTATGTTCAATTTATTAACTAATTAGTTAAATGAATCAATGAATTGTTAATTAATTAATTTAGTGTATTAAGACGTTGTCAGTCTGCCTGCTCTGAACTCTGATTCACACATTAAAGACTCCAACTCCCAGCATGCACTCACACCGGACCTTCCGGACACTGCTGATCACATTGCGCTACGACATTCATGCTCTCCCAGCTTCTGATTGCTCACACCTGGTCTGTTTAGTATAAATACCGCTCTGTTTCCTTATCTCTTTGCAGAGTATTTAGTCTAGTTTGCTTTTGATTGTTTTCCCTTTGTTACAGACCCGTTATTGTGTATTTAGATTACTCTTTTTGCCTTGCCCTTTTGGATTTTCTGTGTATAACCCCTGTTTGCCTTCTTCACTCTGGTATTGTTTATTATTGCTGCCTTTTCTGATACTGACCCTGCCTGTCTCTAACTACGCTTGTAAGCCTAATCCCCTTTGATAATAAATTGTTTGATTGGTATCTGCGAGTGTCTGTTGCACACAAATGCACAAATTCACCACTGCCTAAAAAAAACCTAGACAGACATCAATCGTCAGACGTTTATTGCTTTACTGGAATATTGGCTCTGTAAGGGAATGGCAAGTGAAATGCTGATTGGTTTATTTCATGCTAATTTCGTGCATTTTATGCTAAAAGCAGACCAATGGTTAATTAAGAGAATAAATATGTTTTTAGCACATTTCCTGTTTTTATAATAGCAAAGACTATGCTGTGCATTAAATAAAATAGGGCCCTAAGTCTAGTACCCAAACCATCTTCTTCTGCGGCCTGGACATTGAATTTATATTGCTGGACACATCTGAATGCAGCAGAGGGACACAGGGACACGTCCCTATACTTTTGACAGACCCTAGCTGATGGACTTGTTGCTAAAAACAGTCTGGATGTCCTTTTTAATCTTTCTTTCTGAAAAAAATATTAATTATAATACTGATTTAATAGTTTTACGTTCAGTAGTTTTTGAAGCTTGTCCAGATTTTTCAGCTTGTCCAGAAAGGCATGTTTAGGAGTAGATTTTTTAAATTACACTGCCTGACTTTAAGGGTAGACCAAAAGAAATACCAATTCGTACATAATGCTGCTTTAATATATTTAGATATATGGAAAAGACACAGTCCAAGTTCTGTTAGTAAACGTTTTCTAGCAATACTTTTGAGTGTAAAATGAGCCTTAAGCATGTGCGGTTCAGGATCTACTCCAGCTTCTGTGCCTAACCTTTTCAGATAGTTGGTTTAGGACTAGGGGGCTTGCTAACTGTGCCCCCCCATGGTGTTTTATTTCCCGACTCATGATGTAGAGGTCTGGCTGGGCCTGGTTCATGTTTTGTACATCTCGCCTCTATGGGTCCTGAGCATAGCCCGGGGCTCTCGCCCACCTGATCCCTAAACCACTCAAGCACTCAGCATGCGTCCAGTCATCTCCAAGGTGAGAAAGTTCATGAGATGAAAGGGGGAGGAGGTGTGTGTATATAAATGTGTGTGTGTGTGTGTGTATAAAAATGTGTGTGTGTGTCTGTGTGTGTCTGTGTGTATGCAACAATCCTGCACCCGGTCCCAATCGATAGCTCCTCCTCTCCGCAGGAAGCCACTGCGCCGTTTGATGGTTCCGTGTCTGAACTGGCTCAGGCTTTTGTTCTGTGCTTTGTAATTGGCCGCTCTGCTCAGCGAGGGAGGCATCGACGACCCTCTCTCGCCCTTTTCGACTACGGGAAAAAAGTTGGTATCGGGCGGCACAATAGCAGGCGTGGGGTGCAGGAGTGATTCAATATTAATGTGTAGAAACATAGAGAGAGATTCCTATCAATACTGCCTGTGGGGTGAAGGTGAAGGCATGGCCTTCTTCTAGAATCTTCAGCAGACCCTCCTGCATTCCCATGGAAAAGAAAGGAATGATTTCAGAAGCTAGAACTCCGGCTGTGCCGTGTCCCGTGGCTACTCTGGTGAAAAAAAAATATTTTGAACTTAAAATATATTGATAAATGTATAAGTATGCTGTTAACCAGCTTTAAAACAGATTTATGCTGTAAAACAGATTTATGTTCTTATCTACAGGTGTTAGACAATGAAACTGAAACACCTGTTTTTAGAACACAATAATTGATTGTGGTGACGGACAGTTCTGGTGGAAACAGGAGAGTTGAGGTGCATATTGAACTTTCAGACAGCTTCCTCTTACAGCGTCCACAGTTAATCCTGTTGGAAGTGGTTGGTCCTTCTTGATGGTATGCTGACATTACCCTGGATACCGTGGCTCTTGATGCATCACAAAGACTTGCTGTCTTGGTCACAGATGCGCCAGCAAGACGTGCACCAACAATTTGTCCTCTTTTGAACTCTGTTATGTCATATATATGCACAGCTAAGATATGTTTACAAAAATGATTAGACTAGAGTGTTAATGAGTTAAAGAAAGCATAAGAATATTGATGATAAAAGTTCATTACATGGCTTATTAATTATTACTTTTATAAAATACATGGAGAAACATCATCAGGGGGATTTATTTTTCTTGATAATCAATAATCACACATCTAGGATACATGTAGATACTAAAAACCTGACACTCAGAGCAGCCTATGCCTTTCAGTATTTTGATCAGGACACACAAAGAAAACTATATACAAAAAATTAAACTTTTTAGTTTAAATAAATAAAAATGTTTAGCGCAAAATAACTACTTAGAAACTATATGAATTAGTGCGCACACCATACCTAGCTTTAGTTTGAGTAAAGCAGGTAGTTTCACATTTTTTTTTCTGTGAACACTTTTGAGTCTTTATTTACTGATATTATTTGGTTTGAAACATCATATAAATATGTTTGAAGCACTAAAGGTAAATAATATTGGTTGGGGAAGGAGATTTTTCACTTTTTTAGGTGTTTTTCTCAATGGGTTTCTTGTAGATTTAGCTTTACTGCACTGGGATGTGATCATTATTTTTAGAAAGAGTAAGTTCCGCCCTTTCTAACCATATATGGATTATATTTATGTGTGAAGAGATTCCTGAGTAATTAAGCTGAGAAAACAAGGTGCGATTTTGGACGGAAAATCCGTCCGTAGAGTTTTAAGGGTTGATCTACTTTTTTTCACTAGGGTACAGCATCCCCAATCTGTAAAGACATGTCAGCCTTCATCAGCAGCACTAATAAGTGTGTGTGAGTGTGAAGGGGGGCTGGAGAGCATCCCGAGGAGGCAGATGAAAGCAGGAGTATTGATTGAAGAACAGACAAATGTGAGCTGAGCGACCATGAAGCTCCAGTTCAGAGAAAACACCTCCTCCTCTTCTCCAGCACTCGATACACATTCAACTAAATGTTCCTGGCTCATCTATAATAGCCCACGTCCTGCAAATCACACCATTTCTCTTTGAACTGGTTGTGCCTTTGCTTGTGTAAGCTAATCTTTCGTGCAAATATGTGTGTGTGTGTGTGTGTGTGTGTGTGAGAGAGAGAGAGAGAGAGAGAGAGAGAGAAAGAAAGAAAAAGAGAGAGAGAGAGAGAGAGAGAGAGAGAGAGAGAGAGAGGCTTAATGAGCAGTGTCGACAACACAACATGAAAGGAGTTTGACAAGTGTTCATGTCAGCGCCAATACTGAGAGACTCACTAACAAAACAATCTCCTTCTTATCACTGCTGAGAACAGATGGGGGGGGGGGGTCAAACTACCCCCAAATATAAACATTAGAGCTATCTGAGGTCAAACATAAGCATATATATGCAGCAGAAAAATGTATCCATATATTTTTCACATTTTCTCACCTTACAACCGTAAATTTCATTGTATTTTATTGAGATTTTATGTGATAAACCAACACAAAGTAGCCCATCATTGTGAAATGGAACAAACATGATACATGTTTTTTTTTTTTTTTAATCAAACAAAAATCTAAAATACATAAAAATAAACTCCATTTCAATAAATCACATTCAGAAGTCTCTTAAATATTTAACAGAGTACAGCTGTGTGTAATTTAGTCTCAGTATAAATACAGTATAAATACCTGTTCTGTGAAGCCCTCCATGGTTTATTAGAGAGCACTAGCGAACAAACAGCATCACAGGAACTCACAGGTCAAACAGGTCAGAGATAAATTTGTGGAGAAAAAGTTTAAAGCAGAATTAGGGTATTCTATACCTGCAAACCTACCAAGACATGGCTATGGTCCACCCAAACTGACAGATCAAGCAGCATGGAGAACACTGGTCAAAGAAGCAGCCAAGAGGCACATGGTCACTCTGGAGGAGATGCAGAAATCCATTGTTGAAAGAAAAACATATGACAAAAACATAAGTGCCATTTTGGTCATTTGATTTCTTCTTTGAGTTGGTCTATCACTTAAAATATCAATAAAATACATTTATCAATAAATACATTTAATTTTGTGGTTGTGTCAAAATGTGAAAAAGTTCAAGGGGCTATAAATACTTTTATAAGCCACTGTAAGTGTAAGACTTACTAATTCATAGTGCAGTAACTATAGTATATTATTCAGTATCTAGTAAAAAATGATTCAGTATATATTATAAATGGTGCAATATCTACAGTACATGATTCAGTGTCTAGTAATAATGATTTAGTATCTACAAAAATATTAAATGATCTATTATCTAATATAAACGATTTAGTGTTTATTTTAAATAGTGTGGACTCTACAATAAAGGATTCAGCAGATAAAATAAAAAGTCAGTATATAGTTAAAATGATTCAGTGTGTAGTATAAATGATGTGCTATTTACAATTTGCTCTGCAACTTCCTGCCTGAGGGGAGCTAGACAAAAAGGGAGTGTGCTGGGTGAATGGGATCCTGCATGATGCAGGTTTATTTGCCCTTTGTCTGTAGCACTTTACTCTGATACTGTTGTCCATAGTTGCTGCTTTTGAGGCCCATGGTAACTCTGGAGGAGCTGCAGAAATCCACAGCTCAGACAGCTTCCTCTTACCGCGTCCACAGTTAATCCTGTTGGATGTGGTTGGTCCTTCTTGGTGATATGCTGACATTACCCTGGATACTGTGGCTCTTGATGCATCACAAAGACTTGCTGTCTTGGTCACAGATGCTCCAGCAAGACGTGCACCAACAATTTGTCCTCTTTTGAACTCTGGTATGTCCCCCATAATGTTGTGAGCAGAACTGTGCTCTTACCCTGCTAATTGAACCTTCACACTCTTCTTCATGCTCTTACTGGTGCAATGTGTAATTAATGAAGATTGGACACCAGGCTGCTCCAATTTAGCCATGAAACCTGCCGCACTAAAGTGAGTTGTTTCAGTGTTTCAGTTTCATTGTACAAACCTCTGTATATGTTGTGCACTCCTTAAATCAGGCCTTTAATTTGATTAACATTTTAAAATGTTGCTAAGAAAAATATGATGCTCTCATGGCCTAACGCTTAAGGCTCATAAAGGAAATGATAAGTGAGCGTCTGTGGTAGTAAACCACAGTGTTGTTCTGCAGGTGGAAGGTACAATCAGCGTAATTAGCAGAGTTAACTGTTTGCATATTGTTTCTGTATTACGTTACACTTTGGCACAAAGGCAGAAATAACAAAGCTCATCACTCTGAGAGTAAGCACACTCCAGTCCATTCTCTCACAGCCAAAATCACTGATTGATGGTGTCTGAATATGAATGAACTCCTCCGGGACTCTATTGAGGATCTGAATTCTACACCTGTGCATTAGGGCCTGTGTGAACACACCGAAGGCCTGTGTAAAAGAGCTCCTCTCAGCAGGGAGTCCCTCACCTCTAGCCTGCTCTCCTAATCTGCTCTATTCAAACGCTAATGCTAACATGCTGACACCGGGCTTCTAAAGAGCCCCTGGCCACCTGCAGCTGGTCCCCGGCCAAGACTGATGACATCACCTTCCTGGAATGCCTTCAACCACATCGCCCATCCACACACACACACACACACACACTCCCCCCGCCCACCCTTCCCCGCTGTGAAGTCCCCCACCCAGTTTTAGGCTTCGGCTTGCTTTGCTTTTGAACTTCTGAAACATCCCGCTAGTCTTTGGTCATCTGATTCATCAGTGTCATCATAATCTCAAGCATAAGAATAAACAACATCAAAAAGCCTCACACAGTGTAAATATTCATGACAAAGAAACGAATTACTGATGTTTAAAATGCTCTATCCACCAGTATAAAGTTAAATATAAAACCTATTTAATGAACCAATCGAAACCCTATGTTTTTTAAGCACATAAATTAAATATAAATTATCCACTGTCTGCAATAAGTGATTCAGTGTCTACAATAAATAATTCAGTATGTATTATAAACAGTGTAGGATCTACAATAAATTATTCAGCATCTCGTAACAATGATTCAGTATATATTATAAATGGTGCAGTGTCTATAGTAAATGATTCAATATCTAGTAAAAATGATTCAGTATATATTATAAATGGTGCAGTATGTATAATAAATGATTCAATATCTAGTATAAATGATTCAGTGTTTATTATAAATGGTGCAGTATCTATAATAAATGATTCAATATCTAGTAAAAATGATTCAGTATATATTATAAATGGTGCAGTATGTATAATAAATGATTCAATATCCAGTAAAAATGATTCACTGTTTATTATAAATGGTGCAGTATCTACAATAAATGATTCAGAATCTAGTATAAATGATTCAGTATATATTATAAAGGACGCAGTATCTACAATAAATGATTCAGAATATAGTATAAATGATTCAGTATATATTATAAAGGGTGCAGTATCTACACTAAATGATCCAGTGTCTGGTAAAATTTATTCAGTATATATGGTAAAGGGTGTGGTATCTACAATAAATGATTTAGTATCTAGTAAAATTCTTCAGTGTATATTAAAAATGGTGCAGTATGTACATTAAATGATTCAGTGTAAAATGATTCAGTGTCTAGTAAAAATGATTCAGTGTCTAGTAAAAATGATTCAGTGTCTAGTAAAAATGATTCAGTGTCTAGTAAAAATAATTCAGTATATATTATTATAGAGTGTTGTACAGGTTGCTTTTTACAGTAAATTATTCATTTTTTAGTTTTACAATAAATGGTTCAGTCTCCACAATAAAAAATAATTATCATCTATGATTCTTGTATAAATTATTCAGTGCCTACATTAAATGATTCAGACGTATGTGTTAATAATATATATATACACTTATATACAGTACGTTTACAAGAGAAGCAAGAAAAAAAACGAAGCAAAAACATTTTTAGTAAAAATGAAAATAATTTTATTTTAAACCATTTTGAACTCTTTCTCTTGGTCCAGTCATCCCTCTATAAACAAGAAATAACAAAATAAATATGTAGAAAATTGGAAAAGCAGTTTAAGTTTAAGCTGAATATTTTTGATTAAGCAAAGCTAAAGCAAAATCAGAAGTATTGTACGTTTATATTCACATTTATATTCATTCTGATATAAAGTATGTCCAAAGTATGTTTCTTTTTTTCTTTATGTCTTTTTTTTCTTTTCAGCAGGTTTGAATCCAGTGCTCATTGTGTGTAACAGTGAGGTCAGAGTGTGGAGAATTTATCTTGCGGGCGATTGCTCCATTGTTGCCTCAATCTTCAGTACTGGGGGCCTGAATGAGCCCAGCCTTCCTCCCCAAAAGCTCTGAACCTGAATGACTCCCCTCGCCCTGAATGACTCATTCAGCGTGCTGTTATTTCCCTGATACTAATTTTAAACCATTACCAGACTGCGCCATTCACCGGCTCCGCATCGCTCCAGCATGGGTCATGATGTCATGCCATCGTCTGCATTCAATCTGCGTTCACATCTATTGGACGGGACTGTTGGTACCTGTAAATCTACAGGGCTTTGTTTGCTCCTCCTGTTCGCTGGTGGTAATTGCTTTTTTTCCACTACTGTAAAACTCTGAATGAAATGTGTGCTTAACAAACACACACACACAGCTGTTTACCAGCGTTTTCACTCGGTGAGGTCAGTCATCATGAAGCCTCCTGAGTTAATGCAGTGAGAATGAGGACGGCACCGCTGGGAATTAGTGAACACATGTGCTCTGTTTACTTAAATAATGTCATTCTTACTGCTAGTCACTCTTTAACTTAGATAATCAGACAAATCAATGTATAAATGACTGCATTACTTTATTTTGTATTGTTTTGTTTATTTTTACCATATTTTTTGCACTATATTATACAAAAAACTCTGATACTGTTGTCCATAGTTGCTGCTTTTGAGGCCCATGGTAACTCTGGAGGAGCTGCAGAAATCCACAGCTCAGACAGCTTCCTCTTACCGCGTCCACAGTTAATCCTGTTGGATGTGGTTGGTCTAAAAAACAGAGGCCTGATATGAGTACTTTTTTGTACTCAATAGTACACTCATCATAATTGTACCCTCAAAGGTACAATATTGGTCTTTACAGGGTCAGATTTGTTCCCTCTGAAGTACAAAGTCATTCCTAACAGCAATAAGTACAGATTTGTACCATTTAACCAGACAGAAGGTACATTCAGTATTCTGTATCACTGCACTAATAAACAATATATATTTTAATTGCACAATTTTTTTATTTGAAAGCCAGACAATTTTGAGCCATATTCAGTTGATGATAATGTTTATAATCTTTATAATATTTATTGGCGCAAAAAACAAGGGTACAAAAAAGGACTTTCACTGAAAGGTACTTGTTTGTACCACAATATAAGGTACAGCCCCAGAGACAAGCTTTGTACTCTTTTAAGTACAAATCTGTACTTATTTTTCTTAGTGTGTAAAGCAATTTTTTTAAAATACTGATTAATAATGTGACTACAAGAACACGCATTATAATGCTTAGTATACTTTAATCTACTGTTTTTTTTCACCAGGGTGGTTGGATTTACGGTTCAGAACTATTTCAGTGGAGCATCATAAACTCATTAATGTATATCTTTGCTCTGGTCATTATATGGCAACTTCCACACGTTCTCCTCCCTCGTTCACACTCCTCTGCTCTCTCATTCTCTCCCAGCATCCTCTGCTTCTCTCCGCTCTGCTTTTGTCTCTGTGTTTTCACAGCTTACCCACAAAGCCCCCGTCACACTCACACCTCTATTGTGATGCAGGCCTGTGCTGGGTGGGGGGGGACTGGGGAACTGTAATCT
This sequence comes from Astyanax mexicanus, assembly GCF_023375975.1. Taxonomy (NCBI): domain Eukaryota; kingdom Metazoa; phylum Chordata; class Actinopteri; order Characiformes; family Acestrorhamphidae; genus Astyanax; species Astyanax mexicanus. The sequence goes on along the minus strand of NC_064421.1, from coordinate 46,093,843 downwards.
GGGGCTGCAGAGGAGCTCTTCACACCTGGGTGTTATAAACCCCCCCCCCCCCCCCCCTTTGCTCCCTCTCATCACTCTGCTTTAGATGGGATTAGTACAGCAGTTCTGGACTGCGGACCCCCTGTAGACCCTGCAGCTTTCCTCACCCTGCTCGGGTGTCTTCAGCCACCTGCTCTGCTCCTACCTGACCTACTTCAGCCCTCCCCTGCCCACAACCAACCACTGCACAGGACCAGACAACTAACGGGATGAGACGGGCGAGATTTCTTCAGACACACACACACACTAACACACACACACACACTCACAGACTGGGTGATGTCATTGACTGCAATGACGGCACGTCTGAGGAAAGGGCGAGCGCTGCTCCTGCTCACCCCCCGAAACCTGCATACACAATCACAGAGACATATCATACTCGCATACACACACATACACACTCATACACACACATACACACACACACGTACACACACTCCTGGAGCATGAAGATGTTCATATTCCACTTACACACTCACACACACATGCTCAGAGATGCTCACACTAACATAACTACGAACACGCCTCTGTATTAAACCTTTAACCCTCCTATTATGTTCATTTGTCAGAACCAGCAGTGGTGTTCCCAGGTCATATTGACCAAAAGATATCTGAAATATTTAATTACTAACTCCATTACTAATTATTATGAATATAATTCATATTTAGTGCAATAGTGTTCATCACCCCTAACAGGTAACGGTTCAATAGGGACAATTCACAAATTTTTCATTAAAAAAATACATGTTCGAACTTTTTTTAATGTTTCCCTACTTTATTACTTTTGAAAGACCAACATATAAAACAGTAGTTTTACATAACATTAAAACATAACACTGGAATTTTGTTTTAGTTTAGTTTTTGCAGGGGGTGGTTGCAAATATGTGAGATGAACCATTTTCATATTATATTATATGTTGATTACTCTAATTAAGGCAAGCAGAAAAAGTTTCATACTGAAAAAATACTTTGAACTATTCTTTTTGATCTTCAAACTTTAAAACATTTTCGGTGGATTTTGCTGCTGAAGATTTTTGCATATGGAATCTCTTGTTTGCTTCTGCTTCATTTTTTGGCTTTTGAATTTTGGCACAGTTTTCATGGGTGGGCGGAGCTTAGAAGAAGGCGTTCCCTTTGAATCTCCAATGGTCACCTGATTTTAGACTGACGGGTACCCTGAACCCTCGCCTGAGTCCTATCACTGAAGGTATTTTTTTTTCTCTTTTGAATTTACAACATACAGTTTTTTCTCTTTTAATTCCTACCTATTTATTTTTTTGTGTAAAACATCCATAATCCAATAATCCATTCTAGTCTGCTGGTCTGACTGCTATCACTGATGAACCGTTTGTGCAACAGAGGTAACTCTTTGTCTTCCTTTCCTGGGGTGCTCCTGATGAGTGCCAGTTTCATCATAACGTTTTTTGATGGTCTGTGCAGCTGCACGTGAGGATACTTTCTAAGTTCTTGATTTGTTTTTCTTTTTGTTTCAGATTGACTGACTGGTATCACTCGTCTTATAATGGACTCCTCCAGCGAAAGGACACAGAAGTAGGACACCAGTTGTCAATCACAAACCACTCAAACTCGAAACTCTGTCATGGAGATATCTGTGCAGCTTTGGATAACCATCAGTAAGGGCTATACACAGACTGTCATTTAGATCAGGTGGAGGGAAGGCACTGCTGTGTGGACGTGAGCGAGGGAGAGGAGGCTCTTTAACTCATATGCCCTCGAGCCTCAAACCCTGTGGTTTTTTTCCACTGGTCACTCAAGCCCAGTGTGAGGCAAAACAACAGCGCAGCTGCACGCGTGCAGTCCGGCGACCACCAGCGCAGCCCCGCGGACAGTCGTTCTCCCCTCGGGGTTCCTGTGCGTGGAAGTTTGCTCTTTCTCACTTTTTCTTTGCATTTACCTGTTTATTTGTTTATTTGTTTATTTGTTTTCCGAGGGATGGATGGATGAGGCCACTGTCCAGTGTACGGTGCCACCCTGTGACCTTGTAAAAGAAAACCCATGAAAGATTGATGGCAGAAACACGAGCACGCTGTTTTGTTTTGGCCATTTGAAAGCTCTTGGGGTCATAAATTATGTTTACTCGCTCCTCTGCCTCTCCTCCTCAGCCTCCTCCTCCTCCTTCTACTCCTCCGCCTCCTCCTGCTCTCAGATGTGAGGATGAGGGGAGCGCCGTTTATGGCTCACGGGCCAGGGCTCGGGTGACGGCGCCCTGATTTATATCAGCACAGATATCACCGGCCAGATGCCCTTTTTACTTTACAGTGGACACTGAAGCCAGCTGTGACCTCATCACTCCACTAACATCCATCAAACCACAGGAGCTTCAATCAAAGCTTGAGGTTTTTGGTAGAAAACATGAACACCTGTAGCCTGGTTTATGCACAAACCTATATAAACTCTTGGTCCATCTCTCTTGGCTAAGCCATCAGCTGCCGGAGCCCTGAGAGAGCACAATTGCAAAGGCCTTGCTCTCTCTCTCTAGGTGAGTACAGTAGATGGGATGGTGTCTTTCCCCTCATCACTCCTAGGGTGATGTCGATCAGCACAAGGCTGCGTCTGTGAGCTGATGTATCAGAACCGAGTCGCTGCGCTTTCCTCCAAGCGTTAGCGCTGTGATGCTACTCAGCAAGGCGGAGTCTGACTTCACATGTATCGGAGGAGGTGTATGCTAGTCTTTACCCTCCTGGTGTGTTGAAGCATTATAGTGATAGGGGGAGTCCTAATGAGTGAGTTGTTGGGTAATTGGCCTTGTAAATTGAGGAAAAAATGGGAAAAATTTAAATATACTGTATATAAACTCTTACACTTTTTGTAAAAAATGTGTCCAGAACATCTGGGGAGCTGTTAACATGCAGTAAACCTGAGGCTGGTAACTCTGATGAACTTATTCTGTGCAACAGAGATAACTCAGTCTTCCTTTCCTGTGGAGCCCCTGATGAGTGCCAGTTTCATACAAATGTTTTGGATGATCTTTGCAGCTGCACTTGAGAAAACTTTCGAAATTCTTGATTTTTTTTTTTTTTTTCAAATTGACTTACCTTTTTCTTTCTTTTCTGATTTTTATCTTTAAATGCGCAAAAGCACTGCGCTGTTAAGATACGAACATGCCAAAGTCAGAGCTCACCTGCCTATTAAAGAGAATGATAACTGACATTGGATTGAGATTGGTTTATTTCATGTTACGCCCAAAACACACCCATGATTAATAAAGCATATATGTACATGCTTTTTTGCGCATTTTGAGCTGCACAAGCATATTTTTTTGCATCCTTACAAAATACCAAAGACAAACCGACATGCGCTAATTCCAGTGTGCTATCCGCTATTGACTGATGCACTATATATCACTAAAGGGCCCCTTATCTTTCTCATTATCCTCAGTAGATCTGTTTTTTAAATAATTGCCATTAATATAATATACAGTGCTATGTAATAAGGAATATAGGTATTCCCTGAGAAATAGGACTGTGCATTTTAATGTCCAGTATGAGAATATGATGATGTGTACAGTAAAAACTGCTGATGATGTTTATGGTCTATTACACTGCAGGCATGCTGTTCATCAACAAGCTCATTTAATGAATGTTTCAGAGTGACTATGTACTTGTATTACACCAGTGTTACTGTACTGTCCATGAATATTTAATCAATAGTTCATGTACATGTATTTACTGCAAGGAACAAGAAAAACAAAAACAAATGAATAATAGGAAATAAATAGTAATAAATACGAAATGTGTTTTTGTTTTTTTGTATTTTTTGTTACATATAATTTTTTTTTTATATTTTTGGGGTAACAGTAAACCTTCTCAGCAGATGCAGATGTAATGGCAGTATAATTATTTTATAACACTTCAGAAGCACAATAATGTAATAATAAAGTAGAGTCACCACATTGTCAGGCTGCAAACTCTGTAATTAGGGTGCAGTAACATCTTGTTTAGTCTGGACTGAATAGCAGGAGTAAAAAAGGTGTGAAAGGTGAAGAACGGTTCACAGTAACAGTAACAGGGGTAACAGTCCCACATGGTTCTATTGTAGGGTCTCTAAAACTGTCAAATATGAAAGTACTGCAATATTTTTGGGTAAAACACTGAAGTGTACACTTATTTTCAGCTAAAAAATTGGTTATCAGAACTTTCTCTAAATGTCAAGTTTATCGGATGTAATGTATCTCTAAATAGTGATGTTTTTCCTTGATTTTACCAAATTGAAAACCTCTGGAATATAATCAAGAGGAAGATGGATGATCACAAGCCATCAAACCACCAAACTGAACTGCTTGAATTTGTGCACCAGGAATAAAGCAGCATAAAGTTATCCAAAAGCAGTGTGTAAGACTGGTGGAGGAGAACATGATGCCAAGATGCATGATTAAAAACTGTGATTAAAAACCAACCAGGGTTATTTCACCAAATATTGATTTCTGAACTATTACAACTTTGCGAATATGAACTTGTTTTCTTTGCATTATTTTTTTGCAATATTTCAGTCATTTCTCATTTTCTGCAAATAAATGCTCTAAATGACAAGATTATTTTTTTAATTTGGGAGAAATGTTGTCTGTAGTTACTAAAAAATGCAATTCAATTCAATTATAAGTGGTAGTATATTAATATTGTATTATATTATATTATATTATATTAATATTTAGCAAGGTTTGGAAAAGGCCTGTGAGAATATGTTGATTGCACATGTAATGTTGCAAGTATGTATATAATTCAGAAAAATGCTTAATAACCTTGTAAAGCTTAGAAAAGTATTTAATTTTTTTAGTCAATCAGTTTGTATGAAATATGAAAAAATAACCTGTAAGAATTCTGTTGACAAGAAAACATACAAATAATAGAAGATTGCTAATGTAAAAGAAATTCAATATGACACTGAAAAAAAGGAATAAATAACATTTTAAATTGTAGTAAAGACATTGAAATGTGAAATGTGATCACTTATTAATGCATTTCTTTAATTAACAAATATAGCATAAAAATATGCAAAATGTAAATTGTGAATGCATACTTTTTCTTAGCTAGAAAATATCGGCCCCTCCAACATAACCACTGGTCCTAAACTGTCCCCCCCCCCCCCCCCCCCCACCTTAAATGGCCTAAAACTGCCACTGTTTCAGGTGTGAGTTTTGGGCTTAGGTACCTAACACTGCATCTTTACACCAACATTAAAATAAATAATCCTGTTAATCCCTTTAAGCTTTTTATCTGCATACAACACCTGTGTATTCACCAGTAAACTCACTGAATGTATATGCAGTATAGTAAGTGTGATTTTTTTTAAAGAAGTGAAATACTGGAGAAAGTTACTCTGAGAATGAAATCTGCTCTGGTTCCTTTTTAATGTAAGATATTAATGTATTAGTCCTTTTCAGTCTTTTTTTTGTTTTATGCAAACAAGTCTGTTACCATATTCAGATAAAGAGAAATATACATGCTGTCACTCTTCTGACTCTTACATATTTTCCTGCAATATTTGATTCATTTTAATAATATAGTAAAGAGTCTTCCCGAGAGTCTTGGGATGAAATCAGTGTCAGTCTTTCTGTTCCTCTGACTTTCAAATGAAAATTATTGCCTGTCAAAAACAGCTGGTCCACTTGTGACAACGTTCCCCGTGAGGGCTGTTCTTTCACCTGGCAGCATAAAATAAAACAGCAATATGTTAGTTAGTTAGGTTTTATCACAGAAATCCTTCTTTTGGCAGGAAATGACAAGAGATTAGACAAGGTGGGTGGTCTAAAAGTTTTCACAGAGGTTAAGAAAGCATTAATGCATTAGTCTAAAATACAATAAATACAATATAATACAACAACAACAATATACTACAAATAACGTAGATTTTAGTTCAGCTTTCTGCTAAAAAAATACGCAAAACAAAACTGTTGGCTCAGTAGGTTTGCTTGCTTTGTTTTGTACGAGTTCAAAGCTAACTTGTTCAGTGCAGCTGTGTCTTGGGGTATGATGGGAGGGTAAATTTATGGGGGCCGGTCGAGATCAATATTATAGAGCGTTGCCTGTTTTCTTTATTGGGAGTTCAGTCATTAAACTTCCAGACTGAGGGTTTGCTACAGAGCTGTGGTGTTTTGGTATTGGCATTTTTAAGTTCATGTTGTCAGACACCATATTGAAATAAACTGAACAGATTGGATTAAATTGTGAATTCTGCTTCACTTTTTTATTTCTGTATTTTTTTTATACATAGTATATGAACAATGAAATCATCCGGACTACGAAGAATCACATAATAAATCAAATAGCAAGCTTAAAAATGTTAAACAAACCAAAATGTTAACTTGCAGTTTCTGAGGCTGGTAACTCTGATAAACCTATCCTGCTCTTCCTTTCCTGGGGTGTTCCTAATGAGTACCAGTTTCATCATAATGCTTTTCATGGTGTTTGTGTGTCAAAACTTTACAACTGATGCTCTCAAACATATTAGGAGGCAAGAATTTCAAGTAATTTTCAATTAACTCTTGACGAGCTCAGCACAGCTGTTAGCTGAAAGCCTGAATTCCAGGCGACTCTACCTCATAAAACTGACTGACCAGTCTTATTCTATAAACTACAGACAACATTTCTCCCAAATTCCAAAAGAGAAATATTGTCATTTAGATAATTTATTTGCAGAAAATGAGAAATGGCTGAAATAACAAAAAAGATAATAATGCAAAGAAAACAAGTTCATATTCATAAAGTTTTAAGAGTTCAGAAATCCATATTTGGTGGAACAACCCTGGATTTTAATTACAGCTTTCATGCATCTTGGCATCATGTTCTCCTCCACCAGTCTTACACACTGCTTTTGGATAACTTTATGCTGCTTTACTCCTGGTGCAAAAATTTAAAAAAGCAGTTCACTTTGGTTTGATGGCTTGTGATCATCTATCATCCTCTTGATTATATTACAGAGGTTTTCAATTTGGTTAAATCAATGAAATTTTTTTTCCAGAGCTGTATAGTGTTTTTATATCCAGTCATACAGTAACTGTTAAACTATTTCCATAACTGATTAAGACACCCAAGGCACAACAACAGCCAATGGTAAGCAATGATAAGCTCCAATATGGAAAAACACTCAGCGTATCAGCACTGAGCAACCTTACATTAACCTCTAAACAGATGGCGACCTCTTAAACCCCCAGAAATCACCACCTCCAGGGTCTGAGGTGCAGCAACCCTCAAATTGTTCGGCTGGGCGTCCAGAGCTCTGGGACTAGGATTAGAGGGGTAATGTGAGAGGGGGTCCGGAGGAATTTTGATGTGTGTGTGTGTGTATAAGGCAGGGTGGTGGGTATGGAATACAGTCCTCGTGTGCCACTGTGGGAGGCCTGATGCTAATTTCGCTAGCTGCTAAACGAGAGCAGCTGTTGTTTTCGCTGGCGAGTCCCAAACTGTGCCACATTTGCCACTGGATGGTGGGATTAGCCATGAGAGAATGTGGCTGAGAGATCATCTAATATCTTATATACACACTTAAGGAATGTAGCATTAGAGCAGGTTTAATTTCTATGTCATATTTACTTCTGTTGCATCTACAATCCAATAATGAGTATAATAAATCTGGACAGTATGATAAATGCAGAAGAAGAATGAACCCACGATACAACTCTGGAAAAAAATAAGAGACCACTTAAAGATTATGAGTTTCTTTGATTTTACCAAATTAAAAACCTCTGGAATATAATCAAGAGGAAGATGGATGATTACAAACCATCAAACCACCAACTGAACTGCTTAAATGTTTCACTAGGAGTAAAGGCATAAAATTGTCCAAAAGCAGTGTGTAAGACTGGTGGAGGAGAACATGCCAAGACGCAAAAAACCTGTGATTAAAAAACAGGGTTTTTGCACCAAATATTGATTTCTGAACTCTTAAAACTTTATGAATATGAACTTGTTTTCTTTGGGTTATTTGAGGTCTGAAAGCTCTGCATCTTTTTTGTTATTTCAGCCATTTCTCATTTTCTGCAAATAAATGCTCTAAATAATAATATTTTTATTTGGAATTTGGGAGAAATGTTGTCTGTAGTTTAAGGAATAAAACAACAATGTTCATTTTACTCAAACTTATAATTATAAATAGCAAAATCAGAGAAACTGATTCAGAAACTGAAGGGGTCTCTTCATTTTTTCCAGAGCTGTATATATATATTTTTTTTTTCTTTGAATAAAAGGTTCAGCAAAATGCTGTAAATGTTAAATTACAAATACACATTTAAGATTTTAGATAAATATATTTTGACTTTAACTTTAAGATGACATCTCCATTTTCAGGGATGTCCGTGCATATTTAAAGAAGGAAATGCAAAATCACATGCTGCAGATATTATGTGTGTACTTATATCAACAAAAGGAAATTAATTAATTAAGTTGATCAGACTTGAAATAGTTGTCCAAAATATGAAATATCTTGGTTTTTATATTGCAATAAATTGAAAGTAAATGGAGGAGACCATCCAAATGTCTTAATTTGGGGTTGTACCATTTAGTAACCTTAAAAAATAATTAAGTAAAGACACTATATATATTTCAGTGTGTTTTTGGTGTGTAAAGGCATTTTTGCCTTGGCTGCAGTTTAACAAATTTAACCAAACAGGCTTATTGAAAAGACCACCTCCATAGACCATCATTCACTCTCAAATACATTAATAGAAGAATAACTGACAAGCCATTAATAACAAGCAGTGACATCACCTCCCCTCCCCCCGGATCAATCAGACTTGGTCTACTTGTAATTGCTCTTTGTCAATAAAAAGCACAATCAATACATGTTAGCATGCACAGTCACTCTTCCCACGAAAGACAAGATAGTAGATGTCGTGTTTTACTGTCACGCTGGCCATCATTATATTAGGTCTTAATGTGTTTACAAATAATACAATACAGGATACATTTCTTTAAACCACACAAGCCGACGAATCCATCAGTCATCCAGTTACTTTATAGAGATTCTGATTTATTTAGTGGCCCAAAGGTCGTAATCATATATTTTATGGCGACACATGTTTGGCGAGTCATTAACAATCCAAAGCTGGCTGTTATATCACATCAGTCTGTAACGATGGTTTGTTCACTGGTGCCTTAAAGTCTCTGTATGTAATCACACTACAATTCACCACAAGTAAATTTACTGTGTGTTTGTTACTGTTGATGATTAAAGTGTCAAACTACTTATATTTGCTTACTTTTTATTTTTTCCAGTAATTGCATTGTGGGAAAAAAATCTTTATCTCTTTATATCTCTTAATGAGAGTGATGATGGTGATTTAGACACAGTAAATGTTAGCTGAAAAATTTTGGGCACCCCCGGGTCAATTTTTTATCTGTTGTACATCGCAAAGTAAGCAAAAGGTGACCTAATTTCCAAATGGTATAAATTTGAAAAGTTAAGTTCAGACTCCAGAGCAGGCAGAAAGACAGCGTCAGGACTGACACCTTACCCTGCGTTCACACTAGAACACAACAAGTCGCTGAATGTGTGAAAACGATAGATAGATAGATAGATAGATAGATAGATAGATAGATAGATAGATAGATAGATAGATAGACAGACAGACAGACAGACAGACAGACAGACTGATAGATAGATAGATAGATAGATAGATAGATAGATAGATAGATAGATAGATAGATAGATAGATAGATAGATAGATAGATAGATAGATACTTTATTTATCCCGAAGGAAATTTAGGCAACACAATGCATGCGTCTATCACGGTCCGGCTTATAACAAGAAAAAGGAACAATAAACTGTATTGCTAACAGCCCTAAAATGTATTATTTATTAAATGTGTGTTCATTTACCCTCCAGTCATTTCTAGTCGAGCTTGAAAAATATACATATTGGAGGGAAAATAGATTATCTAGATAAATAGATAATCATTAATTAATCAATTAATTAATTAGAAGATTAGTCAATTGATATGACTATTTATTATTGAATTGTTATTCAGGGGAGGTTAGCTTGTGTTTTTGGTTCCAAATACGGCATTAAACATCCCTGCTTATGTCCTGCAAGTGTATTTGTCCTTAGCATGGAAGCTTATATTATCTTATTTTATTACATTATAGTTTATATTATCTGCAATAAATTAAAAGTACATGGAAAAAAAACATCCACATTTCCTAATTTGTGATTATACCATTTAGTAACCTTAACAAATAATTAAGTAGATTCACTTGTTTTTTTATTTTATTTTTTATTTTTTTTGGTGTTTTTACAAACAAGCTTTTCAAACAGGCTTAGAAAAGACCACCTTCATAGGCCATTATTCTTATGTATTTTTCCATTGAATGGGAGCTTTTAAAAAATCAGTGTAAAGATTAAAAAATCAGTGTAATACACTTAACGTACATTTGGCTCACATGCCTGTTGATTCAATCAAAACCTGGTGGAAAGCTGTTCAAAACAATATATAACTGTTTTTCGTGGTTCACTGGGTTGATTAAATCTCTTTCTCATAGTGCCACCTATTGTCTGTTAAATTCCATTACATGCTGCCTGCCTGTTTATTTTATTTATTTATATATTTTACCCATATCACTTAAAGAGAATGTTATACACAGATTATCCATAACATTAAAACCACATTAAAAAATATATATTTTAGGAAGGTGATAATATGTTTGTTGTCTGCTACTACATCACAACACACATGTATATGTGAAAAACAAGCAAACGAGAGATTCCAGAAGCAATATATAGCAAACTATATTATACTATATATATATATTGCCACAAAATGTATTCCATAGTAAACCCTTGTCTAAGACATACCAATAATCAAGAAAAACACCTTCTTCTAAGCCCCACTCAACCGTGTGCCGAAACTCAAAAGCAAAAAAAATAATAAAGCAGAAGCAAACGAGAGATTCCAGAAATCTACTGCAAAGATATATATTTACTATATATTTTTTTCTCTTTTGAATTTGCAACATACACTTTTTCCCCTTTTGATTCTTAACATTTTGATTGTGGATTTTATTTTTGCGTAAACTTTTGGCACAAAACTCACTGCGTATCTGCGCTGCTCCGCGGCTGCGCGGCTCCTCCCGGTAGGCAGCGCTGTGGTCGCGGTACTCGCTCACGCGCTGCGGGGAAGAAGAGCTGGGAAACGACAACAACAGCAGACATGTCTGTTATTTATCCCGGTCAGATGTTCTCACGCTGCTGTCAGTCGGAGAGTTTAACACCGGCGCTGCTGGGTTTTGTTCCGTGAGAGGATACGCGGTTTTCCGCGGGGAGAGTCGCTGTGGTGAGTTTCAGCTCGCGCCGTTTGAAACTGAGTAACTGACAGGCTAACTGTGTTAGCTAGGTTAGCTTACTGCTAACTAACGGGCTAATATGACTCTTTAAACTGAGAGCACTGTGGTTTTAGACCAGCTACTGTGCTAAATTAGCTGACTAGCTAACTAACGCTATTTATTAAAAGTTTGCGGTGAACATTAGATAACAAATAAACACCCTGAGACTGGGTTAAGTTTAATTATTGTATGCTAAATCGCAGCTAACGCTAGGTTAGCTAGCAGCTGTCATTTGCGTCATGAAGAGAGCTAATATAATATAATACAGCACAGCTTATGTTATAAAACGTTAGCTTGTTACTAATATTAAACAACTAACCTATCGTTAAATGAGCTTGTTAATGTATTGAGTGATGGGTTATATTTTAACACAAGACTTGTGTTTAGAAAACTGTCAAGACAGCCTTTGCTTTTATGGTTTAACGTGGGTTGGGTTTGCTAAGCTAGGGGGTGTGTTTCTGAACAGCTAAGTTAGCCTGACCAGTATGGAGCTAATTTTGTGCCAAAAGTTTTTTATCAAAATTTGATTTGGATTTTACAAAATTGAAAACCTCTGGAATATAATCAAGAGGAAGATGGATGATCACAAGCCATCAAACCAAACTGAACTGCTTGAATTTTTGCACCAAGAGTAAAGCAGCATAAAGTTATCCAAAATCAGTGTGTAAGACTGGTGGAGGAGAACATGATGCCAAGATGTATGAAAACTGTGATTAAAAACCAGGGTTAAATGTTGATTTCTGAACTCTTAAAACTTTATATATCTAATTTTCTGCAAATAAATGCACTAAATGACAATTTTATTTGGAATTTGGGAGAAATGTTGTCTGTAGTTTATAGAATAAAACATCAAAACAATGTTCATTTTGCTCAAACATATACCTATAAATAGCAAAATCAGAGAAGCTGATTCTGAAACTGAAGTGACCTCTTAATTTTTTTCAGTGCTGTATTTTTAAATATACTTGGTTACTTTATTATTCTTTGCAGTCGCTTGAAAATTGTTTCAGTTTGGATTTTGCCAGTCTTTGCTTTCGTTTTTTAGATATTCAAAATTTTCTGTGGATTTTTGGGGGATTTTGAAGACTTTGAAGACTTTTGCTTCTGGAATTTCTCTTTTGCTTCTGCTTCAGTTTTTTACTTCTCAGTTTTGACACAGTTTTCACTTTTGAGTGGGGCTTAGGAGGTGTTTCACCTGAAAATCTTCATTGGTTACCTGATTTTGGACAGACTGGTATCCTGAACACTCGTCTGAGACCTACCAAGAATACTTTTTTTGTGTAAAACAGGCCAGCTTCATACCACACCACCCCTCTCCTCTACTGTATCTTATAGCTGTTATTTTCATTTATTATTTTTATTTATCTGAGCTCTTTCATTTGTATGTAACAGACTGGTGTAACAGCAGCAGGCTTTTCTGGCAAATGGTTCAGCAGCCAAAATGGAGAGTAAAAGGAGAAATCTGTTGTAAAATGGTTCTGGGGTGTAGTGAAACATGAAACTGAGTGAAAAAAAAATTGTGGAATAGCCCACCACCTCCATTCACCCTCAGCATTCTTAAGTACCGTGCTTTTAGCCCAACTCAAAATAGCTCCACACCTCATTACAGATTCCATATTATCACAGTTCCTGCAGCACATTTGCTCAAAGGTGCCTGTAAATCACACTCTTCAAGGCTTCCAAGCTGGCACCCCAGCTGGTTCTATAAATGCTTTATTAATGAAACATTTCGGAACAGATGGGTGAAGGGTCTGTGGAAATCTGGTGGAGACTTTCCTGAGAAACCCATGCTGTGTGTGGATGAGCACTTACTTTCCTAAAACCTCTAACTAACTAACTAACCCCTTCTAACCTCATTCCCTGCTTCCCCTCTCCGTTTATTCCTCCTTTCCTCATTTATCTTAGTATTACCCCTCTGGCCTCTTTCAAGTCCTGCTAAATGTTTTACTTTAGATTAAAGAATCCACCAAAAACAATGTAATGTAACTCAATTAGGCTCCGGCTTTACAATATTAAAGTAGGGTGGTTATTTACGGATTTTCACACTCAACTTTCTCCCATTCAATTTAGATTATCTTAACCTTAAGCTGCATCTGGGACACTAAGCCCTGACTGTAAACCGTGTGAAAGTTACCCAGCTCAGCTTAATGAATGCATGCTGTTGTTGCTCTGATTACAGTACGCGCCAGGCTGTGCAGGCCATCTCGCAGACATGGCGAGCCACCCACCTTCCATTCCCCTCAGGGAGTTCTGTCCCCTCTACTACCTGCTCAACGCCATTCCTGCGAAGGTTCAGAAAGGTTTTCGCTCAGTCCTGGTCTATCTCACAGCTCTTGACAGCAACAGTGACTTCATAGCTGTGGGAAGCAGTATTGGAATGCTGTATCTGTACTGCAGACGAGTGAGCCAGATGAACAAGTACAACTTGGAGGTACAGCCATTTATACTTGCATGCTTAGTCATTGACCACAGCCTTGTAAAGTGTAATATTTCCCCTTTTTTAAAACAACAAATTCATACAAAGACCCAGTATATGTGTGTTTAATGAGAGAGTGTTAAAGTCTGCAGCATAAAAAAGTATGACAATGTAAACAAGTCAAGAGGTTTATTAAACACATTTTTGTTTTGCTCTATTAGGGAAAAAGTGAAGCCATCACTGTGGTGAAGTTGCTAAGCTGCTTTGACGATCTTGTGGCAGTGGGTACAGCATCTGGCAGGGTTGCCCTGTTTCAGCTTGTGTCACAGTTGCCAGGCAGGAACAAACAGGTACGTATCGTACCATCAACCATTATTTAGTGGAAAATTGAATAGGTTAAGTTGTTGGTTTATTACATCAGTGATATTCTGTAGATTGTAGGATTTGCTTTATAAATGTATAAAATAAGCAAAATCTTAGCTTCAGGTGGTTAAATGTAGTTACTGATGTGACTGGGTTGCTCTTTGTTTCTGAAAGCATATACATTGTTAATAATATGACTTAAAATAAATACAATTCATCATTAACAGCTTTTTTTTTATTTCTGATTGCAGCTGAGGCGGTTTGATGTGGTCGGACTGCACAAGAGCACGATTACAGCATTAGCATGGAGCGCTAATGGCATGAAGCTCTTCTCAGGCGATGACAAAGGAAAAGTGGTCTACTCTGCTGTGGACCTGGACCAGGTGGGATTTTTTTTGTTGTGTTTGTTCCTGTTTTGTCCTGTTGCTTTTCATACTTAGGAGTGGGAATTTCTTGGCACCTTATTAATTTTACAAGTCAGGTATTAAAAAGCAGTAAACTTCCATTCCACTGAAGTTCAGAGTTATACAGGAGTTTGAGTTTAGTTCTCCAACACCTAGACTGGAGCAGTATTAGCATTAGCCGCAAACCAAGCTAAGCACTGTGCGTTAAGCCTGCTGCTCTCCCGGGCTAGCACTGCTGGAGCAATATTAGCATTAGCCGCTTACCACGCTAAGCGATAGCTCTTTCGCTATTCAGAGTTGGGTTCCTCAGTAAACTGCAGTTGAGCGACATTTACTAGTGCTAACTGCGGCCACTAATGCTATTGCTGCTGCACCCAGCCTTAGTAGAAATCTGGAAATCTGGAAATAAACAGAAGGACTTCACTCACCCAAATAAACAGTTTTCAGAAGAGAAATCTTTGTAGATTCACTTCAATGGAATCATACAAGAGTACTATGAGGTCAAAATGCATGCCTGTTTTACAAAATGCGTACTTGGTTCCACTTGTTTAACTAGTTGAGCCCCTGTAGAAGATTGGGAACCTTCTGTACCATACATAGTCAATTATACCCTGTTAAAGAATAGGCCAGCTAACGTTTTGTCTAGCTGTGCTATTTGCTTTTGTATCTGACCTTGGTTCTACAATTACTTGACTGGGGCTTGTCATATATCACAGGAAATAGAAAGGGCTTACTGGTGATGTTTGGGTTTATGCCCCTAGTCTCCTGTGAATAGAGTTTTGGTGTAAGTTGTAAAATCAGGTTTAACCAGCAGTGGGCAGTGTTTAACTATTGATCTGAAGAGGAATCCAGGATTAGAGAAGAGCCATCTGTCTATGTGGAAGACTGTTGGGATTAGAAGCTTTATTGTGTGTTTACTACTTTGTTGTCAAACCACAGGGTCTTAGATTGATTCATATATTCACAGAAGAGAGTTGTTGTAAATGAGTGTTTCTCTATTTGTTGGGGGGATGATGTTTTCTGGGGTGGATGGAGCTATTTAAATGGATCTCATGAGCTTGTATTGTATGTACTATATATATATATATATATATATATATATATAGGGGTTTAACTTGATTAGACAAGTTTAAAATATGGGTCAGTATTCCAAACATGGATTAATCTTAGTATTGGACTGCACAATTTTAATTTTTGAAAGTAGACTGTTTTTGATTGAAAGGAAAATAAAGTGCACAACCAGGCTTAATCTCTGTCTGGAGAAACCACCCCTATGTTATACTAGTGTACGTTTGTATTTCTTTTCAATGCTTTAATCTAAGTGTGCATCTGTTCCAGGGTGTGTGTAACCCAGTGGTGCTGTTGGAGGAGCCGTCCGCTGTAGTTCAGCTGGAGTACAGTCAGAAAGTGCTTCTAGTTTCTACCTGTCAGCGCTCTCTCCTTTTCTACACTCAAGAGCAATCTCTACAGCAGCTAGGCACCAAACCCAGAAAAAGGTAAGACCTTTCCTGTCAAAGGTGTACCTGTTCCTTTCCTTTTAATTTGCTCATCCTGAGAGCTGATCGGATCTTATTTGCAAGTTAACATTTACAGCAGCTCTGGCCGAGGCTCATCAGCCAAGGAATGCTGCAGGTCTTTGTTCATGCACTTGATGGAAATACAAAGCCCACACTCATTAAAGCCAGTGTTGTACTCCGCCTTTTGTATCTTTTGTACTTAAACTGTCATGTATGTAGAATGTGTAAAATTAACCTGCCTTGTGGAGGAAGCAGAGTGAACAATTTTAACAATAACATTAACCATCTCATGAGGAGTACATTACTCAGCCACTATAGTATAGAGTATCAAGAAACAGCAGAGCTAGCAAACCCCACTATCCACACAAAACAGCGAACAATGCAAACCACTTTTAACTTCAATCCAAAGAACAGCAGTAATAGTCAAAAAAACTAAAGGAATACAGTTCTTAATAGCTAAATCTGGCTGTCGATTGGCTTAAAAAAGTGGCTTCAATCTAAAATGACGGACATATACTCCACCCTTTGCTTACGCCCACTGATTCTACGGCCTTCACTGGCGTATTTCTGACCTCTGGTGTTCTAACTGTGCAACTGCATGTGGTTTCATGGTAGCAGGACGTGGAATTGTCTGTTCCTATAATGCACATTTGTCAAATTTGTTTATCTCTACAGCTCTATTCAGAAGAGCTTTGTATATCAAGCTTTTTTTCCTGACCATTTGTTATGTTTCCGTGGCTCAAAGGCTGCCCTTCTTTTAATTTGATTGAAAGCGATTCATACCCATTTATGCTCATTACGGCTGCTATCATCTCTGCTGTGTTCATTTAGACTGTTGAAATATGAAATATCTGCTACACTCAGTGCTCTCTCTTTGTCCTCTCTTTACCTGACAGCAATGGCAAGTTTGGTGCTTGCTTCCAGCCTGGCCTGTGTAAGCAGAGTGACCTGCTGGTGTACGCAGCACGGCCTGGTTTGCGCCTCTGGAGGACGGACGTGCGAGGCCGTGTACAGGAGACCCATGTCCTCAAGCCCCTCTTCAATCAGGACGTGCCTCAGTTTGAGCTGTTTCCCCGGTCAGGCCCCACTGGTGCTTACCGGCCCACAGAAAGACAACTGGGCCTGGTCAGCTGCTTCCTGAAGGACGGCTGGGTGCTCAGCTGGAATGAGTACAGTGTCTATATAGTGGACTGCACCAACCAGGTATGGGTGAGGGCGGACTGTGTTACTCTGTGTCTTATATGTTCTCTTGTCTTTGATGTATTTGATTATTTAATGGTGTCTTAAGCAGTGCTCCAAACTATTACCATCCTGTCCTCCCAGGTTTAACAACAAGATCACTATTGGAACAGCAAATCTGGTTAAAACATGACTGAAAGTTTTCCTAGTTCTTAGCACATCATCTATTTACGGATAATAGGCCACCTTCAAACATGGAGACAGTTAGCTTGATTGTAAACCTAGAGTGGAGGAGAGTAATATAGTCAAAAAAGAAAAAATGTAAATATGTATACATATGTACACCAAAATATTTTTTTTATTCTATAAAACCACAGGATCTACAAACACTAACCAGCACAAACATATCCAATGCCTTTGCCATCAAGCTGCCGGCGCTCAGAGGAAGCAAAATTGGCCCTGCTCCCTTCGGGTGGGTAGATGGCGCTCTCTCCCCACATCACTCCTAGGGTGATGACCACAGCACAGGGCGTCTGTGAGCTGATATATCGCAGCAGCTCGAAAAGAAGCGGTGACTGACTTCACATGTATCTGAGGAAGCATGTGTTAGTCTTCACCCTCCTGGTGTGTTGGGGCATTACTAGTGATTGGGGAAGTCCTAATAAGTGGGTTGGGTAATTGGGTGTGTAATATGGGGAGAAAATGGGAAAAATTTGAAATTAATTTTATATATATACATATATATATATATATATATATATATATATATATATATATATATATATATATATATATATATATATATAAACATATATATATATATATATATATATATATATATATATATATATATATATATATATATATATAAACATATCCAATGTAATAATAACTATCTTAAGTGAGCTACGGTCATAATCCACACTGAATATCAAACCACAGATCCTACCCACTCTAAACAGCACTAAGAAATCAATCTTTTATTAAAAAACAGTGATTAATTCAGCTCGGAAATACAGTTAGTGTTAATCCATTACGCTAGGTGTCAAAATAAAAGTCTCCTGCGTAACCAGTGCAAAACAAATGTCTAAAGCCCTGTGTTTAATATTTAACAAATTTAATATTGAACTTTGTAATATTTAATAAAAATTACAATATTTAATAAAAAAAAAACTATTGTGTGTTTGTATACAAAGTGTGTTAAATAAATGACTTTGGACATTTACATTAAATGCACTTGTGTATACTCTTCAAAGGGCTCTATTTCAGCCTCATTATGTAACCTTAAGCATAGTACTAATAATAAACTAAAAGAGCCCTTTTATCAATATGTGTATCGTTATCGACAGTTTTATATTGGAATCGGATCGGAGCTGAAAAAAAGTGCATCGTCCCGTCACTACTATTTTTTTTTTTTATGTCCATTCTCAAAATCATAGTGATGCTGCTGTCTGCTTGTGTATGTTAAGTGCACTGAAATTTTGTATTTTATTTACGTTTTTGTGTTCAGTAAGTTCAATGGTTTAGACATTAATTTTTGTGTCTTGAGATATTTTGAGGGCACAGTAAATTTACACTGTTATACAAGCTGTACACTGACTACTTTACATTGTATTAATGTATCATATCTTCAGTGTTGTCCAAATCTATTGCAAGTAGCAATACTATGTTTAATATTGTTTGATAAACTGATTTTTTTAGCTTAGCTAAGGCACATCATCCCAGCTCCAGGGTTTATCAGATTTCAGCCTGTGTCCCACAGCAACCCATGAATTTGTCCCTTTTAGCCAGAGCCATTTTGACACTTTCTCAGCTGCTTCTGGGGCTTTGCAAATGGCTCTTCTTCCTGTCTCTCTCTCGTGATGCCAAGGGAGTTATATGCTCTACAGAGAAACTGGCCTGCAAAGCCTGACAGCCAACCTTCACAGCCCAGCACTTAGCTGTCATCTTCAGATCAGTACCACACTGCTATCTGGCAGCATTCTGGGCCATCTTATCCATTCAGTCTGGGGTTCAGGGTGTCCAACCACGATTGTGGTTTACAGAGATTATACCCGATCTGTCAACCTTAAAATAGAAATGCTACTAAAACTACCACAATTTTAACAAAAACAGACTTTATTTTAAATAATGTTTCACCCTCATAGATGTTGGAGGCATTACTCGAGATAGATAGGGAAAGTCAATATAAGTGAGGTAATTGACTAAAAAGGATAAAATGGAATATGATCTGTAGTACATGATTAACTGATTAACGCATCAGTAGCGCTTGCTGATAGTCGCATTACTTTTCTAGCTTTGGTTCAAAAATCTAAGATCTATTTCAGGCATCAAACATGTCTTGGCTAATCGAATAAAAAAAAAAAAAGTGTTTTTACAGGTGGAAAATGTATCTGTATGAGTTAAATACTAAAAAATAGTATTTTTATCTGTTTACTCACTTTTAGGTCATTGTTGGTGGTCTGGAAAGCAGTGGAGACATAGTTTCTGTGTCCTGCACAGAAAATGAAATCTTCATTCTGAAAGGTGATCGAGACATCATGCGGATCTCCAATTGCCCAGAGGGACTGGTCTCCAACAGTAAGACTTTTTTGTAATATAATATTGTAATATATTATACTGTAATATGTATAAATAAATATATAAATCTAAATAAATTATGTTTGGCAGTACTGGTCAAAATTTTAGGCTCTTTAAGTCCAATTAATAACCGGAAATAGTACAAAATCCAGTGTACAGAATTATTCAGTAAACTGCCAGGGCCTTTATGGAAAACAATTGAACTCATTTTTGGCAAGCAATTTTTTGTGAACAGCTTGCAACTGGTAAATAGCAGTGGAAATGGATTTTAAAAAATGTCAATTTACACAGCCTTCATCTGTAGTAAAACAGTACTGGAACAGATTGTGTTACTACATTTTTTACTGCAGCATTTACACACTTACACACAGCACATTAACACTTTCGTCATAATAACTAGAAAAAGACACAGAAATATAGAGAACTCTGTAACTATTAAAAGTAGAAGTCTTTCTTTTCTTTAGAGAAATTACAGATGAAGCCAGAGAGCAATGAGTACTGTTTCCTACACCTTCAAAAGAGTCTCAGAAACTGGAGAAAACTGCTACAGGAAGACGTCTGGCTGACCCACATGGAAAGAGCAGCTTTAGCCTTAAGATTAAAATTGATAAACATCCTGTGACATTTCAGTGGTGATGCTAAAATAAAATTTTTACTTCTCTCTTTCTTTTAGTGTCGGATCTCTCTTTGCGCATAACCTCCCCTCTTTCCACACCGACCATCCTGCTCCCCCCAAATGGCGCTGTGGAAACGGCACAGCCAATCAGGACCATGCCCATCATTGTAGAGCGGGAGTCAGACCCCAGCCCTGTGGAGCGGGCCGAAGTCGAGGACTCTGAGGAGGTGCATGAGGAGTTTAGCCAGGCGCTGGAGGCTCTGGAGGTGGGCGAGGAGATGGAGGGCCAGCAGAGGGTGTTTGTGGACATGAGGAGCCGAAGTAGTTCAGTCACTTCATGGGAAAGTGCTCAGGGTGTCTTCACAGCCAGCACCCCAGCCACAGAGGCCTCGGAGCTGTCCTCCAGCCGCTACAGCGCCATCACCCAGGAGGACTTTCAGCAGGAGCTGGTGGTCAAGCAAGTCAAGCTGAAAAAGAAGGGCAAGAGGAGAAGGCAAGGTGAGTGTAGAGGGGAGTGTCAGTTAACCACCGCAGGTTTATTAATCATTTTCATCTGTAGTACAGTTGTAAATAAAACGGCCATCCTATTATATTGAGCAGGTTGTGAGGAGCAGTAAAGCCACTCAGCTGAAACTCCTGTATAACACTGTACATCAGCATAGTTCTTCAGCAGTATTAGCATTAGCCGCTAATTGCACTAAGCGCTAGCTCTGTCGCTGTTCAGAGGTAAGTATATCAGCCTGTAGGCTGCAGCTTACCCCGGCTAGCACTGCTGGAACAGCATTAGCCACTAATCTCACTAAGTGCTAACCGCTAGCTGGTAAACCCTCCACGTTTTTTAGTGTAGTGCTGTCAGGCAGCATAAGCTGTAACTGTGGCTAGAGCTAGTGGTTAGCTGCTGATGCTAATGCTGCTGCACCCAGCCTTAGTGAAAATCTGGAAATCTAAGCTTACTGTAAATACCCTTTTAATTTCCTTTATCCAAATTAACATGCATTTTTATTCCAGTTCCTCATGTTGGATTTATCTTCCCTCAAACATACAAGTGTATACTAGTATTTCAATTGACACCACTAATATAATTGCATTTTAAATTTCTTACATTTGTTTTTTTTTATTTACATATAATAAAGAATAACTGTAAGAAGAACAAGTGATTAATCTCAGTTTATCACAGAATATTTCCTTGATTAATCAGATAAAATGTTATTTTTAATCTAAATGTGTGTCTGTGTTTTTATAGAGAGTGGAAACCGTGTGAACGAGCGCAGCAGCTGGTCAGAGGGCATGTTTAGCCATGACGGGATGGCCAGCGACGCTCTGGCCACCCCCCTTAGCGAACCCCCCTCGGACCGCACCAGCCTCCTATGTAGCAGTCTGGACCTTCACAGCAACGGCTCCCCTGATCAGGAGGGCTCCATCTGTGGAGAGACGCTTCTGACGCCGAACCTTCCGGACCTGCTTCAGAGGCAGGAACAGAACGAGAACCAGGACCAAGAACCGGGAGCGCATCTCTCCTTTCCGACATCTCTTCCTCTACAGGAGATGGAGTGCCAGACTTACGCCGAGAGTGAAGCACAGATAGCAGCTACACCGGATGTGGATATACTCCTGGAATGCACGTTCTCGTACGTTCAGGCAGCTGAGGAGAAATCTGTGATGGAGGAGGATGCTAAGGATGATGCTGGACTCCTGCAGCAGGATTTGCACAGAGACTTTGACTTGGACTTACCGTATGACCCTATCAGGCCTCTGGCCTGCTCACCAGAGCCAGAACATGAACCATCTCCCTCTAGTGATGAGGAGGATATTTATGCACATGGTGTGCCTTCCAGTGCTAGTGTAGGGGACGGACTTAGCACTCTCACCCTTCAGGGTTGTGCCTCTAATCGTGCAGAGCAGGAAGAGGCACGGCTTCTTAAAGATCAGGTAAGCAAGGCCCAATCCCATTTCACCCCTTTGCTTATACTGTTCATATCTATATCGGAATTGTATCGTATCGACCGAAATTAAGAAATATATTGTGATTATAGACGTTTGCCATATCGTCCAGTCCTAATTAGGCATAATCCCTGTCTGAAAAGTGCCTTAAAAAGATGTCTCAAGTGCTATAAATGTAAAAAAAAAAAAAAAATCAATCCATTTTCAATTTTCCAATCTACCATTTCACACCAGATTTCTCCTTTGATAATTTGATAATAACCCATGGACCACATTTTTTGCAGTAGCTTCTTCGAAACAGAGTTGTGTGGTAAAGTTTAACTTCACAGATTTGAATGAACTACTATACTAGAATTTCCCCATCCATCCATCCATCCATCCATAAACAGTTCACCTGACTCATACTGTGTTTAATTCTTTGTTCTGTGTTTAATTCTTTGTTCTGTGCTCTTGGTGCAGCTGGCTGAGAGTTGGATGGGCTATAGCGGACCGGGCTGTGGCATCCTCAGCCTGGTGGTAACAGACCGGCACGTCTGGTGTCTGGATTTTAAAGGAGGTCTGTACTGTAGTGGCCTCCCCAACGGCGGTCTGAGCTGGCAGAAGTTTGAGGAAAATGTCCAGCAGGTGGCGCTGTCCCCCTCAGGTGAGTCAGTCCTTTCCCAGTTGGTTGCTTTAGGCTAGAACTAGCTTTGAGGCATGTTTATAGGCTTCATTATATGTTTAATATGAGAAATTTAACCTAAAACATGCTTGTGGGTGCTAATGCTGGTGTTTTTTATTTAGGCTCATTACTGTGGAAAGTTGAACAGAAGACCATGACGGCCTACGCCTGTGGTAAAGTCACCATCAAGGGCAAGAGACATTGGTATAAAGCTCTGGATGAGACCGCCTTCGTGGCTCTGAGTGATGACACAGCCTGGATCATCCGAACCAGTGGAGACCTTTATCTGCAGACAGGTGAGAGAGAGGTGATGGTGTGATTGAGAGAGTGACTGAGTGTAGCCTGATTGTGATTACGAAATCATGACTAAAATATATGGGGGAAATTCAGTTTCACTTTTGTTTGATATACATTATCGGTATGCAAAAGTTTAAATTTCATATTGTTTATTATTTCAGATGTTTAGGCTAAAGGACACTCACAATTCATTTGGCTGTAGCAACAAAACAAGCAAAGGAACGTATAGAATAGAGTCTTAAATTAACTTATTAAACAAACTTACCCAAAAGAGAAGCTAAACAGTAAGACATTAGGATATTTTAATAAATTCAGCATAAAAAAGTCACTAGTTGGTTTATCACTATTGTAAAATCAGCTAAAGCTTTTAATGGCCAAGAGATTAGAACAGCTTTATAAAAAAATAATAATATTTCAGTTAAATACAGATAAAGCATGTAAGTACTTAAATACAGTAGTGAAGTAATTGTACTATTATTTCTTATTATTCCACATGGAGGCGCTGTAATCAAATGAATAGGGTAAACCTGCAGTGAAGAATATTGGTTGTTAAATTCTGTGAAACTGACCCCAATAAATCATAATAATTCCTGGTATTTGATTATTTAGGAGTATTTTATCCTCTTCAGTAACACACATACTGTAAAGTATCATAGAGATTTGTCTTGTAATATATTAAGAAATGCAAAAATCACAGTATTGTGATCATTGTTATTTTGGGCAATGTATCGTGATAATATCGTATCGTAATATGCTCCATCATTCCCTTCCCTGATCTTAACCTATAATTTTATTTTGATGGAAAATATCCATTCAATGTTGTTTAAAGGTCACCTTCCGCGAAAATCCGATTTTTCTTGTTTTTTGTGGAATACAGTAGGTCTCTCCGAGTTGAATGTGTACACCTGCACATTAAACTGTTTTGCAGCCCCCATTGTCTGCAGGAGCTAAGCAAAGAAATCCCCCCTCCCCCCCTCCGAAAAACGGGTGAATTTTGAATTATCTTTCTGCCTACGTAGGCAGAAACTCACAGACCAGCCCACCTTGGCTCGAGAAACTCCCAGAGGCGGAGCTGAAGCGACGCAACATCACCGCTCATCAGTTAGGAGGTGGGAGGCAGTGAGCGGTGGAGGGGCGTCGCAGTGCTCCTAGCCAATCAGAGGAGAGATATTTGCATGCTGTTTGCATGTATGAATATTCATGAGCAAAGCTGGAATCCGGTCATTTTGGACACACCCCTAAAACAGTCCATTAAAAAAGAGCTATACAGAGACACCTGAGCACTTTTTTTTTACAAAAACGGGTCACATGTCATTCATTCATACTAGAGACCACAACTAGACATTTTAAAATGAAAGAAAAAACGACGGAAGGTGACCTTTAATCCAAGAATAGGCTTAATCTCTGTCTGGGAAACTGACCCTTTAGTTCCATTTACAAATTTCTTTCAAGTAAGCGTGAATGATATGTCTTTAAAATAATTAAACAACATTTCAGCGTATTAATGCAATAAAATCAAGATTAAAGTTTTATTTAATTTAACAATTTCAAATATTTAGTAGAAGTAAGAAAATGTAAGAAGTAGAAGTAAAAAGTTGTCTGAAAAATAATTACTCCAGGACAGAATAGATATTTAACATTTACACTTAAGTAAGGTAATGAAATAATTGTACTTAGTTACTTGACACCTCTGATAATGCAAATAAAAAATGAAAATAATCAGAACAGAATATTTAATGTATGCATCTAAACTGCAAATATAAACAATTATACACCCCAAAAAAAACTAATTTAACTAATTTGACTAATAAAAAATATATTGCTTTTAAAATATCTATTATAATGATATGGATTGTTTTTATTGTTTCAATAATTAAGTTAAGTGTCAACTTGTATAATGCAATATTCATTATATCTCATTATAACTCTTGCCATCATATGAAAAACAGAATTCATTTTCATTTAACTTCATAATGCTCTTATTTGAGAGTTGTAGCTATAGTTTGAATTATAATGAAATTCTGCACAGAAAAGGCTAAAGCTGGTACATCAGGTACATAGTGCTTCTGTAGTTGAACTCTAGATGGTGCCACATGCATTTCTGACACCATCCACCTCCCAGTGCCAAATTTAGACTAATAATAATAATACAGTTGGACACGCTCTAATGTTCTAGGCAATCACTTGTGTTGACCATGGTAGTTTAGGAGTACTGTAAACTGACGGGCAGAACAGCGCGTCGGCCGGGGTCGTGCGGGAGCCTGCTGCTGCTGCCCGTGCTGAGGACGAGTCTGTGAGTGTGCATCAGTGAGCCTTACGTAACCGTGCAGAGCGTGATCAAGCGCAGCTGCTCTCAGCCCGGCCGTGCCAGACGCCTCGCAGCTCTGTTTATGGAAATCCCCAGCAAAAGGCTCTCTAACTATAACCACATTATTGCTGCAAACACGCTGGCTTGCTGTCAAATCATACGGGCATGACTAAACCATCCAACTCTGCTCTACAATTTTAATTGCACGCTGCTTGTGCAGTTTCTTTGCAGATTTCTCGAAAAGATGCAGCACCCTGTGGTGCAGATCCGTGGAATTGTGAAGACTCCGACAGCTTGCTGTAGAGAACCGTACCCTATACTTACACAGAGCACTTGTACACTTGTATCCAACAGTGCTGAACCCCAGGTGCTGCTGAAAATCCTTGATTAATGAGAAAGCTGTGCTAATCACGTTTAAAGCCATAGATTTTAGCAAAAAAAATGAATTTACTCAGTACAGTCTCATCTGTTCAGCCAGCAAAGCGTGCATCTTTATTTTTGCACTGGATTAATGAAGGGAATGTTGCTAATCAGTGTTGGAAATGAGAAACCAGCTCGCCCAGATGTCAAGTAATATGTGTTAAGCCTGCTCATACTACTCTTACTAAACTTATTGATGTGGTTCATTTTGTGTTGGATAACAGTGTTGTGTACTTTGACGATAGATCCCTCTGTTTTATTCACTGGTTGCATAAAAGGTAAACTCTTTTACCAAGATTTTATAAATGCGACAGTGTTTTTTTTTATATAAACTATGAGAGTTTTTCTCAAATTTGATTTAGGCAATCACAAGATAGTGCCTTGCTTACATTATTGCAATATATTTCAATATATTAAATATCAACATCCTTGTGTTGTGGCATCACTAGTGATGGAGATCTACAGCTGAGTAGCAGCTGAATGGGTGGACAATCTTAATTATGATTAATCACAGAATTGTTGTTGAGGGGCAATTTTTAGTTAGTTTATTTAATAAAAGAAGCCTATTTAAATCATATGAATTACTTGCTTATTTTGTTTTGATACTGTTGTTTATATAATATATAAATATATATTATTTATTATATAATATATAAACATACTGTGCAATATTAGAACATGACTGCAATTATTTTCCTGCCCTTCATGATTTTCTTGGTAAGAGGAGCACATTTATTTGAATGTGCTGGTTGTTTTGTTTGGATATTTAAAAATATATATTCCAGTTCTGGTGTCTGAATATTTATATCGTTGTTTATTTATTTATTGCTTTTTGTGATGGTGTAATTGCTTTGTGCTTATATATTGATGTTATATTATCATTAAATCACTGTAATTAAAATGGTCTTAAAATTATTATAATGATAAGATTTAAGTTTAATCACATTTTATCGCCCAAACAAAAAAAAAAACGTATTGTTTAAGGCTTAAATATTGGGAATACATTGTGTATGTCTGTCGTGCTTAAAGAACACTGACCAACTGCATGTTTTTATTTGTGTAATTTGTACACAGCAAATGTTTAAGAAATTAATTTTACTGTAAGTATAGTATATCATTTTCCTAGCACTTTTATTATCAACTATTAGTAGTTTATGTCTGTGTGTTAAAAAGTATGTGAGTGAAATTAGTGTGGATGCTCTATAAATACTGTGTGTGTGTGTGTGTGTGTGGATGTATCAGGGCTGAGCGTGGACCGTCCATGTGCGAGGGCAGTAAAAGTGGACTGCCCCTGCCCCATGGCTCAGATGGCAGCACGGGGCAGTGTCGTGTGGGCCCTCAGTGAGCAGAGGGCTTTGTTCTACAGAGAAGGTCTTAGCAGCTACTGCGCAGAAGGCGAGCAATGGAAATATGACAAAGTCAGGTACACACATTCCTCCACCCGTTTCACGGAGTTCTAAGCATATCTGTTGATTTATCAGTACATCAGAGCACTGTACTGTGTAAGGGTAGAGATATACTCACTGTTACCTAGTCATTTGTATAAAGTATGCATGATTGGGGCCTCACATATCCTGTGTTTGATTGGAGCTTGGGTTTTGTGCATTCTTCAGAAATGATCACAATGTGTAAGTGAGGTGCAGTACACATAAAACCACCAGGGGCAGTGCAACAATCAGTTTTGAGGACCAGCTGTATGATGTGTCTTCGCCGCTGCTCAGCAACAAATATACTGGTCAGAACAGTTGGTGAAAAGATGCCCTAGCTGCCCTCTACTTTAGTTTATTACACTAAGTTAAATAAAGCTAAGCTGAGTAAATATGACTGTAATAAAAAAAAAATTAAAGTCAAATGAGCGCAGAATGTTAATCTACACTGATTTCTCTCCTGAAATTGTTTATTTGGGTGAGTAAAGCTCTTCTGTTTATTTACAGTAACTTTAGATTTCCAGATTTCCACTAAGGCTGGGTGCAGCAGCATTAGCATTAGCGGCCACCAGACAGCGCTACACTGAGGAACCCTGAGTGTTGCGGTAAGCCAGGGCAATATTAGCTGGTGATTCATCCCAAGTAGCTTGTTTTTACATGGTAAACATGCAGACTACAGTCCAATATACTCACCTCTAAATGGCAAAAGAGCTAGAGCTTTGTGTGGTTAGCGGCTAATGCTAATGCTGCTCCAGCAGTTCTAGCCAGGGTTAGCAGCTACAGGCTACATGCCGCTAATACTCACCTCTAAATGGCAAAAGATCTTGCACTTAGTGTGGTTAGCGGCTAATGCTAATACTGCTGGAGAACTAAACTGAAACTCCTGTATAACTTTGTCCTTCAGCAGAGTGACTTTACTGCTCCTTAATACCTGACTGATAAAATTCATACATAAGGAGCACATGAACAAAACATGAACAGAAGGCTCTGTTCTCATCCCTATCTGTTGAACATAAATGAACCTTGAGAGTTGGAGTGTTAGTGTTAGATCATTGAAAAAAAATAACCAGAATTTCCCTTTCTGTGAATTGGTAAAACCACATGAAGGTCAACCTCACCAGGGGATTTTTGCAGCGGTTGTTTTCAGAGAAAAAAAAATTGTGGTCGTAATTGCTGGTTAATGTATTTATTAGGAATGGATTTTTTTTGTAGTTGCTAATAAAAATGTTGTATCTTTCTTGTAAGAACATGAGCTTGAAGTAGAAAATGATTCCAAATGAGAGCTGGAACTCACAGACCTAAGATTATGGTGTA
The DNA here is from genome assembly GCF_023375975.1 of Astyanax mexicanus. Taxonomy (NCBI): domain Eukaryota; kingdom Metazoa; phylum Chordata; class Actinopteri; order Characiformes; family Acestrorhamphidae; genus Astyanax; species Astyanax mexicanus. Next base: position 46,065,027 of record NC_064421.1, on the reverse strand, counting down.
GCAACATTTCATTTACTGTACTTTTTGCACTACAAGGCACACTTAAAATCCTTTTAAATTTCCCAAAAATTGGAAGTGCACTTTATAATCTGCTTTGCCTTTTGTATGAATTCTACCAGTCAGGTATTAAGGAGCTGTAAAGCCACTCTGCTGAAGTACAGAGTTATAAGAGTGAGTTTTTTTTTTTGTTTTTTGTAGTTTCTCCAGCACTAAGGCTGGGTGCAGCAGCATTAGCATTAGCTGCTAACCACAGCGCTAGCTCTTTCGCCATTTAGAGGTGAGTATATTTGACTGTAGTCTGCTTGCTTGTTTACCGTGTTAAAACAAGCTACGTGGCACGAACCGCTAGCTAATATCACCCTGGAAATAAATAAACAGAAGTGCTTTACTCACCCAAATAAATGGATTTCAGGAGAGAAGTCTGTGTAGATTAACATTTTTTAAAAAAAGAATTACAGCTTTTCCATTAGTAGGGAAATATGGCAACACTCTTGTTCACATTTAGACGATTTAGACCAAACAATACACGTTTATTGATAGTGTGCCTTATAATCTGGTGCGCTTTATTGTCTGAAAAAAAATAGAGTTTTCTGGTTTGGTTTTCATCTGCCATTATTTATATATATATATATATATATATATGTGTGTGTGTGTGTGTGTGTGTGTGTGTGTATCCATGCAGTGAGAATCAGGGACTGGAGCCCATCTGCATTGCCTTGGGTGAGAACAACACGCTGTGGGCTTTGGACACCATCGGCAGTCTGTGGTTCAGAACAGGGATTACCACTAAGAAACCTCAGGGCGAGGATGAGCACTGGTGGCAGGTGCGCACACTTATGGCAGCTTTCTTTATAGGATCATATTACTGTAAATATAAGAGAGAAGAAGAAGAAGAAAGAAACTGTAAATGCATTATATATTATATACAGTTGTGGTCAAAAGTTTACATACACTTGTAAAAAAACATAATGTTATGGCTGTCTTGAGTTTTCAATAAGTTCTACAACTCTTATTTTTCTGTGATAGAGTGATCGGAACACATACATGTTTGTCACAAAAAACAGTCATAAAATTTGGTTCTTTCATAAATTTATTATGGGTCTGCTGAAAATGTCACCAAATCTGCTGGGTCAAAAATATACATACAGCAACAAAATTTGTCAATTTTGGTGATGTAGCGAGTTGTGTCAATCAAATTAGCTTCATGTCATGGCCTCTTCACTTCTTGTAAGTGATTCTGATTGACTACAGCTGTTGACTTCTCATGAGCCCATTTAAATAGGGCTCATTTGACCCAGTGATTAGACTCAGCTACAAAAGCTACAATGGGAAAGTCAAAGGAACTCAGTGTGGATCTGAAAAAGCGAATTATTGACTTGAACAAGTCAGGGAAGTCACTTGGAGCCATTTCAAAGCAGCTACAGGTCCCAAGAGCAACTGTGCAGACAATTATACGCAAGTATAAAGTGCATGGAACAGTTGTGTCACTGCCACGATCAGGAAGAAAACGCAAGCTATCACATGCTGCCGAGAGGAGATTGGTCAGGATGGTCAAGAGTCAACCAAGAATCACCAAGAAGCAGGTCTGCAAGGATTTGGAAGCTGATGGAACACAGGTGTCAGTCTCCACAGTCAAGCGTGTTTTACATCGCCATGGACTGAGAGGCTGCCGTGCAAGAAAGAAGCCCTTGCTCCAGAAAAGGCACCTTAAGACTCGGCTGAAGTTTGCTGCTGATCACATGGACAAAGATAAAACCTTCTGGAGGAAAGTTCTCTGGTCAGACGAAACAAAAATTGAGCTGTTTGGCCACAACACCCAGCAATATGTTTGGAGGAGAAAAGGTGAGGCCTTTAATCCCAGGAACACCATGCCTACTGTCAAGCATGGTGGTGGTAGTATTATGCTCTGGGGATGTTTTGCTGCCAGTGGAACTGGTTCTTTGCAGAAAGTAAATGGGATAATGAAGAAGCAGGATTACCTCCAAATTCTGCAGGAAAACTTAAAACCATCAGCCCGAAGGTTGGGTCTTGGGCGCAGTTGGGTGTTCCAACAAGACAATGACCCAAAACACACATCAAAAGTGGTAAAGGAATGGCTAAACCAGGCTAGAATTAAGGTTTTAGAATGGCCTTCCCAAAGTCCTGACTTAAACCCCATTGAGAACATGTGGACAGTGCTAAAGAAACGGGTTCATGCAAGAAAACCATCACATTTAGCTGAACTGCACCAATTCTGTCAAGAAGAGGGGTCAAACATTCGACCTGAAGCTTGCCAGGAGCTTGTGGATGGCTACCAAAAGCGCCTAGTTGCTGTGAAAATGGCCAAGGGACATGTAACCAAATACTAATGTTGCTGTATGTATATTTTTGACCCAGCAGATTTGGTGACATTTTCAGCAGACCCATAATAAATTTATGAAAGAACCAAATTTTATGACTGTTTTTTGTGACAAACATGTATGTGTTCCGATCACTCTATCACAGAAAAATAAGAGTTGTAGAACTTATTGAAAACTCAAGACAGCCATAACATTATGTTTTTTTACAAGTGTATGTAAACTTTTGACCACAACTGTATGTTCTTTACAACAACATTTTAAATGCCAAACACCTGACGGCTCACATAGAAGTGGGTCTTCCCAAGTATCACACACACCTGAAACGTCAAGTTTTCATTGTATATTACTTACATATCTGATGTTCTATCCGCTGTAGGTGAGTATCACAGACTACGTGGTGTTTGAGCAGAGCGGCCTCTTCCAGACGCTGATCCAGGCCACACAGAGCGTCGCAACAGCCACCAAGGCCCCCGTGGAGCGCGTAGCAGAGCGCCTACGCGTGGCCTTCCTCTCCCAGCAGTCCCAGTGCCAACCCAGCCTGGTCAGTGCCAACAACAGCGGGGTGTGGATCGCCTCGGGACGCAATGACTTCCATGTAGCTAAGGGCAGCCTTGTTGGTACGTCACTCTTCTTTCTATTGTGAAGTCCTGCACTGCTCTGTGCTGCATTTTTCCCAGCTAGATCAACATGTTCAGTTTACTAAAGCTGTACTGGTCATCCAGGCATGTGTGGCACATTGCTAAACATTTATGTGGCACATTATTGTATTTTTTGCACTATAAGGTGCACCAGATTATAAGGCACATTAAGCAACACTAGTAAGGAACAGGGGTGTTGCCATGTTTTCCTTCTAATTCAACTGGTCTCGCCGCTGGGTAAGAGTAAAGCACTTCCGTATTTACAGTAACCATAGATTTCCAGTTTTCCTCTAAGGCAGGGTGCAGCAGCATTAGCATTAGTGGCTAACCACTAGTAAATGCTGCTCAACAGCACTACATTGAGAAACCCTGAGTGTTCCGATAGGCCAGGGCAATGTTAGCGATATTAATTAGTGGTTCATTCCACATAGCTTGTTTTAACATGAAGGCTACAGTCTGATAAAAGTCACCTCTGAACGGTAAAAGAGCTAGCACTTAGCATGGTTAGCAACTAATGCTAGGTTAGCTGAGGCTAGCAGCAGGCTACAGGCCAATAATATTCACATATTAACTGCAAAAGAGCTAGCGATTAGCGCAGTTGGCAGCTACTGCTAATACTGCTCCAGCCTAGGGTCTGAAGAACTAAACTGAAACTCCTGTATACTCCTGTGTGATTTCACTGCTCCTTAATACCTGACTGGAAGAATTCATACATTAAGGCTTATTTATAGTGCTGTTTGTACTCAAAATTTTTGATTTCCTCAGGGACATTTTGGAGGACTATCGTTCCCAGAGGAACAGCATCTGCTACTAAATGGGCATTTGTGTTTTCATCAGCAGTTCCAGGCAAAGAAGGTATGTGGGTTGTTGTTTAACCTTGAAATATATAGTGAAAATGAATTAAACTAAAGAAATTATGATTCTTGCAGTGTATACCAACGTCAGTAATGGAGTCTGTATCATTGTTTATTGACTGAAGGGGAAAATTGTATAAAACTAGTTTATATACTGTTCAAGAGGTATTACAGTTTTGTTTACTTAGCATAGCTTCACTTAACTTAGTTACCCCCCACCACCCACTAAATGAAGTTTATATAAAGTAAGTTTAAAACATTTGTATTGATCCCTTAGCCTTAGTGCTGGAGAAACTTCACTGAACACTCTTATAACCCTTATAAAGCTGTACTTCAGCAGAGTGGCTTTACTGTTTCATAAAAACTGACTGGTTAAATTCATCCATAAGGCGCACTGTCGATTTTTAAGAAAATTAAAAGATTTTAATATTTTTCTTACAGTCCAAAAAATATGGTAATTAAAAAAATTGTTTGATTGAAACAGGGCTTTTTCTGATATTAAAGCTAAATCTACAGTATTGTGTTTCTCTACAGGCAGTTTTCTATGGCTCGGACAGAGCAGGAAAGACCTGTTCTGCATTTGGGACCAAGACCTCCAGATGCGCCCCCTCACAGTCCAGCTTCCCCCCGACCTGGAGATGGTTCAGCTCTCTGCGTGCCGGGACGCACTCTGGGGCCTGGACAACCACGGCCGCGTCCACATCCGCACCCTGTCTCCCAGCTGCCCCACTGGCATGCACTGGACGCCCCTGGACCTCAGCCAGCTTGGTATGTTGACACGTCCCAGTACAAAAGAGCTGCGTCAATGGATCATGTGTGCGCTGAATTTAGACTAGCAGCCCGCCAGACTGCAAGCTCTTTACAGGCCTAATCAGCTTGCTGGAATATTTTGTTTTGAGTCTGGTGTCCAGGTTGTTTGTAATAGTTGCTTAAGGTGTTGTTATGATGGAGATTTGCAGTTGCAGTGAAGAACATGAGGAATGTGTGGAAACAGGCAGGTTTAGAACACCACCAAAAGCTATTTTATTTAACGTGAGGAGACGAAACTCAGAGATGTCCGTCCGGACATGACTAAAATTATCGGAGGACCACTGAGTTCAGAGAAAAACAGTAGATAATTCAGCCCGTAAAAAAAGGACGTGAGAAAAACATGTACATGATTGTATCAGACGGGAATAAAATCACAGAGGACCCCCCCATAAAAGAGAAAATTACCCCCCCCCCCAGATAGGGCTTATTTTAACACTTTTATACTTTTTTTTTTACAACACAAAGTATTCAGTTTGCTAGAGATCTGTCTACACAGCCAGTGAGTTTGGGGTCGGGCAACCATGAAGCCTGAAGGTCAGAAGAAACAGGCTGTGGCTGGAAGGTTATCAGTTTGATTCCTGGCTGAAGTGATTTTGAGTAAGGCACCTGACCCACAACTGCTCCCCCAGCACTTCAGCCAGGGCTACCCACTACTCTGGGCGTGTGAGCTCACTACTGTGTGTGTGTGAGAGAGAGAGAAAGGTGGAGGTCAAATTCCTATGTGTGAGGCACAAATGTTGAATGAGTGTTCTGTTCATCCTGTTGTACAGTATGTACTAGGGATGTCCCAAACTCATTTTTATACCTCTGAGTCATTTGATTTTGGGTATCTGTGGAGTCAGTACTGAGCACAAAATCTTATCATAGTAATTATCATGACCATTCATCCACGCTGTTAATCTTCTAGGGATAAAACTAATAATAATAATAATAATAATACCTCTACCACTGTGTTACTTTTGGAGGTTTATCCTTTATTTTAGTTTTTAATTAATATATGAAACTCATATTTATTTTTACAAAATAAAACTTTATTATTTATTTTGTTGCAACTGTATATTTTTTAAAATAATTTAATATATTGCCAATAATTTCGTTATTGCAAAAATATCTTGTGATATTATTTTAGGACCATATTGTAAATATATTGCAGCTATTGATATATTGATATATTTAAAACTATTTTTATACAAGATATTTAAAAATATTCATATTGAAAAATTGCGTTTGTTTTTAGCTTACAAACTGTTCACTTTAGTTCTAAAAAATACTCTGTATGGAAAAATACTTTGGTTTCCAGAAGAATAATACTTGGTAGAGTATATATTTGTGCATATAATGTGAAAGAAACAAACATTGTAATTAACGGAGCAGCATGACCGCTTATATAGCTTATATATTGCTTAGACATACAGTCAGTTATTTACTTTATTTAATTATACAGGATTGCGTGGTAAAGCACAATTAAAATGCTTTAATAATACGTTTTAGGTTCTATATAACTAGATCTGATATGATTTCTAGAATATGATGTTGAAATACAAGTTATGAATTTTTTATTGTTCAAATATTTAGTCACGTGCCCATAATAAGAAAAAAGTATGAAAGATCTGCTTGCTTAATCTATATTAAAGTAAAATAAATGATACTGGACAGATATAATATGTCTTTAGATTTTAGATTGGATTTTGTTGTTTCTGCTAAATGTATGAAAATCTTATATTTATTTATATAAAGTAAAACTTAATTATTTATTTTGTTGCATTAGTATATTTTTTTATGTAAAAAAAGGTCAGTGCCGAAGTATTGCCGATAATATTGAAAATTCAAAAATATAATCGTAAATATAAAGAAACATTTTGATATATTTAAAACTATGTCTAAAGTATGATGTTAAAATACAAGTATTTTATTGCTATAATATATTTAGTCATAGTAAAAAAAAAAGTATGAATTAGCTGCGTACTGCTAACTATATATAATTAAAGCGTTTTAATTGCGCTTTAACACAACATCCTGTATATTTAACTAGTAAATACCTGACTATATATATATAAATTAAATTATGAATTTGGCATCAATATACAGAAATGGGTCTGGGCTCTTATAGGTTAAAAGCAAAGTCATGACAAGTGTTATCAATCATCACAGAACAGCATGTCCTCTGTGCAGCTGTCTTTAGACTGTCATAGTTATACCTAATCAAGACTGTGGGAATAAATAATGGTTAAATCTTCCATGTTTCTATTTTATAATACGTACATTTAAATATAAAGATGCTCACGACTTCACAGCTTAAAAACCTTGAAAGTTAGCTGCTAGTGGAGGTGTTTTGACTGAGTGTTTGAATGGGATAGTCAGATGTTAGGAGCCCCCAAGGCGAGTCCTGTGTGACGGAACATACCTTACTGCATGGACTCTCTCCAGTTTCAGCCCATCTAAGGTTGCCTGTTGACGGCAGTCGGTCCACTGCTCACCTACTTTACTTTACATGATCAACCCCTTCTCCTTACTTATTCTTTCTCGAATAATAGGTAGATATTTTAATAAAATGCAATAATATTAAGCTGATCTTCATCTCTGTTTATAAGTCATAGTGTTGGATGTGAGTATGAGTATGAGAGTGGGTGTGTTTTGCCTTGTGCAACGATGGGTAGAGTTACAGGTTGCATTACAAGTTCTCACAGTAGTGAAGGGGGGTCTCATGTATCAAAGTCGTCTATCATTGAGGGGCTTGTTTATATTTGCATTTGAGCAGCTGGGTCTTGCGTAACACCAATATGTCCTGCAGGAAAGGATCAGAGTTCAGGGAGGAACAAGAGCAAAGCAGTTGTAATGTTGCTGATCCCCTGAATATTGGATTGTCAGGATAATGATTGGACTGAAGGAAGGCACTAAATGGGCGCTTTATCAACAAGTTTGCTATCAGCAACACACACACTCAGCATGTTTCTTTCCTGGTACTTGTCTTAAAGTTTAAAAACTTTGTAGCCCTACAAAAGCTCTAAAAAATTAAGTTTAACCACTTAAAAATGGTGATTCTTTGATTTTACCAAATTAAAAACCTGTGGAATATAATCAAGAGGAAAATGGATGATCACAAACCATCAAACCAAAAGCAGCATAAAGTTATCCAAAAGCAGTGTGTAAGACTGGTGGAGGAGAACATGATGCCAAGATGCATGAAAACAGTAATTAAAAAACAGGGTTATTTCACCAAATATTGATTTCTGAACTCTTAAGGAGAGCTCTATGCTCCTCCTTAAAGCCTAGATTTAGAAATGTTTTATTTGTACCTGTTTAATAAATCAGATTTCTATTGTTATTTTATCACAATATGAGGTTTCACATTCAACACATCAAAAGAGATGTGATACCAGTGTGAAGAACTCAAATCGCATTATTAAATTATTAAAGTATTTAATTGCATGGTGGTACAGATGGCATAACAAAACTGGAGGCAGAGTGAGGCAGAGCTCCACAGTGAACAGTGAACCAAACTACTAATTAGCCTGGGGAAAGCCATACAGCTAAGCCAAGTGGCAGAAAAAACTCTAGAGCCTAAATTTAAGAGCTTAATTTAGGCTCTTAATTTATTGCGTTTTCATTATATCATGATATCAACACTGTTATTGCGTATCACATTTTGTGTCTATATCATGCACCCCTGGTAAACAATGGCTAAGCAAGTTGATTTCATGAAGTTAAATATGACTCTGTATATAAAATATTCTACGTTTTTCAGGATATCTGTTTTAGGTTTTAAAAATGAGGACCCCAGGCAAAAGTTTGGACACCCTACATGGTCAGTGCTTAGTCACTCACACATTTTGGCAAGTATTGCAGCTTGCAAAGGCTGTTTTTAGCCAGCTATTCAGTTCTTGTTTCGGGGGATTTCCACCCATTCTTCCTTGAAATAAGCTTCTAGTTCTGTGAGGTTCTTGGGCAGTCTAGTATGCACTGCTGTTTCTTGTGTGCACTTCATTTCAGTTTCTAAAATGACTATATTACTTATCTTAGAGACTAGAGCTGTGTTCAGAATGGTTCAATCATTAATTTCTTTTACTAGTCACTATATAGCATTAACTATATAGTGAGCTGACTATGGAATGAATTAACAATAAAGTAGCTTTAGTGGTGCTGCTCTGAGGACATCTGACAAAACACCACTGTGCTGCATTGTGGTTTACATAGGAAATTCTTATACATTCTTATGCATACATTGTCTTTACACTACATTTAGCATACAGAACACAGTGGATGTGCAATAGTGTATATTTGAAGTATATCTTAAGCAATACAATATTGATTGGTTCGACGGGCCTTACCCACATTCCCGCCATCGCAGTTTTAAACTGCAGAGTGCCGCAGAGCCGCTGATACACGCACTCAGAAGTATAAACGTGCTCCATTGCCTAGTGCACTTTCGCTGGATACACGTAGGCTACGGTGTAGATTCCACACAGAAGTATAAATTGGGCTTTATTCTTCGTTTGGAGTTTTAACAATCTACTGAATGGAAAACATGTTTAAATCGTGTTTGGGTTCATAATTACAGTTTATGGGGTCGACCGGGTCGGGCTCAGACAGATTGTGCACAGGCTTGGGTAGGGTCAGGCTGAATTTTTTGGACTGATCTAAGCTCTAGTAAGGTTCCGAGAATCACTCATGTAAGGCACTATATCTGTAAATTGCTCAAACCCACTTTTTAAATCAACATTAAACAGAAGAAAGAATAAAATAACTTTGCTGTTCCCTTAAATTCCCTTAAATGAGCTGCTGGTGTATCTTCACAGTGTGAACAAGCAGGTCAGTATCCTCTGCTGAGACGCATAAAAGCGCTGCACTGTTAAGATACGAACGTGCCAAAGTCAAAGCTCATCTGCCTCTTAAAGAGAATGAATGACAAGTGAAATGCGCCCTCACCATACCAAAGACACACCAACACGCCCTAAATCAAGCTGCACAATACGCAATTGACCGGTGCACTACAGATCGCTAAAATAGGTCCCTGAAACATTTCATTTAATTTTATATTACTCAAGCAAATATTGGCTCTAATCCTTCAAGCAAGCCAGCTCTCTCTGCAGATAAAGAGACCCTTATTTATCTTGAATTCCACCAGACCAGTTAAATATCTCTCTTTTTGTATAGAACATGTTGATGAATGTTTTACCGTTAACAGTAACCTGATGCCAGGTCTCGCACATGGATTTATTCAGAGGTGGAGTACTTAAATCATTCCTATTCCCTGCACGAATCAGTGGCTACATTTAAACTCCAGTTACCTCAGGGTAAGAACATCCTGTAGTCTGGTGTTTGTTTATGGAGTGTGTGGGTGTGGGGGGAGCTGTGAAAATGGTGGGGGGTATAGATACACAGTGTTATGTGTCATGTGATGGGGGCAGCTGTAGCCTTGCCTGTTTTAGACGGTGTGGACGTGTAGCTGAGTGAAAGACGAGCTCGGGACAGCTTGAGCTGCTTTTAGAATGGACAGAGAACATCAGAGTTCAATGATTTCTATACATCTAAAAGTGTGATCATAGGCTTTAGGTTTAGGTCTAGAGCAGAGATTCTCAACTGGTGGGTCGGGACCCAAAAGTGGGTCACGGACATGTTCTGGGCGGGTCTTGGACAGCTTTTAAAAAATAAATACAGTTGGTTAAATGGTTAAATAATTAATGCTCATCTGATTTTGTACTTGTCTTTTATGTTGGGGGGGGGAAAAAGAGACAGAGGGAGTTTCACACTAATGTACTCTAAATGTGGAGATATGCAGAGAAGTGAAATATCTAATGTTGTAGCCTTAATTTTTTTTTTGTGCAATTTTAATATTACATTTTTTAATTTGTAGTAACTTTAATACTTATAATTGACATGTTCCTCCTTAGCTTTTGAAAAAATGCTCAAAAATTTGGTGTGAAATTGACTTTTTCTGTAGTAAAACATGATAAAAAGTACTTACCTTTGATGAATAGCGCACCTCCATTCTCCCACAGCCTTCCAAGATCCAAAAATTGTAACAGTTTGTCCAAAAACCCCTCAGACTGTGTGACCCGAGGCATCATTTGACCCTATATATCATTTTTTCCACCATTATCCAGCTCAAAGTAGCTCCACAACTCCTTGCTAGAATCCGGAGAGCTCTGATATTTAAAACGAGTCATTAATAACCTAAAAAGTGCACAAAAAGCTTATTAAAAATTACTGTTTACATCCTATAACGCTAGCTTCAGCTCTGTGCGCCACCATCACTGTACTGATAATGACATTATCAGTCATTATCAGGTCAAAGATGGCGGCGCTCTGAGCTGAAGCTAGCATTAGAGCTCTAGAGGTTTAGAAAATATCACATGAGCTAGTATTATATACAGCAAGGAGCACTAAAGAATCATATATGCATTCAAATGGTACTGCAAGTGGTCATGGGTAGTAATGGGTAGTAATAAGTAGTAAAGTTTTCTGTGCTGGTGTAGAGTAGTGGTGAGTTGCTAACTGCTATTTGCCTGGACATCTAAGCTGCACTCAATACCTAGAAAGCTTTCAAAGGTCAAATGTCCAAGACCACTGCTAGTGTGATGTTGCTGGTTGGTCCTTTCTGCCTATCAAGTATCCATGCATCTAACACAAGTTACAGTGGTGCTCAAAAATATAATGAATCTGTTAGAGTTTTCTAGATTTCTGCATCAATTTGGCGTAAGAGACAAATCTAAAAAAAATTAGACACATTAATAGACTTGGCCATATAATTATTGAGATTGAATTTATCCAATATTACATGCCTGTGACTGTGCAAAATGCAAAAGTATATAAACCTTTGTTTTAAGTAACATTTCTGGTAACTGTCGTTTATATCGTTGATGTCCTTCCTTCCACAAAATTTCTATTGGATTAAGGATTTTTTATTTTTATTTTTTATATTTTTGGTAGAATGGCTTAAGGTTGTTGTCTTGTTGCATGACCCACATTATCTTGAGCTTCAAATCACAGAGATGTCCTGACAGCAAAGTTAATTGTTGTTTCAACTCAACAGGGCCCACATTGACACTACCTCCACCTTTAAATACTAATTTCAACTTCAAATTATCTGCTAATCCTAAAGCTTCACATATCTTTGCCCCTCACAGACATGTAATTAAAATAATTTTTTTCTTATTTAATAAATTACCAGGTAAAATATGCTTTTCTAAAATATTTGATTTGGTTCTCCTCATCAACTTTTAGGACTTGTTTGAAAATCTGTTGGCTCATAATTTGATTTGGGGCTCTCAAGAGGATATGAGAATGAGAGCATAGTAAGGTTGTTATGTTGAAAAAGTATATGAAGAATATTTATACTGAAGAAGTCTTGAATTAAAATAACAAAGACCCAGCTTTGGCTTTATTCCCTTAAATATCTGAATTTACCATTTTGTATTGCAATATCCTTTGAAGCGTTTATGTGCTGAACAGACAGATCCCTGATTATGAGTTATCTACTTTAAAGAAAGGACATGGTGTCATATATTCCAGTATGACGAGAGCCACTATCATTTTTTGATTAAGACTCACCAGAACATTGTCTTGTTCAGATTTAGTTTTAGCAGATAAATGAATGTTCAGGTCAAGGTTATCCAGGCGCATGAAACCAAATCAGCTTGTGTTTTTAATCTCAGACTGTAGAAATATGAGATCTGGAGTCTGGCCTTAATGAACAGCCATTTAACAAAATTATTTCATTTATGTTAAATCATATAGCAGTCTTTGTTTTGTGTTTTCTTTTTCTTAACAGTGTTTGCAGTCCCACACTCCACAAACCCTTTCACTGCATCTCTAAATTCATGATTATTGCACCGCTGATGTAAATGTACAATTAGAATAGCAGTGCTTGGCTACTTTTGTGGCAGATATCGCATTGCTGTGGTACATTTATGGTTTTTGACAAGAAGTGCACTGCTGAGGTAAATTCATGATCAGAATAGTACCGCTGTGGTACATTTATGACAGAAATGACACTGCTGAGGTAAACTTATTATAAGAATAGCACTGCTAAGGCACATTTATGACAAAAATTGCACTGAGGTGAATATGTGACTAGAGAGGCACAGCTAAAGTAAAGTCACAATTAGAAAAACACGGCTGAGGTAAATGTATTGTGCTTTGGTGGTACAGTATGTCTACTAATAAAATGTTTTTTTTTATTTGTAATAAAATGAATAGTTTTGTAATTCATTTTAAAAAGCTTATCAAAAATACATCCAAGCTATTTAATTTCATTAGTTAAAAACGTGCCAAAATGAATAAGAGCCTTTGAGAAAAAAAACGTTTTTGGTATTCTGCCTTTAGCCTTTAATATTTTCATTTTGGTGCATCTCCATTAGATATTTTTGCAGATTGTACATATTTAAAGCTGGTTAACACTGAATATTTAGCAATAAAAGTGTAGTAATACATTTTTTGTACTCAGGAACAAATGTACAAAATGTCCAAGCTTGAGTGCACGGCCCAAAATGACCCTGTGAGCCCAAAGGGTGCGACCTCAGTGACAGATGTACTGTGTTGATGCTTTAAGTCATGGCTCTTCACCAGGGTCAGCCATCATGTAGCCAATCAATCACTTCAGTTTAAAAATGCAGTGCTGTACATTTTTACCAGCTCTGTTTATAGAGTCCTTTCAGGGTCAAACAAATAGTGGGTTAAGATGCTGAACATACTGTATACATGCTGTGTACCTTATTCACTCTCTGTTCTTTTCTCTCTCTCTCTCTCTCTCTCTCTCTCGTACACATGCGCACAGGCCGTTTGAGGCTGATCAGCTTCTCATGCGGCAGTCAGAATGTGTGGGCGTGTGACACCAGTGGCATGGTGCATTTCCGAGTGGGAACACAACCTCTGAATCCCAGCATGATGCTCCCTGCCTGGATCTGCATTGAGCCGCCTGAGCAGGTATCCACTAATTCTCCTGGTCAGCAGTGTCTACAGTACATAAACACATTTACATTTACATGCAATATTCAAATGAGCCTCTGACCAATCACAGTTTTTATTTTTTTTTCATTGTGGCACAAATGTTTTTGGTTGTTTCATTTCTCATTATTCACTAGTGTGTTTTATAGGGAAGCACAATGATGTTGTAATCCTGATGCAATTGTAAGATATATGCTATCAAACATCAGCAATATTAGAATTTCTGAATGGTGCTGGATTTGCTGCACTTTTCGTTCATTTTATTGGATTTATTACCCTACAAAAACAGTAATAATTATATTTCAAATAAATGCTAATCCAGGTGGATTTGTTCTTGATTTTTACATTTTATAAATCGTATTGTCATATCGTATTGTACACAATAATATCGATAACATTTTTGAATATTGTAAACAATATTATATCCTGAAATATCGTTCCATATCACCCACCCCTAATTATCACATCAGGGTACTACTTTTTGCTGTTTTTAGCAAAAGAAAAAATCACACAGTTCTCATTTTCCATTATATATCTACTAGAGACAGATTATATCTGTCCAGTATCATTTATTTTACTTTAATCCTGGATATATGGAGTGCATTATTATTAGTATCATGACATTCTGGATTATTGACTTCTGTTACAAATCTGAAAAAAATCTTGTATTTTTAATATATTTTTATTATATTCAATGTTTTGTCATATCGCCAAGAGTATCGTTATCACAAAAATACCATGAAATATCGTAATATTATTTTAGGGCAATATCACCCACCCGTAATTTGCATACAATCAACAGATATAACCATGGTATTATTCTAATATATTGTAATTTGATTAGGACCACCTTGTTTCTACAATTTTTACAGTCCTTGTTCCCTTTTTTGGCTTCACTGTTCATATAGGACACTTAATAGTCCTGTAGTTGGAGACTGTAGTCCTGTATCTATTTCTCTGCATACTTTATTATTTATTTTACCCTGTTCTTTAGTAAGCCCAAATCATGAAGATTATCTTACTGTCCAAGTATTTTTTGGGCCTAACTGTAGTATTACACGGTCTAGAATTATACATTAGCACATGTTTAAATTACATTTCTGCATTGTTTTGTGTTCACTTGAGCAGCCTGTTGGTGTGCACTTGGTGAGAGTTCAGACGAGTCCTAACGACCGGATGCTGTGGGCTCTAGACAGCCGGGGGAACGTTCACGTGCGCACAGGAATCACAGAGGAGATGCCAGTAGGGACAGCCTGGGAGCACATACCTGGTACACCATGACTGAACACCATCTTATTATCTGTTTTTCTATTTTTCTAATGTTTTATTTAATTAATTTACTATATGTAATCCCTGTAATCCCTAATAATAACGATAATGAATTAATGAGGGCTTATCTTAGTTGTCTCAGCTGAGTTTTAAAGTTTTACAATTATTTTGATGAATTCTTTCAGAGCTGCCCTGGAATCTGATTTAACAATGTTATAGTTTTGAGTTTGAAAGAGAGCTAGTTAATGTAGATCAATATGATCAATCAATGCCAGTGTTTGCATGGTACAATTACAGTCACTGACTGACTAAAGTAGTCTTTTATTTTATGAAATACTATCGGAAAACTGTATGTAACACTGCCTTCATATACTGCAGGGCTCCAGGCCAGTCAGCTGGTGCTGAGCACAAGAACTGCCTGGGTACGCTGTCATAACGGTGAGGTAGCGCGACGGTACGGGATTTCTGAAAAGAACCCAGCTGGAGACTACTGGAAGAAGGTGCCAGGTCTGGTGAACTGGCTCGCAGGTGAGAGCTAGCAAATAGCAGTTAATTAAGGCTAATGAAAGGTGTGAATGTGTTTACATGCTTACTAGTGTTTTTAATAGTTTTTGGTTGTTAGATTGCTGCACTGCATATTTTGTTTTCCTAGTTCTCCTACACATGATCCATCTAGTAAATTAATTTGTTTTTTTTAAATGGAACTTCTATAGCAGGAGATCCCGAACCATAGTTCACACAATCAACCACAAAAGCAACCCACAAAGTAGATTACTGTGTATTTGATTGTATTTAAAATGATTAGTGCAAGCTATTAAGTTTAAGTATTATTTTTGCAGCGTAATCACATAACCTAATAAATACCATTTTTTATTTATATATATCATAATCCTTAAACATGTTAAAAGAAAATTGTAAAAAAAAAGAAATTAAGGAACCAATCAAACCAGTGAACAAGCAAGAGTGTGTTGCTTTGTTTGTAATAATATAATTTAAAAATATTCAGTATTAATATATTAATAGAATGATTAATAACAAATAAAAAACAATATTTTTTTTATTTAAAATGATGACTACTTTTTGAATGAATGTCATTTGTATAAGTAAATAAGCACTTACTCCCCAAAAAAGGAGCTTTTTAATTGTATGATTAATATTTTAATTAATATGAACATATAAATATAATATGAAGCAAAAATACAACATATACTGGCCCAGAGGCAAGCCAGTTCACTTGGGACTTCTAGGGGTTTCCAGGGATGCAAGACCGGACTCCTATCTGTTCCAAAACACTGGAAACCAAACATTGGTTTACCATTTTAAAAACATATTTAAATCACTGATAACATTTGATAAAAACCTTATAAACTAGGGGTGTGACGAGATCTCGTGGTACGAGATCTCGCGAGATTAAAACGTGACGATATTTCTCGTCAAGCTTTAACCTGTCTCGCGAGAAAAAAAATAGGTTAGTGTGGACTTTTTAAGCGGGATCTGACAACACAGCAGAAGTGCAACTGATACGTTCTGTCAGTACAAGCCCACCGCGCTCCGCAAAACCTGCAAGCTGATTGGCTGTTTCTCCTGAGAGAAAATTTATTTGGGGCTTTCATTTGGCACCCCCTTTAGTGCATCGCCCCTATGCGTTGCATAGGCTCCATACCCCCTTTTTAAGTTGTATGTTTGGCTGCATTTTGGCTTTCCAGTGGAAACAATAAACGGTATTTTAGGAGATTTAGGAGAAAAAAACACCATAATCTTAATATGACTGGTTGTGGTTTGCACTTATTGTTTGCACTATATAAGTCCTAGAAAAGTTTTATTTTTATTCTTATTCTTATTTCTATTTCTTATAGAATCAATGTGTGAGAGAAACCAATTTTTCATTTTTGAGGTTTTCTTTAAAATTTTATTTTTAAATCTCGTCTCGTCTCGTTCTCGTGAACCCAGTATCGTGTCTCGTCTCGTCTCGTGATATTAGTGTCTCATCACACCTCTATTATAAACAGTTCATTAACGCACAATAATCTGGCTTGTTATGGCTGCTGCGCCTGCGCACATCTCCATGAAGACCAGAATGAATAGTGTTACGAGAACTCACATTCATCCTGCAGTCTGTGGCCTTCTGTCAGCCCCCATGTCAACCCCATGGAGTGTTGGGAGCCATTACTTTAATTGAGCTATAATTGCTTGCTAACATTCTCTTTGTTCAATGCACTGAATTGTACTGTGTGCTTAAATGGATGGGCCTGATGTTTCTTTCCTGCAGTGACTCCTCTGGATGAGCTGTGGGCGGTAACTCCAGCCGGTGTTCTTACACAGCGGCTCACTAAAACCCTGCCTCACAACGCCGGCAAAAATCACGGCAACACCGGCTCTCTCAGCGGGGAGGAGCTTGAAGAGGAGTGGGAGGTGATTTAGGCCATCTATTGAAACGATTCATTCTTAGCTGTTCTTGTACAGACGGTTGTTTTATTCACTAGTGGGCACTTTACTTCTTTTGTTTTTAACCCGTGTACAGACGTGAAAAAGGGATCGGGTGCACAGAGTGTACAGATCTGTATTGGAACTGTGGAAAGTGGAATTTAGCAGGACAGGCTCAACAGGGTCGGTTGTTTTGCTTTTTCAATGCACCTTGTAACCAGAATCCACAATCTTTTTATGTTATTACATTTTATTAATCAACCCCCTATTTATTTTTTTAATGTAAGCTAACAGGATCAATTGTTTTATGAGTTTTAAAAAGCTGAAAAGATGTGGTCAGTACCCTGGTGCACTTAGTGAAACGTTTAATGTGAAAGGACCTCTTATAAATATTTGTTTAGAGAGAGTTTACATAATACCATAGATAATACAATACTACTACAACCTGGATCCATATGTACCAGGCCAACCAAGGCCAAACCTTATGACGATTAGTTATCATCATCTACCCCTATTTAATTGATTATATGGATAAGAATTGTTGTTGTTGCATTTTTCTGTTCCACCTTAAATCATGCAGCAGCCTCAGGTGAGAAAATGTAACTTCTGCACCATTTAAGGTGGAACAGGAAATGTAGGATTTTTGTTTCGGATTGTTATGAAGGAAAAGCTATAATTCATTGAAACTACATTAACCTAAGGTAATTCAATGTTATCAGAATTTTTAACAACGAATATACTACATCTGTGGGTTTTTGGGTGCTTGTGCAGCCCACCCTGCTGGTGATTTCTCATAACCTTTCATTTGCAGACCTGCCAACATGTACGCATTTCCACGTCCTTGTACGATTTCATGTTCTATGGTACGCATATCGTTTGATATCACATTTCTCCATGTCGTCGCAAGTTTGTTTGCTGTGCGGGCGGCCGCATCCGCTCGGCAAAGGTGCCAATCTTCCAAGCTACCTATCGCTACTTTCCTCCTCTTTATTCTCTTCCAAACAGTCGAAAACCATCACTGTGCTGAAGACTCTCAAGCACTATCAAAATCGCAAAATTATCTATGAACCTTCATATCCTTTGTATTAGGACAACCATAAAAAGCATATGGCGTAGAATAGGGGTGTAACGGTACGTGTATTCTTTATGAGCCGTCCCGGTATGGAGGTCACAGTTCGGTTCGCGCAAACGCAGAATACACGGTACGAGATTTGTGGAACCAATGAACATAATGCGGAACTAGAGTACAGAGAGCGTACGCAGAAACACATATTTTTATCACAAAAATGAATGTACCGTATTTTTCGGACTATAAGGCGCACCGTATTATAAGACGCACTATCAAAGAACGCCTATTTTCTGCTATTTTTCCATACATAGGGCGCATCGCATTATAAGGCGCGTTAAGTGACACTAGAAAGGGTGCCTATATCAAAGTGAACAGGGGTGGCGCCATGTTTCCCTTCCCCCACCGGGGGTGGTCGCTTGCCGGTGGAGCGTCTCAGTATATATAAATCTAGCTCTTTCAAAGTCAAACGAGTGCTGGATATTAATCTACACAGATTCCTCTCCTGAAAACTGTTTATTTGGGTGAGTAACGTGCTTCAGTTTATTTACAGTAAGCTTAGATTTCCAGATGTCCACTAAGGCTTGCTGCACCAGCGTTAGCATAGCTATCCGCTAGCACGCTAGCTAGTCACCTAAACTAGTAAAGTTAACCCAAACTTAAACGACAGTGTTACACTGAGTAATCCTGCGTGTTCTGGTAAGACAGTGAGATATTAGCTAGCGATTCGTCCCCCGTAGCTTGTTTTAACACTGTAAACAAGCAGATTACAGGCTGATAAAACTCACCTCTGAGAGAGTTAGCGCTTAGCATCTAGCTAATGCTAGCCAGGCAAAGCAGCACAGACTTACAGGCCGATAACTCACCTCTGAACGGTGAACGCTTAGCGATTAGCATCTAACTCTAATAATACTGCTCCAGCAGTATTAAAAGTGCTAAATTTAGAAAATACTGATCTCTGAACAGTGAAAAAGCTAGCTAGCTAAGCGGTTAGCATCTAGCTAATGCTATTGCTGCTCAGCCTCGGAGCTGCACGGCTCTGGACTCTGTATAGCACTGAAACTCTCTATAACGCTGCACGGAGTGTGTGTTTACTGCTCCTTACAACCTGACGAGTAAAATCCATACAAAAGGCGCACCGTATTATAAGACGCACTGTCAATTTTTGTGAAAATTAAAAGTTTTTAAGTGCGCCTTATAGTCCGAAAAATACGGTAATTAAATTTTGCCAATCTAATGCTGTTTTTTTTTTCATTTAAATACCCAGTATTACCCATTAATTAACTAAAAACTTGTGAAATCTGTTAAGTCTCATGGTTTACACATATGTGTAGTGTTTGATATTTTCAGTTTTAATTTTTTATTGTTGGTGATTTAATTTATTTATTTTTTTTAAGTTTTAAGTAAATAAAAAATGTCTTAAACATATAGTTTAAATTTATTGAGCAACAAATTATTATTCTTTTTAAAAAAGCGCACACTAGTACAATATAAGACTTTTACAAACACATTTTTGGGTAATACAAACTATTGTTTCAAACTGTTGGAGATCAATCGGGAGTTCTGGTTTGTACTCATAAAATTATTTCAAGTTTGGCAGGTCTGCATTTGGAGTGTATCTTTGAAAAATCTCTATCTCCATTCACCCTACCCCTCTATCTCACAACAAGAATCCAACAAGTACTAATATGGTTTTGGGCCTCTTTAGGCTACGTTCACATTACAAGCCATATTGCTCAAATGTGATTTTTTGTTTAGATCTTGACGGTTCACATTCACAAATATAAGTGATTTGTATCTGTGTGTAATGTGAACGAATCTGTCCCTGAAATGTCTCAAATGCTGTGTGTTGATACCTGTATAAACGTCTCTTCCTTCTTCACCAACAACAAAAAAAACTCATATTAGAAAGACGAGAGACTCGTATCTTTATAAAGGGAAATGGATGAGTTTGTTAGCAGCTCATATGTGGAGCATCTTTTGCTGGACTGGAGAAACAGTAAACAGCTGATCTAAAGTTCATGCTCAGGTAGAGGAGGAGAATAAAGGACAGGTGGTTTGCTTTTGCTGTTTTTTTGGGGGTTTTTTTGCAGCTATAGCTGCACAGCTGCACCAAAAGATGCAGTGTGGGTACGAGAGAGAAGCATGCAGCGCTAATGCTAATGCTAATACGTAAAAGCAAAAAGACACATGAATTCCAAATGATTTGACCGATCACATTCATGTTGGATGTCTATGGATTGCATATGTATCTGATTTAGGACCACATATGAAAGTGACTTGAATTTGATTTAAATAATTTGAATTTGGCACGTTCACACAGCCATGAAAAAATCTGATCTAAACCACATTCAGCAAAAAAATTAGTTTCGAGTCACTTCAGCCTGGTTATGTGAACGTAGTCTAAGTCTAAGTTGGGCCTCAAAGTAAAATGTTTTTATATGTATATATATATATATATATATATATATATACACACACACACACATATACATACACATATGATTGCTTTGCCAAGACTAATTGCATCATTACTCTGAGAAACCTGCAAAATATGGGTACTGGTTTATATTAGAGGGTATTTTCAGGGCTTTTATTAAAGGGATACAGACTGAAGTCTGACCTATAGGGAAAGTAAGGGAAGTCCCTAATAACACTAATACAAGTTAAATACTTGACGTGAGTGAAATCATGGTAGTCTTTGGCACATATCTGCACTTGTGTCAGATAGAGAGCATGGTCTCTTTTTTTTTTTTTTTTACCCCATGTTCACTAAGGTAGCGTTATGTACTGGAGTTTGTACGATAATAGAAAATTTAGATATTGAGAAATTCATGAGTAGGATCCAAGTCTTAACTTGTGATAATAGAGTCGATTTTATTATTAATCATTACAAAATCAGTAACAATATATCAGCAGCTATTAGAGAACATGCTTAGGAGAAACAGTTACAGCACATGAGGCCTTGTTCACGTCCTGGAAATCGGCATTCTGATTTCAGCGTATTGAAGATCTACAGCCTGCAGAGCAACCGGAGACGTTATCATGGTGCTCGATTAACCGCCTAGCTCGATAGGTTTACTACAAACTAAAACAGCATATAGGACAAACTATAACACCAATCAGCTAAATACAGCATTTCCTGTGATACAGAAGCAAAACGAGAAACAGCATCAACTTTGGAATAAGCTAAAATGAAAGCTCTATTAATACAGGAACAAATTGCTGGGGTGTCTGGTTATTTGTACCAACTTTGATTTGTCGGAATATATTTATATAGTATTAATACCTGTTGATCTTTTTCACAATTTATCACATTACAACCACAAATTTAAATGTATTTTATCAAGTGTTATTGTGAAGTAATAAGTGATGGACCAACACAAAGAAGCACCTTCTTCCACATTTGCTGTATTCTGTACAGTTTGCCTGTAGCATACTACAAACAGCACTTCTTGTGTCTTTCTTTCAACAATGGTTTTGTTCTTGCTACTTCCCACTTTTCCATAAAGTGTATGAATTATAGTTGCCCTGTGGACTGATTCTTCCACATGAGCTGTGAATTTCTGCAGCTCCTCCAGAGTGACCATGGGCCTCTTGGCTGCTTCTCTGACCAGTGCTCTCCTTGCTCGATCTGTCAGTTGGGTGAACCATGTCTTAGTAGGTTTGCAGGTATAGATTACTTTTTGCATCTTTGGATGATGGATTGAACAATGCTACTTGGGATGCTCAAAGCTTGGGATATGTTTTTCATAACCTAATGCTTTAAAATTCTTCTCCACAACTTTATCTCTGAACTGTCTGGTGAGTTCCTTGGTCTCTTCATGATGCTGTTTGTTCGCTAGTTCGCAAACACTAAAAATAAATTACACACAGCTGGATTCTATTAAAGAATTAATTGTTTTCTGAAGGGAAATTGATTGAACTGGATTTTATTTATGGGTTTCGGAATAAAGGGGTGCTGAATAAGTTGGCACATCACACTTTTCAGATTTTTATTTGATTAAATCACTTCTCACTGATGTGCTAATTTGTGTTGGTCTATTAGTTAAAATGAATACAAAAATATGTATTTAAGTTTGTGGTTGTAAGGTGACAAAATGTGAAAGTTTAATGGGCATGAATACTTTTGCAAGCCACTGTTTCCATAGCTTGATATATAGAACATGTACAGCTCTGGGGAAAAAATAAGAGACCACTTAACAATGAGAAGTTTCTTTGATTGAAAATCTTTTGAATATAATCAAGAGGAAGATGGATGATCACAAGCCATCAAACCAAACTGAACTGCTTGAATTTTTGCACCAGGAGTAAAGCAGCATAAAGTTATTCAAAAGCAGTGTGTAAGACTGGTGGAGGAGAACATGCCAAGACACATTAATTATTTAAGGTCTAAAAGCTCTGCATCTTTTTTGTTGTTTCAGCCATTTCTCATGTTCTGCAAATAAATGCTCTAAATAAATATATTTTTATTTGGAGTTTGGGAGAAATGTTGTCTGTAGTTTTTAGAATAAAACAACACTGTTCATTTTACTTAAACATAAACCTATAAATAGCAAAATCAGAGAAACTGATTCAGAAACTGAAGTGTTCTCTTAATTTTTTCCCAGAGCTGTATATTGAGCAGTAGATGCATATGCAAAACCTAAAAAACAAAATTGGACCCCTGTGACTACTTCTCTGTATCACCTAAGCTTTTATAGCTTACTTAAGCTTTTGTAGCTCCTCCCAAATTTGAGCGTAGGACATTCTGTCGTAGCTTTAGTGCACAGCCATACACAATTTAGCATTTTGATGTCTGCATATAAATAAATTTGTGTTTTTATTTTCCCATTAATACAAAAATATTAAAAACCGTTTCGAAGAGTTTTTAGAGCTTTCAGACGTTTCCACACTTGAAAGCATCTTCAAAAACTCTGTGATCATGTGAACGGAAGGCCGAAAAGAAGAGAAAACACAAAGTTCCTTAAAGTAGAGAGGCTTGTGCATTCTTAGCTCTTCTGTTCAGTACTAAACATTCCGTTTATTTCATTCTTCTTCTTTTTTTCAGTAGACTGTTGATTAGTGCTGTTTAAAGAGTTTTAAATACTCCGACACACATTAAAGCTGCTTTGTTGATAGAAGCTATCATCGTCCGTTATCAGTGAACTGTATTTTATTGCTGGATGCGCTGGATTTTCATGTAACTCGATATAGAGAATGCATCTTGCTAGTTATTTAATGACTAAGTGTATCATAGCTAATTTAATATAACGTCAGATTAAGGGTCCGACAACAGTTTCTTCCGAGCGTCTGACTTTGTGACTTTTGTGTCTGTGAATTTCCCCCTTTACGTTTCTTACGACGGACACCTCAGAAATGTCTTTATGCAATTAACCCACGGGAATTATCAGACCGATGTGTTGATAGTTTCTTTTATTTGCTGTTTTTTTTTTCCTTTTACATGTGAAACTTTGCCTTTAAGTCCGGGAGCTGCCCTGCTCCTCTTCTCCTCTGACCACAATACTGTTGTTGGTGAGAGTAAAACACAGTAAAACTCGCAGCAGAGCAGTGTGTGACCTGTGTGGTTTGAAGGAATGTTATTAACCATGCTTTAACCTCACTGTCTTCATGCATAATCTGTACAAACGTCCAACAATAAAAAGGTTTACAAAAAAAAAAAAGTGTTGTTTTTGGCTATGTGTAGAGCTAGAGGCTCCAACTTCCAGAAAAGTACATGGTTTTATTTGTTTGTTTTGTTTGCCTCTGTTTTTTGTTTCAGACAAGTGTTTTAGTTTGTTTTGTTATTTTGGTATTGTTTTGTTGTATTGTTTTGTTATTTTGGTATTGTTTTGTTGTTTTATTTAGTTGTTTTGGTTTTGTTGTTTTGGTATTGTTTTGTTGTTGTTGTGTTTTGCTTTTTGCTTCGTATGCTACAGTTTAGGGAATGTAAGTTGCATGCAGGTGTGTAGAAAAGTACAGAAACTTAAAAACGTATACCTGCTGAAGTAAATGGAAAATTAAAACAGCCAAAATAAAGTATTATCAATCATCTTTAGGAAAGTAATTGATTTACCAGAATTTAACAGAAAATGTCTTTGGTCTTTTGTTTAATAGTGGTGTTGTGAGCAGATTTACTTTTATTTTGATATAAATTTGGTTTCCTGTTTCAGTCCATTCACAGGGATTTAGATGTTTTTGTTTTTTGTTGTTTGGATTTAGGCAAAAAAATATATAGTGTATTTCTGTAATACTCAAAAAATTTGTACGATTATTGGCTGATTGCGAAGTAAAAAAAATCCAACAATTTTCCCCAGCGCAGGTAAACCCATAGTTTTGATAAACCAAATGCTTCTAAACTCATTGATCAGATTACTGACTACATCTGATTTGTTATATAATTATTAGTTGTAAATAAACACAGCCAATTAAAATATTTAAGTTTAAGGTAAATAGCCTATAAAAGCCCAGACCCATTTCTAATTATATCAATACCATATTCCAAATCGAATCAGAGAAATTCAGTATACTGCTCTTTCATGTTTTTACTATTGTGGTCACATGACAATTATTGAGAATTAATGACAATATTTTATTTTGAATTTGGGAGAAATGTTGTCTGTAGTTTATAGAATAAAACAACAATTGTTCATTTTACTCAAACATAAACCTATAAATAGTAAAATCAGAGAAACTGATTCAGAAATTGGTCTCTTAATTGTTTCCAAAGCTGTATAGATCATTTAGGAACTCAATGAGTTATAATGATGGACAAAGTTCTGTAAGGGACTTTGCACAGCTTTTGAAGGGTCTGTGAAACATACGTTACCATTGGTTCTTTAGAAGTATGTCTGAAAGGATTTATTGGGCTGACTGTGTTTGTATCAGATTTAATAAGACAAAACAGTTATATTCAGCAAAGTTGCTCTGGAGGCACTGATGAAATGTGTCCTCCACCTTTAACCCACCCATGCAGTGCACACACATGCCCAGAGCAGTGGGCAACCATCTCTATGGTGCCAGGGGGGTAGTTAGGGTTAAGGGACTTTCTCTAGGTCCCAACAGTAGCAGCTTACTGAACCTGGGATTGAACCCACACCGGAAATCTCATGAATTTCAAGAAGAAAAAGCATGTTAGTTTGATTTTTTGGAAAAATAAACATTTTAATATTTTCACAGTGACATTCACTCTTATCATTACATCAATGCAGTATTATATTACTATATATTTACACATCACTATACAAACATCACAGCTATTTACATATATACAGCCACCATAGTGTCCTCACTGACACCCTCACTCCTACAGTCTCAGCTGCGGGGGTCTGAGAAAGCGTGGCAGCGAGTCCAGCAGCTCGGCGCGCGTGGATAGCAGCGTGCGCGTGCACAGCACAAACAGCGAAAGTGGCGCGCGCCCGGCCAACCAGCGGTACGCGCGCTCACCGAGCAGGCGCGTCCACCGCGAGGCGTCCTCGCGCAGCTCTTGCGCCCTGCGGTAACGCAGCACAGGAGCAAACAGCAGAAAGTAGTCAAGGCACGCGCGGCGCGCGCGAGCGTCCCCGCCGCTGTCCGCGTCCCCGGCGCGCTCCATCTCTTCCAGCAGACGGTCCAGCGGCGTGTCCCCCGCGCTGTCCGTTACGTAGGGGCTCGCGCCGTTCGCCAGCAGCGCGAGCAGACAGTCCGCGCGCGCCAGCTCGCTCGCCACGTGCATGGCGCTCTTGCCGCCGGAGTGCGTGCACCCGCGTGCGTCCAGGAAGGCGCGCCGCTGTTGCTCGTTCTCCTCCGCCGCCGCCGCCTCCAGAATCATGCCGAGGATGGCACCGCGCTCGTGCCGCACGGCGAGCGCCAGGTGCGGCGCGGCGGCGTCCGTGCACGCGCAGCAGCGGAAACTCGGGCTCGGCGCATCGAGAGCGCGCGCCTGGTACCGGCGCAAGAGGTGGCGCGCGTACTCCTGGTGGTCGTGCACGAGCGCGTAGAGCAACGCCTCAGAGGGCGAGAAGGCGCGCGCCCGCCCGTCCTCCTCCCAGTGCAGCGCCTCGGTGGCGCGCATCTCCTCCAGCAGCCAGACGGGCAGCAGCTCGCGCACGGCGCGGTAGAAGGCGAAGGAGCTGCGCTGGCACTGAGACTCGGACTTGTAGTCGTCGCGCGCGCGCCACGCCACTTCCAGCGGCATTGTCACGGCGTCTAAACCCACAACACGGGGGGCTAGGCTCTCTTTGATGTGTCTTTGATGTCTGTTATTTTGGGAGGATTAAGTTTTCCCACACTCTAATAAGGACTTTGATGTGTTTGACTTTGATGTTGGATAATCAGCATCAGTTCTATCTGTCTGTCTTTCCCTTTATCTGTCTGTCCGATTTGGCTGGATTGGATTGGTCTCTCTCTTTCTTTCTGTCTCGCGATCACAGCTGCTCCACTTCTCCGCCAAACCCCCTCACAGCCATCGCTGCGCGCCTCTTATACCCCTCCGCCTCCAGCCGGCGGCGCGCGCAAGCCGCTCATTGGCCGCGGCGCTGTGACGTCCAGTCTGTCCCTCTTTAGCTGACGGCAGCAGCAGCGGAGCCGCATACAGCACATTCACCACATGCCTGCTTACCCAATACTGAACACTGAGAGCCGCGGGGCTCCTCAGCTTACTGCTGCTGCCTGTTACTCAATCATATACACACTCCACTGCAGTGCTCAGACTAAACATTATAAACACCCCAATATATCAATTTTCAGATTTACTCTGATTTGGCACATTGTTATAAATATACACACTGAAAAAATAAGAAAAATAAATAAAGATAAAAAAAAATTCTGTCTTTTAAATGAAAAACTTATAATTAAAATATATATTGTTTATGATACAGATTATACCAAATGTACCTTTTGACTGGTTAAATGGTACAAATCTGTACTTCCTGCTGTTAGGAAACACTTTGTACTTCAGAGGGAACACATCTGACCTTACAAAGACCATTATTATAGCATTAAGGGTACAATTATTAAAAGTTTGAGTACAAGAAAGTACTTATTGTACTCAACTCAAAAACTCAACTCAACACACACTCCTCTTTTTTTTTAGTGTGTGAAGAAATTTGTTAACCTTTCACTTTAAGGTACTTAAGGTTGTACATTTTATAGGGCACCCATACGTTACGTTCACGTTACAAGCCACATTGCTCAAATCTGCTCTTTTTGCTCAGAGAGACGAGAGAGTTTGTTAGCAGCTCATATGTGGAGCATCTTTTGCTGGAGTGGAGATTAAACAGCTGGTCTGAAGTTCATGCTCCGTTTGAGGAGGTGAAAAAAGGCCAGGCGGTTTGCTTTTGCTGTTTTTGCTGCACATTAGAAAGTGACTCATATTTGAAAAAATCAGATTTGGCATGTTCACACAGCCATGAATAATCAGATTTGAGTGACTTCAGCCTGGTAATGTGAATGTAGCCATAGATAGGCACTAATTAAGACATATTATCAGACTTCCTCTGCCTAGAAAGCACATTGTCATTTTTTAGTGCCCAAAAGGGCACCTTATCAGGCAACCTGTTACTCCCCCTCATCCACCCCCATCAAGGGCAGCCGATTTGGCACCTTTGGGTGTTTTAGCAACACTCTTTGAACCTTGGTGGCACAGGGGGGTGTGATTGCCCCTTCTGATCCTCTCCAAGTCTGCCAGTGGCAGCCCAGGCTCCAGCTGATGTTGGCAAGATGTTTTACTCTAAAGCGACACAAGCTTTGCCTAGTCCTAGTGCAGTTTTTACTAGTAGAAATTCTTATTTCAGATATCAGCTATGGAATGTACTGGTAATACTAGTACTATAATATGAGATCTACAGATCTACCAAGCCATTCTTTCAGTCATATTACCAGTACCACATATTCTCAATATATTCTTTTTTTTCATGTTTGTCACTCTTAAATGTCCCAATCCCAAAGCACTGGACCAGATCAGAGCATCCCTAATTGCCCAATAGATAAAAACACTGTTTATCTGTTTGTTTTGTGTAACAGAGTGGACATGCTATGATTGACAGATGCTTGAGAAAACTACTTCCCACTGCTGAACAAACAAGCTTAACTTATTATTATTAGCCTTTGAACACGACTTTGTCCAGAGCTTTTATTATGTAACTTTTTCTTAGTGTGAGGTCACATGAATTTTGATGGTGTAATGAATAGGAAAGAAAAAGATTTAAATATATTATTTTAAAAACATGTCTAGATAAACTTACAAATACAAATACAGTACCAGTCAAAAGTTTGGACACATCTTAAATGCTGTGTTTTTTTCCATTATGCTAAAGTCATCCAAACTTTGAACAAAAACTAATTTTTTAGGAATTATTTACTTAACAATAAAGTGTTAAATGAACCAGAATAGTTTTAGATTTTAGATTTTGCAAAGTAGCTCCTCTTGCTCAGATTAGACAGTTTTGCACATCTTGGTTGGATTTTTCAGTCAGTTTTATGAGGTACAGTCACCTGAAATGTTCAGCTTTCAGTTAACAGCTGTGCTGAACTCATCAAGAGTTAATTACTTGATTTTTTTGCCTTTTGTGTTTGAGAGCATCAGTTGTAAAGATGTGTAGAGGTAGAGTTGGTAACATTCAAAATTGAAGATCAAGTATCCTCAAGTGCGCTCACAAAGACCATCAAAAAAATTATGATGAAACTGGCACTCATCAGGACTGCTTCAGGAAAGGAAGACCTAGCGTTTCTGGTGTTGTACCGAATAAGTGCATCAGAGTTTTCAGCCTCAGAAACTGCAAGTTAGCAGCTCCCCAGATAAGATCACCTAAATGCTTCTTCAAACAGTATTTTGGTTTGTTTAAGGTTTTTAAGTTACTATGTGACTCCTTATGTGTTCCTTCGTAGTCTGGATCACTTCAGTATTCATTTACAATGTATAAAAAAGTATATATTTAAATAAATTGCAAAGATTATTTATTAATTAGTATTACAGGGAAAGTTACAAACAAAACAAAGAAATATAAATAAAAAACAATATAATACAGGGATTTTTTTGAGACCAAACATCCAACTGAACACAAGTAGTGTGTGTAAAACCTTAATATTAATAGAATATCAGAAGATCAGAAGCAAAACTGATCTTTATTAGAAGGTCTAATATCAAAAGAGATCAATTAGCAATATAATATTGACTGAGTATAATATATCTATATACAGAATTTCCTTTAGCACAGTTAGAGTCAATTTCATCTGCTTAAACTTTATGAACAGGAGTTTCAGCTCTGTTAGTGAACAGTGACGTCAGAGAGCACTCTACTCAGAAATCAAAAGTCTAACTGCGTCACCTAGTGGATGAACACAGAATTACTACTTTTTACACACTTTTGTATGGATTTCTCTCTTTGTCTAAAAGGCAACAAAAATACTATAGTTAGTTATGAAGCGGAAAACATTGACAAATATCAATGAGAATATTTTTGTTGTATTCAAATAAATTCATAATATTAATTCAATAAAATCAGAACTGTGTGGGTAAAGTAACTTATAGCCACAAAAAATACAATAAGATATAAGGCATATTCCACAGAATCAGTGCCATTTCTGTCCCCATTAAATTGCATAAATGTGCACAAAAAATAACTTTAATATAAATTCTATAACTAAGCATTGTGTATTGTACACTGACCTAATTCAAATGTAAAACCGTTAATAAAAAACGAATTAAAACACTGGGAAAATAGCATTTGTTACCTGTTCCCACTCTTTAACTATAAACTTTACCCTGAAATATAATTTTTAAAATCCTTCAGAGATTTTCATAATAAATCCATTTTCAGCTGAAAATCTGCTGAAAATCTGCTGCGTTTCCAAACACAGTGTTTTTTTTAACAGGAGGTGCAGCGCAGATGAACACGTGGTAAACGAAGTCTCACGGCTGCGAGCAGTGAACGCAGCACATGCTGCGCGTGTAAACAGCATGGAGCAACAGAGACAGCCTCTAAATCATAGCCGAGGTAATTAGCGTTATCTGGCTATTATATCAGATTAAACTGCACTTTATCAGCGATTTAGCTCAAATGAAAGGAGAATATTTAATATCTGGGTCGGTAATATTTGTTTGTTTTCTTTCCCCCAATTTACAAGGCCAATTTATTTATTATTTTTTATTTATTTATTTTTAAATACTAAAACTCAATTCTTGGCCTTTTACTGCAAAATACTTTTTTACACTGGATTTTTTTTTTCCATTTCCAGTTAATGAGTGATTTAATCGATTTGTGCAGTTGCGTACTTTTTGAAAATTTTAAAGAATATCTGGTCATCATTTTTAATCATTATAAGTTATGAAAATAATTTAAATATAAAACTGAACTGCCACCTAATAGCGTAATGTGGCAGTTCTGGTGGCAGCAGTTTCTGTAGCACTTCACAGCTGTGTATTCAATTCTGTAAAGAGCTGCAGTAAAATATGTGGTACGTCCAGCTTGTTCAGATTTATCAGGTTCTAGATTGTCAGAGTTGGTTAACAGAGAGCTTGCGTGTGCAGACCACACCTATTCTTCATACTTCCAGCTCTGTTTGGAGTTACTGGAAAAGTGTGAAGGGAAAGAACTTGGGGAATTTGGGCTGGAAAGCTGGGAGTTTGGGGCTTCAGCTTTAGAGCTGAGAAGAAGAAAGAGTTTAAAAAACAAAACAAAATAGTAATTGAATATGAGCAAAACATGAGTGGGAGGAAAAAAAAGTATGTTTTTTGAAACTGTGTGTGTTGATGATTGAACAGCTCGTTTTCAGACTGCTTTGAGGTATAAATAAGTGTGTGTTTTCTGATTCATCATCTCAGCTATCAGAGAATATTATATATTTTTAAGTTCCTGGAAGGTTAGCCTGTAACTTTACAGAATGTTAATAATGTTCTAGAAATGTTCTGAAAATGTGTGACATAATAATAGTTTGCATCATAACGTTATAAAAACCTTTCTTACAAAAAATTCCCAGCTAGATGCATGCTTACATTATGAAAATTTAATTCCCAAAAATAAAAATTAAAACATTGACAAAAAAGTGACGTTGCAGCGATGTTACCATAATGTTTTAAATGTTAAAGAAACATCCAGAAAACATGACATATTGAACGTTTTAAGAAAGTTATCTGTGACGTTCAGAAAATGTTCTCCTAACTTAAATTGTTAGGATTGGCTTAATGATGATTCCATTAGAACTCAGATGTCAGAAATTTCACTTGGGAACGACTTGAGAATTTGAATTTACAGGAGAGTCTCACAACCCAAGAACCTTGGGAGTCCAGAATCCAAGATGCATGCATAGATGTCCCTGAGAAAGATTTCCTTATGCATATGTTGCTCTAGAATTTCAGTAAACTTTTTACTTGAATGCTGCCATCAGAGAAGTCCACTGACACAACTCCATACTATGACAGAATGTTTTTTTGAACATGTTGCTGATAACAGTCTGGATAGCGCTATTACGTTTTGCCACCGCCTGTTTTTGACCACATTTTTGATTTACCACTTTTGTTTGTTTTGCTTATTAAACTCACCTTTTTGCTTCTTTGCGCCTGTCTCGTCCGTGGCATTACTTTTTCTTAATGTTCTTTGTCTGATTTGGCTTATTAATTGGTCACTGCATTTACAGGAACTGGAGCTTTTTAGAACATGCACAACCTTTTTTAGATGTCAGTGAGTCATTTACAGTCAATGTATGAAGCCATGATGATGCATCAGCACTCTGGACGCTGAGAGAATGAGCAGGAGATTACAACAGGGCTGGGTCTCTGTGTGCAGAGTTGTGTGTCCAATTGTGTTATTCCAATGAACTCTGACCAGCTATCCTGTACCTGCTGAAGAAAAGCATCCCCACAGCATGATGCTACCACCACCATATGTCACATATGTCACACCTGCAGAGGTGTACAAGCCTCAGTGTTTTGCACCCACTGTGAAATTTAGTGGAGGATCGGTGATGATCAGGGAATGCTTCAGCAAGGCTGGAATTGGGCAGTTTGGTCTTTGTGAAGGATGCAAATGATTTGAGCTGCATACAAGGTTATTTTGGAAAAAAAAAACTTGCTTCCTTCTGCTCTGGCAATGTTCCCAATGTTTGTTTGTTTTTTTACCAGCAGGACAATGCTCAATTCCACACAGCTAGATCAATTACGGTGTGGATAAGGGACATTGAGATGTGTTTGTTTCTAAATGAATATGAACTTGCTTTCATTATTTGAGGTTTGAAAGTGCTGACATGTCTGTTTTTGGTCCAGTGTGTCAAACATATGTAAATTATAGAAGTAGTTCCTGTAGCTAATATTCAACAGATTAAAATAAAAAGTGTGAAAAAATTAAGGATAATTTCAATGTGACAGATGGAGAACAGTGCCAGCAAAAGTTACAAGAATTTTGGTAGTTTTATAAAAGGTATTTCCAAAATAATTTTAAGTATATTGAAAGAATTAGATTAAATCTTCCTGTGTGTGTGGATAATGATAGTGTAAATAATGCAAAAGGTAACATTTTTGCACGTGAACAGTGCTATACTTTTATATAGTAATGATAAAGAATCTGAATGAATTGACTTACATTATCACATTATACCCATTTTTAATTGAATACACAATAACATTCATGTCACACTATATGACAGTTTTAGTTACTAAGACCGTAAACTAGTGAATAAATGGTAATTTCAAGAAAAAATCTACAAGACCATGTATAGATTTGGAAATTATATATATATATATATATATATATATATATATATATATATATATATATATATATATATATATATATATATATGTAGGTGTGTATATGTAAGTGTGTGTGTGTGTGTATATATGTATATGTATATGTGTGTGGGAGGGAAGAAGGTGGGGGGAGAAGTTCCCTCTGCATCTCATCAGCACTTCTTTAGAGTTGTGTTTGACAATAACCTGCTCGTTTCTCGGCGGTTTTTCGGTTCTGGGTGGAAATATATCGACTATCGGCTCTGTGAGGAAATGCTGGAGTTATTATTAAAACTAAGGTCGGCTAATGCTAGCTGTTATCTGTGTTAGCTCGGTGGCTAACTCTCTATCAGTGTAGCCTGTGTGTGTGTGTGTGTGTGTGTGTGTGTGTGTGTGTGTGTGTGTGTGTGGAGGGGGAGGTGGGGAGTTAGCCTGTTAGCTAACAGCGGAGCTAGCCGGCTATAATCCGGTTACTTCCATCAGTCGGAGTAACCTGCTCGCTCAGCGCGGTCGGTGCAGCGGGCTAGCTAACTAGCTAACGACCCCGGAGACAGGCGCCAGTTCCCGGCCTGAGTTTATCGAGCGCCCGCTGGTTTAAGCGCACTTTGTGGGAACTTGTTTAATAGCGGTTTAATATTATATTCACACTCGGAGTTTAAGCAGAGGAGGCCCTTCGCCACAGATTAGCCTCCGGAGCATCTGCTGCTGCTGCTGCTGCGGTCGGTCGGGCTGCGTTAGCCGCTAGCAGGCGAGCCAGCGAGCAGCGCTGCGCGTTTCAGCCGCTAAAGTTCCCCGGCTTTGTCTCCGAGATGCCCGCGATGTTGGAGAAGGGCCCGGCGGAGATCTCGGGCAAGAGGAGAGGCAGGAACTCGGTAAACAACCCGGTCAAAAGTTTCACTTCGAACGGGAACAGTAACAATTCGTGGGAGGAAGGAAGTTCGGGCTCCTCAAGTGATGACGAGCATGGTGGTGAGTCGTGGTGGTGGTAGCCTCGGTCTCTCGCGTCAACTTCACACACTTTCCTCCCTCCTCTACTGTGCGCTTTATCCTCTCTTCTACCTGTTTTAAGGTGCGGGAGGAATGCGAGTGGGTCCTCAGTACCAGGCAGTGGTCCCGGATTATGACCCCGGTGTGTGGAAATTCACTTCTCTCAGCTCCAACGACACAACACTGCACGGGCTGTGGTAGCCTCGAACACACCCGTTGTTCAGATACTTTCTCCAGTTGGAGCAGATGGCTCTGATGTTGTTTTAACCTAAAATCACTCCCGAGATTCTTTTATGTCCTTATTTAGAGTTTAACAGTAAAATCTTAAATTCAGGATCTCTGTAATGCAGTTTAATGCAGTTTAAACTCTCATAACTATAATATATTTAATCTATAAATGAATCTGACTACTCATACATTAACAGCACCACATATCCTTACTGTACTTCTGATGATCATATCCCTCTTTTTATAATATACATTTTGCTAGTACACATAAGTTACTCTATATATGTGCAGTGCAGTTCTTAGTAATATAGTAATACTAATAAATTAAAATATATATATAGTAGTACAGATGCTAATTCAAAATATCTCGAGTGTAGTTTTGACTAATACTAAGGTGAATTTCGGATATGTGCAGTTTTAGATATCTACAGTTCAAGTTGTGACTAAATCTAATAATATTTCTAATATCTAAAACTTTAATAGAGTCTTTAATAGTCAGAATTGCAGTGTATGCATTTGAAATAACTTATTTCTGCTAATATAAAGCTATTATAGATATCCGTAACTGGAGTTTTTTTAGAAACATATGACCAATCAGAATTACAGTAAAGATATGTAGTTATTAATGATGACTACAACTAATAATATTACTGCAACTAATGACAGAACTCTGTACGGGCTGTGGTAGCCTCGAACACACCCGTTGTTCAGATTCTTTCTCCAGTTGGAGCAGATGGCTCTGATGTTGTTTTGTCCTAAAATCACTCCAGAGATTTTCCTAAGTCCTTACTCAGAATTTACCTTTAAAATCTTAAGTTCAAGGTCTCTGTAAAGCAGTTTTGACTAGTATAAACGCACATAATCATAACATATTTAATTGAAACAATATCAGATGTATAAAATCAATGTCTGACTACTCAGACATTACCAGGACCACATATTCTTACTGTAGTTCTGACTGATCATATCTGACCATTGATTTACATGGAATATCACCCCTCCTATCTATACATACATTTTACTAGTAGACTTGTAGTGTATATATCTAGAATAACTTATTTCTTCTAGTAGAAAGTCATTATAGATATCTGTAACTGGAGTTTGTGCCAGTAAAATGTACAGATAGATAAGAGAGAGTGAAATTTCATGTAAATCAGCAGTAACAGTCAGAACAACGGTAAGGATATGTGGTAAGAATGATTTTTATAGATCTTTAGATCTGACACTAATACTAGTGACTATAATGATGATGATGATGATGATGATATTGCTACTAGTGACTGAAGAGTGCCAAGGCTGTGGTAGCCTCAAACACAGCCCGTTTTTCAGATACATTCTCCAGTTGGCAGTGATGTGGTTTTAGCTTAAAAAGACACCAGAGATACAAGTATAACTAGTATAACATATTTACTAATAATAATATCAGATTTATAGTCAGACATTACCAGGACCATATATCCTAACTGTAATTCTGACTGGTTACATGTTACCATTAATTAATATATTAATTACTACGGAATTTCTTTTTTTTGGTAAAAAAAAATCCAGTTACAGATATCTTTAATTAACTACAATGTAAGTCTGACTATATAAGACTACATTTTAGATAATAACATTAGTAATAATAATAGTAAAATAGTAATAATATTATTAACACTAGTCAAAACTTGAACTGCAACTATGTAAAACTTTAATATTAACTATATGTTCATAACATTTTTACTGGCTATATATATTGAATTTAGATTAAAACCATTTCAAGTCACTTACTGACTTTGTGACTTGCATGCATCTTGATTTTTGGACTAATTTTGTTTTGTTTTACCTGAAATCATTAATTTGCCTTTTTCCTAATCAGAGGTAGCAAAGGCAAGCCAAGAGAGGGAGAACTTGGGAATGCTGGTCTGGATTCCCAACCAGAACTTGGCAGAGACTAAATGTGAGTTGTTTATGAGGACATTTATGATGAATTCTAATTATTCACCTGTAATTTTGGCCTGTATATCATCATCAGTGTCAGACACTCTCTTTTTTAACTTTTTGTTTGTAACGGCTAAGAGAAATGTTAAGCTCAGGTAAAGGTGCTATTTTTGAGATAGTGGGTGTTATTGTGACAGCACTGATATGGATTTATATATATTTTAATTTTTAGGATATATTTTAATTAACTATCATTCAGAAACCAAAATTGCTATTGTTTTACTTACTAATGCCATGTAATGCCAACTGTTTTATTATTTTAAGTTTTCTCTCTTTTTTTCCTCCCCTTCTTTAGTGGATGAATACATTGCAATCGCCAAAGAGAAACATGGGTACAATATGGAGCAGGTAAAATTAGCTTTGTTTTTCTACTTTTTAGAGCAGTTCTGAGTAGGATTTATTTTTTTGATGCTTAGAAACAGTTAATATCTGTCGTCTCTCACAGGTTTAGGTGTTAGGTGTGTTTAGTCATTCATAACTGGACAGTTTCTTACCACAGAGTCACTGAATGGTTGGATATTTCTGGGTGGTGGAGCACTCTCACAGGGGTGTGTATACAAAATCCTAACCATACTACTGTGTGGCACTGTGTCATTGTCTCTGCTGTGTGGAGAACAGACGCAGAGCACATTGGGTCATCTGAGATAACCAACCCCTCGTGGGGGAAAACATTTAGCCAAGTTTAAATAGAAGTCAGTATGAAATTGTGGATCACAGTGTCCTTAAATAACTTTATTATAACATGCCCACACCATCCTACTTTCAATCAATCAATCAATCTTATTTTTACTCGGTAATAAATTAAGGGTAACCCTAATTTTTTTAATGCAGCCAAGCATTTACTAAATTAAAGAGACTGAAAAAATGTGAAAAAGTTTAAATTATAAAAAGAAGCAAACAATAAAATATTTTATTAAGAAGAAAAAAAATAATCTGAATAAAAGGGTTTGCAGACTAACTAAAATGTAAGCAATAAAACAAAGAGATAAATAAATAGAATAATAAAATATAAATACAATTAAAGAAATGTAGTAAAATAACACCACAATTCTAAGTAAATGATTAAAAATAAATAATAATAATTATAAGTTTAAAAAGTATTAAAAATAAATAAAACTACGAAATAAATGAAATAAAAAATGTAACGGACAAAAATAAAACCAGTAGTAAAAATAGAATAAAAAAAGATGAAATGAATAAAATAAAAGGGTTAAAAGGTAAAATAAAAGATAGATAAATAAGAAGACGAAATACATAAAATAAATAAAAAAGGTAAAAGGATAAAAAAAAAAAAACTAAACTAAAACTGGTACAGGCTGTGTAAAGATTGTTGGATATTAAAAGTTTAAAATTATTTAGTGACATTAGTGAGCTGAGTTTTAGAGTGTCCTCTAGTGAATTCCAGCTCGCTGGTTCTCTGTAGCTAAAAGCAGATTTTCCCAGTTCAGTAAAAACTCTAGGAACCTGACAGCTGATCCAATCACTAGAGCAGATCTGATAAGTATATTTTTAAATACTTGGAGCCAACCTTTTGAAAACAAAAAAATCCTATAAAGATGGGATGCTGTGTAAAACATAGAAAAAAACAATTTTAATATGAATTTGCCAACCCTTTTTTTTTTCTTTTTTTTTTTTCTTAATGATTTCTTTAAGCCACGAGTCATATAGCACGACAAATATTCAATCACTGACTATGAATGGAAGAGCCATACATGAACAGGATTGGCCAGGCCTGACCTAGATAAAAGGGCCAATTACATATACATAAATAACCTATGATTGGCTACCTCATTGTCTGATTTCTGTCCCAAAATCATCATTGTAGAAAATAGTACCATTACCTCAACATGCCACCAGGTAGGCTTATAGCTAGCATTGTGTTAGCTATGTTAGCGGTGTTAGCTATAACACTGTGATCTGAATATTAACATCTGTAGCTAATTAGGCTGCATCGTATTTAACAGTACTAGTTATTATTCATATCCTTCTTGTTCTGTATCAGTCAGAATCAAATGTATATGAACCTGTCATCTATGACAGCAAAAAAAAATTAAATACAGCTGCACCATTACAAATGATTAGTACTACTGTAACCATTATCCTATTAGAATGCTGTTCTCTATTATTCTGAATTAATGTCATATGAACTCCCATTATTGTCATGTGAGCTCACTGGCTCAAGTCAGGGCTTGTTATCTGGGCAGCTGGAGCATTACAGTAGTAACACATAATCTTAGTTAGAAATAAGATATCGTTTTTAACAATAAGTTCTCAGATACTGTAGAAGCTTTAATTGAAGGGGTTCAACATAAATATCCTATAGAATGTTTAAGAGTTACAACCACTTTTCTGAAAAGCCTCCACATTTCAGGGGCTTAAAAGCATTTTTATTCTATTCCATGGGATATTCACTCATTAATCCATCAGCAGTTTAGCAGGTAAAAGGTCTGAATTTAATTCCAGGTGTGGCGAGCTCATGCTGTGAATCCACAACATGCTGGTTAAGAAGCTTGCAGTGGAACTGAAACAGACCATTATTAACCTCCATCAGAGGTCAATCAACCTTTATTTTCACTCGGAAATACATTGAGGGTGACCCTCGTTTACCAATCAGCTGAGCATTTACAGTTTAAAAGAGATTAAAAACATTTAAAAAGAAATTAGAAATAATAAGTAACAAAATTGAAAAAAAAAAAAATAATAAATACCATTTTTTAAATTGACATTTATTATAGATTAACAAAATATGTATGTAAAAATGATATAAAATAGAAAAATTCTAAAAAGACCATAAAAAATTGACACACAAAAAGTAAAGAATTTATAAAATATAAAATGAAGACGAGATAATTGTAAAAGTAAATAAAATAATAAGATCGGTAAGAAATGATAAAATGAATAAAAATGAACATAAGAAGAACATAAGAATCCAAATGGAAAAATAGTAAAAAAAAAAAAAAAGTAATAAATAAAAAATAAAAAGATAAACTAATTAAAACTCATTTAATACAATCTCTAGGAAGGAGGTGTATCAGTATCTCAGTCTATAATAAAGAGAAGACTTAGAGATAAGAGCAAATACAGAGGCTTCAACACAAGGTGCAAATCATTAATAGAAAGGCCAGATTAGACTTTATCAAAAAAACATGTAAAGAAGTCGTTTCAGCGTTCTTTGGACAGGTGAAACTAAGATCATCCTTACCGCCTGAATGATGAGAAGAAAAAAGTATGGAGGAGGTTTGGAATGGCTCGACGCAAAGCTCACTACATCCTCTGTAAAACATGGTGGTGGTTGTATGAGTGTGCATGGCATAGGATATGATTTGGCATACCTCTAACTAAGATATTAAAAAATACAAGAATTTGATCAGATTTGTAACAGAAGTCAATGATCCAGAATATCATGATACTAATAATAATGCCCTCCAAATATCTCCATATATCCAGGATTAAAGTAAAATAAATGATACTGGAGAGATATAATCTGTCTCTAGTAGATATATAATGGGAAATGAGAACAGTGTGAATTTTTCTTTTGCTAAAAACAGCAAAAAAAAAAATAGTACCTTGATGTGATAATTAACAATATCATTCACGATATTCCAAAATGTTATTGCGATATTATTGCATAAGATATGATATGGCACACCCGTACTGCGTAAGTAAGGTATAGAAATGGAATTGCAGAATGCAGACTTTCAAATCCAGTATGGTGGCCTGCAGAGCCCAAATCATGACGTTAGCAGGATATCACATAGGCTATCAGGATCCTGTAGGACCTTACGGATGTAAAGAGCTTTCCTGTATTGATAGATTTAAATCAAATGTTGCAATTTAAGCTCTTTTGTGTTTTGCAGTTACATTTTTAGTCTGTTTTAGTCAGTTTGCTAGTTGCATATTTGTATTTTTATTTTTTTTTTTAATTAAGTCCACAATGCTAAGAAAGCTCTTAGTTGTTTTCCTCATGTTGTGGGCGGGACTTAAATGTGCTCTGTCTCTATGGTCCACCACATAGGAAATGTGTGGTTAGCAGCAGATTGTGGTCAGCAACAGCAGTGATAAATTATGCAGAGGGTGACTGAAAATGATGTGTGATAAAAGATGAGTTAGCAGTCTGTAATGGTATGTTCATCATATTGAGGGCTTAAAAATGGAAATATATCATATAATAGTGTGTATACAGTGGCATGAAAATGTATTTGCCCCCACATATTTCTTTTTGTTTTTGCTTTTTGTCATACTAATGTTTTTTCCATTATCAAACAAACTTTAATGTCAAACAAAAATAACCTGAGTAGATATAAAAAGCCTTTTTGTAATGATAATTTTATTTATTAAAGTATAAAAAACTATCCAAACCTATCTAGCCCTGTGTGAAAAAAAAGTGTTTGCCCCCTAAATCTATTAACTTGGTTGTGCCCTTTACCCTGGGCAGCAACAACTGTAATAATAAAGCCTTACTGATAACTGGCAACGAGTCTTTCACATCTCTGTGGAGGAATTTTGTTCCACTCTTCTTTACAGAATTGTTTTAATTTAGACACACTGAGGAAATTTTCCATCATAAACGTTCTTTTTAAGATCATCCACAGCATCTCAATCTCGAGACTTTAACTAGGCCACTACAAAACCTTAATTTTGTCATTTAGAGGTGGACTTGTTTGTGTGCTTTGGGTCATTGTCCTGCTGCAAAACCCAAGTACGCCTCAGCTTGAGGTATGATCAGATGTCCAGACTTTCTCCTTCAGGATTGTCTGATAAACAGCAGAATTTCTGCTTCCATCTATTACAGCAAGTTATCCAGCAGCCCCAGACCATCACACACACACTACCACCACCATGTTTTTTTTACATTTAGTGTGATGTTCTTTTTCTAAAATTATGGTTTAGTTTTACACTAGATGTAACAGGACACACACCTCCCAAAAAGTTCAACTTTTGTCCCGTCAGTCCAAAGAATATTTATCCAAAAAAGTATATTTACTGCTGTGTTCTTTTTGATCAGCAGTGTTTTTTATCTTGGAACTCTCCAATGAAGACCATTTTCACCCAGTCTCTTTCTTACTATTGAATCATTAACACTGACCTTAACTGAGGCAAGTGAGACCTGCAGTTCTTTAAATGTTGTTTTGGGTTCTTTGTGACCTCCTGGATGAGTTGTTCTTGCCCTTATGGAGTCATTTTGGTTTGCTGGTCACTCCTGGGAAGGTTCACCAGTTTCCCATGTTTTTTTTTTTCCATTAGTGAATAATAGTGAATCACTCTTGTTCGCTGGAGTCTCAAAGCTTTAGATATTACTTTATAGCTTTTTCCAGACTGATAGATGATCAATGACTTTGTTTTCCCATGTGTTTTTGCAGCATAATGTGTTGTTTTTTGAGATCTTGAGATTTGTGTTGTCAGACAGGTTCTATTTAAGTGATTTCTTGATTCTACAGGTCTGGCAGTAATCAGGTCTGGTTGTGGTTAATAGGGAGATTTAACTCAGCTTTCCAAAAAGTTGAGATCCTTTAAAAAGTGCACAGAGAAGCAGATACAGAACTACAGTCTGTAATTATTGAAAAATGCGAACTACAAAGTGCTCCTGTATCTCATTGGAACTTAAAAAACAATGAGAAC
Organism: Astyanax mexicanus; assembly: GCF_023375975.1. Classification (NCBI taxonomy): domain Eukaryota; kingdom Metazoa; phylum Chordata; class Actinopteri; order Characiformes; family Acestrorhamphidae; genus Astyanax; species Astyanax mexicanus. The sequence continues at coordinate 46,023,187 of NC_064421.1, read as the reverse complement.
AACGAGATGTAAATAATGTTCAGCTGATTTTTTGTGCGAGTTACTGTAATCAGGTGTAATCTGTTACTGTTTCTCTTTTTTAGGCATTGGGCATGCTCTTCTGGCACAAGCACAACATCGAAAAGTCTTTGGCGGACCTGCCCAACTTCACCCCTTTCCCAGATGAGTGGACAGTGGAGGATAAAGTGCTGTTTGAACAGGGGTTCAGCTTTCACGGCAAGACTTTCCACCGCATACAGCAGATGGTGAGCCACTGGGGAACGTTACAGCAGCTCGCGTTTTGGATAAAAGAGATTTTCCTGGATGTTCTTATGTTGTAGAAAAACAGATGATCTGTTAAAATTCATATCACCGATATACTGGATATGACCACCCGAAAGATATCAATGGAATATTTTGCATAAAAATGCGCACATGAGTAAAAGAGAGTTGTCGTTATGCAAATGAAGACACGCGAACGAGTACACGAGTTTCAGTCATTATTAGCCAAGTTAGTGATTCCAATTTCGAATGAGGAAGGAAGGAAGGATTAATGCAATCATTAATGCATACAATCATACATACATACAATTATACATGCATTCATTCATATATACAATTCATGCTTTCATTCACACATACAATCATCATACGTACAATCATACATGCATATTCATTTGTACATTCATACCTGCATTCATAGATACATTAATACATTCATACATACATACAATCATTCATGCACATGCGTTCGTACATACATTTATACATGCATTTATAAGTTTATACAAACATACATTAATTGATCCCAGAGGGAAATCCTGGACATCCAGTAACAGATACACACATAGTCAATAGTACACACAAGTTACAAAACAAAGTCAGCATATCTTCAGAGCTGTGAATAAAGATGGGAGGTTTAATATTTCCATTGCACCTTACAGTTAAAATAATTCTTTTCTTTTTTTATTCACCAGCTTCCAGACAAATCCATTGCAAGCCTGGTTAGATTTTATTACTCTTGGAAGAAAACCCGCAGTAAAACCAGCGTCATGGACCGACACGCTCGCAAACAGAAGAGAGATCGAGAGGACAGGTCAGCCATTCATAGCTTTTCATATAAACTCAATGTAAATTATATTATGTTTTTAAATGTGGCTTATTCTAAAGTATTAAAATCATTAGAGAAATGTTTAATTCCTTAAAACAGTTAATAAAGTACTTTATTTTGTTGTAGTGATGAAGAAGCTGAGGAGACCAACTGCACCACTCCACCTAATCCAGAAGTAGAGGTGAACAAGGAGGAGAAAAAAGAGGTAGATTTGAGTTTGTGTTTTTCATAGTGAAGAGTCAGGCTGCTAAATTGTGTAAAAGTGGGGGTACATTTTATTTCTATCCCTTATTTTTATCTTATTTACCTGGTGAATACAGAAAAAAAATCTTCTACTCATTTTCTTCTGACATAAATCTGTGATCTGTGATTCTTTTTACCTTTAATTCATCCTTTTTATACAGTTTATTACCAAAGTAACCTTATGCCACATGTCATAGGACAGAAATTAGGGGATATTTTCGATTCTTTGATGCATCTCGATTATCAAATGCCAAAAAATTCAGTGTTTTTTCATGTCACCAAGAGTAGCGTTATCACAAAAATAGCATTAAATATTGAAATATATAGAAAAAATATAGTGGTGTCAATTGATTAAAAAATGAATCCCATTAATCACAAAAAATCCTGTGATTAACTGCGATTAATCGCATTTGTTTTTCTTCAGGCGCAAATTTTTATAGTGAATGTTTAAATGTAAATAAAAGAATGAATGTACGGAATGTAAAATGCAATTATATGTATATTAGTGGTGTCAATTAAAATAATAGTATATACTTGTATGTTTGAGTGGAGATAAAATCAATGAAGGGTGCTGGAATAAAGAATGCATGATAAATTGTAAACGCATTACTGATTCCAAATGAGCAGCGTGCGTTAACGCTTTAACGTTGACAGCCCTTAGAAAATAAAGTATTGTTTGGGTATTGGTATCATATTCAAAGTATTGTATCGGTATTGGTAATGATATAGTACATTTTAAAACAATACCCAGCCCTATTTGTGAGTTCCTACATTCATTATATACATTATTCTTAATCTCTTATCAGCCACCAACTGTCCCAGAAAAGCCAGCACACGTGAAGAAAGAGACGCAGGGTCTGTCTGGCCGGAACCTCAACCGGGCCAAGAGGAAGCCACCCAAAGGCATGCACCTGAACCAGAGTGACGCCTCAGCCATGTCCAGCAGCGGTAATGCAGCTACCAGCGTACTGAGGCAACTGGACATGGAGCTCGTCACCATTAAACGACAGGTTAGAACTTTGATGATGCTCAATTTGAATTTTTACGAGTTTGCAAATGTACAAATTTTATAAAAATACATTTAGCTAATTTGGTTAAGTATGTAGAGTAGGTTGTTAACATGTTAAACTTTCTCCACTCTGAAACTCTACAGATCCAGAGCATCAAACAAAACAACAGTGCTCTGAGAGAGACACTGGATACTGGAGTGGAGGAGTTCCGGCCTCCTGAGGTAATCCGTCCGTTACGTTTTGGTGTTGGATCTGCCATACTATAACTTGCACACTCCCACACATATGTTTATTTTTTTAACACTAGTGCATCTTAATACATTGAATATCATTTAAAAGTTACTGTTTAAGCGTTTTATTGTTGATAATTATGGCGTACAGCCAATAAAAACTCAAAAATTAATAGTATTTTTTATATTATATATCAAGACCAATTGGTACTTTTAGCAGTGTGGGCATTGTGCCAAGTCCTGCTGGAAAATGAAATCCACATCTCCATAAACGTTGTCAGTAGCAGAGGGAAGCTGTAAGATATGAAGTGCTGTAAGATTTTGTGGGGAAACAAAACTGCACTGACTTTAGACTTGATAATAAAACACAGTGGATCAACACCAGCAGATGACAGACATGTCTCTCCAAACCATCACTGATTGGTGGAAACTTCACACTAGACCTCGAGCAGTTTGGACTGTGTGTCTCTCCACTCTTCCTCCAGACTCTGCTCCCCTGATTTACTTGAAATGAAATAAAGTAAAATTTACTGATGATAGTGATGCTTTGGAGAGACATGTCTGTCATCTGCTGGTGTTGAGAGCAGTGCCTCACAGTATGTAGCAGGTGGGCCTGTCAGCCACTCAGTGTTGTTGCTGTAGTTAACTCCTTATCTTAATTATCTTTTTTTATTAATGTAACTTTGTGTCACTGATCGGTCATGAAGGGTACAATCCAGAATGACTGAAAGATTCCCAATTATAAGACTTGAAAAAAAGTAGTGTAGTATTAAAGCAATAACTAACCTAAACTTCATGTAGTATAAACCTGTCATTAGAGAAAGTGTAGCCATGGCAATGATCATTTTTTTTTTATTTTTTATATTTATCCATTGGTTGACATGTGAGATGTGTAATTAAGAGGGCCTGCTGTTTGAAAACACTAAATTAAAGTAATTTAATAAATTAAAAAATATTTTTATAAAATCTTCTTCATATTGGTAACTTAAAAGTAAAAGTAATATAAGGGGGGGAAAAAAGCCATTAAGGACTAAAGCCTAGGCTGCGCCACAGGGTCCTATCATTCTGAAAATAAAAAAAAATAACACAACTGGTGACGTCATGGGCCCTGCATTGTTTAATATTGCGATATATATTGTAGAAAAAAGTACATTTGCAATATAAAATTCCCATTAACGCACAGTCCTAACTGAAACGATGATTCATCTAATGTTAGATTTTTTTTTTTTTTGTAGGTGAATCAGAAGTTTAATACACGTTGGACTACTGAGGAGCAGCTTCTCGCAGTACAAGGTATATATATTTTTACTACTAATAAATATATGTATCTGAAAGTGAAATTATGTTAAAGGTTATTGGTTGGAACTGGGGTCTATGTACCACATTTTCTGCATTATAAAGTGCATTTAAAACACTTCGATTTTCCCAAAAATTAAAATGCCTTAAAATCCGGTGTGCCTTATGTATGAATTTTAGTTTAGTTCTCCAGCACTGAGGCTGCAGCAGTATTAACATTAGCTACTTATCGCACTAAGCACTAGGTCTTTAGCCGTTCATAGACAAGTATGTCAGCCTGTAGCCTGCTGCTTACACAGCTAGCATTGCTGAAACAGCATTAGCATTAGCCACTAACCATGCTAAAGCGCTAGCTCTTTTGTTATTTAGAGTCGAGTATATCTGCCTGTAGCCTACTGCTAACCCCATTACCTGCTAACCAGAGCATATTGGACTGTAGCCTGCGTGTTTACTGTGGTAAAACAAGCTATGTGGGAAGAACCGCTAGCTAATACCGCCCTGGCTTACTGGAACACTCAGGGTTCCTTAGTGTAGCGCTGTTGGGCAGCATTTACGTCCTGCTAGCTGTTAGCCGCTAGCACCCAGCCTAAGTGAAAATCTGTGAACCTAAGCTTACTGTAAATATACACACGTACTTTACTCACACCCAAATAAAGAGTTTTGGAGAGAAATCTGTGTAGATTTAATTTTGTAACATTTCTGGCAACTAAAATCAATATTTCCTTTCCTGTTTTTCAGCCATAAGGAAGTACGGAAGAGATTTCCAGGCCATTTCGGATGTTATTGGCAACAAATCCGTTGTTCAGGTGAAGAACTTCTTTGTAAACTACCGGCGACGCTTCAATCTGGACGAGGTGTTGCAGGAGTGGGAGGCTGAGCACGGAGTGGAAGGATCAAAAAGCTCAGAGGAGGAGAAGATGGAGGTGTCGTCTGAGGAGGGCACCACCACCCCTGTACCACCAGAGGACCAGAAGGAGGTCTGAATATTTTACACTAAGGTTCTAGATGAGAGAATTTCAATAATTGTTTGTAGGAATGACATCAATAGTTTGAGTTGCTTGGTCTCTTTATGATGCTGTTTGTTCACTAGTGTTCTCTAACAAACTACTGTGGCCTTCACAGAACAGATGTATTTATACTAAATTAGACTAAATTACACACAGCTGCACCCTATTAACTAATAAAGTTATAACTTTTAAAGGCAATTGATTGCACTGGCAATTTTACCAGGAATTTTATTTTTTTTGAAAATTATGAATTTTTTTCGTTCTACTTCGTTCTAATTATATGCTACAATGTGTTGTTCTATCAGTATCAAAATCTCAATAAAATACATTTGAAGTTTGTGGTTGTAAGTTGATAAAATGTGCAAAAGTTCAAGGGGTTAAAAATACTTCTGCAAGCTACTCAAAAATCAACGTTTAATGAATAAATAAATAATTTTCATTATCAGTGATCAACCAGAAACTTTCCATGATGTGACATTAGATGAGGAAGTAATAGTTGTAATTATTTGAATAACAGTTTGCTCTTCTGTTTAGGAACCGACGCCTACAGAAACGCAAACGCCCTCAGCCTCCTGAGTGCCCTCGCCACGGCCAGATGACCTCTCCTTAACCCAAACGCAATCCAGCTGATGTTACTGCTGTGCTGAAGAGGCACCAGGGCTTCTACAGCCCCCTGTGTAGCTGCTTAATACCAACCATTCCCACTCCTCTGTCCTTCCTCTGCTCCCTCAACCCAGCCCAACCCCCCGGACTCCGGCACGTTCTGCCAAACAGAAGCTCAAAACCTCATCAGAACCGAACGCGGAGTAAGAAATAAGGAATAAGGACGGATCAGCTTTATTTTAGCTGCTCTCTGCCAGCACAGATGGGCAGCGGTGCTTTTTAAGCACTGCTTTCACTTACTTTTCATAAACGTTGAGGATGTAAATGGATTCGCTGATCTGATTGGATGATCTTCCGTCCCAGCTTCACTGTACTTTGTTTCATGGTCCTTTAACACAGCCTATGTGAGTAGGTGCTGATGAAGTTGCCTGGTTATTCTCACTCTCTGTTTTAACTGTCCCACCCTCTCTAGTGGACTTTCACTCTTTCACTGACCAATCTCTCTCATCTCATACTCCACTCCAGCAAACCAAAATCTTAATTTCATGTTTCAGTTTTGTCTTTTTCCAGCAGTTTACACAGCGATCAGATTGAGTACGTGTTGTAATTTTAAATGACTTCGGTCCACAGTTCTATCATGAATCTATTTATTTGCTATTTGCTTAAAAAGTGTTTTCGAGTTTCAGGAGAGCGAAGATGTTACCAATAATAATGAGAGACTGTGTTTTAAGGGGGAATCTGGAATTTTGATGACTGGTCCTGTTTTCCTCTACATGATTGAAAGTGGAAAAGTGAATAATCTTTATCACTTAAGTTATTGGTGAAAAAATGATAGTAATAATAATAATGATAATGTAGATTCATTACATTGCAAACAGCCTTGGTTTGAAGATACTATTGTCTGCTAAATGATCTTTTCAGTTTTGCAAGCAAGTTTTCAAAATGTGTTTCTCTCAACAAAGACAAGGAAGATTATTTTTTAGAATATTTTTTTTTTTTACGTCTTTCTTTCTTCCCATGTGTTCTTCAGTCTGGCTTTCTCTCTCTCTCCAGTACCTCAGCAAGAATCTTAAGTGCTGAATCTAGAAAACATAGTGCATAGTGAAGTTAATGAACCAGTTTACACCCGGTCACGTCATGTGACTAGTATCTGGATTGTATCCTGATAAAGAGTTTAACCACATGTGTTTACAGTTATAGTCAAATGTTTCTCTGGTTTAGGCTGATTTATGCTACTGCGTGTTGAGTCAGTGCAGATATTGGTCTATGAAATGGGCCTACATTTTTTTTTTAGGCTCTGCAGTTGCACCTCTAAGGCGGGAATGTAAAGTTTGGAATTATTGGACCAATCACAGTTGCCGCGCTTTGCATTCACAGCTGCGACTATCTGTGACGAATAGTTGCCTTTCTAGAGAGGTGCGCATTGGGCTAAGGCGTAGGCTTCAGTGTAGGATCCTCGTCTGTGGGCAAGGTATGCATAAGCTGCAATGTAGGTTTAACTCAGAAGTATAAATTGGCCTTTAAAGGAGAACTCAGGTGTAAAATGGACTTTTGTTGTAGTAAAACATCATAAAAAGTTCTTACCTTTGATGAATAGCACACCTCCGTTCTCCCCTACAGCGTTCCGAGATCCAGAAATTTCAACAGTTTGTCCAAACACCCTTTAGACTGGGTGACACAAGGCATAATTTGTCCTGATAAGTCGCTTTTTCCACCGTTGTCCAGCTCAAAGTAGCTCCACACCTACTTGCTAGAATCCAGAGAGCCCTGACATTTAAAACGAGGCATTAATAACTTAAAAAGTGCACAAGAAGCTTATTAAAAACCACTGTTTACATCCCATAACACTACTAGCTTCGGCTCCGTGCGCCGCCATCACTGTACTGATAATGACCAGACATATATACACTGAAGCTAGCATTATGGGATGTTAACAGTGTTTTTTAATAAGCTACTTTTTAAGTTATTAATGCCTCTTTTAAATGTCAGGGTTCTCCGGATTCTAGCAAGGAGGTGTGGAGCTACTTTAAGCTAGGTAACGGTGGGAAAAGCGACTTATCGGGGCAAATTGTGCTCTGTGTCGATCAGTCTGAAGGGTGTTTGGACAAACTTAAAATTTCTGGATCTCGGAACGCTGTGGGAGAACGGAGGTGTGCTATTCATCAAAGATAAGAACTTTTATCATGTTGTACTACAACAAAAGTCCATTTTACACCAGAGATCTCCTTTAAACAGTCCTGTTGCTGTGTGGGACAGAATATATGAATCTGCTTGCTACATCTTAAAAGGAAACCAGACGGTTTGACCACTCAACCCTTTTTTTTTTTTTTTTTTTTGAGCTGTCCTAAAGAGGCCTAAATAAATGCATGAAAAATTTTGCATTTCTTGGCAACAAATTTGAGATGGATTAACATCTTCAGCAGTTCATACAGACCGAAAAACGACAGTTTTCCACAGCCGTGGTCTACTGTATCCTTGGGAGTTTCAGCTGTTGAATGCTTCTTGTAGAGTCTGATGTGTTTACACTGCTATAATATGGCTCGGATGCATCCAAGACCCCCCCTGAAGTGGCTAGAGTGATCAGATTTGAGATCATTTGTGCGGTTACACATTCATTTTTACATGGATTGGATTTATTCAGATATACGCCTGATACTCTTCAAAACTGCATGAAGTGAATAGGTGTAAACAAGGTCAGTGACTGATGTCGATTGATGGTAGATGTTTAAACTTGTCATCGGTGTTCAGAAGCGCATTTAATATAGAGCTCTGGAAAAGAGAGACCACTTAAATTTCTGAGTCAGTCTCTCTGATTTTGCTATTTATAGGTTTATATTTGAGTAAAATGAACACTGTTGTTTTATTCTATAAACTACAGACAACATTTCTCCCAAATTCCAAATAAAAATATTGTCATTTAGAGCATTTATTTGCAGAAAATGAGAAATGACTGAAATAACAAAAAAAAAAAGATGTAGAGCTTTTAGACCACAAATAATGCAAAGAAAACAAGTTCATATTCATCAAGTTTTCAGAATTCAATATTTGGTGGAATAGCCCTGGTGGTTTGTAATCACAGTTTTGTGCATCTTGGCATCATGTTCTCTCCTCCACCAGTCTTACACACTGCTTTTGGATAACTTTATGCTGCTTTACTCCTGGTGCAAAAATTCAAGCAGTTCAGTTTGGTGGCATCTTCCTCTTGATTATATTATATTTCATTCTTAAGTGGTCTCTTTTTTTCCAGAGCTTTATATTTAATATATATTATCATCATGCATTGACACATTTTAATGAAACCCTTTCTGCAATATGCAGATTTGCTGGAACTGGACTGTTGAATGATTTGAAACCAGTTATTTGTGCTGAGTGATTCTCAGACTGGTTCTCAGGGTCCCCCAGGCTGACCAATTATAATTTTACTTCAATACATAGGAGTAAAGCAAAAATAAAAGCAAAACAAAATGTGAACTTAAGTTTACCCCAGGACCGGTTTGAGAACAAACAGGACATTTAAATATTTAAATCCTGTAAATAAGAAGACATGAGAAAACATGAGAAAATATGCAGGTGCCAGAACTGCTCTTTTAAAGGGTTTAAGTTCATTGTGAACTTTTTTTATTTCGTTTTAAATTCGCTTTTAAACTTTTTATTAGGCTCATTTTTAATAAATAGGAAGATAAGCTTTTAAATTAAACTAAATTATGTAAGTAATGCATGAAAGGAATAAACCAGCGTTTGTCTACCTGATGTCAAATTGAATGATCTTTACATGATTTTTGGATAAAATAAAAATAAATTAAATCTTAAATTGAACTTCTAGCAAAATCCAATGAGCTGTTGATTCACTGTGCACTTCTATTGCAGTTTGAAAAAAGTGCTTTAAATCAGCAGCTCTTTTCCTGTATAGAATACAGGACACACAGAAACGTGAAAATAAAAATATGTGGTATTCCACTCTGTGCTATATTTATTAGAATTTGATTAAGTAGAGAAATGCTGGATTATTTCCTGAGGATAAATGCTTAATATTGGACCATTAAATAAGATGCCCCCCTTCAATATTGTTATATATTAAGAGTTCTATATGATAATGTTAAAATAAATTTATATATTATGTCTGTCAGTGGAGATTTCCTAACTAGGACTGTTAAGTACTGAAGTAATGAGAATTTCACAAATATATATTTCTTTTTTTCGGTGGGTGAATGTTTTTCTTTAGGGGTTTTAATGTGTTTTTAATGTGATCATGTCTTGCATGTAAAGGCAATAATTGGGCAGTCTCAGCCCATCCTGGAAGAGAGCGGGCAAACAATGGATGCCAGTTGAGTTTGATATTTTTGTAAAAGCATTGCAGTTAAACACACTTGACTGGTGTTGGGGCACGAGCAGTTCAACAGAACCTGAGATCATCTTTTTGATTTTTTCTTCATTCTTTTTGTTTTTCTGATTATACCAGGACTCTTCCAGCGGGTAGAATATTTTGAAACCTTTTTTTATTTTATTTTATTTCTAAGATGTTGCACGTGCATGTGTGTGTGTGTGTGTAAGCGAGAGGGAGAGAGAGAGCGAGAGCGTGTTCTATTGCCATCATATACTTTTCCCATGTATACTCAGTTTGTCACATTAGACACATAATAAACCAATGGAATTCCTGCAGTCTGTGTGTTCTTTCTCTATTAACCCAGACCGGAGCATTATGTATGGAGTGAATTTTGTGCCAAAAGCAAATATGTATATTTACATATATGTATATAAAATACATATAAATACATATAGTCTTTAGCCCTATTAAAGGGGTCCTTTGTGATTTTATTCTCGTCCAGAACGACCATGTATGTTTTTTTTTTTCCCCAGACGTACTCTGAAAAATAAAAATGCAGGCAGAATGTCTTACTATGTTTCTCTGAACTCCGTGGTCCTCCGGGAATTTTAGTCCTGTCCAGATGCACATCTCTGAGTTTCGTCTCCTCGCCTTAATAAAATAGCTATTTGCCCTCTGCCATGCACCGTAGTTACACTTTGGGCGCTTGGCCGTTTCCACTGAGATCCACATAAAAACACAACAGCGAGTGGAAATGGAGGAGCTACTGAACGTGATGTCATGTGACCTAGAAAAAAAAGACTAAAAACTCACTGGTCCTCCTGTTTTTTTTAATTGCAGTCCAGATGCAGGAGTTTTATCACTGAGTAGAAGTTTGAAATATTTTTTACAGACGTCCCCCTGAGAAACTAATCCCGTCCTGATAGGGCTTATTATAAAGGCTTATATACTTAATTTTTTGTGTTGTTGTGGATTTTTCTGTTAAATACTTGCTTCTGAAATCTATCTCTAGTATGTTTCTGCTTCATTTTTTGCTTTTGAGTATTGGCACAATTTTTACGGGTGGGCGGGGTTGGTAGGTCTCAAATGAGGGTTCAGTGTACCTGTCAGGCCAAAATCAGGTGACCAATGGAGTTTCAAGGGGAATGCCTTCTTCTAAGCCCCGCCCTCCCATGAAAAATGTCCTGAAAGTCAGAACTGCACCTGCTTAATGTAATGTGAACGTAGCTATTGAGCAAAAAATCTGATTTGAGTCACTTTAGTGACATGCTTGGGAATGCCAACATCTCTACAAGTTATGAGGTGTTATCTTGTGAGTGGCCATGGTGATGACCGGGACCAGCAGCATCCGACATTTGGCATGTCAGTTTCCTTTCTGCTCATGTTTAGTCAATGCTGAGTAAATGTCCCTAAAATAGTGTAAAAGAAACACAGACATTTTTTAAGAGAAAGAAATGGAATTGTTTGGAAATATCAAGGGTTTATCATCTGGCTTTAAGCCAACTTAAAATTTTTGTCTTACAGAAGACAAAACTAAAGGAAAAAAATCCCACAGACAGACTGAAACTGAAGGTGGCCACAGTACAGTCCTGATAAAGCATTTCAAGGAAAGAAGAAACTTCAGATATTCATACAGATCGAGAATTTGCATCGAGTGGTATAAATATCCTTTATTTTTTCATAAGTTTGTCCAATCACATTTAAGCCTGTGAAATGCAGAGTTTTTGTTGAACCCCATGTTTCAAACGCGCTTTGCATGTGTAAAATAGCCCGTCACATAACCAGTTCTCAACACGTGAGCAAACATTTTTAGTGTAAAGAAATATTTTAAAAGGTTTAACTTTTAAAATTTCATAAAACAGATTCAGATTTACTATATGCATGATTAACATCATACTACATTAAAAAAAGATGTATTTTATTAAAAAATATTTTTGTCACAAAGATTTTGGTCACTGGTGTGATCAGGACTCTTATATTATCTTTTATCATAGATGTTGTTAGCTCTGTTAAACTGCTTCCCAGGGTCACAGGTCATCAAAGAATAAGCATCTCAAGGCATGAGAAGGTGAGTCCATACTTGCTCTTTTTATTTTATTAATTTGACCATAATTCTCTTTATCAGGTAGCACATAACTTCTTTGTGTCACTGGTGTTATGTGCTTTAATTGTTTGAAAAACAAGTATATATTGCCATATATCTTTTATTTAATTGATTTTAAGTAGTTACACATGGTCTCTTGACTGCCAATAAGGCAGGTTTTTCACAAAATCCACCATTTTAACTAAAATGTCAATATCAATAAAAATAAATAAATTGATGGCAAAATAAATTCTTCAAGATGGGGTAACACCAGTGACAAATTGACCAAAACTTTGCATTTCATGTTACAATATATTAAAATCTATTTGGAATTAAGCTCTCTATTTTGCATATTTGGTAAGTGGAGTTGTTAATAGACATTTTAAGGTTGTTTGTTTGTTTCTGGGACAATTTAAACTGATTTAAAAAAAATGTATCCACTTGAATTCCCACTCCAAATGGAAAATGGAGAATGACCCATTTATATGTGTGATCTTGAGTCAAATTAGGAGGATTTTGATTCACACATACAAAAGAATGACTAAGCATTAAATAGCATTACTTGCAAAATTCTACTGTTCTGTATTGTTTGCTAATTGTGGTCACTAAACACGTCCAGTCATCTGATTAGAACAATAACCGTACACAGTCATCGGCTTGCAACAAATACTGTGTGGAACTGAAATGAAAGTGTCGTCTTTTTTATGAGTGTGTTTATCAGCCTTTAAGACTGGATTTACCACAAGTAGAAGATCTGCTGAGGGTAAAGTCTCAGTGAGTAACTCTGGAAAAGTCCACATGCTCATCAGACCTGTTTGGTGTATTTTTTTTCCAGCCTGTTAAACTGTCTGTTAGAAACTGGTTTGACAGGTGTGGTGATTCAGGTTAAAGACATATTCATCCTTATTCCTTTACAATTTTAGGTTCAATACTATTAATGAGAAATTCCACAGATAATTGAAATGCTGCATACTTACACTGTCAATCAGAGTGAACGGATTTCATATGGTAGTGTCTTTTTTTCTTTTTATTTATTTATTATTTTTGAAGAGTAACTTGAACCGAGTCATTTCTTTGGAATCTGAAACCAGAAATAAAGATTTTTTCCACTTCCCTGATATATTTCTCCTCCAGAAATGTACAGTAGCGGGAAAAAAACAGTCAAGACACACATCTTCTTATTATTATTATTATCATTATTATTATTTAATGTGTTTTTTAACATGGTAAATTTAATATTGAAGACTGTATTAAAGATATACAGGAACAAAAGTGTTAAACAAAACAGAATATGTTTTATACTTTAGACAGGGGATTGTGGAGACCAAACACTTGTTTTTGTTTACTATGTAATTCCATGTGTGTCTTTAAATTGTTTTCCTCTCTTTAATATTATTTAGAAAATAACTTAAAGAAAGAACAAACATTGAATGAGATTATGTGTCCAAACTTTTGATTGAAACTTTATATTTAAAAAAAGGGTTTAGGTTTTTCTATAGCTTATCTCATTATCATCCATCTTAAAATAATACATCTTAAAAGTAATACTAGCTGTCAATAAAGACCTATTTTTCCCGTTTTTGCATCTTGTAAGAAAAATCTGATGGTACAATCCAACTTACATACAAAGAAAAATAAAGAAATATTTTTCCTAAAATTTGTCTTTTGTGAAAGGCAGACATAAAAAATGGCTAATTAAATGGGTAAAAACTTATTTCTTCACTATTTTAAATGTAAAAATAAATGAATCCCCTGTTTTGACTCCCCTAATAGCAAAGACCAATGAATACACATTTTTTTAGACTACTTATTTTGTTATTGCTGATGGAAAAACAACCTTTAAAATCCTTATTTAACATTGCCTGACTGGTATTGGTAAGTGTTAACATTCTGACATTGAAATAACATTATTGGCCCCTGTGTGAATATTGTGGCCCTTGGTGGCTTTCAAACCCTTTAATCTGTGTTCAGTTGGGATTACATTTCAGGATGGAATGAAATGATGCGTTTGGTTTTGGTTCAGTTCAGACAGGTTCCTGAAAAGTGAACCACGTGTCGGGAGCGCGCCGCGGTCGCCACCTGCAGGCCGTGGAGCGCTACTGTTGCGTCCATTTACTACGGTTTTTTTTTTCATGACGGGGATTTCCTGAGGAAGTCGGAGCGAGGGGGCTTTCCAGTTACTAGAATTGACATCAACAGCACAGGGCTGATCTCTGGTGCGCCTTTTACATTTTCTCTCGCAGGCGAGCTCCGCGACCGCGTTCACCGACAGCAGCCGCTCGACAATGAGAAGGTGTGGAGGCTCGGCCGCCGCTGTCGGACGGGGAGCTCGTGTGGAGCTGGTCATTAGACGCCAGGGTGAGAGCTAGAGACTGCCTTTCATGAGTGGCAGCGGCTCTGTCTGCTGGGATATTGTTCGGAGGAAAAGTGCGGCGATATCGGACGACGTGTCTATAACTGATTCATGTGAGTAACCCCAATACTGAGCCTGGGATCCGGGGGTTTCTGTAGAGCAGCGCTGCTTTTATACATGTATTACAGCCTGTAGTGTGTGAGTGTGTCTGTATCTGTCTATGTATGTATGTATGTATGTATGTATGTATGTATGTATGTATGTATGTATGTATGTGTGTGAATGAATGTATGTGTGTCAGTTAGAAGGAGCAGCAGCAGCACCAGCAGCAACAACCTGTGTGTAGAAGAGCCTAAACATAAGTCTAGGTCTAGATCTGGCTTCTGTCTCTCAGAATGTACTAGCTAAATAACTAGCCCAGCTGGCTAAGAAGCTAGCTAGCACCCAAAGTTCCCCCTGTAGATAACCTAGACCACCCAGCTGAACCCAGCTTTATACACTGTTCTGAAGGACACAAGCTGTGTCAGGCTGGTGAGACTGAGAAATCCCCAAAACCAAACCTGCCATCACTATAACGTTACTGCCATCACAACTCACTATACTGTGTGCTAAATAACTAGCTAGGTAACCTAGCTTATCTTGGTTATATGTATACAAAACTACTTGACTAGAATTGGCTAGACTAAGATAGTTAGCTAATCTAGCTAGATATAGTATTTAGTAATAATATCTTAACTATCTTTAGTAACTTAATATCCTCCTCCTAGTGTCTTTGTGGTTCATGGCTTAACTTAATGGTTTAGATGATACTCTTTATCATAATGAAGATAATATAACGTTAAATGGCTAACTAGGTTAATTAATCACTTGCAGACGTTGCTTTTAACAACAATAATCTAGCTAGTTAAGTTAGCTAACCTGTCTATCTGACCAAACTTTGTAGACAGTGTTTAAACTGTAGCTTAAGTTAGCTGGTGTTAACTGTTTTGAACATTAGGGCATAACAGTAGGGTGTGTTATAGATTGGTCAATATATATAATGAATAAATAAATAGGATATAAGTTATATCTTTAACTAGCTAACTTAGCTGGCTAAATAGGTTAATCACTTGCAAAAGTTGCTTTTAACAACACTAATCTAGTGAGAATAAGTTAGCTAATCAATGTAAGTCAACTAGCTATAATATTTCTTACCTTGACCAAACTTTGTAGTCAGTGTTCAAACTGTAACTTAGCTCACCTGTTGTTAACTGTTTAAAAAAAAAAAAAAAAAAAAAAATATATATATATATATATATATATATATATATATATATATATATATATATATATATATATATATATATATATAACTAACCTAGTTAAATTAGCTATCTAGCCCAAAAACTAACCTACCATCACAACTCAATGTACTTAATAACTAACGTTAAATATGTGCTAACTATGTAGGTAGCTAACCTAGCTTCATGTCTTCAGTAGGACCTTATCTAGCTAACCCAGTTACCTCAGCCAAACCACCTTTTGGGTAGCTAACTAATAATATCTGTGTGGTTCATGACTTTATAGTTTAAATGTTTCTTCATCATAATAAATATATAACTAGCTAGCTAGCTGAGTAACTACAGTCACAACTCACTATAAGGTATGCTAACTCGCTAGCTAGGTAACCTAGGTAAGGCTAGGTTATCTACTAGGTAGCTAACATAGCTTAACGTTAGCTAACCGCTAACCTAACTGGACGTGTTCAGTTATGTCCTCAGCCAAACTATCTTTTGGGTATCGTTTGTATGATTTGTGGTTTTGTGGTTTAGATGGTTCTTTATCATAATATAAATAATATAACTATACTTAGCTAGCTAACTAACTAGGTTAATCGAACCTAGCTATCTAAGCTAGCTACCATTTAACACTGACTACATTGTTCCACAGCTATACCCACAAACAAAACTGTAGTTATTTCCACTGTATTAGCTAGGCCAGTCACAATAATTACTTTATCAATTTATTGTACAATATATAGACACAACCTCAATAATTTTACTTGTCAAGGAGGACCCATTAATGTCAATGAGTTGTGTTTTTTTAGCGAGAAGTTTACAATAACATCAATAGCCAAAATGTTGACTTTCTTTAAAAACAACAATATAATTGCTATGCTTTTTAAATGATCATTTTCCTAGTGGGACAGTAACATTGTGTATCGCAATTATTTCTGGGACAATATATCTTCTACACAAAAATGTTAATCTGGACAGGCTTAGTATCAGCCTCGGTCTCACTTAGTGTCCGTGTTATTCATGGCTTTATGATTTAAGATGATTCTCCATCATAGTGAAGACTTATCAGTGATTTTTCTACAGTTGTACCCAACAACAAAACTGTACCTCCACTGTATCAGCCTTCACCAAACTTTGTAGTGTTCAAGCAGTAGCCTACCCAATTTAGGAAATTCTCTTTTAGCCCTGTAGGCTCTTGTGGAAAATACCATGATGACACACAGCACACAGGGTTAAGTTTAGGTCTTTGTTGAATTCAGAGAGCCTGCTGAGGTGCTGACACCACCAGCAATACTCAGTAAAGAATGATCTGGTGGGGTCGTTTCGAAACATGGCGAGGTACTGTTTTGCAGATTCACTTCAGAACCCAGCCAATTTGAATCCAACATCTGTTTCGCTCTCAGAATAACATGGTAAAGTTCCCTTGATACGCTCCAATGCGCACACCTACAACACTGAGGCAGCCAGTACCAGTGAAGGAAAAGGGCAGACCTACTTCTGTTCTCTCTACTGTGCGCTGTGTGCGGTGCCAGATTCGTCTGTCAGCCTCATCCTATTTACAGTCACATCTTCATCATTTGTCAACAACATTCGGGCTGCTCTTTTCTTCCCGTTAACCATCTGTGTCAGTCACACTCTATCTCTTCCTCTGTCGAAAGGTCAGATGAGAATAGGCCGATATTCCCCTTAGACTTCTGTTTCATTTTTGCTATGATTTCTCAGGCACTACAAGCGTGTTCAAAGAAACCTCCTTACCCCTCACCTGGACGCCATTCAGCCCTGAACTTACACTCTTGGTGGATTGGGTTACACTCTTGGCCCGCCAGCTTTTTCAGGTGTTAAGTTCTGTAGGAGTCGGATGCAGAGCTTTTTGTGTGAGGGAGAGCGGATTGTTTCGATGCATCTGAAGGTCTCTGACTTGTTTTGGGTCTGTTTTTATTGTTTTTCTGAGTTTTGTGTCTGTGTTTTTTTATTTGTTTTGCTGTTTTCTGTTGGTAAAGTGTAAGTAGCTTGGTAGACGAACAGGTTATACACGCATTAATACAGTAAGTTGTTCATCTCTCTCTAAAATCTACACATCCACAAAAAGTCGATTTTTTAAGGGACTGTTCGAGTCAGTGTGAATGAATGGGAGCTTTGATGGGGAATCCCAACAATATTTCCAAATGTCTGTTTAATTTAATCAGCGAGATGTAAACAAAGCCATTCAGTGTGGTTTGATGGGAAATCGTTTATTGCAGAGAAACTTACAGACTGGGATTTCTTTGCAGGGGTAGTGATGGGAACCAGGGGTTAGAAATGCTACAACACAAATGTAGCTACTTCATTTTACTGTTCAAAACTACCAGTGAATATTCTGGGCTTTTTTCCAATGCATAATGTTTACATACAGTCCCTAGGATAGAATAGGCATAGTCATAAGTCTGAAAAAGAAAGGAAGAAGTAGTTTTGGAGCAGTTTTTTGCCCTAGACTCTTGGTTGTCTGTTTTTTTCTAATTGTTTCACACTGAATGAATTTGTTTGGAATTGTGAAAATATGCAGAATATAAATCTGTTGATTTACACTTTGGTTTTATTGATGTTTTTTTTCCAGTCATGACTTGTGGGAACACAGATGTGAGTTACAGAACAGGTCTACTTTCATTATCAACAACTGTGGCGACGAACTGTTTAGCACTACATGTCTTAGTGTGTTGCAGTAAGAGAGCTGACAGTTTCTTTTAAAGTGCAGACTGCTTACTTATTGCATTTTCTGGTATGTGTGTGTATATGTGTGTGTGTTGTCAGCAGTGATGGCGAGGGATGAGGCAGCAAATGGAAAAGCCCCTTAAGTATTCCTGGAAGTTCCTAGAGAACTGCACATACTGGTCAGCCACCATCAAACCGCTATTCTCTGGGATGGGATCGATTGTTATTCGGCCTTTGTTTTAAGGGAACACTGTTTCATGTGGTGGAGAGGGATTGCTTCAGTGCCTTCATTCGGGCAGTACACTACACCCTCACTCGATACTCGGGCCCCAGCGAAAAAAGAAAGAGGGGCAGACCGAGATATGACTGTAAAAAGAGAAATGCAAATACATTAAGAAAAACAGTAGCGGAATGAAAAGCGATTTTCTCTCTCTCTCTCTTTTTTTTTTTTTTTTTTTTTTTTTTTTTTTAGGAACAGGAACATGGACATGGTATTGGAGTGCAGACACAGTACTTTGGTATGATGTTCCCAGTCTAGAAAGTAGAAAGTTTGGTGATGATCACATTAGCTTGATTGCTTGATCGGCTCTTGACACATAGCCTGTGTCTGTCTGTCTGCCTGTGACAAGTCACAAGTCCCTGTGTTCACCCAACAGATGATTAGGCATCTTTTTTTATGAGATGTCACTGACTGATGTAGGTTTGTGTCATACCACAGTTGTGTGTTATGAGTGTGGGCGCGTTCAGTGCTTGTGTGTGTGTGTGTTTGTGGGGTATCACATGCATCATCTTCCCATTACAGATCTTTTGTTCATTCAGCTCTTTTGTCCATTCATTCAGCTATAGAAATTAAATTAAGCAAAATTACAGATGCGGACAACGCAAAAGGCATCCCATCCAGTTTTAGGAAGTGACTGTGAATAAGATCTCCTTACCTCTTAATAAGTACAGTCCGTGTTACAGTGTTTATAATACTTTCAGATTTAGCTGGAAGTTCTCTTTATGATTGCAAAGAGAACTTTCCGAGATATGAGCCGCGTTGGAGTGCTGAGTCTTACGTAATGAAAAGAGCTGGTCTGGTTTTACCTTTAAAACAGTCATTGCAAAGCCTGACTTCTGACTTTGGACCATTTATTATACAGATGTTGATGTTTCTCTGACAGAGGCTCTTCTGAAGTTTTTTTTTTTTTTTTTTTTTTTAAAGTGTGGAACAGCTTTAATTTATTTCAATGCTTGTCTAGCTTATCAACAAATTGTTAAAGTTGATCAGGAACTTGAGGAAGTCGAGGTGAAGGACGAGTTAAATGAAACCTAATAGATATTCAGTGTGGTTAGGTTTGTACAAAGGCCATGGGTAATCCCCTCCTTCCCACTAACAGTATGTTTAAAAGCAGGCCCTAAACATAATAGTACAGTATAATAGTGTATATATATTTATTTCTTTTTTCCCCACCCCCAAAAACAGTTTTTTTATTTATGTCTAATTTGCTAGGGAATCCATGTAATGAATCCATTACAAAAATGTTATTGGAATGATGAGCCTTTTTTTGTTTGTTTAAAGTCAATTTGAGAATTATTTTGTTTTGAGTTTTGATTTTTAATTATTAGTTTTAATATTAAGATTAATGTTGTAAAGTGCTGAAATTTGCATTGTGTGTAACTCCGCCCACTAGATACCAGTGTTGTACTCTGTTGTTAGATCCCATCGTTCTGATTTGTACTACGACAGTTTTCTATACAGTTTGCAGTATGCAGTATTGTTATATCTATTTCGAGTTATAACCCCTGCATTGCGATGAGAGTATTGTATCGCCAAGTTATTTCCAACACACAGCTGTACTATAAATTATATAATACCAAAATAAATTCTTCCTTTAATTGCACATTAATACAAACACTACATTAAGCTCTTATGAGAATTGCGAGGTGATTTTAATGTATAATATTGAATCTGTACACAATTGTTGATGTCAGTAGGTAGTATTTCTAAGAGTGGGAGGTTGGGGCACTCTTAACGGTGTCAGTATGTTAGAATTATTTTTTTTAATATAGTAGATTAGGACAGGGCGATATAAAAACATATTGTTCAAATATATATATGCGATTCTCAATTACGTTTTTTTACAATTTAAAATGAAAGTATTTTTAATTTCACACTTTTTTATTAGTACTAAGCAGACCCCTTCAACATGCAGCTTTTATATTAAACACAGTGCAAAGATTACATCCTTGAATTTTAGTTAAGGAAAAGAATACAGGTTTCTGACAGAAGCATAACGTCTATCTACTGATATTCCCTCTGGCAGCTTCTATATAAAAAGATTTATAATCTCAAATACCCCCTTTTTAAAAAAATCACATTTAAACAGTAATTTGATTAATCAAATTATTTAAACTAATCTCTCATCCCTGTAACAAACACAGAGGGCGAAAATGATTGAGTTGACGTATAGTATGATATGTTTATAACAAAATTATTAAGACGTAAACCTATTTTTAAACAAACCTCTAGTAAAAAATAAACAAAATAATTATGATGACATGAGACTGAGATAATGTCCAGTTGTACACTTGTTACTGTCTTTTTTTGTGGTATGAGGAGTTGACCTACAGGTACTAATGATTAATGATATCTGCGAAATTGTCACCTTAATAACACATAATCATATTGTCCACTTCTGGTGCTCGTAACAATGGCTGTTACGAGAACATGCTAACGACCAAGGCCAACGACCATCAAGTCTTCATTCTTCATGACTGGAATGAGACTCTATCTTAGTCCAGGCCTCTCCTGAGCCAGCGGAAGACAGAAATGCAAGCTTCCTAGTGCTTCTGCAGCCCACACTGACCGGCACGCCGGGTTATTTTCCCTCTCTCAAACATTTTCTGCAGAGATTTGAGCTCGCGCGTCTATAAACTGGCGATGTAACGCTGTAATTGTGGTAGGCTTTGTGTCGAGAAAGTGCCATACTGGAAAAGAGGGTGCTGTGCTGGAACTCGGTGGCATAGCTGTGGTAGCGTCTGCTGAAAGTAATCTGAGCTGGCCTTCGTGGCATTGCCGGGACCTTCCTGCATGCGTGGTTTGCGTAGGGCTTTGGCTTGGAGGAAAAGATATTATTAGTGCCAAAGAGCTATGCCTGTTATGAAGGGGTTTCCCAGCCTGGGAGCTGCCGGTCAGAAGCTGTTGATGTGGCAACACAAGGCCAGGGTTTAAGCAGACCGTGCAGCACTGCAGATTTCCATATGAAAATTCTGCTGGGGACGACTCTAACCTCTGTCTATTTAAATACAGCGCGGTTGAGGTCTAGGTGTGTGAGTGGTGGAGACCAAGAGCCAACATATATTCTGAATTCCAGTGTCCCTGGAATTTTTCCCTGGAATTTCATGATCGAATCACTTAGTAAAGCTTGCTGTTTGGGTTTGGAGGTGTTCACGCTTTACACTTTTGTGTGGACGTTTCATTTGTTTAACAATATTCCTGCTTTAGCACCTGATTAACTCGCCAGGCATTAGGGGTGTGTGATATAGCCATAAAAAATAATATCTTAATATATCAGGGAATTTTACCAATAAGGACCTTTTTGCTGAATAAGGTGCTGCCGTTCAATTCTCAATCATGCTGCTAGTCCGAGGGAGCCATGCCCTGACCATGCTCTCTCTGGTAGCGCATTTCCACTGATGTGGAACTGGCACCGTTCTGGTTCACGAACCTAATTTTGAACCGGTTCGCCACGTTTACACCAACAAAAGTAGGTGTCAAAATCAGGAATGTTCGTTTGCAGCAAGAACTGAAGAATAATAGGGCCTTCAGCACAAACCGTGACTACATGTGTCTGTTTGTACAGGAGCACCACCGCCGCACAACGCCCTCTGTTAATGACGTAGATGTAAGATTTTGAGGGTTCCACTAAAACTGGTGGAAATGCAGGCTATTACACGGAAAAGCACCATGTTCAAGAGTTCTGGTTCAAGGGGAGTCCTAATGAGTGGGTTGGGTTATTGGCATAGAAAAATTTGCAAGAAAAAAATGGATAAAAAACAAAACAAACTTCTGTACACTGTTGTATATTTTGAAAACTGCTGTAACTTACGAAGTCAGAGTACTGCATCAATAATGCTAATACATGCATATAAACTGAAAATATACAAAAAATATATATAAAAAAACCCAAAGCTTTACAGTAAATAAACCGACAAATGGCACACCTCTGCTTACTATTTTTTCAGGCTTTCTGAGTTAAATCCACAGAGATGGAAAGTATAATTTTAGAAACATAAATTTGTG
The DNA here is from genome assembly GCF_023375975.1 of Astyanax mexicanus. Taxonomy (NCBI): domain Eukaryota; kingdom Metazoa; phylum Chordata; class Actinopteri; order Characiformes; family Acestrorhamphidae; genus Astyanax; species Astyanax mexicanus. The sequence goes on along the minus strand of NC_064421.1, from coordinate 46,000,698 downwards.
TTTATAACTTGCAGAGAGACCACCTGACATCCAAATATATCTTTAGAGACAATATAACATTTACTTACCTTACATTTTAGCTTTCAACCAACTGTGTGCAAACAATAAAATAAAAGGAGTGTCCTGATTTGTATTCACATGTTTTGGTTTTACATTTATTTAGCTAACTGGTCCTTGCGCATAGGCTGAGCACAGCTTTAAGCCCTATTTTTTTTTTAATGAATGGGATAAATCAAACAATACATCTATTGAAAGTAATACAAATAATATAAATCATTTAATCATTAGATTTAAAGTAGCATGGGCAGCATAGCTTGGTCCCTTTTCTGGCATACAATAAATCTTTCAACCCAAAGATTATAAAAAAAATAAAAATAAAAAACAATATAATTCAGATAACATTGCACATCCCTACTCTAACCTACGCCTGGCATGGTGTTAATATGTGATGTTCATCTGCTTCAGATAGTTCTGTCCTATTCTATTGAAACTACTTTTTTGAGGATTTAATTATATTCAGTGACAAGCATTGGTGAGTTCAGGATGCTGAGCGTCACAACTAGGGGTGGGCAATATGGCTTTAAAATAATATCACAATACTTAATGGTTTTTCGTGATAACAATACTCTTAGAGATATGACAATACACTGAATTCAAAAATTAATTTTTCAATAATACACTACTGCACGATACTAATAATGCTCTCCCAATACCTCCATGTATCCAGGATTAAAGTTAAATAAATTATACTGGACAGATATGATCTGTCTTTATATAATCACACTTTTTTTTTTTTACAAACAGGGACTAAACTTCATTAGAAGTGGGTGTTTGTAGGTGTTCTGCGTTTGCACTCTCGCTCTGGAATGTCATTTGTTTATCGATATTCCTGCTTTCGCTCCTGATTGACGCGCCAACTATTTTTCCAGGCTTAAATCCACAGAGATGGAAAATATCATGTACTACTTTGGATGAACCTGTTTGTTTCAGTAATTTAAAGCATGAAACAAAACAAGTGAGAGTGACACCGTCTTGGCACCAGAGCCGGGTTCATTTAAACCAACCACTGAGCTGAGCCCAAATGTTGCACGTGTCTGAACACGATGACATGTCGTATCATGCAAATATTTACACAATGTAGGGAAAGCACTGACACGTAAAATAGAAATACTGCGTTTAGAACATGCAGAACAGTTCTGCATCAGTTAGGAGAATGCAGCTAATGTGAAACTATAAATACTGTGTAAGTAGGTTTTGTTAAACAACCTGGATTTTTTTTTTTAGGGAAATGCTGCACTACAGTTCTGCAGTCCTCCAGGAATAAAGTTTGACGCTTATGGCTTGAGGGTGTAGTGCTGTACTATTTCATGTCTGAGTGAAATCAGTTGAGCGTGAATGTGTGAGTGCGCGCGCGTGTGTGTGTGTGTGTGTGTAACTGGTGGTTTTTCAATCACTGCAACAACATGGCTCACCAAATAGCAGCTCTATCAGTGAGTGACTTTTGAAACTTTCCAGGCTGTAGCCAGAGATGTTCTCATTCTTCACCGTAAAGTATGAAGTTTTGGAAAGTTTCTGTTAAAGAAGTGCCTCACCCAGCAATCCTATTGGTTCAGATTCAGGGCGATTTAGTAACCAGAATGTTGCATTTTGTTGGGGAGGTTTGCAGAATGTTGATTGCTTTGTATCAGATAGCCATATAGATCGACAGCCAGCTAAGAAGATGATGAAAAATAATGATTTAATTTTAATTACTTAAAATTTCTACTTAGATAAGGTATTGAAGTATTTGTATTTGTACTTGTACTTGAAGTATCTGTTAAATCTTTAAATGCCCATATTTGAAGATGTAATCTGCTGTGTTTTGGTCACTAAGTTGTATATGCATGCTGCATATGAAACGTTTTCTCAGCCTCTATTGTCTGCAGTAGGAAAGTAAATAAATTAGAAAATAGGGCTGCAACGATTAGTTGATATAATCGACAATGTCGATTATTTACATTTATCGACTACAAATTTCATTGTCAACTAATCGAAAATTGTGAAAGTTATTGTGAAAATTACACAAAGTGCTGGGGACAGAAGCGCAATGGGAGATGGGTAAATAGCTCACTCACACAGTTTAAAATCAACTCAGTGTGTGTTTCCAAAAGTGCCCAGACACAACAGATTACATATGTACTTACTAAATTTAGTACTTCCCACGTTTAAACATCTAGACATTTAAATGCCTTTTAAATCTCATGTTCAGCTGTTTCTATTGTTGTTAGAGATGGAGGACATGGCAGAAATAATCGTTGACTAATCGAATTAGTTGACTAATAATCATAGTTATCATAGTTGCAGCCCTATCAGAAAAACGAGTGGATCAGAGAGATGTTGGGGGGGGGGGGTCTGCGTCAACCAGTGAGCCCGCAGACAGAGCTAAGGCCGGGCTGAAGCAGAGCAGACACTGTCTCTTACCTAGGAGGAGCTTACAACTCTGTTTACACAGCTTGTTAACAATAATCTAAAGCAGAGCTAAACAGAAACACCTGAGCATCCTTTTTTTAATACAAAAAAACTGCTCACATGGCATTCTAATGATGAATAATGGTTGCAGCCATAGTTACAACACCTTTTTACTATAAAATGGATCCGTTATCAAATATTGGTCAAATCTAAACATAGTTCTAATATCAGCAGTTATTTTTATTTTTTTTTTGCAATAATCTGCCAATTATTTATCACAGCATATACATAAATAGGACGATGGTTGCTCAACCGTACCTTAATCTGACTGTGGAAACAGTCAGTTTCCAGAAATCTAAAAAGTTGTTTTTTAATATCATAGTATTTAAAGTGTGTAAATGTTTGAATAGTTGTCCAGTGTACAATACAGTTTTTTTATTTAGGAATAGATAAAAACTTTAGTGCCACCATGATGCACTATTTTGGACACACTAGATAGCTCTCTTTTATTGAACTTACTGATACTGACCACTAGAATTGGGACAAGATAACATAAGTGAGGTCAGGTTAAATTAGATGTTGAATTAGATGATCAACAACCCCTTTACAGCATCCCTATCGTCCCAGCTCCTCCCAAAAGCAATGGATGGAGGGTCATCATTCCATAGAACACATTTAGTACCACTGCTCTACATCTCAATGCTTTGAGGCTTCATACCCCTATACCCCACGCCTGACCTGACATTGGGCACAGTGCCTTTAGGTTGATGTTTTTGGGCTCCAGCGAGTCCTCCTCTTTTCTGAATGCGTTCATTAGGAGAAATCGTATTAAAGTGTGTAACGTGGTGTTTCTTTTCTGTAGGTCATGTCAGCGGGGCGCAGTGTGGACGGGCGGGAGCAGCAGGTGGCGCTGCAGCAGTGCTTCACTACGCGTGAAGGTTTCCTGCCTCTGCGCGAAGGCTTCAGAGATCACTTTGTCATGCCACCTGAGCCCAAGTACTGCTGCGAAGCCTGCCAGTTGGTGCTGTGTAAACCGCGGCAGACGGAGTGCGGCCACCGCTTCTGCGAAACCTGCATCAAGGACCTGCTCAGGTATGAGAAAAGATAAAATATTACTGGTGAACACCACAATGGCAAAATAATGGCATCATTTGTGGCCTGTCATGATAATTACATTGAGTTACATCGTACAATATATAGACGAGGACCTCAGTCATTTTTACTGGGCAATATTATGTAAAAAAAAAAAAGAAAAAAAGAAGAGAAGTCTAGAAGAGTAAGCCAGCCCCCTTCAACCTTTTATATTTTAAAAATTTAAATTAAACACAGTTCAAATATAACTTCTTGGTATTTTAGTTAAAGCAGCAGTCAAGATTTTTTTTTTAATTTAAAATCAAAGTATATGGGCTTTGAGTTGTCCAGTGGGCTAAGCGCTGCCACTTTAATCAGGAGATCCCTGGTTCGAATCCCGGTCATGCTGCTTACCATCAGCTGCCAGAGCCCTGAGAAAGCACAGTTCGCCTATCTCTCTCTCTTGGTGTGTAATAGGGTCCAAAGGGTGATGTCACTCAGCACAGGGAGTCTGTGAGCTGATGTATCAGAACCGAGTCGCTGCGCTTTCCTCCGAGCGTTAGCGCTGTGATGCTACTCAGCAATACAGCATTTATCAGCAGCAGTTCAAAAAGAGGCAGAGTCTGACTTCACATGTGTCGGAGGAGGCATGTGTTAGTCTTCATCACCCTACTGGTGTTGGGGCATCACTAGTGATGGGCCCCAACTGGCCTTGTAAATTGGGAGAAATTGGAATAAAAAATTGAAATATATATATTTAAAACAGGGTGGTCTGGTAGGACCTAGAACCTTTTTCTGGCAACCTCCCAGCCCTACAACATATTAGTGAATCCATTAACATAAGTAAGCTGGTATGTTAGCTGTTTAAAAATATAGGTTTTAATATAGTTTCTAACTCAAAGTCTAAATATTCTAAACAATTTAAGCTAAGTTAAGCTCTGAAATTTATTTGGTTTATTATGCTATTATATTTTCATTATAACAGTGAAATTATATGGATATACAATGCCAATTGCAATAAACAGTATTAATATTTATTGGGCAATATGTTGTGAGAAATCTGTAATTTCTTTACTTTTGTAAGGTATTTTATTTAAAAATAATGATTGAATGAATCATTTTAAATACAGTCTCAATAATAGCACATCTTAGTTTTATAATATTATAAAGTTAAAATAAGTCAAAATATTAAAAAAGGGAAGACTAACTGAATTCTCCCTAAAAAAGGGAAAAATAGTTTAAATATATTTATTCGTTGGAAGGCCATATTGTAATATAAGTGATGTCATCATTTGCTTTTTCGTGATGAAATGAAATGAAATATGGGCACCACAATAGAATTTGTCCCTTTCAGGATGATCTAATGAATTCTGGGACAATCTAAAGGGGATTATGGAAGTTTGTTCAGCAAAAATACCCAGGGAAAAGCAAGTTTCTGTGTAACACACCTGCTCAGTAAAACTGTTTTACACTGTGGAGGTGGGAGAACTAGTGTACAAGAACTAAAAGCTCATCTGTAAAATAGTTTGAATTTTAAAACACAAACACCAGTGGAAAACAGCAGAAGAAGAAACCATCTTCTGTAACTGTAGACATTTTCTATTTATTGCTTGTTTATTGGTTTTTATTTTTGTCTTTTGTCTAATTAGAAAAATACCTAACAATGTAATTTTAGGAAGATGATTACATATTACAAATGTATTCAAAGTTATATCGCAGCATAATGTTTTTTTAAAGCAGTGTAAATTCATGATTGAGTGCATTGCACTGCTGAGGTAAATATATTTTGTGCTTCGTTGGTTTGTCTGTTTTTATGGGATATTAAAAATGTAAGTGTTAAGCTAATATTTAAAAAAATATATATACAAAATACATTTAGGCAGTGTTCTTTGTATTTAATCATGAAAAATATGGCAATATGATTGGAAACCACTGTCATAAAAAATAAAAATTGGTGGATCTCTCGTTCCAAATGTAAAAAAAAAAAAAAAAAAAAAAACGAGAATTTTTAGAAATGCCATATAAGGTTAATATTACAAATGTATAATGTTGAGCTGTTCAGAAACTGAAAATGCATATTTTATTTACTGTTGCTCCGTTATAATCTATATAAGTTTTTCTTGCTATATTTTCATGTGGACAGATACAACCTCCACCATGTTTTACAGCTTTTAGCCTCTACTCATTATAGAAATATTTGTTGTTGGTGAATAAGACACTGCTTAGCACGCATTTGGTCAATGTTTCTTTGTTAATGGTCAGTTGGATTGAGTTTAGCTGCATATAATTTGCCCATAATTTAATCATTTATAGAGAAACACAAGTTGGAATCAATTTATACAATAAATATTTTAATTTAATGTGATTAATTTGATTGTGTGTATGTTGTTATATACAGAAATCATGGGAAATATGTCTCTATTAGTTTATTTTAGTGGTAATATGAATGATAATGAGTGTTGTTAGTATATTATACATTAAGCATTATACCATGACAGTTCATCAACAACTCCTTTTTTTTATTTTAAATGTATATAATGAATGCAACATTCCTGATACATTCCTGTAATATCCACAAGGTTTTCATATCCAAACATCCTTTCTGTGCTTTGTTTTTTTGCTGAATTCTGTCTTAATTTCCACACAAGGTGAAGGAAAGTTCTGATATTTTGTTCTTCTTTCACTTTGCCGCAGTAAACCTAATCCAGTGTGTCCAGCTGACAGAGAACCACTGTTTGAAGATAAGGTAAGCCCCTCCCACTTTTACAGCTGGTAATAAAAGCTTCCAGCTGAAAGCACTTATACTTATTACTTACTACTTGCTTATTAAGTAGTGGGGGACCTGATAACTGTACCCGTTAACCGTTTATTTATGTATTTATTAATTAATTAATTAATTTATTTATTTATTTTGGCAGATATTCCGTGATGTTTGCTGCTACAGAGAGATTTTGTCCTTGAAGGTTTACTGCAGGAGCTCCAAGAATGGCTGTAAAGAGCAGATGAGTCTACAGCAGGTTATGGTAAGTTGTGCTGGCTCTTGGTTAAAACATATATTCTAGTTTACAGTTCTTTACAGCGATTTATGGGCATACTTTATATGCAAAGATGTATTTACAAGATATACAGTAACAAAGAATTAAGAAAATTAAACTTAAAATACTGTTTGACTGTATGTAGGACATGTTCCAGATCCTAGAGTATTATATTTAAGCGTACTTTTTGACGTATCTGCTTTAAATCACACAATATGCTCCAAATTATACAGTATATACAGTGTATGATGAGTTTCTTTGATTTTACCAAATTTAAATCCTCTGGAATATAATCAAGAGGAAGATGGATGATCACAAGCCATCAAACCACCAAACTGAACTGCTTGAATTTTTGCACCAGGAGTAAAGCAGCATAAAGTTATCCAAAAGCAGTGTGTAAGACTGGTGGAGGAGAACATGATGCCAAGATGCATGATAAAAAAACTGTGATTAAAAACCAACCAGGGTTATTCCACCAAATATTGATTTCTGAACTCTTAAAACTTTATGAATATGAACTTGTATTTGGAATTTGGGAGAAATGTTGTTCGTAGTTTATAGAATAAAACTACAATGTTCATTTTATCATTTTACTCAAACATATACCTATGAATAGCAAAATCAGAGAAACTGATTCAGAAACTGAAGTGGTCTCTTCATTTTTTCCAGAGCTGTATGTATGTGTTATTATTTTAGGGCTATATCGCTCACTCCTATTCTGAATGCAATAATATCATAACACAATATTTCATGGTATTTTCACAATAATGATACTCTTGGCAATATAAGAAACTGCTGAATAATAATAATAAAAAAAAAGTTAAAGAATAATACTGCAGCTAATTCAACAAAATTAATATTTAATGTCATTACTGCATACAATATGATTGGGCATATTAAAAATACAAGAATTTTATCAGATTTGTAACAGAAGTCAATGATCCAGAATGTCATGATAATAGTAATTCACTCCAAATATCTTCATATATCCAAAATTAAATTAAAATAAATTATACTGGTCTCTAGTAGATATATAATGGGAATTGAGAACAGTGTGAATTTTTCTTTTGCTAAAAAAAAAAACAGTACCCTGATGTGATAATTAGGGGTGGGTGATGTGGCACAATTTTTTTTTAAGCATGAAGTGAACTAATCTTTCTTTTTCTGTTTTTCTCTTTGTCTTTCTGTCTGTCTGTCTTGTCGGGACTGTCCATCAGGACCACTTGAACGTGTGTGAGTACTTTGAAGTGCCCTGCCCTTTGGGAAAGTGTAAAGAGAAGATCATGAGGAAAGACATGGCCGAGCACTTGAGCCGCAAATGCAAACACAGAGAGACCACCTGCGAATTCTGCAAACACAAAATGGCCCTCACAGAGCTACAGGTACCTTCCATCAGCCACGTGAACAGTCTCAATTGACCGTGTGAGAAACGGAAAGTACTTTAGTACTCGAGTAGTTTTAGGGATTTTTTTTTTTTGTTTGGTAATGTGGAAGCATGATATATATCTTTTTTTTTTTTTTTTTTTTTTTTTTTAATGAGGGAACAGTTATCTACATCTTCCTTCTAATCCTGTGTGTTGATTAATGAACTACTCGCTTCCTCTATGTTAAGTATTTCTCTGCATTGGTGCCAAAAATGTCCCATGACCTTTTGGTTTCACATTTGTGCTGGGAACTTTAGGGGAATCTCCTCCAGCACAGATCCATTTTGAGACTGCATGTGATTATGGAAATAGTTTCTGTACCTGGTTTGGTGGGTGGAAATTTCTTGGGCTTCTAGGTGAAGCGTTGTAGATGTTATCTTTGTGTCCTGTGATTACTCTATCTGGATTGCTATATAATGACATAGCGTATTTTTTTTTATTGTTGCTGTTATTATTATTTCCAGTTTCACTTACACCTGACTGTAGACTCGCTTTCTCTGTTGACAGAAACACAAGGAAACGGTGTGTCTTGCGTATCCAGTGAAGTGTCCTAATCATTGTTCGTTTTCCTCTATATTAAGGAGTGAGGTAAGCATGAAACATATTTTGGTGTTGTTTATTATATTGTGTATATATATACAGCTCTGAAAAATAAGAGAGCACTTAAAAATGATGAGTTTCATTGATTTTACCAATTTGAAAACCTCTGGAATATAATCAAGAGGAAGACGGATGATCACAAGCCATCAAACCACCAAACTGAACTGCTTGAATTAATTTTTGCACCAGGAGTAAAGTAGCCTAAAGTTATCCAAAAGCAGTGTGTAAGACTGGTGGAGGAGAACATGATGCCAAGATGCATGAAAACTGATTAAAAACTAGGGTTATTCCACCAAATATTGATTTCTGAACTCTTAAATAATGTGAAGAAAACAAATTCATATTCATAAAGTTTTGAGTTTTAAAAGCTCTGCATCTTTTTGTTATTTCTCATTTTCTTCAGATAAATAGATAGATTGACATCTGTTCTAGTGCTCTTAACAGCTTTTATTTTAATATTGTTTGTTAGATATGTCCTGAGGCATTTGATTTTGAGTGTCTGTCGATACTAAGAACAGACCTGATACTTTAGCAGTGCAGTTAAAAAAAGAAAGAACACATCCAAATTGTCCCTTTTTATTTTTTAATTAGAATTTATGAAACAACAAAACAATGTTCTGTTTGTATTATAATATCTATAATTATAATATAGTGAAGTTTTGATGCTTTTCAAAATATAATATTTTAATATGCAGAGTTACTCAAGTTTAAAGCTCCACTAGGTAGGATTGAGATGTTGTGCTCGTGGGCTCCCCCTACAGCAGAGTGTAATAAATGTTTCAGGCGGATTTTAGTTTCTCTTTCTCGTTTTCTGGCTTTCACAGACATATTCGGTCTTTTTCTAGCTTCTAGTTTGTAAAGAATGAACCAGTAGTCCTTGTAGAACTGTTAGAACTAAAGGTCGGAAAGCAGGTCGCAGTTCTCGCGAGCGTTGGTCGCGGCCGCCTCGGAAAACTTAAAGAGTCTGGTTTGAGCTCAGAGGAGCTCCGACACAGACGCGAGAGCACCGCTATTCCTCCTATTACACCTCAATGCAGCGCTGCAGTGAGTTTCAAGCTGTAATTTCACTTCTTTAAAAATAACAAAAATCAAGAAAATCCTACCTAGTGCTGCTTTAACTAAGATCTATTATGAGAAATAAATGGCAGTGTATCCTTAGTTATTTAATGCAATTGATATAAAATATTGATATAAACTAAGAGCTCATACCAATTTCACATTTAATTTTAGTACATGTATTTAAAGCCTGCACGCCTGCTCTTTTTAAAACACTGTTTACAGATATTTTCCTTTTGTTTTTAGATGTCCAGTCACCAGCATGACTGTCCAAAGGCTCAAGTCACATGCCCCTTTTTTCGTTTTGGCTGTTCCTACAAGGTAAGATTTATTCTTGCTCTGAGCACACAGTGTAAGACAGTTTTATAAATAAAATCTGAAATTAGACCCACATAAAAGTGTGTGATTAAAAGAATGTGCAGCTATTTATTTAGCAATATTCCTGATACTGTTGTGTCTGAGTAAATATTGAGCTCAGTTTAGAGCATAATATAAGCAAAGGTTATGTGATATGTGATAAATATGTGATGCTAAATGTAATTTTTGATGAATTTGTAATCACAATACTTTTAAGCAGTAGTGCAGCATATTACGCAAAAAATAAATTACATTAATAAAATGTAAATAAGCTGAAGAAAACTAGTCTAATGTGAAGTGTTGGGAAAGAGAAAGGAAGTGTTTAAAACTTGCCACACTCTGGATTTTCAGCAGGGAAACCCAATAAGCCTCACTGACCATTAGGGCCAAGTTTCCCCGAAATCGTCTTTTTTAACATTAAAAAGGTTTTAATAGAGAGAGAGAGTGCTGAGTGTGATACTCACTTTACCATCTGATAACCATTTTTGTCTTAAGACATTTTAGAGACACTAATTACTGCAAACTGTTTTCAAAAAGAAAGGATGAAAAGAAAGGATGTCATGCTGTACTTTTATGTGAACAGATACAACCGCCACCATGTTTTACAGCTTTTAACCTCTTAAATATTTGGTAAATAACCTGTTCTACACACACAGTTAAGCTGCATAAAATTTGACCTTAATTCAGTGATAAATGTACAGATTTTTACAAATGGACACATAATTTGGAACCAATTTGTACTGAGAAGCTTTAAATGTAATGTGCTTAATTTTGGTTTATATTTTGTCATGTTCAGAAATCATGGAAAATCCTAAAAAAAACAAACAAAAAAAAAAACAATGTACAGTACTTTTATTAAAAAGACTCATAGTTAAAACTGTAAAATGAATGTGTTAATAGTACAAGCATTATACATGAATATTATGCAAGCTATATATAGCTTTTTATATTTTTGATGAATAGTAATGGTATATAATGCTTGTACTAATAGCACTTGCATGTATGTAATGTAGCTGGGACATTCTTGATGGATATTTTATTATTATTAAGTCGTTAATAAGCCACTGACATAAATTGCATTCAGAAAGTGTCCCAAGACTACATTTAATCAGTCTCCATTAAGATAAATGAGAATTTCTTCTTTTTTTTTTTATCTCCTCACAGGGATTAAACCAAGAAATGAGGGAGCACGAATCAAGCTTTGCCTCAGAACACCTGCGGCTGATGGTGGCCAGAAACAACACACTAGAAGCCAAGGTACAGTAACCATACCTGCAGTGACTGCAGCTCTCCATCTTTATGTTCATCGCTCCACCCGTATTAAAGCTGAAAGGATTTTTGGGGATCAAAAACAACAGTAGATTTTTTGGAGTTTTAATAAATTGATTGTAAATCATTTAGTGAGTCTCCTGTCAGCATCTGTTAACAATCAGGTGTGCTCAGTATGCTGGTATAAGCTCAATATAGATTTTTCATTAAAGGGGACATATTATGGAAAACACACTTCTTGCATGCTTTTGTGTTTCTGGAATCATCTGGAATACCTTCAAATTCCTTCATGATATTCTCAAACCTGACAGTTTATCTCAGCACTGATAACATCTGTGCGTTTTGTGTGTGTAGGTGGAAGAAGTGAAGAGTGAGCTGATGGAACGCTACAAAGTTCTCCCCAGTCTGAGCAGCCGCCTTACAGAAGTGGATGCGCAGTATGAGGAGATGAGGGAGAAATACCGGCAGCTGGAGCTGAAGCTATCCTCCATGCAGGTCAGTTCCAGGTGTTCCTTTATGGATCTGTATCTAGTTTTCCTTTTAGAAGTTTATTTTACGGCTCTAAAGAGCTTAAATCCATCCTTTCTTCTTTTTTGTCTTCAAACATTTCTTCCTCTAGTTCCCTAATTCTGTCAGTGAGAGTTTGTCATTTTAAATTAAGCATGGTATTATTGGAGCTTGTGTAGCTACCACATTTTTTGCACTATGAGGCGCTAATGGTTAGCTGCTAATGCTAATGCTGCTGTACCCAGCCTTAGTGGAAATCTGTAAATCTAAGCTTACTGTAAATAAACAGAACCACTTTTTTATCCAAATAAACCGTTTTCAGGAGAGATATCTGGCCCGTGTGTAACACATATGTTACACATATGTTACACATTTTAATGTTGCACACTTTTATAACAAATGTTTTGGGAAAAGCAGTTCCACTCCATTACAGCAGGGGGTGCCAATTGACCAGCACCACTCGCTTGTACATATTGCCATTACATTATGTACATTAAATATTGAGAGATTTATTACAAGTCATTTTCTAACTACAACATTAATAAAGATATTTTTTTATAAATGTAATTTTATTTATTATATTTAGAACAAACTGAATGCAAATGTACACATTTTAGTGGAATAATGTACAATAAAATTACAGTATTTTACTTATTTTAATTGTGTTATTTTGCAGTTTTGCACTTTGTATTTTATTATGTCTTTAAATTCGTTTAAAATATTTAATAATTACTAATAATCTGCACTGTTTTGTTTTACTGGTGTTTTGTGCTCCTGTTTGTATGTACAACACTCTGCGCTACATTTGAATGTATGAAAGGTGCTATATAAATAAAGTAAATTATCATTTTATTATTATGTAAGGGTAAGGGGGGGGGGGTGGTTGAGGGATTTGCATATGCAAAAAAAAATTAACTTCTTGTCTTTGTTTCTATGTTCTTGTGTGTTTAGAAGCTGATGAGTTCTCACTCAGAGAAGCTCCTGGAGGTGGAGATGGAGCTGCGGGACCTGCGGCCGCTGAGGGCGATGAGGGATGAAGTGGAAGCTTTGAGGGGAGCTGTGGAGAGCATGCGCTCTATGGTAGCATCTCTCGACTCTGCCCGAACCGGTGCTGGTACACTTACCCTGGGTAAGAACAGCCATTAGTTTAGCCAAAAAGAGATAAGTAATCTCACTGAGTTGTGAATAAACAATGCGAGTCACAGGTTTGTGAGCAACCAATACATTTTTTTTTCAGTGTTGAGAAAAAAAAGGTTTTAGTAGAACATGACCATATATCCTGGTAGATAGATATATTTTACTGACAAGAAACCAGCAGTCAAATAACCAGCACTAATCAAAAACCTTCTCCACAATGTTCATTTTAGTAGATTACTAAAAATAATATTTTCTCATCTTAGCAATGACTTTATTACTTATTACACTTCTTTACCTGTCAGACTAACTCTAAATCTTCTCTTCACTGCTAAAACTGAGACTTAGTCCAATCATGTTAATCTGAGCTAAAGGCTAAAGCTGTTGTTGCCATGTGGGTCAGCCAGACGTCTTCCTGTAGCAGTTTTTTTTCTTCAGTTTCCAAGAGTCCAAGGTGTAGGAAACAGTACTCACCACTCTCTGGCTTCATCTGTAATTTCTCTGAAGACAAAAAAAAAAGAAAGACTTCTACTTTTAATAGTGACCGGGCTCTCTGTGTTTGTGTCTTTTTTTTAGTTATTATTATGATGAAAGTGTGAATGTGTGTAAGTGTGCTGCAGTAGAGAGTAACAGCAGTGACACCATCTGTTCCAGCACTACTTTACTTAGTACAGACAAAGGCTTTGCAAATTGACATTTTTTTTAAATCCCCTTTTTTTTTTTTTTAACAATACCATTTTTTTTCAGTTTTTAGTTCATTTGTTTTGAACTAAACTGTCCTGGTAGTTTACTTAAACATTTTATTTACTTTAATTCTTTTTATTTATTTGACTATTGACTCGAACTGAAAAACTTAAATGTCAAAAATAAAGGGAACAATGGGGGTGTTCTAAAATGTTGTGTGGTTGTGTTAATTAAGTTAAGTTAAACATTAACAATATCCATCGTATAGATAAATGACAGGTTTTAAGAACACTTAGGAAAAACATGTTTATGGCAAGTTATGAATGTGTGCAGCAATCAAAGCTAAAGGTGGCACAACCAAATATTACAGTGTGTGACCTTTTTTTTTTTTTTGGCCAGGCAGTATATGTAAACATATCAGATTATAAAAACTACTTAGTTAATTTACTCATATCAGTAATTTTAATTAAATGTACTGTGTTTTTTCATACCTTCTCCAGCCTCCTTAGATGAGCAGCTGTCGAGTCACGACCAGATGCTTAGTGTCCACGACATCCGGCTGGCGGACATGGACCTGAAGCTGCAGGTTCTGGAGACGGCCAGCTTCAACGGCACGCTCATCTGGAAGATCCGCGACTACAAGAGGCGGAAAGCAGAAGCTGTGGCCTCCAAGACGCTCTCGCTCTACAGCCAGCCCTTCTACACCGGCTACTTCGGCTACAAGATGTGCGCCCGCGTCTACCTGAACGGAGACGGCATGGGCAAGGGCACTCACCTGTCGCTGTTCTTCGTGGTGATGCGCGGCGAGTACGACGCCCTGCTGCCCTGGCCCTTCAAGCAGAAGGTGACGCTCATGCTGATGGATCAAGGCCCGGCACGCAAACACCTGGGTGACGCCTTCAAGCCTGATCCCAACAGCAGTAGCTTCCGCCGGCCCACCGGAGAGATGAACATTGCCTCGGGCTGCCCGCTCTTCGTGGCCCAGACCGTGTTGGAAAACGGCACTTACATCAAGGACGACACCATCTTCATCAAGGTCACGGTGGACACGTCTGACTTACCCGACCCGTGAAGGTCAGGCTAGCCCATTCGCTTCTAGTCCCAAGGGCCTGGTGCTCAGTGTGGACGTCAGTAGGCCACGGGGGTGGAAAACGGAGAGGAGCTGGATCCAGGGCAGAGAATGAAGAGAGATACACACAAGTGAGTCCTGAGAGTCCCCCGGTCTCAGAGTTCTGGTCCAGAAGATGTGTGAGGTGTGGTCTTTTTAAGGTCGCCGTTTGTTGGAAGATGGTTGGATGGATGGATGAATGGACGGATGGAATGGATCGTGTTCATTTGCCAGGGTAGTGAAGGTCTACGGCCTGTGGTTATGGTGTTCAACACAGAGAAGAGCAGAGAAGAGCAACTCTAATTAATTAAACAAAACGTGCATTTGATGGTAGTGCTGGGGTTAACTGACAATGTGAGGAGGCGCCTGAAATAATAAATAAAACTGTTCCACACATCAGCAGCGAAGTCTATATATTTAACGAACAAGAGATGCCTTGTATTTGGTTGTATTCAGTGACAATTGGATGTTTTAATAAAGCATTGTTTAGTGTATAAATGTTCGGATGAGTCCATATAGAGCAGACTTTCGTGAGTAGGATGTGTCGTGTTTGCAGGCAGTGGTAGTGGCAAATTTGTGTTGATGGAACCGGGGAAGGAAAGCATGAGGATGTAAGTTGAGCACTAATAACTGTGCTAGAGCTCCCTCAGTATGGGGGCAATAAAAAAATTAAAAAAAAAAAAAAAAAAAGATTTTTCTGCATGTAAAACCTACAATACTTACATGAGCTAACCTCCCAACTGTGTTTACTATATTGACACATTATTTTTGGTAATGTTAAACATTGATGATGCTGTGCATCGGGATATATTGTTCTTTTTTTAACACCATTTTGAAATACTAGCTTTCGAGTCTGCATCCATGCAGAGACACACATTTACAAATAATCAGATCACTTTCTAAAGAGCGAGTGACAGTTTTGCACAAGTTGTTTTTTTTTTAATGTATAATGCAAATGTATAAGAAATAAATATGAAACAATGGGGAAAAAAACAGGCTTTGGTACTGTTTTTATTTGAATGAATGATTAAATGAATGAATGAATGAATGAATGTATGAATGAATGAATGTATGTATGTTTCATTCAAATTAATTAGCTTGCTTTCTTTTTGCCTCACAAATCTAAAACATGTCTGCTGGAGGTGAAACATTTCAACACTTTAATACCACAGTCACCATACGTTTTGTAAATTAAAACCCCCTTTAGCACTTTAACAATATTTAAAATTATTTTAAAAATATTTTTAAATATTAGTCTGTGGTCCAGTTTGGTTTACCTAGCCAGCTGTACTCTATAGTGGCCACACGGTGGAGTGGATGGACAGTTCATTAAATCCAAAGAGCTGCAGAAAGTGCTTGCGTCCAAAAAGTTGATTTAATGACGTTTCCTTTTCAGTTATTTCGCTAAATCCACATATTTATCAACGATAATAAATAACAAGAGCGCGTGAGGCTCATTCCTGCCTTCACAACAAACTTCCCGACCTAAGTCTTTTTTAAAACCTTCCCACCAAAAGCATAAACGAATTTAAATATAAAGCTCTGACCATTTCAGTTTCTCTAATGTTGCTATTTATATGTATATGTTTGAGTAAAACTAACATTGTTTTATTATATAAACTACGGACAACATTTCTCCCCATTTCCAAATAAAAATATTCTCATTTAGAGCATTTATTTGCAGAAAATAAGAAATGGCTGAAATAGCGAAAAAGATGCAGAGCTTTCAGACCTTAAATAATGCAAAGAAAACAAGTTCATATTTATAAAGTTTTTTAAAGCCAAGAAATCAATATTTAGTGGAATAAACCTGGTTTTTAATTACTGTTTTCATGCATCTTGGCATCATGTTCTCCTCCACCAGTCTTACACACTGCTTTTGGATAACTTTATGCTGCTTTACTAGTTCAGTTTGGTTTGATGGCTTGTGATCATCCATCTTCCTCTTGATTATATTCCAGAGGTTTTCACTCTATAAGGCACTGTAGTAACAGTGGTGTTGCTATGTTTTCCTTCAAATTAGTAAACCAAACTGTAATTCATAAAACTACTTTTTTTCAATGTCAAATGAGTGCTGGATGTTAATCTACACATATTTATTTCCTGAACACTGTTTATTTGGGTGAGTAAATCATTTATCTTTATTTACAGTATTTTAAATATAGTATTTCCAGTAATTTAGCCACAGTTAGCAGCAGTGCTAGTCATGCTTAGCATCGCTTAGCGCTATTAAAAGCCACACAACAGCGCTACACTGAGGAACCCTGAGTTTTCCGGTAAATTAGCCAGCGATTTAACTCACATAGCCTGTTTTAACAAGATAAAAATGCAGGCTACTACAATCTGATATACTCACCTCTGAACGGCAAAAGAGCTAGCACTGTGGTTAGCGGCTAATGCTAATGCTAATACTGCTCCTGCCTCAGTACTGGAGGATTAATGTTAAACTGAAACTCCTGTATAACCCTGTTTTAAAAGACAAACTGATGATTTTTGGGAAAATTAAAGGATTTTAAGTGTACCTTTTAGTCTGAAAAATACTAGAGGCAATTCTAGGAGTTTTAGGGATTTGTGGACTGTAGTTAAATACATTTGAGGAGAGTTCCCACAAGAGCTGAGGCATTTTTTTTTATTTTTATTATTTTTATATTATGTATTTTTATCAAACATTCCTCCCACTGCTGTATTCTATATAATGTGGTCTAAATTAAATAGCTAAAAATAAGGAAGCTACACAAAAAAAAAAACAATATGGATTATTGAGGGCATCTGAAAAACTCAATATCCACTTTGCTGGCAACATACACATACACATACAGGACATATTAGAAATGGAACACAAACCCACAACTGTCAACACAGCACACTGGAAAGCTTACTAACAATAAAACATCAAACTACATAAAAAGTGCTGTTTAAATTTTGAGAAAATTCTGTTTTATTATGTTCTAATATTTTACCATTTTTAACTTATCAGAATCATCTTTTTACATTTACTTTTAAGGGTGCTGGGACTTGGGCACCCCTAAAAAAGGCCTGTTCATGACCATGCCATTTCTGATGCCTTGTTTTGCTGATGCTTTTTCTTAATTAACGTTACCTTAAAAACTGTAACACACTCCAACACCAGCAGATCACATGTCTCTCCAAACCATCACTGATTGGTGGAAACTTCACACTAGACCTCGAGCAGTTTGGACTGTGTGTGTCTCCACTCTTCCTCCAGACTCTGCTCCCTTGATTTACTTTAAATGAAATGTAAAATTTACTGATGATCAGTGATGGTTTGGAGAGTCATGTCTGTCATCTGCTGGTGTTGATCCACTGCGTTTTATTATTAAGTCTAAAGTCAGTGCAGCGTTTGTGTTTTCCCTGAAAATCTTACAGCACTTGATTCCCTCTGCTGACAACTTTTATAGAAATGTGGGTTTCATTTTCCAGCAGGACTTGGCACACTGCCCACACTTCCAAAAGTACTAATAGGTCTTATATAATATTCAAATTTTCTGAGATTTTTTATGAGTTTTCATTGGCTGTAAGCCATAATCATCAACCATAAATAGTAATAAATGCTTAAAATAGATCACTCTGTGTGTAATACATCTATATAATATGAGTTTTACATTTTGAACTGAATTACTGAAATGAAATTACTTTTCAATGATTTTCAAAACTTTTGAGATGCACTAGCATACTCTGATCAGCTACAGAGTAAGACTCGTCATTGCTTGCCTCTGTGTATTAATCTGGCAACCCATGAGAGCTGCATGTCTGGGGTAGAAAAACTCTCCAGTGTTTAGAAATTTGACTCCATTTTTATACACTTAGTTGCATTTATTACTAATTGTTCTTCACATTTTTCACGCAAATTGTGATGTTTACATTGAACATTGAATTGCAAGTAAGTAGGACCCCTTTTAAGTGCTCTCCCATTTCAACAAATCTCCCAAATAGTGACCCTGCAGGATTTTCAGTTTTGCTTTGATGTCTATTTAAAGTTTTTGAGTCTATGGTTGCCAAACATACATAAATAGGTTGTGTCTGAGAACTCCAATCTCTTGGGGGGTCAAATTATTCCTCTTTCACTTTTCATTTCAAAATAGAACAAAACAAAAATAATACACTAATCTTGTCTAATATGCTGCAATGTGTTCATCTGGTTCAAAAGTCACTTTAGCCTTCACCCTCATATCAAAACCCTACACACACACACATATACACACACACACACACACACACACACAGGGCTGCTGGAGTCAGCAGGTCAGTGTTTTCACTGTGCTGTGCTGTGATAGAGTAGCTGATTAAGTTACAGCTTTTTTCAGCTGATATAAAAATATGACTTGTGCACTCTGAACAGAGCAGGTGCTGCACTCCCTGCCTAGAATACATTTATCTGAGATATTATATAGTGCTGCTATAGCTGTAAAATCTCTATATGTGAGTTGTTGCTATGGGAAACCACCATCCAGAAAACATCTCATTTTGATTGATCGCCTGAGAAAAAGTGATGTCAGTGCATGTTTATGAAAGGGTTCCAGTGGGCAAACTCTATCTTTTTCCGTCCCTGCCCTACAAAAAACCAAAGGGCACCTACTGCATGATATGGGGCCCAACCAGCTCTCAAAACACTATAATAAACACCACAAATGATAAAATAGTCTTGGTTAAGATTAAAGGTCTCATTCCATCGTTTTTTTTAATTCATTTTAAAATGTCTAGTTGTAGTCTCTAGTATGAATAAATGCAGACAATGGTTGCAGAGAGACCTTCTGTATTTTACAAGAAAAAGTGGATTTTAGTGGAAGGAGACCTTTAAGATTAGGTTAAAATCTTAATTTAGCCTATACTCAGCCTTCGTAACTTTAAATAAAGCTTGCTGTATTGCCCTCTCACACACTGCAGTAGGGTGCCAGAGTTACAGCTCAGACTGTATTAAACCCCCTTTGGCATCTGAATATTCCAGAGGGGGTGTGGCTAAAACTGAAAACACAAAGGCACCCAGATCTGGGCATATTTTATTGTACAACAGAGGGCATTTGACCACTTTAATACCATAATTCAATGGGGCACTCATATCTACCACTCTAGAAGTGTATGTTTTTCTAACTGTTAATGCTCAAAACACCAAAAAAAGAAAAGAAAACCCAAACCACAGTCCACCAGCTGAAAACCACAATGCCATTTTAACAGCAGCTGTGACCAATCCAAATGTGGGTGTAGGTTCTTTCCAAAGCTGTGTGGGCACAATGCCCAAGAAGGACTAAATCAAGTGTGAGTCAGCTTGCTGCTTACACTAGGAATGGAGCAGGGGTCAGTGTGTTTGTGGGGATTCCCACTGCCAAGGAGATCTGCGCAAGTGCGGTAGCCATACCAAACCAAAAAAAAAAAAAAAAAATGATTATGGATCAAAAATCTGCAAACTACAATAATGGCTTTTTGTCAAATTT
Organism: Astyanax mexicanus; assembly: GCF_023375975.1. Classification (NCBI taxonomy): domain Eukaryota; kingdom Metazoa; phylum Chordata; class Actinopteri; order Characiformes; family Acestrorhamphidae; genus Astyanax; species Astyanax mexicanus. Next base: position 45,980,555 of record NC_064421.1, on the reverse strand, counting down.
GTCAAATATCAGTTATGTAAAATATCTAAGCCTATTTACAGTATTTCTGTCTCTCCCCATTCAAACAGATGGAAGGAAGTCTTAAGGAACCACTTTGGACAGAATTGTGGGTTGTAGCTTTTGGAAAACTGCCATGATGACCGTCAGAAAAACTATTTGTCATGATTGGCAGCCTGAGAATAAAAAGATGCAGACAATTTATGCACATTTATAACAATTTACAGTTTTCTGATGTTATATTGTATCATCCAAAAGTTAGCACCTTAAATTCAGTGCTTTTTTATTATTATAAAATGTTATGCATTGTTGATTAATACTAAAGTCATCCTAAAGTCAAGTTAATCTGTGTTGATTAACATCAAGCGCTTGTTTGGACTTTGTAATTCTTAAAAAATGTATTTCTTTCGGTTTTGTTTACTTAGTTTAGACTTACAGCAGTCCTGCTGAATTAGAAGGAAAACATGGCGATACCCCTGTTCCTTACTAGTGTTGCTTTATGCGTCTTATAATCCAGTACACCTTATGTATGAAAATAGAGCAGAAAATAGACATTTATTAAAAGTGCTCCTTATAATCCGGTGCATCTTATGCTGTGAAAATATGGTACTCAACTAAGTAAAGAAATGAAGGTCAGTCAGTCCAAAATTGTTCTTTAAAAAAAAAATTTAATGTACCCTCAAGTGCACTAGCACAAAGTTAGGATCGCCACAGGAAAGTAAGAGCGACAGTTCTCTCTGTTATACAGGATAAGATCATCAGAGTTAACAGCCTAAGAAACCGCAAGTTAACAGCTCCCCAGATAAGTATATTTTGGATTGTTTAAACATGATTCCTTATGTGTTACTTCATAGTCTGGATGACTTCACCATTCACTTAAAAAAATACAGTACAGGCCAAAAGTTTGGACACACCTTCTCATTCAATGCGTTTTCTTTATTCTCATGACTATTTACATTTACATTGCAGAATGGAAAAGAAAATGGAGCACAGAGTGAAAAAGGCAAAGGGGCAACAAGTGCTAATAAACACCTCTGGGAACTCCTTCCTTCAAGACTTTTGGAAAACTTTTCATTTCAGGTGGCCACCTCTTGATGCTCATTGAGAGAATGATGCCAAGAGTGTGTAAAGCAGTAATCAGAGCAAAACGCATTGAAAAAGAGAAGGTGTGTCCAAACTTTTGGCCTATACTCTATCTATAAATAAATAAATAAATAAATAAATATTTATATATATAAATAAATATATATATATATATATATATATATATATATATATATATATATATATATATATATATATATATATATATATACATACATATACACATATACATATATGTCAGGAAAAGCGTTTTCCCAGTTCAGGCTGGTTCCAGAGGGCATGTATGGAAAATGTGCTGTGGCGGTTGTGGGGAAAAGCGTTATAAACCCCACCCAGGGAGGAACCGGTTCACCCGGCTACAGTGAACAGAGCAAAGGGGCGCGGAAACCCCGCCCTCTCCGAGTTCCCCCGCCCCTCGCTCCGCCCACTGTTCGACCCCACAGCGCTGCGGCCCCGCCCCCTCATTCTATATTCATGAGTTGTGTCTGCTGTCTGCGCGCTCCGGCAGGTACAGGGCGAGAGACGCAGCGGCAGCGGAGCAGCAGCGGGGAGAGGCAGCGAGGCAGCGGCTGGGTTGATTATCTAACGGCCCCTGGTGAGGACTCGAGCTGAGCTGGGCGTGCTCCTCACTGTTCTACTTCCACAAGGGAAAAACAGAAGTAGAGAAGCGGAGTTACACAATACCAGCTGTTTAAAAGCGGCAGCGGCATCATGTTCAGCTGGGTCAACAAGGAGCAGGGAGGCAGAAACAAGGAGGGCGACATGTTTCAGACCGTCACCGAGGGCCTGCAGAGCCTCTACGCCAAGAAACTGCTGCCTCTAGAGGAAGCCTACCTCTTCCACGACTTCCACTCTCCTGCGCTGGAGGAGGCGGATTTCCAGAGCAAACCCATGGTGCTGCTGGTGGGCCAGTACTCCACCGGAAAGACCACCTTCATCAGGTAACCACAACATCCACATTTATTCCTTTTAATACAGTAAAATATATTTAGAATGTCTGTGTGTAGGTTTTACTTCAGTCAGAGAAAGTCAGAGAGGTCATGCTATTATCTTGAAAAGATAAAAATGACTTTGCAAATTTTGTGCATGCATATACAGCTCTGGAAAAAAATAAGAGACCACTTTCAGTTTCTTTGATTTTACCAAATTAAAAAACCTCTGGAATAATATAATCAAGAGGAAGATGGATGATCTCATGCCATCAAACTAGGAGTAAAGGCATAAAGTTATCCAAAAGCAGTGTGTAAGACTAGTGGAGGAGAACATGCCATGATGCATGACAACTGTAATTAAAAACCAGGGTAATTCCACCAAATAGTCATTTCTGAACTCTTAAAACTTATATGAATATGAACTTGTTTTCTTTGCTTTATTATTCAAAGTCTGAAAGCTCTGCATCTTTTTGTTATTTCAGCTATTTCTCTTTTTTATTGCAAATAAATGCTCTAAATGATCCAAATGAAATATTTTTATTTGGAATTTGGGAGAAATGTTGTTTGTAGTTTATGGAATAAAACAACAATGTTCATTTTACTCAGACATAAACCTATAAATAGCAAAATCAGAGAAACTGAACTGGTCTCTTAATTTTTTCCAGAGCTGTATAGTGATTTTTTGTCATAAATATAAAGAGAATTAAAGGACTAAATAGTAGACTTGGTTTTAAACTGCTTTTTAAATGTCACGAGTTTTGGTAACAGGACTGAGAAAAATGTAAACATCTTTGGCTTAGAAACCTTGTAAAAATATGTGTTATTAGATTCAGAGCTGAAAAAAGATTAAAAAAAAAATCTGAGGAATGGCCTGTAAACACTTCAAAACACACAGTGAAGACAGAGCGCCACCTCACAGTAGTCTCTCAGTCTGAGGCAGGAAACACTCAGCCCAGCTGAAAAAGTGCACACAGATCACCTTTTGAAAACCTTCTTTCCCTCCAGGAATAAACCACAGGCTTCTGTAGCGTCTATGATTCAGTAATTATTCATTAACGGGTCCAAAGCATTTCTAATAAATAATCCAATCCAATAAAATTGTCAGATTAAAGAACTACCTTTCATCTCAATCAATATTAGGGCTCATATCCAGAAGATGAAACCGGCATTCTAAAATACAGTGCTTTTAGCAGATGTTTTCAACAGGCTTACAATGCTGGTGATAGGGGCACAGAATTGCTCATACAAAGAAATCACAATTTTTACACCATTAACAAGCTCAAAGTAGCTCCACACTTCACTGGTAGATTTCTCAGAGCCCTGACATTTAAAAACGGGGCACTGAGAACTTTAAAAAGTGCAAAGATAGTTAGAATTAGAAAACACTGTTTATACACACAGTACCTTCAACTAGGTCTCCGGGCAATACTATCTTAAAATTAAGTCACGATTAATCGACCAATGAGCACGAACGAATAGGTATGATAGAGGAACTTCTTACCAATGAATTCTGTGGAAATGCATGAGTTCCAAATGTTGCTGAAAATGCAAATGCTATGCAACCTGTCGCTAGCATTGAACGCCTATTGAGAGCTAAAATTCAGCTAAAATCAGCTGAAATTCTGGAATGAAATTTGTGCCAAAGGTTTTTTTGCAAAACATTGCAAGAATCAAAAGGAAAAGTGGAATTTACCATCCCCAAAGTGGGTGCACGACTGCTTTTAACCTCAGCTGCCCTCTGTTTGCTGTTAGCTGTAGAGCTAATGTATTGGGTATTTACAATGTCAGCATACCGATTTGCACGAGACATATTTTGATCACTAAAAATGATAATATTAAAGTTGATGTCTGTAAGTTTTGGGATTTAGTGCCCTCTCTGGTGAGAATGGGTAACTGCACCGAGCATGCGGAAGAATCATTTTAAACTGGGCGGGTGTGATGCGGTCTCCTTTCAGAGCGGATGAATCCGATTCCAGGTTATGTTCATTCAGAGAGAGAAAGAGAGAGAGAGAGAGAGAGAGAGAAAGATGGAGAGAGCGCTCAGTCAGGAACTTCACTCCTTCGTTTCTTTGGTTTTACTATGAGTGAATGATCTGCTGAGCTCTGAGTTTCCTCTTCTGAAGTCTCCATTGCTCCACCAGTAAAACTGAGCCGGATCCCCTTTTAGAAATTGTATGTGTGATGTAGATGCGTAAAGACGTGTGACATGGCCAGAAGAAGAACTCCTGCGAAAGCGACACCCTAAATTATAGAATAAATAAATTAGGCTTAGCAGGGATGGCCGTTGTTGACGTATTTTATTCCTTCTCTACTTAGAAATGCTTCTGCTTTCAGTTTAGAAACAAAATAATACGGACTGCCACTTTAATTATAGTATTAAATATTTTACCTGAATGTGTCTCGCTTGGAAAGTTGTTTTGTGTATGATGTCTGTTTTTGGTGATGTCACAGTGTATAATATAGCCTTTTCCCATTATAGTTATACGAAAATGTTTCTTTATTTCTTAAATGTTGCAAAATTTAGCAAAGGCAGTCAAAAAAAGATGCATTTTCAGATATTGATCTTATAGACCGAGTAGAAACAGAAACATCTTGTTAAATTTTATTAAATTTACAGTAGAGAAAATGGTTGGAAAAGTGTATATCAAACACTTTTAGTGCATAAGCCCAGACAAATGTAAAAAGTGGATGTCAGGGGAAAATTTAATAAGTGTTTAAGTGTGTGTGAGAGAGAGGGAAAGAGAGAGAGAGAGAGCATGGGCACCCTGAAAACAAACACTGAAACCATTATGTGTATTTAAGCATGAAAATCAAACAGACAGAGTGTGTGCTCTTTTCATCTGGATGAACAATTTACAAACCAGCAACAGAAAGTTCATCTAGCATGACTTTCATAAAAATATATCAATTTACCTACTCCTAAAATTCAGTTCTCTCTTTAGTAGAGTAATAGAGGACTGCTTCCCTTTTTGTCTTTGACATTCATTTTAATAAACACTGTTTCCTCTTCCAATTTGTATACTCTTCTTCCAGTACCGTATATACCAAGGACATTTTTTAATGATTGTGATTGTAGTCTTAAGACGTAAGGCCTGATAAGCCTTTAATTTATGCCTGGAAAACTCCCGACATCCCTTCCTCGGCAGAGAAACCTTTTCCTCATTGTCAAGTCCTTGCAGGATGTGGTGATTTAATGTTGTTATAGCAAGGAAGTTGCAGGAACAACAAGGTTAATGAGGAGGCCTTGGTCTGCTTTTGTTTCCAAGCTTCTGCTACAGAGAGAAAGAATGGCTTCAGTCTACTAATGTTCCTCTCGTACACATAAAATTCCAAACATTTAAAGGTCTAATTCAGCTAAAATCCACTTTTTGTTCTTTCTGAAATATTACAGGTCTCTCTGAGTTGTTTATGATGCTGCATATGAAACTGTTTCTCAGCCTCCCTTGTCTGCAGTAGCTAGTAAAACAAAATCCTCAGAAATACAAGTTGATCAGAGATACAATAAGGTGTCTACGTCAACCAGTGACTTTATACCCTCGCCCACCTCGGCTCAGGAACGCCCACAGGCGTGGCTAAACCTGGGTTAAAGGATTAGAAACTATAGCTAAGGAGAAGCTTACAGCTCAGTTTACAGTGCTAGTTAACGTTAGCTACCTCGTGTAAGTAACTGAAGGTTTAAATCAGATCTCCGATTGATTTTGCATTTTACCGAGACCATAAATATACACTAGAGTGGCGTTTCGACAGGCAGTCTCTACTTGCACTTGCTTAGTATTTTTACTACTGAGGCTGTATCTCTGAAAACATTTTGTTCTTTGAGTTTTAGAGCTGTAAAATTGATTGTGGGGAAAGGCAGGTTAGCGTTCTCTGCTGCAGTGCTCTTAGCCAATCAGAGGCAATGGTCCTGAAGGCATATATGAATATTCATGAGCAAGAGCCAAATCCTGTGTTACTTCAGAGAGCACTAATTCAGTGATCTAAAACAGGGCTAAAGAGAAACACCTGAGCACTTTTTTTTTCTCAAAAAGCAGCTCACATAGCATTCATTCATACTAGAGACAACTAGACATTTTAAAATCGATGAATAAATGATGGAATAAGACCTTTAACTATCTGACATGTTAGCGCTGGTTCTATGAATACAGATAAAGGTCAGTCTTGGATTAAATAGCTTTGTTGATGCTGAGTCACCTAGAGAATTTCCTCATAGGCCAGGATTAGGCTTCATCTCAGTCTGGGAAATTGGCCATTAAAGGAGTAAATCAAATCATCGGTGTATACATTTAATTAGTCATTCTCTTATTTGATTATGAGCCCAAACACTGTCTTCTGTTTGGAGTAAGACCTAACCTGACCCTCACCTCCTTCATCCATGCAAAGCCAGGCTGAAAGTTAATAGTTAAATCAGTCTTTTCTTCAGGCGCTTAACAGTGAGCTTTCAAATAGCAAGTGTTAGCTTTAGGCTTAGGCCTTTATTTCAGCCTATTTTGTGTTTATAAAGTATTGTTGTTCCAGAAGAGAAGAATGTGTGTGGAATTACTAATATTAAGATTAATGTATCTGCAGTTCTTTTGTTTGATGACATTTGCAACTTATACAATACTGTATAGCTTATAAACTTGTATAAATGGTATTATTATTGTTAAACTATATTAAACATGACTGCGTAATTATACAAGGAGATAAGAGGGAAAACTTTTTTCTAGGCATCTAAAAAACAATTCATGTTTTACAGTGCTCATCAACATTGATTTAGTCCAAAATTCATCATTTTGCTAAATATTTATGTGTTGGCATTGCACAGATATGCACATAAAAATACTGCTTATTGGCACTGGCCCACAATTCCCTTATCAGTGTATCCATACAAATTCCTTTAAATATACAGCATTGTGCAAAAATATTGAGTGATTGTTATTTAGTTTATTTAAAGTTTATTTGCTCAGCAAATAAAACCATCCAAACCATCACTGATCATCAGTAAATTTTACATTTCATTTAAAGTAAATCAAGGGAGCAGAGTCTGGAGGAAGAGTGGAGAGACACACAGTCCAAACTGCTCGAGGTCTAGTGTGAAGTTTCTACCAATCAGTGATGGTTTGGAGAGTCATGTCTGTCATCTGCTGGTGTTGATCCACTGTGTTTTATTATCAAGTCTAAAGTCAGTGCAGTTTTGTTTTCCCAGAAAATCTTACAGCACTTCATATCTTACAGCTTCCCTCTGCTACTGACAACTTTTATAGAGATGTGGATTTCATTTTCCAGCAGGAATTGGCACGAAGCCCACACTGACAAAAGTACCAATTGATCTTTTATAATATTCACATTTTTTGAGACACTGATTTTTGGGTTTTCATTGGCTGTAAGCCATAATCATCAGCAATAAGGAAATAAACGCTTAAAATAGCTCACTCTTTGTGTAATACCTCTATATCATATGTGAGTTAAAAATTTTGAACTGAATTACTCAAATAAAATAGCTTTTCAATTATATATATATATTTTTGAGATGCATTAGTATAATCCACGGTTAGGTATAGAAATCATTTCATGCGTACATTCTTTATGGCTAACAAAACATGATGCAAATGTTGTCTTATCTTATACTTACATATTAATTACATATTAATAAACTGCTTGTTTAATTTTTACAGGTGTCGTCTAATAAAGCAGCGCTTTCAGTTCTCGAGTACTCTCTCTCTCTCTCTCTGAATAAATTGCAGCATGTTTACAGAAGTGTAGATGCTCATTACTTATTAGTATATATATATATATATACATATATATATATATATTATATATATATATATATGTATATATATATATATATATATTTTTTTTTTTTTGGCTGTAGGTATCTCCTGGAGCAGGATTTTCCTGGTATGCGGATCGGGCCTGAACCAACTACAGATGGCTTCATCGCTGTGATGTATGGGGAGAATGAGGGGGTCGTCCCTGGTAATGCCCTGGTGGTGGATCCTAAGAAACCCTTCCGGAAACTTAATGCTTTTGGAAATGCTTTTCTAAACAGGTAAAGTTCAAACTTCCAGGTCTTCATTGTCATTAATGACTGAGCTTATGCGCTTCATAATGCGATTGCATTATATCGCAGAATATCAGAGTTTGTCAGTGATCTAATTAATGCTTTTACACAAATCAGAATTTTTTTTGAAAAACTCAAATTTGATGCCAGGGCTTTTTAACAGATGAATCCACAAATTGGAAACCTCTGGAATTTAATTAAGAGGAAGATGAAGCTGAACTGCTTGAAATTTTGCACCAGGAGTAAAACAGCATAAAGTTATCCAAAAGCAGTGTGTAAGACTGGTGGAGGAGAACATGATGCCAAGATGCATGAAAAAAAACTGTGATTAAAAACCAGGGTTATTCCACCAAATATTGATCTCTGAACTCTTAAAACTTTACGAATTTGAACTTGTTTTCTTTGCATTATTTGAGGTCTGAAAGCTCTGCCTCTTTTTTGCCTTTTTTATTTTCTGCAAATAAATGCTCTAAATGACAATATTTTTATTTGAAATTTGGGAGAAAAGTTTTCCGTATTTTGTAGAGTAAAACAACAATGTTCAAACTGAGCATGTGCAGAGTAGCTGGCTTGGCTTCAACTACAATTTGTCAATTTTGCCAACATAGATGAATTAATTAGAGTTTGCTATAGTTAATTTAGTTTAAAGAATTGTTGCACCCTTTCTGTAAATCCTATACACTTAAATTCACTTCTCAAATATCACTGTGTTCATCTGCTATATGATATATTTAACTGAAATTGCTGATCTGAACAATCAATGATTTATAAAGGAAATCAGGGGTGCCCAAACTTTTTAATACCACTGTAAATAATCACATAACTGCAGTAATCTGATTATGAACTTATTTTGGAGTAAATACTATAACTGTGATCATGAGTAGATCTGTATGTATTATTCTTCAGCATATGTAATTTAAATTTGCATTAAGTTAAAATAAGTAAATCTAAGTCTTTCTCAAATTCTCACTGCCTTGTTTAAAGAGCCATGACCCTCTACAGTTCACTCTCTTCTAGTACCATTATGGAATTCCTAGGATTCTAAAGGATATAGCTGTGACTTTTATCCTGGTCAAAGAGTCAACCCCCTGACCTCTTCTGTCTGTGGAGATGAAGTGCTGAACCGTGCAGGCCGTATCAGTAATACATCAACCTACAGCTCTGGAAAAATGTTTGAGTAAAATGAACATTGTTGTTTTATTCTATAAACTACAGACAACATTTCTCCCAAATTCCAAATAAAAATATTGTCATTTAGAGCATTTATTTGCAGAAAATGAGAAATGTCTGAAATAACAAAAAAGATGCAGAGCTTTCATACCTCAAATAATGCAAAGAAAACAAGTTCATATTTATAATCAAGTTTTAAGAGTTCAGAAATCAATATTTGGTGGAATAATCCTGTTTTTTAATCACAGTTTTTTTCCATGCATCTTGGCATCATGTTCTCCTCCACCAGTCTTACACACTGCTTTTGGATAACTTGATGCTGCTTTACTCCTGGTACAAAAATTCAAGCAGTTCAGTTTGGTTTAATGGCTTGTGATCATCCATCTTCCTCTTGATTATATTTAATAAGGTAAAAACAAAACAAAAAAATCATAATTTTTAAGTGATCTCTTATTTTTTTTCCAGAGCTGTATATGTCAAGAACTGCTGGTGTTTTGGACAAATTTTAGCTTTTCATTGCTTTTAAGTTACTGACTGACTTACTGATGTTCTGCAGATTAGACTTGGACATTTGTCAGTGAAATATTGAAATAATGTGTAAAAACTCTGCATCACAATAATACTGTACACAGTTCACACAGATATGCAGTCAGACTATTTGAAGTAGAAGTAGAAGAGCTGACATCTGCCTGATTTGTTGCCAAAACAAGACTTTTGCATTTATGTGTGATTCATCCCTGGCAGTACCTGGAAAAAAAAAACCTGCTTGAAAATGTGCATTACAAAGAACTACACCCGCATTCATTCATATATACAGACTCTGTATAACTCAAATATACATGATAGTAACGTCCATTGTTTTTAGTGCTATTCAGACAGTTTGTCTGTAATCTAAGTAACCTGAACAATCAATCAAACAATGAAAAAACTTGAGTTTATGTGAGTCAGGCAATGATAATACTGTACTTTTCAACCAGCACAATAAGGCACAGAATAAGGCACTATGTAAACATGTAAAGCCCAAACTTCTAGGCTCGGCTATAGTTGGTCCAGAATGAAGCTGCTAGGGTTCTACATTGGTGCACAGTAATGGATCAAAACATATCTCTAAGCTATTTTAGTATTGTAGTATATATTCTAGTGCCAGGGCACTGAGGTCAGCTAGTCAGGGGCTTTTAATAGTACCTAGGACGAGGTGGAAACTTAAAGGAGATTGTGTTTTTTCTGTGTGTTCAAGCTTCTGTGGGTCAAAAGAGATCTTAAGAAAGTGACTTAAAACACACCTGTACACATTTGTCTTTGAGTATGGACATTGTTCAGGGTTCATACATGTTTTAACCAATACATTTCCAATACATCAACATACCTATACTGCTTTTTATAGGTATGTTTGAGTAAAATGAACATAATAAATAATATTGTCATTTAGAGCATTTATTTGCAAAAAATGAGAAAGGGCTAGAATAACAATAGACAATGGACCTCAAATAATGCAAAGAAAACAAGTTCATATTCATAAAGTTTTAAGAGTTCAGAAATCAATATTTGGTGAAATAACCATGTTTTTTTTTATCACATTTTTCATGCATCTTGGCATCATGCTCTTAAAAAAAGGCTGAAATAGCAAAAGAGATGCAGAGCTTTCAGACCTCAAACAATGCAAAGAAAACAAGTTCATATTCATAAAGAAAACAAGTTTTAAGAGTTCAGAAATCAATATTTGGTGGAATAACCCTGGTTTTTAATCATGGATTTCCTGCGGCTTGGCATCATGTTCTCCTCCACCAGTCTTACACAATGATTTTGGATAACTTTATGCCTTTACTCCTGGTGCAAAACTTTTATATTAGTGTATAGACTAGTCTTATAATGACAATAATTTTTGGGACAATATATCATTCATGTTAAGCTGCAATATGAACACACATCCACTAGAAGATGGACAATGTTTAATTCTTCAGTTTATTCATACAGTTGATTTTAGTGCTTCTCACACAATGCATTATAATATTGTTGGTCTTTTTGTTGTATGCTTTGTGTGTGTTTATCAACTGTCAAAACTTTTACAAGGTCAAGTCAAGTTGATAATGAGTTCCTCTTAGTTTACGCAGAACAATATGCAGAAATAATTATTATGTTCTCTAAGTACACTCCATCGCTTCCTTTCCATCACGGCCTTTATGATTTAATACAACTGGCACAACTTTCCCTAAACAGGCTGTAGGAAGTGTCTGGATGCTGCTCTTTTTTTTTAAGCGGCAGTGGATGTTGTTTGTGGTGTTTTTTCATGTTTTAACTTTAGCATGCAAACAGTTTGGGGAGTATTTTTCCCCCTGTTGGCTGGATATTTATGTCCAGGGGAAATGGCTTAGTGCTTCTTTGACAGTCACAGTTACAGAGGTCAAAGGCACACTTGACAGAAAACATCTCCTCTTCTCCAGAGGAACTTCAAACAATGCACTTGCTTCCTGTGGACCAGTCTGTGCGTCATATGATGGCATATTTTGAAGCAATAGTGATTTTTTTTTCTTCCCTGAAACCAGCCCCCTCGATCAGATCGGCTCAGCGATGTATCATTTTCTAGAGAACGAAACTTAAGCAGCTCTTCAAATGAAAAAAAAAAAAATTCTCAGTTTTCCTTGCTTAGAATTTTAAGCTGGTGAATGATGCAACTTCCCCTTTTTCAAAAAAGAAAATTGCATTACAGACATTGAAGAGGAAAATAAAAGAAATTATTATTAGAACCTCATATCTTCACATTAGTAAATCTTTCTCTTAAAAGAAATATAAAAAATATATAAATAAACAGGGTACAGATAAGCACATATATTTATTGATATTCTTGTTTAATATAAAAAAAAATGCTTAATCATGCATGCATGACTCTCTACTGCAGTGCTAAACTGATGCACTTGCTCACATTTTGTCTCCACACTGTATGTAATGTATAATTATTTTAATTTAAATATTTTAACAGAGCATAAGGTGATTAAGTCTGTGTATTATATAAAAAAATATATATATATGATTGGACTATGATTGATAGATTGATTATTAGAGTTTTTTTAAACCTGTTCTGTGTATCAGGGTGCTGATATATGGTGAGTGCACTGTCACTGAGTTCAGTGAACCAGAGCACATTGTATCATCAGAGGAATACCACACCCAATGTGGGGAAAATCACTCTATAAAATTTAAATACTGTATAAACGAAAAGAAAACTGTAGGTCACCATGTCTTGAAACAACTTTAACATAAAATCATCATCAGCATCAGCCTATTTTAGTATCAGTGTGCCTGAAGAAAGGGTCTGTTATATACAGAAATAAAAGTTTTTGTATCTTTTTTTTCTTCTGTCAGCTCAAAATGTGAAAAACAAAAAATAATAATAAGATCCTATGCAGTGGCCAGCAGTCTTAAGCCCTATCCGGATGGGATTAGTTTCTCAGGGGGTTCTGTGGGGTAATTTTCTCTTTCATGGGGGGTTTTATCCTCTGTAATTTTATTCACATCTAGAACGACAGTGTACGTGTTTTTCTCAGACATCCTCGGAGAAAATTACAGGCTGAATTATCTACTGTTTTTATCTGAACTCCGTGGTCCTCCGGTAACTTTAGTCCTGTCTGGATGCACATCTCTGAGTTTCGTCTGGAGACCCATGTAAACACAACAGCGAGTGGAGATGGAGGAGCTACTGAACGCGATAATGTGACCGAGAAAGCCGAAGAAAAAAAAAAAAAAAAAAACTCACTGGTGCTCCTGTTTTTTTTTTTTCAATTGCAGTCCAGATGCAAGAGTTTTATCACTGAGTAGAAGTATGAACTATTTTTTTTTACAGACGTCCCCCTGAAAATGTTTTGCGCCACAAAACATGGAAACCAGAAAAACATTTTCTCTACATCTCTATAAATGTACCCAAATATAAGCATGACCGGTTTCATCGCCCAGCAGCTCAGACAGATGATATTTCTTTACAGTCAACAAGCAGCTGTGATGGGTGTTCCTCTGTTTGCTGTGATAACACTCTATGCATTTTCTTCTCCTGCTCCTTCAGGTTCATTTGCTCACAGATGCCCAATCAAGTCCTGCAGAGCATTAGCATCATCGACACACCGGGCATACTGTCTGGGGAAAAGCAGCGCATTAGCAGAGGTCAGTAGCTGCAGAGCACCATGCATCAGATGTTATTGACTCTGACAGTGTTCCCATCTTCCATCTTCATGTTTGCATCTTTTGGTTTGGTTCAGTTTAGCAGGAGAAAGCAAGACTCTGAGCGTATCATTAACACACAGGCTTAAACACACACTTTTCCCATGTGTTTCTCAGCAGCATCATCATGTCAGTACAGAAGGGGTTACTTCAGGTCAGGGAATTCTGAATGCAGTGTGATGGGATGTCACATGACCAGCCAGCTAGCATGATCATGTTATGTGTGCTTGGCAGAATCCCTCTAGACCCCTCGACACTACAACTACACTAAATCTCTTAGGTCTTATCACTAGACCCGAGTGCTGCAGTTTGCTGATTTATTAATTCTGACAATCCTTTATTAACTCAACTGAACCTAGTTCAGATATGGAAAAACATGGTTTACATGGGTGCCATTTAAAAAAAATAATAATAAATGCTCAGGTGTTTCTATTTAGCCCTGTTTTAGACCACTGAAACCATGAAGGTCTCTGAAAGAAAAAAAAAAAAAAACAGGTTTTGGCTCTTGCTCATGAATATTCATACATCCGAATCCACATACATCGCCTCTGATTGGCTAACAGCACTGCAGTAGGGAATGCCTAACTGCCTTTTCCCCCCCAGACTGCCCGCCCCGGCAGCTCTCTCTCTCTCCCTGTGGCCAAGAAACATTATCAACACTGTCCTAAGTCCAAACTGCCCGTGAAGTCACTGGTTGATGTCGACACCCTATTGTCTCTCTGATCAACTCGTATTTCTGAGGATTTTCTTTTACTAGCTACTGCAGACCGTGCAGGCTGAGAAACAGTTTCATGTGCAGCATCATATACAACTCCTATATACAAGAGACCTATAGTGTTTCACAAACAACAAGAAAAAGTGGATTTTAGCAGAAGTACACATTTAGGGGGTTGTCCCACACTATTTTTACTGCTGTTGGTAAACTGCTGAACTGTGGATAGAGCTCCACACTGTGCTGTGTTACTCTACATTAGTAGTCTTTGTCTGTATTGTCTTGCACTATAAAGCACGTGTTCGTTTACTTTGTGCTATAACTTCCAGCACAGCAGCAGATCACTGATATACACTGCCTGGCCAAAATAGAGCTGGATTTAGCTAAGCAAATAGGTACAAGACTCTACAATAGGTACTATTGTATGTACTGCATGGGTGATTATCTTTCAATGAGTTGCTGCTCATATTTTAATCAACCATGTTGAAAGACACAGCTAAGGATATTGAAGAAACTACTAAACTTGGGTTAAGAACTGAAGAACTGTCCAACACATTATTAAAAACTGGAAGGATAGTGGGGATGCAGCATCTTCGATAAAGGAATGTGGCGGGAATTGGGGTCACTTAACTTCTTAACATGCCAGCATTTATGTCAGTTTTCTGCCTAATATTACCTAGCTTTATCTTGAAGATTTTTTTAAGCATAACATATAAACGGTTTCATGTTTGACAAGAAACATTACTGAAATTCTTAATTGTAATTGTAATAAAAATGAAAAATATTGAAGTAAATCATAAAATCAAAAATCATAAAATTGGAACTTTACTGAACTCTTCACATTTTAAAATCAATATTTTCCTAAATACAAATTAATCCTTTTATTGTCCTCCAAACTTTTCATTCCTTTGCGTTTTTCAAGTTTTTATGTCCATTCATAATTATGCAGAATTTGTGGTTGATTTCTCTTAAAAACTGATCTGAAATTATTGAGTGTATTAAGAGTACAATACAGCTTCTCCAAGTGTTTTTTAGGAATCTCCAAAGCTCTTAAACCTTTCAAAATGTGAAAAACTTCTGCAGACGGTTTACTAAACTTTTACTGCAGAGATAAAGGGACTTGTGTCACCATCATTCTAGCTCATATACAGGCCAAGGACTGTTAAGGGGTTAAAATCACATTGAAGAAAAACAACAGTATATTGCGGTACTGTAATAAAATTTTAGAACATAAAAACACTACCATATTTATAAAGTCTGAATAAAGAAAGTTTACTTTTTATGCAATTAGAACAGTTGGAACTAATAACGGAATACAAAACTGCTAACAAGTGGGTGGGGCTTAAACACGGCACAACACAAACCACTGTCTGACACCAATCTTTATATTTAAACTAATAATAACAACTCAAAACTGTGTTTTTAAAAATATCAACACAGAATATAGCAAAAATAAATATTGCGATACAATTTCATATCAATATTCAATATGTTACTCCCCTTCCATAACATTTAATTCTATGTACATTTCTATGTCCTTTTTCTATTTTTTTTTTTCGTCATTCCCGTAATGGAAACTAGCTCTCGAGTGCTCTGAAGAAACCGATTTCACAATATGCCCAGCATATGCTTGGGTCATTAGTTTTAATCTCAGTCACCAGATGCAAGCCTGCATCTTTGTAAAGAGGCATCGTTTCCGTCTCTGCCTTCCATCCTGTGTGTAAAGCAGATTGAATACAGCAGCCCATGCTGAGGGATGTGGCACTGGCTGTCAGCAATTCTCACTTTCTATTCCTCATTTTTTCATTTTTAAGTCTGGTTAGATCACCACAGAGTGAACATCTGCTTGGATGCAGCTAATTGTACTCAAAGAAAGAATTCTAGCATGTCTTTTAAAGAGGAACTAAACCCTAAACTATAATTTTTCCATTAATAGCTGAAATGTGTTTCTTTGAACACAAAACAAATCAGTCCTGCTTAAAAAAATGTATAAGCCTTTCCTAACCTTTAAAAACAATTTTTGTTGTGATAATTTCCATCTCTGTAGTGCCCTCTCAGGTTCAACTGTGCTATAGGTAAAGATGGTGTGTCCACTGACCACGACAGGTAAATAATTCAATCAGTAATATTCCTCTATGACGTCCAGCCATCTGCGTCTCACCTCTATTAGGGGAACACTGCTCAGCCTAATCAGCTCACCTACTGCCCCGCCCCTAAACCCATACATCACCTAGCTGGAGTCAGGTAAAATCAGAGGGTTTGGTTGTTGAAAAGTCATGGATTATATGTATCAGACTGAGTTTATAAATAAATTTCCTTCGGGATAAATAAAGTATCCATCCATCTATCTATCTATCTATCTATCTATCTATCTATCTATCTATCTATCTATCTATCTATCTATCTATCTATCTATCTATCTATCTATCTATCTATCTATCTATCTATCTATCTATCTATCTATCTATCTATCTATCTATCTATCTATCTATCTACATACACAGTACATACACAGTGCAGTGCATAATCACATGAAACAATAAGATATTATATAAGATAGTTATAATATAAGATAAAGCTAAAAGATGAAAAGATATTAAACAACATACAAATCAGTAGTTTTGGTCCAGAATCACTGAAAAAAAAATTGCAGGCATTCACATCAATACTTAAACATTACTCTGTAATTGTTGTAGCTAAATTCATTATTCCCCACATATACACAAACCTGTTTCGTATATTATTTAAGAAAAACATTGAATTAATTGCTAAAATAAACATGCTGCTTGGAGAAAAGTGAAACTGAATTATGTGGTCTTGAATTAAACAAATGAACGTTTGCCCACAGAGACTGCATTTGTACAGAGCTCAGGCATTTATGAAATTTCCACTTGTGCAACTTTTATTTTAAAAACAGTTTAATTTGTTACTTTGCTATATTGTGATTATAATGCCATAGCTTTATATCAAATAAAATAAAAATAGCATGTAAAAACAGACGCCTATGTCACAGATTATTTTCTTGAGCCCGACACAACCCGGCCCGTGGAAAGTGGCAGGAAATCTCGGCCCAATCTCTACTAGTGTTGCATAATGCACATTAAAATCCAGTGCACCGTATGTATCAAACTATACCAGACAATAGACGTTAATTTATAGTGTGCCTTATATTCCGGTGTGTTTTATAGTGTGAAAAATATGACAATAAGCATCACGATTGAGCAGGGTGTAAAATAGAGCCCCTAGTGTTTAAGGCCTGTTGATAAATCAATTTCTGTGACATTTATTAAAGGTAATCGTCATTCCAGATGCATCAGTTTGTGTCTCTTTTGCGAGTCCATGGTGAATGTTGAGTTATTTTTTTGTAGAAGCCATTCACTTTTCAGCTTCAGCCTTTTAACAGGTTTGACATTTGCACCCAGAACTAGTAGATCCATCTCCATACTTCACAGCTGGCAGGGTGTTCCAGTTATCAAATGCAGGTATTTTTTACAATTGCAGTCAGACAGCTCTGTTTTGACTTTCTTAGTTTGGAGAAACTTCTCTGGATTCTCTAGAAGTCTTGTAGCTGATATCATACAATGGCTTTTGTGATGAGGCTGCAATTAGGATTTCCTTATTAGGACCCTTTTGGATGAAGATTATGTTTCTGCTAGCAGAACTGCACAGTGGAACTATACTGATATGATTTTTTTTTTATATCTAATATATATATATATAATTTTAATTTAATTTTAGAAACAGAACAAGTTCACTATAAACAGGTTAAAATACATATTTTTCATACTCCAGGTCAACTACATTTTCATCAAATGCATGCAAATTTGTCCACCCTGCAGCTTTCCCTGATAGGGTGGACCTATAAATATACAATATTTTCTATGTAGTCTAAATATGATGAATTTTCCAAAAAAATTAAGGGCCAAAAGGTCAATATTCTAAAAAAAAAATGATCCAAATACAAACACAAAAACAATGATTAAATCAGATCAGACGGTTATCAGCTGATACTCAACGCTAAGAGATTTGAATCAGATCAGGGATCAATAACTTGATCAGGACATGACTACATCAGCTGATCAATAAAAAACAAAGCATAAATATATGATGTTTGGGTACAGGCACCCAATTCTTCACATGCAGCTGTACGTTGTAGATTGAGCCTGGTCACATGAGCAGGTCTTATCTCAGCCCTCCAGGGCCCAGAGGATGACTGTGATAGTGAGAGCTGATGCAGGGTGGAGGGTCTGATGAAAATTATACCAGACTACAGTGCTGCAGAGTGGGTCAGAAATGAGGGATAATGCTTCATGGGCGTTCCACATATGTTCCTGTTTTAGTCTCTTCAGCTGAGGCTGCATTCCTCAAACACTTTGCTGCTCAATTCTACTGATGATGTATTGCTGAGCAGATTGTGTTTTCTTTTATGTCTGCAGATAAAAAAATGAAAAAAGCTATGATGAATGTAGGTGAAGATATTAAACATGGCCTATTTGGCTTTCTTTCAGTGTCTCATTGTCATTTTTCAACTATTAATTTAATGTAATACTTTTTAAGTTTGTCATATGCATATTGTGTTATGTTTAACCATTTAACTTCTGTTCAGTCATTTAGAAGAGCACATTTTGAGTCGCTGTGTGCCCTATGCTCATTGCTTATTGCTATCTTACACCCTGCCAACAGTCTATTTTCATGCCTTGCTCCTGCGTTGTTTAAATAGCAAAGGTTCTTGTAAAAATATCTACTCCGATAGGCATATTAGTCTGGAAGTGAGATGTGTTCAGGTAAATTTCTGGTGTATTGTTATCCTGGCAATAGAAAACACAGGTGCACCATTGACTGAAATAAACCTAGACTACAAACAGTCGACTGTCAGGCGTTCATTGCTACCTTGGCAATGCTAGCATGACGTGCAAATTCAATATGCATACACTCTTGCTCATTTCAGAATTGTTGCTATAAATAATCTGTTAAAAAAAGATGTCCTTTTCTGTTATGAGGCTGTTGAAGGCGACCCGTTTAAGTGAATACTGATTTAATGACTGTGTAAAGTAGATTTTATATTGATACACATGGGCATGCCTTTTATGAAGAGTGTGCTTCCCCCAATTCTTTCACTAAAGAACAGCTTTAATAGTTCCCACACCAAGCCCCTCCTCTCATAAGGCACTGGCAGCATTTCCTAACATTTCTGTAATGATATGTAATCCATGCCATTGTTTTTAACAGCAGAGTTTCCCCAAGCCTCGTTACGTTATGATCATATTAACAGATGCACTGAACTGCTGCCAGTGGTTCAGCAGCGTTATTCAGTATGAAGAACATTCCTGTCTTCTCTCTGTATCAGACTTCCTCTTCCAGAAGAGTCACTAATCCTTTATTCATAATTCCTTTCCTTATTTTTACAAAATCTGTTGCAGCCCAAGCATTTTTTTAGTCAACCAATATGTGATCGTCCCATATAGTGTATTATGATGATTATGATAATAATAATAATCCTTGAAAGTGTGAAAGTTGTGGCCCCTTTCCAACTAAAATTCCACAGCAATCACTTAACAAAACCATATCAACTGCCTGAAATATGACAGCAACTGCTTGGCAGCAGTAAAGCAATTCCCAAACTAAAACTTGGTAACACCATAGCAACAATAACAGCTTAGCAACACCTTACCATGTACCTGCAATACCACTGCCTAAAGTATCACAGCAATCACAGCTTAGCAACTCCATAGCAATTCCCAAAGCACAAATTGGCAATCCCATAGCAACCACTTAGCAATACCACATCAATCACATATCAACTGCAGTTGGAACCACTTTAGCTGGGCAACTGTGCTGCATTTTAAGGAATATAAACTATGGTTCTCCATGTCCTGTGTTGGTTATCTACAGACCTGGAGGGCATTATCTCAATCTTGAAACTTTTCAGTGTGTGCAAGAAAGTCCAGCTTTTAAAATCTCTATTATTCTTTTGCAGGTTATGATTTCTCTGAAGTCCTGCGCTGGTTTGGTGAGCGGGTGGATCGCATCATCCTCCTGTTTGATGCTCACAAGCTGGACATCTCTGATGAGTTCTCCGAGGCCATCAAGGCCTTCCGTGGTCAGGATGACAAGATACGCGTAGTCCTGAACAAGGCCGACCAGGTGGACACGCAGCAGCTGATGCGGGTCTATGGGGCGTTGATGTGGTCTCTAGGGAAAGTCATCAACACCCCAGAGGTAGCGAGGGTCTACCTGGGCTCCTTTTGGGCCAAACCACTGCAGAACACAGAAAACCGCCGGCTCTTTGAGGCTGAAGCTCAGGACCTTTTCCGGGACATTCAGGCGCTGCCGCGAAACGCCGCCCTGCGCAAACTCAACGACCTCATCAAGCGAGCCAGACTGGCTAAGGTCAGTTACTGTTTAAGCTGTTGTAGCAGAGTAGCATTTTACAAACACTATTTTGTATATGGTTTAGGTCAATTTTTAAATATTGCGCCTTTCAGCCCACAAAAGATGTAAAAAGATGTTTTTAACTCTATCTATAACTGTTCATCATATTTATAAGACTTCAGAAAAGACAGAAATAATATCCCACTTATATAATAACCACTATTCCTTCAGTCCCATTTCCACACTCAGGGATGCCAGGTATAGACAACAGCATATAAACATATAAACAATGCTGCAGATGCCGGACAAGTAATCACTCAGCTTCAGTAAGGTTGCCAATCATAGCTGGGTAATTTATTACCACTACTAGCATAGTAGAGTCAGTCATTTTTGACATTGAAACACACACACACATAAGATAAGATAAGAACTAGCAGATATTTTCTTCAAGTCACATATACTTTATCCAGATAACAGACACCTGTGTTGGGTAACATTGTTCTGGGATGACAGGGTGGGAAAGATGGCCCTCCCTGTCCCTCAGAGAGAGTGATATTACGTTCTCTTGGACTCTCGGCCACAGATGGCTGAGTTTGAGTTTGCTGAGGACTGAACATGTGGTCTCCTGATAATAGGGATTAAGCTCAAGACAGCTGCAACACTAGCAGGGTCTTTGAACTTCGTGCAGGACTAGACTTAAAACGTGAAAAACATGAAATTTGGAGATATTTGTCAGGATTCACCATAAGGAATTATTCTTGGTGCAGGTAATGTTATACTCTCTTAAAATACAGTGAGAGCTAGCTAGAGCTTCAATTGAATTAGCATGAACTGAATAAGATATTTTCTAGCAACTGTTACAACTAGCTTTTCTGTCTGGTAAGTAATCCAAACATTATAATTTATATCTTCAAAGTAGCATCTCTTGCTTAGATTAAACAGTTTTGCACATCTTGGCTGGATTTCCTCAGTCTGGAATTTAGGCTTTCAGTTAACAGCTGTGCTGAACTCATCAAGAGTTAAATACTTGAATTTCTTGTGTCTTAATAAAGTGTTTGAGAGCATCAGTTGTAAAATTGTGAAGAGGTGGAGTTGAACAGGTATACAGCCCTATATAAATAGCCCTATTTGAGTAACGTTGTGATGGAACTGGCTCTCATCAGGATTGCTCCAGGAAAGGAAGAGCAAGAGTTTCCTCGGTTGTACAGGATATATTACCATTAGAATTACCAGCCTCAGAAACTGCAAATTAACAGCTTCCCAGATAAGAGCATTTAAATGCTTCTTCACAGAGTATTTTGGTTTGTTTAGCACTTTTAAGTTACTACATGATTTCTTAGGTGTTCCTTCCTAGTCTGGATCACTTCAGTATTTAGTATTTTACAATGTAGGAAAAATTAAAAAATATTAAATGAGAAGATCTGTCCAAATTTTTGACTGGTACTGTTACATATGAACTTTTTGCAATTTGCAGTAATTTTCAGTACTGTTTCACTGTGTGTAAGCGTCAAGTGTGCTTATTATGTGTTTACATTTGGATTATTGTAATGAATACCTGTTATTATTGTACCATTACACCTATCAGACCAAATAATGTCCATTTCAAATAACAGTGACCTCTGCTGCTGTGCGTCACGGCTGTTTAGTCTTGTGTTTGAGACTTCAGTTCAGCTTGTGTTGATTTTGCCTCGACTCCACCGTGCAAAACCCACCCGCTTTCAGTGTGTGCAGCACCATGTGCCGACTGCCGAGCACAGCACTCAAGTGTGCGCCCTTTCAAACGACCCATTTACGGTTTACAGAGCTGCTGGCGAGAGAGAACACCTCTTATCTCTTCCGCAGTGTTTCTCCTCCCAATCCTGCCCGACAAACAGGAATCCTGGAGCTCTTAGCATTCCTTCCTACCGTGTGTAACCTGTGAGTCAGTCAGTTACGTGATCGCTTCCATCCCTGAAAGAGCCTGGTGTAGCCTCTTTCCCTGGTACAAGGAATGTGTGTGACGTACAGTACAGGCCAAAAGTTTGGACACACCTTTTCTTTATTTTCATGACTGTTTACATTGTAGATTTTCTTACTGAAGCATCAAAACTATGAATGAACACATGTGAAGTTTTATATACTTAAAAAATATATATATACTATATTCTAGTTTCTTCAAAATAGCCCCCCTTTGCTCTGATTACTGCTTTGCACACTCTTGGCATTCTCATTCTCTCAAAGAGCTTCTTTAAGAGGTGGCCACCTGAAATGAAAAGTTTTCCAACAGTCTTGAAGGAAGGAAGGAGTTCCCAGAGGTGTTTGTTTATTAGCACTTGTTGCTCCTTTGTCTTCTTTACTCTGTGAAGCTCCAGCTCACCCCAAACCTCAAATCTGGATTGGGTTCAGGTCCAGTGACTGTGGAGGTTCAGCTCATTTTTTATAGTTAACTACATGAAACTCCACATGAGTTCATTCATAGTTTTGATGCTTCAGTGAGAATCTACAATGTAAATAGTCATGAAAATAATAAAGAAAACGCATAGAAAAGAGAAGGTGTGTCCAAACTTTTAGAGCTGTTAGTTCCCCTTCTGCCTTAATTTTACCCTCATCTGCTGTACTGCCACTCTCCGTGTTTACACGTCTCCGGCCTGGCTCTGGACCTTGGCCTTTCATGGGAATAAAGGAATAAACATGGAAAATGCTCGGCCTTATTTTAGCCCCCCTTTGCACCGCGCTTCCTCTTTATTAAGGAAAGAGGTGTATAAATACAGGAATGCTTGGCAAGGGGCAGCCTCAAGGCGGACGCCGGTTGATAAGTTCAGATTATGTAACGTGCCCGGAGGAGCGTGAGGTGAAGGCCTCTGGGGACTTTAAACAAAGCTTTCTCCATTAATCACAGAGACTGACAGCTTCCTGATGATAAAATAAATAAGCCTACAAAAAGAATAGATCATTCACAGCGCAGTGGATACAGTATCTCAGATTTTTACGCTAGTATCTCATTTGGACAGAAGGACATCGTGTGTTCTGCCGTGTGTTCCAAGTTCCAGTTCCATTTGAGAGTACATAACTATATTTATAGTTGAAGGTTACATAAAGGGTTTATAAACATAGCATAATCACATGCCTGAATCGACACTAATCCTGCTGTACTGTTTTTATTCTGGTAGGTTCACGCCTACATCATCAGCTTCTTAAAGAAAGAGATGCCGTCTCTGTTTGGGAAGGAGAAGAAGAAGGAGGAACTGATCGCCCGCCTGCCTGAGATCTATCAGATGCTGCAGAGAGAGTACCACATTTCACCCGGAGATTTCCCCAACGTCACCAAGATGCAGGTAAACCCCGACATCAGTCAGAAGTGGAATTTAATCACATGATATTCTTATTAATTCTAGATACAGCACATATAATGGAGCCGTGCAAGTAGTGCTGGGCGATATGGGAAAAATCATATATCACGATATGGAATTTTTTATACCACATTTTAAGTTTTCAGTTATTCTTCGAAAAATATGACAAAATAATATCATTGCTTACTTTTTTCCAACTTTATATCCAAACTTTCACAAATGAGAAATACTACCTTTTAGTGCAGCAACATATATATGTATCAAATAAAAACAGATGAGGTAGATGCAGTAGCTAATTTTTTCTAAATTATACTTAGGTATTTAAATTAAGTTATCAAAATAAACTCAATTAACATTTTTTTTAAAGTATCCGTCAAATAAAGTAAAGCAATGTCATGTTGCAAAACCACATTATGAAGCTTTTTATGTGAAGATTACTTTATTATCACTTATATAAACCGAGTTTATGCAAAGTGACCACACCAATACATTTTATCATAGCCTACTTTATATATTTGCATGAATAATTGATGAAATTACTAAAATTAACATTTTTATTTATTGTCATATCGCACAGCACTGCGTGCAAGGCATTTTTTTTGTGCTCTTATGATACTAAAGACAAATCGACACGCTCTAAATCAAGCTTCAAGATGATAAACTTCTTTAGTGAACAAGATGCAGGTAAACCTGCCATCAGTCAGCGATGGAATTTAATCACACAATAATAATATGCTTATTAGGTCTTTTATCCTCACAGTTCATTGCTTGATTTCACATTAATAAGCATATAAGTTTGGACGTAGGGAAGTACCCACTGACTTCCAGTAAAGTCAAAAGGGTATTTCCTGAAAAGAGTGTTCTTTGTACTTTCGAAACCCCCCAAAAAATGCAGTCAAAATGTGAACTTTGCACATTTACTTTACTAGTGGTGCAATTCATAACTTTTAGGTTTTATTAGGAAAAAGATTTTTTTTTTTAACTTGGTGTAACAGACAGACAGATACTTTATTGATCCCAGAGGGAAATTCTGGACATCCAGTAGCAGGTATACATAGTACACAGAAGTTACAAAAGAAGGATAAGATAGAATGATACAAATAAAAATACAATAAAATGTAAAGTATAAGAGTAGTAAGTATAACCACAATGAACAACATGATGTACAAATTGTGTCACTGTACAAACTGATGTCCGCCATACAGAAAGTGCAAGAATGCAGTTATATAATAATTTAGCAGTGGACAATAAATAAACTAGTAGTGCAGAATATGGTAAAACTATAAAAATATTATAATAGGTGCTTTTTGTAGTGCATGCGTAAAAGCAAAAAGACGCACGAGTTCTGATTAGACCGTGCACATTCATGTCGCATGTCCATGGATTGGATACGTATTTGATTTAGGACCACATATGTAAGTGACTTAAAACTGATTTTAAAAAATCTGGTTTGCCATGTTCACACAGCCATGAAAAAAAAATCAGATCTGAGCCACATTGAGCAAAACATCTGATTTGAGTCACTTCAGTCTGATAATGTGAATGTCATCTAAATAGCATCAGTACTGAGATTTGGAAAAGATGAAAAATAAATTAACCTAATCATTTTGTGGAACTGGATTAAGCAGCCTACACCGATGAAACTACAGAACAACTAGAGACATTTTTTTTTTAGCAGCAGGAAAATGTAAGTGTCATGATAGAGCAGGTCTCAGACACGCGCAGATGTAAATCAAAATATACCTTAATAAATTAAGTATAAGACAAAAGGATGGTCAGACAAAACAAGGTCAATATCGGTAAAAAGCAACACAAAAAGATAACATACCAGGGTAGATAAACAGACCAGAGGTCAAAACACGGCAAAGCAATTTCAAAGGACAGACAAAAATCAAGGTCGGTAATACAAAGCAAGGTCAAAACGAGAGATTAAAACAGGCAGTGGAAAATGTGCTGTATGAGGATAAACAGTCAATACTTAGCAAAGACTAAGAGCAAATGAGCCCCTTATATAGGGCTAGTATTCAGGTGACCTGCTTCCTGGAAGTGTCATGTCGTGTTTCATGTGATCGAGATTGGGTGAGATGTCAGTGTGTGGTGCATTCTGGGAAATGTAGTCTGGAGGCTGCAGATCGCAGGCAGAGCTGAGTGTGGGAGAGAGCAGAATGCTTTTAGGCATGACCATGCAGAGAAATGTCTAATTCTACCGTTTTGCATTTGTAATCTGTGCATCTAGTATATAATAGAAGTTGATACAAATACCTTGTTATAGAATGGTGAGAAAATTAAGTAGGGTTTACACCTGTCCTTGAGGTGAAGAAGGGCTTTGGTGAAGAAAGCTATTAACAATTAATTTTTGAGCTTCTACTGAACCTGTGGATTTAGCAAATTTGCACAGTCTGTTTATGGATCGTTCCCATTGGAAAAGGACGCAAGACGACCCTGTAATTTGGCTCTGTTTTGTGGGACCACCCACTGTAGTGTTGTCTGAGGATGTTTGCACAACATGAGGCCTTGGCAGAAGCTAGATCCAAGTCACATTCTGTTTTGCAGATATTATGTTAACTATCTACATAACACTTAATTATTGCTGCAAAATGCAAGATCTTGGTAAGGAATCTATCTATCTTTTGAAAAAATAGTTTATTGCTGCCAAGCAATACAATACAGTACTATATAGAACTGCATAAGCATTAGGCTGGAAAAGCCTCAAGGCTGGAGAGTTTCCAGGTAGCACTTACAAGATACAGACTGTGCTCGAAATAGATTTACCTTTAAAGCCAAACATTGATTGTCATTTGTACAGTCTCAGATGTCTCTAAAAAAAGATTCAATTTAGTGCTTGCTCATTTGCCCTTTTGTCTCCTTCGCTTCAGATGAACGAACATCACAGATGTTTCACATCACAGAAACACACACAAAACATAAAAATAAATCACAAAATTACTAAATTATGAATTTACAATACAACAAAATACAACCTTGTAATTGTAACCTTTAAACCTTAAAGCAGCAATCAGTAGCTCATTCGGGTTGCCAGGCTGAGGACACTGAACCTACACGAATGAGTGCAAGGAGAGTTCAATAACTTCTAGCATGGCAAGCAGCACTAGAAACCAGCTCTTGTGGATTATATTTAACTTTGTCTGCAGTAAACTAGCTAGCTTTATGCACCACACATCTGCTCTTCTGCTGTGATTGACTGCATGTCACGTTAGCATGAGTACATGACTGCATTGGCCAGCACAGTGTAGCTAGCATTAGCAATCTCAGGTACCTTTTGCCATATGCTGCACACTTCAATACCGAAAATTAAATTAAAGTTGCCCATCCCTTGTAAACTAACCTAGTGGTTGTGATGAATTACCTGGTAGCTAACCTGTTCAGGAGAAAAGTAGCCTAAGTAGCTTAGCGTTTGTCTTGTAGTCTTTCTGAGCTTAAAGTCTTCACCATCTGTCTCCATTTTACATGGTCTTTGGTCATTGAGCTTCTTCCATGAATGCAGAGACTTTTTAGACTGTATCAGTTAAGGTTTGGTTGCGAGCTTTCTTGACAAATTCACATACTACAAAGTTCTAGTTATAAAATACTGGCTTTAGCTCTACTGACATGAAATGACAGTGTTTGAACTTTGCATGTTTCCTTAATAATTGATGACACATTCTGATCATTTATTCAACTACTACTGAAAATATAATTCTGACTGGTCATTTAATGTGTATTTTTTTATCTTATTTTAAAACAGGAACAGCTAATGCACTACGACTTTAGCAAGTTCCCCTCCCTGAAAATCAAGCTGATTGAAGCGGTGGACAAGATGCTGAGCAACAAGATCTCAGGGCTGATGACCATGATCCGGGAGGAGGAGGGCAAGCAGCCCACTCAGGTTGTGACGGGCGGGGCGTTCGAGGGCTCGGAGGACGGACCGTTCGGGCACGGGTACGGCGAGGGCATCAGCGCCGGGGCCGATACAGAAGACTGGATCGTGAGTCGTGATAAACCGCGCTACGACGAAATCTTCTACACCCTCATGCCTATCAACGGCAAGGTGACTGGAGTCAACGCCAAGAAGGAGATGATGAACTCGCGTCTGCCAAACACAGTGCTCGGAAAGATCTGGAAGCTGGCAGACTGCGACAAGGACGGCATGCTGGACGACGAAGAGTTCGCCTTGGCTCAGCATCTCATTAAGGTCAAGCTGGAGGGATTCGAGCTGCCCTCAGAGCTGCCTGCACATCTGGTACCTCCAGCTCACAGGAAGAACCCCACTGCAGACGTCCTGTACAACCACCAGGAGGACTGAGAACTTTGAAGTGCGTTCCTATGTAAATATATCTGCCAACAGCACAAACTGTAGGCTTAATGGAACCAAAGGAGTTCAACCAAATATGTAGCTAATGTGACTAAACAGTGAATAAAACTTGCTACTACCTTACATCATTTTACATTTGCATTGCTTAGTGACACTCCTTTTGGGCAGAATTGTAGTAAAGCTTAAAAAAAAAGCCTGTCATTTAATGTGATTAAAAATGGAAAAGCACTTTGAAGGGTTTTACATATACATGGCACTCCAGATGGAATTAGATATCGTTTAACTTCTTCTTCTACTGTTTTCTTCTTTTCTTTTTTTTTTTGCCAGATTTTTTAACCACATAACTCACAACCACATAACAACTTTCCCACTACTGATGGTGTGGCACCCAGACTCCTGCTTTCTTAGGTTGTTGAAGGACTTTCATCTTCTTCTTCTTCTTCTTCTTCTTCTTCTTCTTCTTATATGAAGCCTTATGATGTCTTTTTTGTGCTCAGTGACTGATGCTGTGTGATACTGTGTAAGATTGGCCTATGCAATGTTTGTTCTCTAGTACTTTGTGAGATACAGTATATATACAGTACTGTGCAAAAGTTTTAGGCACCAAAGCAAATTACACTAATCCATTTATCTCAGAAATACGAGTGATTTTACCTGAAAAAAGCACCACATATGATTTGAACAGATGCAAATAAACATACATATAGTAAAACGTAACAAGGATTTCTCATTTTTAACTAAGTATGTTATTTATATCCTGTGATCCAAGCTCACAATCCAGATTTCCCCTGGATGCTCCTCAGCCAGCATGAGTGTGTGTGTGTGTATATGTATGTGTATATATATATATATATATATATATATATATATATACACATGCATATATATACATATATACATGTAAAATATGTATATATAGATATATGTAATGTAAAAAATTTAGCTTTTAGTAAAATTGCTGTTTGTATTTATTCTATTTTAGTGTTTTACTGAGCTAATAAACACTTAATTCACAGATAAGAAGCTTTTTCTTTACTTAAAATGCCCACAGGTGCCTAAAACATTTGCACAGTACTGTATATATCCAGCAGAATGTTACACAGGGAATTAGTTTTTATAACGTGTTGCCTACGCCTTATATTACTGCTGCATTTAAGACCCAATATTCTGTTTTATGGCAGAAGAAGACGACATTCTTGTCTTTGTATGATTGACTTGTGTTTTTGCTGGACCTGTTCAGTTTGCCTTGCTATAACGATGTGCTCTGTATAGAATAGGACAGACTGGAGAATTAAAGTTATGTACAGTGATGTTAAATGACGTTAAAATGATGTTAAATGATGTTAAAATGATGTTAAATGATGTTAAAAGTTTTGACCAGTTGGACAGAACTGGCCTGTATTCATTTATACTCTACTAATTATACTACTGTAGAAAAGTTTGGAAACAATAGTAAAATATTAAACATGTTATTTTATGTTGATTTAAAATATGTTGTTAAAAAATGTTACAAAATATTGTTACAATCACTGTTTATGTGGTAAAACTGGAACATGTTCATGTGACCAATATACTGCATAATGTTTGTCTTTTATTGCACAATTCCTTTCAATGAAAAAAAAAACTATCAACCATTTTTTTCTTTAGAATATTTTTAGGGACATTTTTACATAAAAAATAAAATGTGCTTTATTTAGACTTATATTTCTTCATTCACTATGCAAAACTCACTTTTGTGTGCTTTACTGCTTCTATAAACACTCCGATTAAATTAAAAACATTAATTCATTTTCTGTGAGTCAGTTGAAAAAGTTTGGTGTAAGGAATCATTTGCTTCTATGAGTTATTTGGATGTCTCTCTAATTGTGACATCACCATAAGGTAATTAGCTTTAACCCCTAGCAGAGCCCAACCCACTTGATCAGTTGGTTGAGAACCTCAGACAGAACACAGCAGGATCAGCCAGCAGACTTCGTCTGACAGCGGGATCTGTACCTACTCTCTGTGGCACTGTTTTTATGCTAAAACTGGAACATGTTCATGTGACCAATATACTGCATAATGTTTGTCTTTTATTGCACGATTCCTTTCAATAAAAAAACAATCAATTATTTTTTCCTTTAGAATATTTTAGGGACATTTAAAAATAAAATGTGCTTTATTTAGATTTATATTTCTTCATTTCACTAAAGGGGACATATTATGCAAAACTCACAACAGACAGATGTATGCTTTTAAATAACATTAAAAATGGTGCATTCTGTTGATAAAGAGGGTTGAATTATAAATGGTAGCATTTATTAGGTGATCTGGGTTTCATTTACCAAAGTTGTCTTTTATGCATTTGTTTAATATTAAACATTACAGTTTGACTAGAAAAAAATATTAAAATCTAAAGTAACACTTGTGGAACCTTTCAATTTTGTAATGGTTTATTTTATTGGCAGTTTTTTTAAAGGTTAAAGTGTGGATTTTACTGGTTATTATCAAGATCCAAGCCTACTGCAAACGTGTTTAAAATAAATATCATTTTTTAATTCATTATTATTATTGTTTTTGTTTTTGCCAAGATGCATGAAAACTGTGATAAAAAAAAACTGAACTCTATGAATATGAATATGAACTATGAAGGTCTGAAAGCTCTGCGTCTTTTTTGTTATGTCAATCATTTCTGATTTTTTTCTAAATGACAATATTTTTATAATTGATTTTGGGAGAAATGTTGTCTGTAGTTTATAGAATAAAACAACAATGTTCATTTTACTCAACTATAAACCTATAAATAGCAAAATCAAAGAAATTGATTCACAAACTGAAGTGATCTATAATTTTTTTCCAGAGCTGTAATAAGAATTTATTAGCATTTATTACATCACTTCACTTTTTTTTATTTCTTATTGCCATTGTTTTTATTTGACACTTGTCTTCTGCTGGAATGCACGCAGTATTACATCAAGAGTGCAACCTTTACACCTTTACACCTTGTTATGCACGTCAGGTGAGCGACAGTTACGATTCCGGTCAATCTACTACCCGCTATAGCTTCAAAGTTCAATTCATCACTTCACTGATCAGCCTGGAAGAAGGAGCTCTACTCAAACTGACCTAAAAACATGGCTATCTTTACATCTTAACCCTTAACTCTGTGTTTAGGCTGGAGATCTGACAAAAAAAAGGACTTTGTGAAGGTTGGTTATTACATTTAATTGTTATTTCATGCTTTGAGAGATTTTAATCTCAGTTTAAAGTGCTGTATAATCCAGGACTAGCCTGCTGAAAGTAATAGAAAATGTAGTCCAGGACTATCTTTACCCTTCAGGGACAGTTTTCTGAACAGGAATTATGGCTAGTCCTGGATTGTACAGAACTGTAAATTAATATTCTCCATGTTTAACCATCAGGAGAAGTGTTCTGGACATAAATGAAGGCTAGTCCTGGATTATACAGCACTGCAAACTGAGATTCCCAATTGAAAAAGATATAGCATGTAGTCCAGGACCATCTTTAACCATCAGGGACAGTTTCCTGGACAGAAATTAGGCTAGTCCTGGATTATACAGCACTGTGAACTAAAATTCCCTGTTAAAAAATATATAGTATGCAGTCCAGGAGAAGTTTTCCAGATGGGAATTAAGGCTAGTTCCGGATTATACAGCACTTTTAACAGGAATTTCCCGTTAAAAAGAAACAGTATGTAGTCCAGGACTAGATTTAAACACTGAGATTCTCCATTGAAAACAATACAGTATTTAGTCCATGACTAAATTTAACCTTCAGAAGGAGTTTCCTGGACTGGAATTAATGCTAGTCCTGGATTATACCGCACTTTTAACAGGGATTTCCTGTTAAAAAAAGAAACAGTATGTAGTCCAGGACTAGATTTAACCCTCAGGAGAAGTTTTCTGAATAGGAAGTAAGGATAGTTCTGGATTATACAGCATTCTAAATGGCGATTTTTTTAATTTAAAGAAAAATATACTCTACATTTAGGCTTAATCCTAGTCTGTGTACTAGTATGTACAGGCAAATCCATGATATAAATTTAGCTTGTATATTTATACATTCATTCCTGTATATATGTACAGTACATTCATTTCATGATCTGTATATCAGATTATATTGCTTTTAAAAATGCATGAAGTAAAAAATAAAAATAAAAAGGAAGCACTGTTGAAAGGATATGATAAATAAACACTGTCATGTGTTAAACATCTAATGCTTCTGATTCTGTACCTGTTACTGATTATATATATAATGGATCCTATAACTACATTTGTTAAATCATATCATGTGCCTCGCTGTACAAATAAAAGTGACAATAAAATGTGAGGTATTTTTATTGACTCAATGAAGTCGAACATGAAGTTGAACGAATAGTTATGCTGTACCTGTAAACATTAGACCAACATTAGGTCACACATAATCTAAGATCTCAAAATTAGACTCATTTTAATCATTTAAAAGGACTGTGATCATTTTTTCTCAGTTTGTTTTGCTTACAGTTTAGTTTAACAGTGTTGTCTGTTGTTCCTCACACTGTGTGAAGGCCTGCTAAAGTGTAATATGTGAAGATTAATAATTAAACTCCTCATGTGATTGCCGTGCAGGTGGCATTTCATAAGAATGAAAAAAGTGTCTGAGATATGAAGTTACTGCTTTGCCAGTGTGAAAAAAAGCAATATCCTATTTTTATGTTAATTGACTCCTTGTCTTAATGCAATTGTTCACAGAAGTAATATATATGTCTAGTCTCCATCTAGTCTCTATAGATGTATTAAACAGAGTGATCTATTTTAAGCATTTATTTATTTTATTGTTGATGATTATGGCAATTGGTATTTTTGGCAGTGTGGGCAGTGTGCCAAGTCCTGCTGGAAAATAAAATCCACATTGCTTGTCCAAACTGCTCGAGGTCTAGTGTGAAGTTTCCTCCAATCAGTGATGGTTTGGAGAGTCATGTCTGTCATCTGCTGGTGTTGATCCACTGTGTTTTATTATTAAGTCTAAAGTCAGTGCAGTTTTGTTTTCCCACAAAATCTTACAGCACTTCACATCTTACAGCTTCCCTCTGCTACTGACAACTTTTATGGAGATGTGGATTTTATTTTTCAGCAGGACTTGGCACACTGCCCACACTGCCAAAAGTATCAATTGGTCTTACAGTTTAAAATATTCTAATTTTCTGAGATACTGATTTTTGAGGTTTCATTGGCTGTGTAGTCTGGGGCTCAGTAGTCCACTTTTTTTAGATGCATTATTTTTTTGCTTCCCTAATAATAATAATTTGTAAAGTATGAGTTGTGCTGTGGTCTTTCAGATGTCTGAACAACCAGATTTAGACGACTATGAGCAGGGACGCATCCGAGAGCTGCAGGAGCAGCGCATGACCGTGCAGAAGAAGACCTACACCAAGTGGATGAACAGCGTCTTCTCCAAGAACGGGGTACGAACACTCCTCCCTATAAGCTTTCTACAGTAGACTGATTTCTCTAACTTGACCAGTTTCTTGTATGAAACTAATTACACTCATTATCAAAGAGATCTGCCCTTTATCTCTCAGCCTTTAAGTGTAAAACTCATTCTTTCCTGAAGAACAGAGATGACTTCAGCCATTAAACACACTCAGCTGCATGCTGTGTTTAATGTGCAGTAACAAATGCCTGGTCTAATTCGATAACCATGATTATCAGAGGTGAGAGTTTATACTACTTATTTTTTTTCCATCAGGATAACACAGTAGTTCTGTATTGTTATGTGAGGTTAATGTTTCGTGGGTCATTTCATTTTATGATGGGCTGTATTTTATTTCCTGGAGCTTAAAAGCAACGTCTAAAGTTAAACACCAGAAGACTGAAGACTAGCACACGCCTCCTCTGATACATGTGAAGTCAGACTCCGCCTCTTTTTGAACTGCTGCTGATGTAGCATTGCCGAGTAGCGTCACAGCGCTAACACCCGGAGGAAAGCGCAGTAATTTGGTTCTGATACATCAGCTCACAGACGCAGCCTTGTGCTGAGGAGGAAAGAGCGCCATCTACCCACCCAGAGAGAGCAAGGCCATTTGTGCTCTCTCAGGGCTCTGGCAGCTGATGGCAAGCTGCACGACAGGGATTCGAACCAGCGATCTCCCGATCACCACCAGTAGGTTTTTATCTTATGTCACAGCTTCCTTTTCCAGGATCAATCAGCCTCTATAGTGTCTTAATTCCTCGAACCTGGGATATAAAACTATTAAATTATTTTACCATATATTTTGGGCTAGTTTAGGCCTCTGAAGGACAGGTTTTCGACTGACTTTGGGCAGGATATTTTTGTTGTACCTGGCAACCCTGAGTAAAGGAGAAGAAATAGAAGCATGGAACAAGTAGGTCTGCTGGCCTGTATGTAGCTTTACATGAGTAGATCAGGTGTGTGTACGCCACATTCAGGAGAGGTTATTAGCATGTCACTGTGGTGCCGGCAGCTTTTTGTCCCAGAGTTGAAGCTCTTGCTGTCTGAGGCCACTTGTTTATTTTCATTTCTGCCCAAAAAAGTAAAGAATTCCTGATAACAACAGATCATCTAAACACCATAAACACCATGCTGCAAAAACAATCTCTACAGCATGAACAATAGTCATAGTGACACAGCAAAAACCACAGAGGAGTCTGATGTCCAAGCCCACACCATTCAGTAGCAACATTCTAGACTGGATTAACCATATATTTTTACACTATAATGCACAATTAAAATCCTTTAACTTTCCCAAAAAAAGTCAGAGTGCCTTATAATCCGGTGCTCCTTATATATGAATTTTACCAGTCAGGTATTAAGGAGCAGTAAAGCCACTCTGCTGAAGTACAGAAGAATTATACAGGAGTTTCAGTTTAGTTCTCCAGCACCTAGAGTGCAGCAGTATTAGCATTAGCCACTAACCGCCCTAAGCGCTAGCTCTTTTGCCGTTTAGAGGTGAGTATTATCGACCTGTAGCCTGCTGCTAACCCAGGCTAGCACTGCTGGAACAGCATTAGCATTAGCTGCTAACCGCACTAAACCACAGAGGTCTTGTTAAAATAAAAAATGTAATACAAGCAGATCATCAGCGAGTCATCTTCAGTGACGAGTGGAGAGGACCATCATATCAGTGTGTGGAGGCTCCATGGTAAGCACCAAAACTAGTAATTTGAGTCATCTCAAGAGCTTGCCTTGAAACACAGATACAGATATTATTATTGACTGACCTTCGTTCCTAATGTATTTTTTTCTTTACTTAGTTGAGTAGTTCTTTTGCCATAATATGAATTAGAACATTACTCAAATAGAACTATTTACTGTAAACCAACTCAACCTCTTTACAACTTTACAACTGATGCTCTCAAACACATTAAGAGGCAAAACATTCAAGTAATTAACTCTTGACGATTTCAGCACAGCTGTTAACTGAAAGCCATCCCAAGAAAATGCTAAGATGTGCAAAACTAAACAAGAGATTTAAAATATCTAACAGATTCTCGGTCCAAACTTTTGACTGGTACTGTATATTTATGTATTGTAGGCAAATAAACACCAATACCAATAAGATCCTGATCATGTCACGGCCCACAACCAAAGATTTAGCTTTTAATGCAATAGCTCAGTAGATTTAGGAGGCTAACAACCTCTGTTAACCTCTGTTCTCTGCAGTAACACATTTGTTGCGTTGCATAATCGTTTGGTGGCACCTCATTGAGGAAGACGATAGAAAGAGGAGAAGAGGATTTTGCTCGTAACTCAAGGTCCTACATAAACATTTCACCAAATCCAAAGCAAAGCCAGGAAGGAAGCGGACAGCACATTGAGGGTCAGCATTTCAGGTGGTACATCCATGCAGATGATAATGAATGTTCTGTATGTGTGCAGGTTTAATTGTATTGAATGAAAATACAAAAAGCAATTTGTACATTTGAGTTCTATTGAACACAAGTCAGGGGTTGCAGGTCTAGAAGGACAGGGTTTAACAGAATTTGGTTATTCCTAAACCTGGTGATTAATGAGGAGTTGAATAATGGTTAGTGATTGCCTTGTTTGATTTGGAAATTACCAAATTGTGGTGGAACAATCAGTTCATTCAGCAAACTCACCAGACACTTTTTTAGGTACACCTTGCTAGAACCAGGTTGGCTTCAGAACCACCTTTCACCTTCAGAACTGCCTTAGTCCTCCATGGCACAGATTCAACAAGGTACAAGGCCATTCCATTACAGTGAACTCCCTCATTGTCGTGTTCAAGTAACAGGCTGAGATGATTCTTGCTTTATGACATGGCACATTATCCTGCTGGAAGTAGAATCTGAAGATACAGGTACACTGTGTTCATAAAGGGATGGAGGACATGGTCAGTATCAAAACACTACTCAGGTAGACTGTGGCGTTGATGTGTCACGATTCTAAATTGGTACTAAAGGGCACAAAGTGTGCCTGAAAAAAATCCTGAAACACCATTGCAGCACCAACACCACCAGCCTGAACCAGCTGTTGATACAAGGCAAGGATGGATTCATGCGTTTATGTTGTTGACAACAAATTCTGACTCTACCATCTGCCATCAAGGTCACAGCAGAAATCATCAGAGACTCATCAGACCAGGTAACATTTTTCCAATCTTCTACTGTCCAGTTTTGGTGAGCCTGTGCTGTGCTGATGTTTAGAGATGCTCTTCTTCTGCAGACCTCGGATGTAACAAGTGGTTATTTGAGTTACAATTGTCGTTCTATCAGTTGGAACCAGTCTGGCTGTTCTCCTCTGACCTCTGGCGTCAACAAGGACACATTTGCGCCCACAGAATTGATATCCGCTCACTGGATATTTTCTCTGATTTTTTCGGACCATTCTCTGTAAACCCTAGAGACGGTTGTGTGCGAAAATCCCAGTATACAGCTCGTCTGGCACCAAGAACCAAGAACCAAGCCACATTTAGAGTCACTTAAATCACCTTTCTTCCTTATTCTGATGCTCGGTTTAAACTGCAGTAGATCGTCTTGGCCATGTCTACATGCCTAAATGCCTAAATGAGTTGAGCATGAACCATAAATATTCCTAATAAAAACTTCCTTTGCCATGAAAACGTGGAGAAAATGCTCCAGCAGTTGACGATTTGCTGTTTGTAAGAGGGCAGAAATGTATTAATAGCTGTGCAGGGACTGCTGACAAGGATTTTAAATGCTTCCCCTTCCTTTTTCCTGCACACTTGCTTCCCACGAGTATTGTTCCTTTCATCATGTGTACCATGTGTACCCATAAAAGCAGGGAAGCATCTGTACCTGGACAGATGATTCTACCTTTCCCCTTCACAGTGTGATGGATTGTATTGTAGGTTGTGCAGATGCAGTCCTTTAAACTGATTTTCACAGTACTGTATCCTTCAAAGTCATGCAATGCAATACACAAAAAAGCTCATTTGCCTGACGTGAGCGGAGCTTTGTATTCTTCCGTTCTGTCCAGGGGAGATCCTGTCCAAAGCTCTGGATTCTCATAGCGCTAGCATTAGGGAGTGGCCGCAAAGCCCTGAGTGGAGCCAGCACACAGGGAGGAGTGTGTGAGTCATGCTGGAACCGAGCTGGAGCTGTGGAAAACGGCCAAACACAATGTTCAGACCCCACCAACTGCTGCTGCTGGAGCAGTGCAGGCGACACTTCCTGCCCAGCCTAACCCCCGAGTCTCAGGAGAGCGCCAGGGGTCGACTCAACCTGAGCCCCGGCTACGAGAGTTCAGACTCTCAATAAGGGACCAGGCCACTCCATTTGTCACAGTGTCCTGACAGAAACAGTCCCACACCTAACAGGCCTCCAGATTTCACACAGATGCTGTGAAATATGTTGCAGTTTTCACACGCATCATCTTTACAAGACTGTTAGCTGCCAGAAGATGAAAAAATGGATAAACAGCGCTGCAGACATCTTGTAAATTTCCTAACAATAATGACTATGACTGTTGCTTTCAGATCTACGCCTGATCTATCTTACTTTGCAAAGTATTGCCAACTCACCTGTTGTCATGTGCTGAGTGACAATCATATTCAGAGATGTATAGTAACGAAGCAGAACTACTTCACTATTTTATTAGTGTATAATCTTTTTCCTACTTCCACTTTTACTTCACTACTAGGGGTGGGCAATATGGCTGTAAAATAATATCACGATATTTCAGGGTATTTATGCGATAACGATATACTTGGCGATATAGGAAAACTAAAATAATTCATTCATTTCAGGAATATAGTATAATAGTATAACAGTATAATCATAATGTGGCAAAATAAATAATATAGCATAAAATTATATAATGCAGCAAATAATATTGCAGAATATTTAGTGCATGCATATAAACTGCAAACTAAAACAATTATACAATAAATACACCTAAAGCTTCACAGTAAATAATAGACTACTTTTAAGACAGAACAGCCCTATTTTCACAATATGGATTGTATACGATATAATATTGCCCACCCCTATTGACTACATATTTTTACTGAGTTTAATACTTTTACTCCGATACAATTTTTACGTGCTGTCTCATTACCATTACTCATTATCAGGGGAGTCAACAGTCCTTTTTAGGAGCTCAGGAACCACCATGCGTGTATGTATGCGTGTGTGTGTGCTTGCGTTGTACTTTATGTAAATGTACTCTTTTCTGTTCTTCTGCTGCTGCTACAGCCAAAGGAATTGTGAGCATCCTTTAGCCTAAACATCAGAAATAACATTAACAATATAATATTTAAACTTTTGACTTATTTCTGTAAAAACTACACAACCCAAAACTTGTACTTTTACTTTAAGTATTTGAGTAGAATTTTTTTAAAGAATAAACTACTTGCAATACTTGTTATTATTACTTAGTATCAAAAATGTTGAATACTTTAATTCTTAAGTATGATGCTTAAAGAACACTTAAAGTTTTACTCAAGTCACTTTTTTAACAGACTACTTGTACTTTTACTTAAGTCTGTATTTCTAGTACTTTATACATGTCTGATAATATCTATAATAACTAAGGTTGGGTAGCAAAGAAAATCAGAACATAAAGTAATCAGAGCACAAAGAAACACTACAGTAATTAGACTTAAAAGAGTGATTATACTGTAATGTAATTGTTGATATTAAACTGAACACTAATTCCACGTTGTCTGTTTCTAATCGAGTGAGAGAATGATTATGAAACGGCTCTGTTCCTTTTCGATGCAATTATTTCTTTCACTATGATTATATACACAGAGTTAT
Organism: Astyanax mexicanus; assembly: GCF_023375975.1. Classification (NCBI taxonomy): domain Eukaryota; kingdom Metazoa; phylum Chordata; class Actinopteri; order Characiformes; family Acestrorhamphidae; genus Astyanax; species Astyanax mexicanus. Next base: position 45,941,135 of record NC_064421.1, on the reverse strand, counting down.
TTCAGTCTATAAGTCACAAACTGTGACTGTAAATTTCAGAGCTAGGCATTCAGTTTCAGGATGAACAAAAAGGAACTAAAGAACTAAAAAAAACACATTTTTTTTAGATTTTTAATTTACTACATAGATTGAACACATCAACTGTCCCTTACACTGTGTTAAAATTTCTTGGTGAACCAATAGAATTCTTAAAAATGCAAAAATTACATTGACTTTCACTGAAAGTTAATTTTTTTCCTCCTGTAAAGTTGCTGTTTTTTATTGGACACAGACGATATAAAGAATTTTTGACTAAATTGTACTAAAGCCCATTGGAGCAGCAGGCTTTTTTTTAACATGACCTCATTTTGGGCTCATTTTGCATGTGTCATGCTCTCTTTGGATTCAGTCAGAAGGCCAGAGACTACATTTCCCACTGCCGTGCACCGTAATTGCAGTTTGTGCGCGTTTCCACGGAGATCCGCGTAAACACAACAGCGAATGGAAATGGAGGAGCTACTGAATGCGTTGTCATGTGACCGAGAAAGCCTTAAAAAAAAAAAAAAAAAAAAACTATTTTCAATTGCAGTCAGAATGCAATTTTCACAGACGTCCCCCTGAGAAACTAATCCCATCTGGATAGGATTTATGTTTTTGAAACCCCCCTGTTCTATTTCACACTGGACTAGTTGAGTGTTATAGCACACCCTGGTGGAGGATCTTAAGGTGGACTTCTCTGCAGGGCATGCTCTAATAAAAAAATGCAAAGACTTTCACTAATAAAAGCAAAAAGGAAAAAATAAACACACCTTGTGTATTTTTGTGTGCAGGAACAGGTTGAGCTGAATGACGTGTACACCGAGCTGAAGACTGGAGTTCACCTGGTGCGACTCTTGGAGCTCATCTCCAGGGAAAAGCTGCCCAAACCCAGCCGACGCACCCTCAGGGTACACTGTCTGGAGAACAACAGCATCGCCATTAGCTTTCTTAAAACCAAGGTACAGTTAAAAAGATTACCGTACATTTCAAATATATCCATTTATATACAATCACAAACCAGAAAGCAAATGTGTTAGAGATGAGTCATCCCTAGAATGTGTTTAATATCATATCAGACAAAGATAACCTGAGTAAATACAAAAAGCAGTTTTTAAATTATTATTTAATTTAAGGAAAAAAAGCTATCCAAACAAATCTGAGATTCAAGGCAAAAACCACTGCTGTCCAAAAAAGAAAAAAAAAAACACTAAATGTAAAACATGGTGGTGCTAATGTGAAGATCTGTAAATAATAACCATCAGTTTGTGACCTTAAGCTCAGGTGTACTTGGGTTCTGCAGCAGGACAATGACCCAAAGCACACCAGCAGGTCCACCTTGAAACAAATCCAAAATTAACATTTTGTTTTGGGGCAAATACTTTCACTTAGAGCTAGTTTGGTTTGAATAGATTTTTCTGTTAATAAATTAGTTTATCATTTAAAAACTGCGCTTTATATTTACTCAGGTTATCTTTGTCTGATATTAAAATGTGTCTGTTAAATCACATAACACGACACATAAAACACAAAAAGCAAAAACAAACAAAAAAAAAATAGAGCACTGTATATTAACCCTTTCAGACCCGAATTATCTTCCGGTGAAAAATATATATATGTATATATGCATGCTGTCTTCTGTCTGCAATGCACACAAAAGAAGAGTTTAATAGCAATAAAAGAAATATAAATAAAATCCAATTAACTACAATATTACTACAGTATTTAATTGTTTAGTGTCCATAACATTGAATGCCTCAGCTTAATCGTTTTTATGTTAGATTTAATATTGACCTTTTTACCTTGCAAATAATCCATTAACAGCAACAATAAAATGATAAATGTGTTCTAAATCAAAGACAATTAGTAAAAATTGCAGGGTCTGAAAGGGTTAATAAATTAAAATAAAATTAAGCAGACAAAACGAAGTATTTTTGGGTTTAAACTGTCTTTAACAAGTAAAAGTGAAAGAAAATTTAAGACACATCAGTTCATTTTTTTTTAGTTTCCAAGCTGTCCTAACCTTTTTTTTTTTTTTTTGGGTTGTACATTTATTATTATATTATCATATGGCTCTGAAAATATTGTCTCAAATAACTTCCTATGATAAAGTTCCTATGTTTGTTTCTAATTTCACATTAAATTTCTCAATTATTTTCTCTTCTTAGATCCGAGTAGATCTGATTGGTCCTGAAAACGTTGTGGATGGAGACAGAACTCTGATCTTGGGCCTCCTCTGGATCATTATTCTCCGCTTCCAGATCGGAGCAATTAATCTCGATGAGGTAGTGTCTAAAAACCACATACTGAGATCACTGCTGCCAAACTAATAGAGACTATTACAATTCTGGGGTTAAACACAGAGGAAGTGCAGGGACTTTCTACTGACTAATATTGGGGGGATGCTATTAGTGTTAAAATGTGTTAAAGTTCAGAAATGCCTTTTCTTTCATTTTACATGAAATGTAACCTTAAAAAGGCCCCCTGAGGCCCCTGCATTCAAAAGCCCCTCATCACCAGACCCAAATGGGTTGCTAATCTATCCCTGAAAATAATCTATCATAACAGTTATCAGTTCATAATTGCTGAGACATACAGCTCTGGAAAAAATAAGAGACCACTTAAAAATTATGAGTTTCTTGGATTTTATCAAATTGAAAACCTCTGGAATATAATCAAGAGGAAGATGGATGATCACAAGCCATCAAACCACCAAACTGAACTGCTTGAATTTTTGCACCAGGAGTAAAGCAGCATAAAGTTATCCAAAAGCAGTGTGTAAGACTGGTGGAGGAGAACATGATGCCAAGATGCACGAAAACTGTGATTAAAAACCACCAGGGTTATTCCACTAAATATTGATTTCTGAACTCTTAAAACTCTTTATGAATATGAACTTGTTTTATTTGTATTATTTGAGGTCTGAAAGCTCTGCATCTTTTTTTGTTATTTCAGTCATTTCTCATTTTCTGCAAATAAATGCTCTAAATGACAATATTTTTATTTGGAATTTGGGAGAAATGTTGTCTGTAGTTTATAGAATAAAACAAACAATGTTCATTTTACTTAAACATGGTCTCTTATTTTTTTTCCAGAGCTGTATATTAATTTAACTATTTAACAATGTTTATTACTACTGTCTTAATTTCTGTTCTGTTATGTGTCACCAAACACTGCTACATGTACATGTATAAAGGTACAAGAAAAACAAACGATCCAACTTAAATATTATTAGTTGGTACAACTGTTTATGGTTTTCTTCAAAACTTAAAAAAAATCAAAAATGTTGTTTTACTGCTGCTAAAAAGACAATTCTACAAAATTTGATTACACCTGGACTTCACATGGAATCATTTTGGGTGAATAATTTACTCAATATAGCAAAACTTGAATGTACTACTACTCGACTTAATCATGCTAAGCCCACAACTGTTGAAACATGGCGGATGTTTGTGCTGAATATTTTTGGATTTTCTGTAAAGTATGCGCTGAATACGGACACTTCCTCCTAATTATTATCTTTTTCTGTGAAGATGATGGTACCCATATATATTTCATTTAATTCATGCTCCTTTTTTCTTTTGCTTTCACTCTTTTGTGTGAAAAAAGAAATTCTTGATCACAAAAAAATAATAAAAATGATGCAGTGTGGTTGTCGTTAGTTTGTATTTGTAGGTGAAAGTTTTGTTGTGTTTTTAGGACAGTGGTGATGCCAGCTTGGCCCGGCGTTCGGCCAGAGAGGCTCTTCTGATCTGGTGTCAGCGCAAGACTGCTGGATATGAGAACGTGGACGTTCAGGACTTCTCCAGCAGCTGGAGGGATGGGCTGGCCTTCAACGCTCTTATCCACGCTCACCGGTAGCCTAGTCTGCGATAAGGAGTGAATTTAAACCAATGTCTAACCAATGAAATGTATTTTTTTTTAACAGAGCTTCAACTGCTAATAGAGAGTTTCCTTTTCAGTCCAGATCTCTTTAATTACGGCCGACTCCATCCAGACGAGGCACGGAGGAACCTGGGTCACGCCTTCAGCCTGGCTGAGACCGAATTTGGCATCATGCAGCTGCTGGACGTGGAGGACATCGTGGTGCCTCATCCCGATGAGAAGTCCATCATGACATATGTCTCACTTTATTACCACTACTTCTCTAAAATGAAGCAAGGGCAGACGATCCAGAAGAGGATTGCCAAGGTCAGTCAGAACAATGCTTTTCACCACATTTTCATCACAAAATTTCATAACAGCTTCCCTTGAAAAAAATTTTTATAGACTTTTATCTATTAAAAGGTTTCCTGAGTGGTTGTCTATTGGGTTTGGCCTGACCCTGACTTCAGTTCTCACAGTCTGAGCTATTTAAATTAGTCTTACTTCTCCACATTATGCAAATAATACAGGTGCAAAAGATTTTTTTAAGTGGCAAACAGTTTAATATATATAAGATTTAAAAATGATAAGTGCGAGTTTGGAGACTAATAAACCACTTACTATAAAAAATTCTAAAGAAAAACAAAACCTTTAAATTACTAAGGTTAAGGTAAACCCTTCTTTTTTTCTTATTCACATCTTTTTCTTAAATACAGTTATTATGGAAATATTTTTAGAACATGTATTTGAAAAAAATATAGCAGAAACTACAAACAAAATTAACAAAATATGGGCAAATGTTTGTTTATTCTACAATCAAAGGTATCAAAATGTGTCTATCCTGTTTTTGGTTAGAGTAAGTCACAACTATCAAAGGAAGACTTTTCTACATTTTTGGAAAACTGAGGATTTTGATTGCAAAAGAATTGGTGAGGTCAGGATGTTGGATGATCAACACCACCTTCACCATCTTTAACTCCCTAACTCAACCCAAAAGTACTGGCTGAAGGGTTATCTGCTCCTATTCTATTGGCAATACTTCCTCACATGGACAAGACAAGCTCCCAGACAGCATTCTCCTGTAGGGCTCAAATCCTGTAGGGTTTGGAATGTGGGGTAGCTTCCAGATGGGCATTAGCTCTAAATACTATTGACTTCCCAAACTTAAAGCTCACACAGGTTGCCAGATTGGCACACAGTGGCAAACGATGACAGCTCTGTTAAAAAAAAAAAAAAAAAAAAAAAAAAAAAGAGACCACTTAAAAATGATTAGTTTCTTTGATTTTATCATACTGAAAACCTCTGGAATATAATTAAGAGGAAGATGGATGATCACAAGCCATCAAACCACCAAACTGAACTGCTGGAATGTTTGCACCAGGCGTAAAGCAGCATAAAGTTATCCAAAAGCAGTGTGTAAGACTGGTGGAGGAGAACATGATGCCAAGATGCATGAAAACTGTAATTAAAAACCAGGGTTAATCCACCAAATATTGATTTCTGAACTCTTAAATCTTTATAAATACAAACTTGTATTTTGTGCTTTATTATTTGAGGTCTGAACACTCGGCCTCTTTTTTTGTTATTTTAGTCATTTTTCATTTTCCGCAAATAAGTGCTTTAAATTACGATATTTGTATTTGAAATTTGGGAGAAATGTTGTCTGTAGTTTATAGAATAAAACAACAATGTTCATTTTACTCAAACATAAACCTATAAATAGCAAAATCAGAGAAACTGATTCAGAAACTGAAGTGCTCTCCTATTGTTTTCCAGAACTGTATTTAGGCCTTAACTTGTCAATAACACACTTGTTAGAAACAAACATGCACAAAGTGCACAAGCTGAAAAGGTGATTTCTGACACTCAGTTCATTTGAAGTGCTTTTGCCCCCCCATGTGGACTGTCTTGTGAACACCGGGCATTAATCCTGAATGAGGGCTGTGCTCAGGAGCACTGGGGATTATTGGATTTCCCAGTAGGGCAAGGGGTGGAGCAGTGGCCCTAATCAGATAAGTGTGTACTCAGCTTGGGTAATACAGGAAAACGAGGGAGGTTTTTTTTTACGCTGTGAAGCATCGCAGTTGTTTCAGCACCATGACAGGAACAGTCCCACAAGCTCTCAGCTCCTCTCAGCAGACAGTGGGAGGCAGCCCGGTGGAAGTGAGTTCAGTGGGTCAGAGGATCCATTAGTGTGCTGGACCGGGACGTGTGGAGAACTGGTGCAGGGGTGAGAAGTGTCCTGCTCTGACGGCACAGGAACAGGATGACACTGTCGTTCACCACAATGTCAACATGTGTGAAGAAGAACGGGACAGAGCTCTGGCTGTCAGAGAAGTGTGTTAAATAATGACAGGCTGGCTGGTTTGGGAATTGCTCCAGGCCGGGTCAGAGATGAGCTCCACTTGGCCATAAGATAAGACCAGGCCAGTTTTCAGGTCATCAGGCGGAGATGTCTTTCAGTGGTCGTTTCAGCAGTGAGTGGCTGAGATGGCAGACTATGAGAAACACTGTGGTGAAACCACTAAGGAGTGTGCATGCTCTGGGAAAGGTGTGTATATAAATAGCTAGATGTCAGAGTGTTGTGTTGATATGTTTGATATTGTCCTGATGCAGTGACTCCTCTATCCCCCCAACTAATCTCAACATTTTTAACACTAGGAAATGGTGGTGAAAGTGATGTAATGGTCTCAGAACAAGTGACTATGATAGTGGTAATGCATGTGATAAAAGTACAAATAAATCGCACTTGTCCTTCTTAAGGAAAATTAAATTCCATTTATATTAGTTGTGTCAATTGAAATAGTAGTATATACTTGTATGTTTGAGGGGAGGTAAAGCCAACGTGGGGCACTGGAATAAAGAATTTATAAAGGAAACTTACTTTACTTTATTGTAAATTTCTCTGCTTGGTTGTAAGGATTTCTGCATTTCAAGCACATGCCGTTGACAGCCCTAGACTAAAAAAGCTATTAATTATTTTTATTTAGATTCACTAGTGTATTTAAGATCTATAGTCTACAGCAAAGTGCAAAGTCGGCAACCCTGAACAAATTATGTATTTTTTTTTTTAGGAGTGAGAATATGTTTCCATCCTTCACACATCCTCCACACATAAAAGACCACTTCAGTTTCTGAATCAGTTTATCTGATTTTACTATTTATAGGTTTATGTTTGAGTAAAATGAATATTTTTTTATTCAATAAACTACGAACAACATTTTTCTCAAATTTTAAATAAAAATATTGTCATTTAGAGCATTTATTTGCAGAAAATGAGAAATGGCTAAAAATAACAGAAAAGATGCAGAGCTTTCAGACCTCAAATAATAATGCAAAGAAAACAAGATCATATTCATAAGAGTTCAGAAGTCAATATTTGGTGGAATAACCCTGGTTCTTAATCAGTTTTCATGCATCCTGGCATCATGTTCTCCTCCATCAGTCTTACACACTGCTTTTGGATAACTTTATGCCTTATACTCCTGGTGCGAAAATTTAAGCAGTACAACTTGATTTGATGGTTTGTGATCATCCATCTTCCTCTTGAGGTTTTCTATTTGGTAAAATCAAAGAAACTCATAATTTTTAAGTGGTCTCTTATTTTTTCCAGAGTTGCATATTAAAAACACACACATTTTTACTTAATAATGGTCTGTAAATGTTGGATCAGGTGTGGGAGCAGAGAAAACACTGCATCTAGGTAAACTTCTACTCTATATTTCAGATCGTGGACCTCCTGAAAGAGCTGGACGATATGAAAGACCAGTATGAGCACATGGTCTCTAACCTCCTACTCTGGATCAAGACTAAAGTGGTGGAGCTAGATGACCGCTCTTTTCCCAACTCCTTAGCGGGTGTAAAAAGCCTGGTGACCGACTTCAAGACCTATCGCACTGTGGAGAAGCCCCCTAAGTACCAGGAGCGAGGTGCTATCGAAGCCCACCTCTTCAACCTGCGCACCAAGCTGCGAGCCAACAACCAGCGGGCCTATATACCTCCAGAAGGCAAGACCCTGGGAGATATTGAGAAGAACTGGGCCTTGCTGGAGCGGGCAGAGCATGAGCGAGAGCGGGACCTTCAAAAAGCCCTGCTGAGGCTGGAGCAGCTCGAGCAGCTGGCACAGAAGTTCAGCCGCAAGGCAGCACTCAGGGAGAGCTACGTGCAAGACACACTGCAGCTGGTCCAGAAGGAGGACCTGAAGGGTCTGCAGAGTCTGGAGGACGCTCAAGTGGCAGCTCAACGACTTGAGGCCCTCTGCACAGATGTACTGGCTAGTGAACCTCGGTTTCAGGCCCTCAGTGAGATGGCATCGGTCATTCAGAGGGAGGATTACCACAGCAAGGAACAGATCACCACCAGGTGAGTACCTGAAGAGATGATAACTTCCAATGTTGCCTGTTATTTTCTGATAGTTTGGAAGATTATATCCTTATAAGGATAGTAAAAAAAGGGACAAAAAGGTTTTGAGCTTGTAAAACAGTACACAAATGTACTAAACTTTGGAACTGCGTTTGAAAAACTACATCCATGTGAAATCCAAATTCACAAATGAACAGTAATGCACAAATTAGAAACAAATTAATATAAACAACAATTCAAATGTACAAATGTGAAAAAATTGCAAAAATTGTAGAAATCTTAAATCAAATGTTGTGAATATAAGAATCAGTACTGCTTAAATGACTTAAACTGTGCCAGAACATAACAGAACATAAAAATGTAAGGTTCCAAATATGACAGTGATTGTGCTTGTGTGGCTGTTCTGCACTCAGAGGTATTTTAATTCGCTTTCCTTTATGATTGTAGGATCAGTTCCCTTCAAGAATAAAGTCGTAATATTACAACTTAAACTGTAGAGATCCTAACTTTGCCCCATATATCATGCTTTACAGTATATTTGATCTTGATATAGTTTATAACACACAGCCAGTCTGGACATGACTGGAATTTATTGTATTCATGTTCTTTTTTCGCAAAAAATTAACTAAAAGGCAAGTAACACAAACTCTCCCTACATGGGAGGCTTTTCGCGGTGGAGGAGCCAAAGGCTCGGCTACTGGGACACCACCACAGCAAAATCTGCACACTGTATTATCTATCTGTACCACTAGTGCATTAATAAGCAGCAGTTATTAATGAAAATAACTAGTGGTGAATACAGCAGCCCTGTAACAGATCATTCGCTCCCTCCATGATCTTAAACTGCAGCCCTGCTCTTATACAGTTAGAACTACATTTGCCTCAAAATACTACAACTTCATTCTCATAATATAACTACAACCTCATAATATTATGACTTTATTCTCGTAATATTTCAACTTCAAACTTGCAATATTACGACGTTAATCTCGTAATATTATGGCTTCAATCTCGAAGTGAACTGTTTTTTTTTCTTTAAAGAGTGGAACCTAAAATGATGTGGTAGTAGGCTGATACGTGTTTGATTTCCTGGCTAATGTTATAGCATTATATCCACACGCTGTTTCAGTTTAGTCAGGCTATTAGTACACAGAATCCCAGACAGAGCAGCATAATATGCTTCAGCACTTTTTGCTGTACTTCAGGACAATATCAGATGTTTCAGGATCATGACACAGATTATTTTTTTATTTGAACAATATTTCTTGAATTCTAGGATTAGATTTTAGGGATCCATTGTTTTTTTTTTGTTTTTTTTTACAGCCAAAATGTGTAATATATTAGTATAATCTTGATTAAAATTTTAATACAAGTAAAGCCTTTCTAAAAACTAAGTCATCTCTGCCTGAGATAGTTTTGATAACATTTTAGGTCTTAAAATCAAATATCGTTACAATAGAGAACAAATACATGCAGGGCTTCGTAGAAGACAAACTATTTGTTCAGGCCTACCCACACATATCATAAAAAAACAACAACAACAAAAAAACAGTAAATTATGCAGTGCTTACAGCAGCTTACCTTTACTGTTGGGTTTGTGTTGTTCCTTCAGCTGTAATGGAAATAAGTCAGTTGGTTTTTAAGTGAAGTTTCAGACGTATTCACAGGTGTAAACACTCCTGCTGTAAAAAATAATAATATCTGTAATATCCAGGTAACATTATGAGGCTGTAGGAGCATAAGTAGCCTTCCAGCTAGTTGTAAACAAAAAAAGAGTCTCTGGAATATTCGCTCAGCTCGTCTGGTGGCGCTATTTCCTCACTTTGCTTTTGTTCCTGCAGTTTATTGCTTTAAATTTTCAAAGATAAAAATATATATATATATATTAAAATAAACTTGTTTCTACTACTTTTACTGCACAGCTTACATGAACGCTACTTTAAACATGGCGCGCGGGTGACGATATGCCTATTAAACACACCTGATTGTCAACGCCATTGATTTGGTCCAATCAGATTAAGAGTTGTTTTTTAACCAATCACAACACTGATTGGTTGCTGTCACTCAATTTTGGTCTTGCTGCTGGTACACGCCTCCAATGATCCGTCATGGCGTTTCTGTTTATTTATTTTGTTTGTTTGCAAAAGTCCATATATATATAAGATATATATATATAAGAACAGTGTGTAGTACGCATAAATCTATTTAATCTTACTTTTTTATGTTCTAATATATACTGTTTTAAAACATTCTGTTTAAGACCATGAACCAGCCAATGAACATGAATGTTCATTAACCAATTAAACAGTGAGTTGACATCATCCCCTACACTCTAAAAACAGTAGTTCTAGATTCATTGTGGCAAAGTAGCAGCTAGTTTTTACTAATTTAATATGATTTATAACACTTTTTAATCTTTTTTTTTTACTGTTTTCTATGAATTATAAAATATTACACACAGGCTCCCCATGCAATGGATATTTAAAAAAAAAACTATAAAATACTTTATTTGATTGGATTTATTTGCTATATAGATGTTATAGTAGAATATTAGACTCTTATATTCTACTATAAAATCTATATAACGAATAAAAACAGACAGAAAACAGCATTTTTCCTGTCAGGATTTTTTTTTTCATCACTGGTCTGAAAGGGTTAAGGGACCAGAGCGAGCGCATGTTAATGATGAGGGCGTGTCCGAATTCACTCGTGTTTCACCACTACTCAATGAACTACATAGTTTCTACATAGTTTCTCCCTATGTAGTGCACACTAACGAGGGAGTAGGGACTTGTGTTGTTGTAGTGTATGATAGTGCATGCTGTATTTTGGCATCCATCAGTTGTAAAAAGAACACTACAAGTTTAGATATTTGATATAAACAATTACATGTCCATTACCAGTCAATGTTACAGTCTTACAGTAAATTGACCATAACTGTGATAGGAGTTTTCATAGTGTAGTGGTTATCACGTTCGCCTAACACGCGAAAGGTCCCCGGTTCGAGACCGGGTGGAAACAGAACTAATTTTGACGAAGTTGAAGCGTCTTATTCGGATTACCGTTCCACCTTAAATGCTTGCCACCTTAAATACTTGCTTCAGTAAAACAGTTAACAGTGAAAACCCATATTTAAAGCACAACGCTGTGCAAACGCTCTCAATAAAAAAGAAAAACAAAAAAGACGAAGCTTAAATTAAACCTAGGTAGAATTTAGTTAGAAAAAAATAGGATAATACAAGATAACATAACTAAACATAACATAAGAATGTATTATATTAATAAATAATGAGGGATTAGGGAAGCATTTCACTCACAGTCTACGTGTTTGTCTAGGTGTTCTCTAACTTTTTTGACAAAAAGGGTTTACTCATTACAAACGTATTAAACTAGTGTTTTTGTAGTGTATGATTGTGCTGCTGTATTTTGACATCCATCAGTTGTAAAAAGAACAGTATAAGTTTACTTTTGTATTACAATCACATACCCATTACCAACTGAGAGTATTACATTAAAAATATACATATAACATTAATTTTCTATTGACGTTCCCCAATGAATATGGGGTCTACAAGCAATAGAAACGCCTCAGGAGTTTCCGTAGTGTAGTGGTTATCACGTTCGCCTAACACGCGAAAGGTCCCCGGTTCGAGACCGGGCGGAAACAATGTTTATAGTTTTTAATACGCTTAAAGCTAGCTTCTTTTTCACCAGTGTCTCATTCAGATTTCCGTTCTACCTTAAATGCTTAAACGCATGCTGCAGTTACACAGCTAAATATAAAGGGAAAAAAAGCTAGAATAAAAAGGAAAAAAAAGAAAATTAAAATAGACTTGAATAGAATAAAGTTAGATAAAATAAGATAATACAAGATAATATAACATAACAAGGAAAAATGTAATTTAATAGTGTATTATACTATTAAATATAGGCTTAAACACAATACATCAGGCTGTTAAAGTCTTGAAAAAAATGAAAATATAAAAGAATTACTCTGGATATAACAGATTGTTCCAAGTAAATCTTAATTAACTAGGATCCCCATAATGGTTTATGTCGCGATGAACCCCTGTTCGCTTCCCCTAAATCAGTGGTCTCAAACTTATTTTATCTGGGGCCGCTGGAAGTAGAGCCTGTGTGAGGCTGGGTAGCATCAGGACAAGGACAAGTATTTTCTTCAACGCATGCTACTCATCGATAGGCGCTTCCTAAATACACTGCGCATGCGCTACCCTACATTCATTAAATTATTTCTCATGTGTTTTATAATAACTATGTTTTTCTATTTTTTGTGCGTTTAACAACCTGGACTCACTGTCATTACACTGTCAAAGAGTAATGGGAATTAATAATAACAATAATAAAAATAAATTATCTAAAAAAATAAAAAAAAACAGATTATAATAAACTCTTACTACCATACGGTGATTTGAGCTATCCAAAAACAGTAACTTACTACTTACTACATTAACTTTTACTGGAAAAACTCTCTAATCTTGTGCTTCTTTTGTATTTTTAGGGTTCAAGCACCGAAGGTGCGTAGAACCCTATTGTTTTTGCTAAGATTTTTCTTCTTCTTCTTCTTATTATTATTATTCTTTTTCTCCTGTAAAAACAGTTGTGCAGCCTAAACCGTAAGTCATAGAGAAATGAAACTTGGTAGGTAGATGTAGGATCAGTGCATCTCGGTGGACAACAAAAATGGCACCGATTGGTCAAGTGGTGGCGCTATAAACAAGGAAATTCATTTTTCACAATTTTCTCAATAACTCAAAAACCATAAGACCTACATTCAAAATTCTTTTTTTGATGGATTCCTTGGGTCAATACCAACAACTTTCCAATTTGGACCATGCACTTCCGTCTATATAGATTTTTTGCTAATTTGCATAATATGCAAAACCTACTTTTGCAAACTAGTCCTAGGAATTTTGACCAATCCTGGCATGTTTGGTATCAAAACACTCTTGAGAGCATGCGCTTCAATATTCATTAAGAAAAAGTTGACATATGCAAACAATATGGCCGCCATATGCAAATTAGTCCTTCCGGATATATGCCCCATTCACTTCAAGAGGTAAATTTGGAGCACTGTTTCTCAGCAACTGTGCAACCTAGCAAGTTGAAACTTTGCATGCAGAATCTATCATACAGCCTCTAAAGGATGTTCAAAGGGCAACTTAATCAATCAACATGGCTGAACACCATCAGCCAATCAGCATTCAGCAGACATTTTGGCAGGCTGAATGTTGCCCAATCTGGATGATATTTGGCAGTTATGTTCAGGTGGAGACACTGTAGTGAACTGCAAAGTGCTGAAACAATCCGCCCACTGGGGGGCGCTGTTCCAAAAAAATCGAGTATATGTCAATCATGCTGTACTATTTTGACATCTAATTGTTTTTGCCATATTTAGTACAGTGGCTCTGACAAATTTCTCAATACAACTATGTTTAAAAAGTGCTTTGTTCATTCATAATTGCTAATTGTTTGAAAATAGCTATATTGAAACTACTCTCTGGATATTTGGCCTATCACCTCCATTTCAGTCTTGCTGCACACTGTAGAGTCTCTAGGTAAATGTTCATTAAAAACATTTGTGAAAATTTCACATACAATACTCTCCAGGCATCAAGCAATCTGTGCGTCCTTGGAATTTCTAACCTAAATTGCTGTAACTCTGCAGTATTTGCTGTAATCTCACAATGTTAAAGACCTCTGTACAATATCACTCTGATGAAGCGCCATTTAATACAGAACTAGATTAAGAATAACTTGACATTACATGTCATATCAGAACATTCACTCCTTTGTGCCTCTTCTCAACATTAATAACAGGTGAAATACTTTTGATCATTTCTAAATGTGACAGAATGTCTCCAATTGTGTTAGACCTTCTTACACATCACCATCCTATGCTCTAGTAGGCACCATTGTGCTAGTTGGTGCTTGATGAAGCGCCATTTAATTCAGAACTAGATTTATAATAACTTCGTAATTACACGTCATATCAGAACATTCACTCCTTTGTGTTAATTTAAACTTGTTTGGTCAAACATTTCAGCTTGCTCTGCAAAGGTTCAAAGGTCAATCTGAATACCACTTTGTGAACATTCTGGTTGAAGCCACCTGATCAATACCAATAACATGTAGACACCTTTTGACTAGTTCTAACTCACTTAATGAATATCCTACAACGTTCACTATTTACATGTGAATTTAAGCACTGATCAGGTTGAAAGGCCTCTGCTCAACATTAATAACAGGTGAAAAACTTGATAATTTCTAAATGTGACAGGGCATCTCCAATCATATTAGACCTTCTTACACATCACCATTCAATGCTCCAGTAGGCACCATTGTGCAAGTTGGTGCTTGAACCCGATGATTGCCGCTTGCGGCTATATTTACCTTTAAATATACACAAAAGGGTAGCGCGGTTTGACAGGGTAGCACAACTCGACAGAACACCGGATCTCTCCTCCTTGGTTAAAAGGCAGCTGCTCTGTGTGTGTGAGGCTCGCATATGTGTATGAGTCGCCGTTCCTGCGATCCACTGATTGGTTGGACACAGCGCCGCGAGTTTGAGACCCCTGTTCTAAATTCGTTTAAAGAAGTTTCTGTAGTGTAGTGGTTATCACGTTCGCCTCACACGCGAAAGGTCCCCGGTTCGAAACCGGGCGGAAACATTGTTTATTCTCCCAGAAGTCTAGCGCGCGCACCTCACGGTCCATGGCATTCGCTCTTGTTCGCTGTGCTCGCGCTAGCCGCAAAATAACGACAGAAAACACTGAGGAAGCTGTAGAATTATTTATGTGATTAGAATAAGAGCGCTAGGGAGATAAAAACACTACTTTTGTAGTGAAACAGGAGGAGATAGAGTGTGTGAAATAAACACCACACAGCTATGAATTTATCTGAGAAGCAGACGTGAGAATTTTACCTGAATACACCAGAATACCCTGAACTGATAAAAATCTCCTAAAAAGCTCTCTGATAAAGCTCTCTGATAAAGCTCTTTGATAAATCTCTCTGATGTGATGTGTATTTATGCAATTAAGCTTGTGGACTGTTACAGTTTTTTTATGGACAGTTAGTTGTTTGACAGTACCTGAATATGTTTAGTATGAAAAAAACAAAACAAAAATGAATACTAGAAATAATAATAATAACTTTAATAATAAATAATAAAAGTTAATAGTAACTAACTAAAACTAAGCACTAATTAAAAAACTAGTAAAAAGTAGCAACCCCACTCTAAAAACGAAGTAAAACTAACTAAATTGAAGGAGAAAAAGTAAAAAATAAATAAATAAAAATAAATAAAATTAAACTATAATGAAAACAATTAAACTATTATAATCTTGTAAGTAACAAATCAAACTCTAAAAAAGTTGCACCAGTAGAATGGGCGCATGCACACGTGAGATTTGCAGCGCTGTGTGTGTTTAGCTGTTCTTAAACATTTTTCTTAAATAATAGGTCTATGCTTCTTCAGAGTTGCAATGTTAATTAACATAACTCTGAACAGATTTCGCTCATTCAAACAGCCCGAAAACAGCCAGTTTATGAGGCGGGTCGGGACTGCTCTGCATTACTTTAATGTAATTTAATTTATTTATTTATTTTTTGTTTTGCTGCATTTCTTGTATTGCATGTAATTTAAATGGTCTTTTTTGGTTTGCTCAATTTTATTTGTCCTTTTTTGGTTAGCTGCATTTCTTTAATGTTATTTATAAATTGTCTTTTTTTGTTTGCTTTATTTTATTTGCGGAAAAGCCTCTTTACCCTCTGTCGGAATACCCGGAAGGCTTTAGCACAAGCACCTGCTACCCTTTTAAGTACAGCCTGAAATGGCAGAATGCGGCCTAAGCAGCCAAACCCGTGCTCCTCCTCAGGGCTGTCATCTTCAGATGTGAACGTTACAGACCCTTCATCTTCAGATGTGAACGTTTCAGACCCTTTATCTTCAGATGTGAACGTTACAGACCCTTCATCTTCAGATGTGAACGTTTCAGACCCTTTATCTTCAGATGTGAACGTTACAGACCCTTCATCTTCAGATGTGAACGTTTCAGACCATTTATCTTCAGATGTGAACGTTTCAGACCCTTTATCTTCAGATGTGAACGTTACAGACCCTTCATCTTCAGATGTGAACGTTTCAGACCATTTATCTTCAGATGTGAACGTTTCAGACCATTTATCTTCAGATGTGAACGTTTCAGGGCTGTCATCTTCAGAAGTGGGCGTGTCCTGCACGTCAGACTGCAGCCAAGGGTGCTTTGACAGCTTCCTCACCGTAGGCCGAGCACTCGGATCTAACTGCAGCATATCCAGTATTAAAGCACGGCAGGACTCTTCGACGTAATCTGGAAACAGATTTGCAAGCTCTTTCTTCTTGCGTGAACAGCTGGGAAGCTTCCCGGTGACCATGACGTACAGCACTATCCCCAGGCTCCAAACGTCACTTTTCTTGCCGTCATATGCCTCTCTGTTATGCACCTCAGGTGAAATGTACCCCAAGGTGCCACAAAACGTGTTGCACAGCTCAGGGTAGCCTTTTGTAACGCAACTCAATCCAAAGTCAGTTATTTTGACATTGCAATCTTCGGTCACGAGGATGTTGTCACACTTCAGATCATGGTGGACAATGTCCTGCTCGTGCATGTAGTCCAACGCACTGACGAGCTGAGAGAACCACCGTCTAGCTGTGTGACTGGGGATAGGCCCGGTTTTTAGTACCTCCCCCAGAGATGACTGGGCTGCTTCCATTACGATGTACACCTCTTTGTCCCACACCCTAATCACTTCATAAACGTGCACGATGTGTGGATGCCTTATTTTGCTGATGATGTCGATTTCCACCTCCAGAACTGAATATTGGGACCTCAAAGCCACCCACCTGCAGTCCATCGTTTTAATAGCCACGTATGATTTATGCTTTTTTGACTTGGCCAGTTTAACGACGCCGAAACCCCCAGAACCGATCACGCCGCACACCTCGAAGCCCAGGAACTTCATTGTGTCGGTTTCATCGATCTCCGGCTGGCGTAATAAACTGAAAAAATACTTAAACCAACGCATGGCCGACGCAAACCAACGCATGACAAATTAAACTCGAATTATGCCGGAGCAAACGGCCTCGCCAAGCACACTGAATTCCGAATAATGCAAAGAGCGTGAGAGCGCGGCCGAATATATATATATATATCTTTGCATTATTCGTGAGGCATATGACGTCATCGAACGAAGTATATCATCGCTCGATGACGTCATATGCCTCACGTGGGACCAAATGTGTGACGTCACATATGTCTCTGTCTCTTTCTCTCTCTACGTGTGTACATATGCAGCTGGCACCCATTAGGTGGAATGCCCCATATATGCATATGTATATAATATAATAAACAGTGCAAAAATAATTTAAAACACCACACACACTCTTACAAATGGAATATATATATATATATATATATATATATATATATATATATATATATATATATATATGTTGGGAGGGGGGGGGTGTTGTTTGGGGGGGATCAGGTAATTACCCACTCTGGCCTGTAGATGGAACCAATAGGCTGTTCATTAACTTCCCAAACCTACTGTTTATTGCATAGACATCATATGTGTGTGTGTGTGTGTGTGTGTGTGTGTGTGTCTTTGTATTTTACATATACAAAATTACTTTGAAATTACGCATAGTGTATTGTACATCGAACTACTTGCAAAAGTAAGATATGTAATTAAAAGCATTAATAAGAACTACTTAAAACATTGGAAAAAAATTGCATTTGTTACCTGTTTCCACTCTTAACTATTAACTGTGAACTAAAATCCGTGTATGAGATGTATTTTTTTGCATTGTTGTGTGAGTCCAAATCCCATTCATGCTTTAAAAATATATTTGTTCATAATAAATCCATAATATTTAACTTAAGAAGTTAAGGTTCAGAGTTCAAAAAAGATAAACAAAATAAGTTTAAGATGTAGTTTCAACAAGCAGCTGGCACTCATTAGGTGGAATGCCACATATATTTATTTGTATATAATATAATAAACAGTGTATGTTACACTTTAGTAATATATGAACAACAATACACACAAGAACTAAACAAATACTATTATTATTATTATTATTATTATTATTATTATTATTTATTTATTTATTTATTTATTTTTTTTTTTGGCCATGTGGAGGCAGCAAAATCATTTTAAACACCACACATTAACACAGGTTATGTACACTATACATATTATTATCACATGGATCACATGTTGTCCTGATTAATGACAGCTAACAAAGAGAAATGTTCTCCGTAGGTTAACTGAAGTGGTCTGTGTGTAAATACTGTAATATTAATATTAATGCACTCGGGGAGCAGGGTTGCCTCCTCCAATATGGCGGCCACGCAGGCACGCCAGAGGGCAGGGTATGCTGCATCTATGTATAAGAAGTCTATGGATTATTGGGGCTGGAAGTTGGTTCTGTGTTTTGCACTACTTTAATGGGTAGTCACAGCTACTGTTTATTTTACTTTAATTTGTATATTAAAGCAGAACAAACTGTTACACGTTAAGGATTAACTTACACAGATATATCAGAGGTAATGATTTTATCTTAATTTAAGAGCAGACAGCTTTCTGGACAACTTCATGGATAGGTATTTAAGTCCTCTAAAGTTAGCAAAAAAAAAAACAACTGAGATTTTAAAAATCTAATTAACCATCTAATTTGAAAAAATGAACCTTCCCCTCACAAAAAATTGAGTCAAATCAAGGAGGACTCCTGTTAAATCCTATTGTGTTTGTTTATTTGTTTGTTTGTTCACATATATATATATATATATATATACAGTTAACAGTATTTTAGCCAGTCATGCTTCAATAACTGTGACTCCATACACATAGAGTGGACTAAAGTAGGTGAATAAATAAGTATATAATTCCCAAACTAATTATAATAAATGATTTAATCAAATTTTGTTGTCTTCAAAAAGTGTATAAATGCTTTTTTACGCTATTCTGTTATCATTATGTCAGTGGCATTTAATAGTCTTAAAATTGCTAAATATGTTGTGTATTGCAATAATCTCTGGGACAATATATCGTCTACAAAAAAAAATCTTATCGTGACAGGCCTAATTATCGCTGTTTATTGAAAGATTTTGAGTTAAAGAGGAGGAGAAAGTACGATCTGTTTGGTTATTAACACTCCGCCAGTTAAAATAGTTCCATTGCTGCTCTGTTTGTAGCTGCGCCGTTTGGCTTGTAAGCGCTGCACCTTTTCTAGGTCACCGGTATGTGGCGGAGTAATACATGGAGAGCTTCGGTTACAGTGCATTACCGGCTGATAACGGCACTCATAGAACACCTCTCAGCCAATCACATCGCAGGGTTGGAACTAACTGTGGTTTAATAAAATTTGACTCACACAGAGTCCAGAGGCCTCAAGACAGATTCCAAGCAAGGTTGAGACCGCTCGTTTATGATCTCGAGACTGAGACTGGACTTGAGTACTACAACACCAGTCCACAGTTTCCACGTGGCCGCTAAATACAGATGTAGTGAATTTGTTTTTTACATGGGTTTAGTGGTTTAAACAGTTACAAACTTCATTACATTTGTGACTATTGTTTTACATGAAACTTAAAATCTTTGTAATGTTTTTTTTTTTACTCCATAGATAATATGTACTCTGAGAACAGGACTTCAGAGAAAGCAAATATGATTTAACTGTATCTGAAATGTGTTTGTCTGTTTGTGTGTAACAGGGAAAAGAAAATCTCCAACAAATGGCAGGTTTTGCTCCGGCAGATGCAGCAGCAAAGAGAGTCAGTTGGAGATGTTGTGAACACGCTGGCTGTCCTTAAAGATATCGAGCTGATCTCACAAGACCTCAAGGATTTGCAGGTTTTTAGAATTCATCTATAGTTACATTGTCATTTACTTTCAGCTATACTTTTTCCATTGGAATGTACACCTCCAGTTTAATACTAAAAGTACAGTACAATTAAATAACCCCCCAAAAATGTATCTGAAACCTAATGTCATTTACTACACTGTAAAACACAATAAGTTGACTAAACTCCAAACTTATGTTGTAACCGATTACCTCATAAAAGGTTCATGTAATATAATGATGAACTATAATAAGTACAGTAAACTTAACAAATACATAT
Source organism: Astyanax mexicanus (assembly GCF_023375975.1). Taxonomy (NCBI): domain Eukaryota; kingdom Metazoa; phylum Chordata; class Actinopteri; order Characiformes; family Acestrorhamphidae; genus Astyanax; species Astyanax mexicanus. The sequence continues at coordinate 45,920,706 of NC_064421.1, read as the reverse complement.
ACATATATATAAATATATATATATATATATATATATATATATATATATATATATATATATATATGTTTGAGATTAAGATTTTCCTGAACTTATATATTTTATTTACTCAAGTACTCTATACTACATACATCAGCTCTGAAAGAAAATAGAATAGAAAAAAGAGACCACTCCATTTTCTGAATCAGTAAAACTTTAAACTAAAAAAATCTATAAACTACAGACAACATTTCTCCCAAAATCCAAATAAAAATATTGCCATTTAGAGCATTTATTTGCAGAAAATGAGAAATGGCTGAAATAACAAAAGACCTTAAATAATGCAAAGCAAAAAAGTTCATATTCATAAAGTTTTAAGAGTTCAGAAATCAATATTTGGTGGAATAACCCTGGTTTTTAATCACAGAACCAGACATGTTCTCCTCCACCAGTCTTACACACTGCTTTTGTATAACTTTATGCTGCTTTACTCCTGGTGCAAAAATTCAAGCAGTTCAGTTTATAGATACAATATATATAGAGATGTTTGTTGGTGTATCTCTTGGCCCATAGATTGTCGATCCAACAAAAGTACATTATTTTGCAGACATAAAGTATGTTTTTGTGATTCAGGCTCAGTGTTGCATGATGCTTGTGGCTGATGTAAAAAGCTGCATTGATTTGAATATAAAAGCATCAGCTTCATGCACTATGGTTTGATAAGGTTTGATATAGTGTGGGATTATGTGTGTTGTATTGTTTCTCTGCTTAAATTGTTTAAATTGTATCGGAAAATGCAGGGGTTGGACAATGAAACTTGGACACCTGTCATCATTTTAGTGTGGGAGGTTTCATGGTTAAATTGGAGCAGCCTGGTGGCCAATCTTCATTAATTGCACATTATTGCACCAGTAAGAACAGTAAGAGTGTGAAGGTTCAATTAGCAGGGGAAGAGCTCAGATTTACTCAAAATATTGAAATGCACACTATAACATTATGGGTGACATAACAGAGTTCAAAAGAGGACAAATTGTTGGTGCACGTCTTGCTGGAGCATCTGTGACCAAGACAGCAAGTCTTTGTGATGCATCAAGAGCCACGGTATCCAGGGTAATGTCAGCATACCACCAAGAAGGACCAACCACATCCAACAGGATTAACTGTGGACGCTGTAAGAGGAAGCTGTCTGAAAGGGATGTTCGGGTGCTAACCCGGATTGTATCCAAAAAACTCCATAAAATCACGGCTGATCAAATCATGGCAGAATTCAATGTGCACCTCAACTCTCCTGTTTCCACCAGAACTGTCCGTCACCACAATAATTTATTGTGGTCGAAAACCAGGTGTTTCAGTTTCATTGTCCAACCCCTGTATATTAGCCTCTGTTTACTGTGTTGTTTTAATTTTAGGCTCAGGCAGAATCTTCTGATTTGGGGAAGCAGTTGCCAGAGGTGGTGGATCTGCTGCAGAAGCAGGATCTGTTGGACACTCAGATCTCCTCTCTTGGAGAAACATTGAGCTCCATCAGCAGCAGTGCCTTACGGGGGAAACACAGGGATGTGTCTCAGGTTCAGAGCCGAGTCAGAGATCTCAATACCCAGTACAACTCCCTCCTGACTTTCAGCAAGAACAGGTGTCGTCTTTCAGTTCAACTTTTCTTTTTTACTCAATAGATTTATAGCTTCATATAAATAATTCTAAATATTGCTAAAGGCTAAAATGTGGCATTTCCTTAACCCTGCGTCATTCACACTGGAAAGCAACAGTGCGACAGGTGACCATTAATTTCCTATGGCGGGGGTCGATTTGACAAAGCGGCAGAGCGACAAGCGACACAGAGTTGAAATTTTCTCAACTTTATACAAATTAATTATAATGCGATGAAACAGCATTCTAACCCGATTGGCTTCTAGCATTTATTTGGACCTATCACATACAAGGCTGTCCGAGGTCCTGAAGCTTCTGCTCTCTGAACTTTTGGTTCCTTTCGCATTTGGTTCCTACTAGAGGGTGGGCGATATGGCCCTAAAATAATATCACGATATTTCATGGCATTATCGCGATAACGATACTCTTGGTGATATGACAAAATAATAAAAAATACACTACTGCAACAAAACAAAACTTACATTGTATTATTGTATATGATATGCTATTGAACACCTACACCAACTAAGATATTTAAAAAAAAAAAAGAATTTTATCAGATTTGTAACAGAATCAACGATTCAGAATGTCACGATACTACTAATAATATTACACTCCAAATATATATATCCATATATCTCCATATATCCAGGATTAAAGTAAAATAGATGATACTGAACCGATATAATCTGTCTCTAAAAGATATATAATAGGAAATGAGAACAGTGTGAATTTTTCTTTTGCTTAAAACAGGCAAAAAATAGTACCCTGATTTGATAATTAGGGGTGAGTGTTATGGCACGATATTTCAGGGTATAATATATTATTGTGTACGATACTATATAGCACACCCCTAGTTCCTACCATCATTTCCAGTGCAGGTAAATCACAGAAACGGCCTATTAAGTCTATTAAGCTGCAGAATAAAGTGGCCAAGCAATGGCTTATATTTATTATACCATATTTTCTTCCTCCAAAATGTATATTTTTCAAGCGGAAATAAAACTCACTGGATGGTGAATGTTATATATATAATATGTTATATATATATATATACATGTATAAACATTCACCATGTCTTATTAAAAACAATTAATTTTTAGCCATTTTAGTAATCTTAATTTAGTTAATTTAGTTATTTAATTTAACAAATACATATTTAATTCAAACACACATTTGATCAATTTTTTGTTGCCTTTTTTTTGTCAAAAGCTTGATCTTAATACACACGCACACGTTGAGCTTTGACACGCTCACAAGCGATAAACGCAGGGTGACACGAGCGACTCGTCGTGTTCTAGTGTGAACGCAGGGTAATGGGTTTGTGTTTTTTTTTATTGAGTAGTTTGATAAACTCTCTGATTTTGTGTAAAAGGAGGAAAAACCTGGAAGGTCAGCTGAAACTCTTCGAGTTCTTCCATGACTGTGAGGAGGTGGAAGCGTGGATCTATGAGAAGTGGCTTCTGGTGCAAGCAGCATCTTTGGGAAGAGACCTTAGCCAGATTGAACAAGCCATTCAAAATCATAAGGTTTGTACCAATCTAAAGAGGCCTCTTGTACTTAAAACAATGAATACGATGATTTGCAAATCTTAAAGTCATATTTTATTCAGAACAAAATAGAGAGTGAGTTATTTTACTATTTCATGAGAAACATTAACTTAACCCTTGTGTGGTGTTCGGGTCTGTGGGACCCGTTTTCATTTTTCATCAAATGATACTAAAAAAATATTTGTTCTAACTCAAACTCATTGGCATTGGCTCATTTTTTGTGAAAAACATAAATCAAAACACATTTTCGATAAACACACACTGTACACCCCCCCCCCCCCCTACACATTTATATTACATACAGTATGTTTGGCCAAGGGCTAATAAACATTGCTTCATTTGTAAATTTGAAACTAAACAAATTTTCTACTCATATCTTGAGTTTAATTCATTTTCTTTTACATTTTATTAAAAACTAATAAAAAAAGAGTAGCACTTTTTGAAAGAAATGTAACATAAGAAAGGTAAAGGGCAAATATTAACCATGTAAGCTGTTTATATTGCTTGCAGTTTAGGTGAAGCAAGCATGTGTAAAGCATTTTAATGTAAAATTGCTTAATTTTGCTCAATTAAATACAAGTAACAAAGTAAACGAGTAACAAAAATATGAACACCACACAAGGGTTAAATAGAAATTAGTGGCAGCAACACAGCTACATAGAAATTGTGGCAGGGTCATGTCCACCATTGTGTAGCACTGGAAGAAACCTTGGGAGGACCACATTCAACATTCAACCACTGGTCATACAGATTTTAAATAAAGGTTAAAAGTCATTATACATCCACACAGGTCTAATATAGTCAGGTGTATAGCAGCACCAGCAATGAAAGCAGTTAGAGTTCCTATAAATTTGGATGTAGTCTGTAGTAGAGATTGAGCAGCTAGTCCAAATCATGTTGCAAAAACTGCAAGTCGATAAAGTGTGTTGTGTCATATTAGTTTCTATGTGTTTTTTCTTGTTTAAAAGTGCAATAATCTAATCTTGTTTATTTATAGGCTTTGGAAGCAGAGGTGCAGTCTCAGGAGTCTCTGTGCTCTGGAGTCGTGTCGAGGGGTGAGGATCTATGCAGAGGGAGACACCCCAATGAGAGGGATATCCAGAAATGGATTCGGACTTTGCAGAAGCAGTGGCAGCAGCTCAGGGACCAAGTCTCCAACCGCAAGAACAGACTGCATGCAGCCAGTGTCATCAAACAGGTTCAAACTCTTTCTAACTATGTGTGAAAGAAAGGACATTTATTATGTACTGTGGTATAAAAAAGTTTGGCCATCCCTGATCATTTTCATGATTGTCCTTTATAAATCATTGGTTGTTCAGATCAGTAATTTTACTTAAATCTATCATTAAAAAAAATACATCAATATTTAGTAGATCCTCCTTTTGCGGAAATAGCAGCCTCTTAGCGCTTCCTACAGCTTCTAATGAGAGTCTGGCTTCTGGTTGAGGGTATTTTGGACCATTCTTCTTTACAAAACAAACATCTCCAGTTCAGTCAGGTTAGATGGTTTCCAAGCATAGATAGTTTAAACAAACTACTCTTAGTAGATTTTGAGCAGTGTTTAGTGTTTAGTGTTTAGTGTTTAGTGTTTTGGGTCGTTGTCTTGTTGAAGGATCCAGCCCCGGCGCTTGAACTTCAGCTTTTTTCACTGATTCTTGAACATTGTTCTGAAGAATCTGCTGATATTGACTGAAATCCATGCGACCCTCAACTTTAACAAGATTCCCAGTACCTGCACTGATCCCAGTGAAGTATTTACTGAGAGCAGTAAAGTGTTTATCTTGGAATGCTGTGTTTTCTTTTTCCTCCATGCAAAAATAACCGCCCTCCAATAACTCAATTTTAGCTTCATTAGTCCACAAAACTTTATTCCAAAATGAAGCTGCCTTGTTTAAATGTGCTTTAGGGTCACAAATTACCCAGTTTTTCATCTTGTGAAACCGCAGACTCACTTGGTTGCTAACAAAAAGCATGTTTTTGCTGTGTAGTTTGTTTAAACTGTATATTTTTTCCTCTTACAGTATTTTGCAGATGCAGCAGAAGCTAATTCATGGTTAAATGATCGTAAACCCCTCCTTACTGCTGAGGATTATGGGAAAGACGAGTTAAGCACTGGTGCCCTGCTCCAGCGCCACCAAAGATTGGAGAAAGACATGGAGGCATATGCTTCAGAGGTGAACAGACTCGGAGAGCAGGCTAAAAGTGCTGCCCAGCTCGCTCCACTAACTGTAAGTAATTATAACAATTTAATAACAGTTCAATAACTTCAGTATTCATCATCATAGGGATTTTCTTTTAGTCTGGATAATATAATTGACAGAAATGTACTAAAGATGCTGTTTAAAGCATGATTTTTTAATCATACAGACCGAACCTCAGCAGAGCAAGATGGTGCACTATAGTGATTCATCAGGAGATGAAGGACAGACAGTGAAGGAGAAAGGAAGAAGTTTAATTAAAGGCAAAGGAAGCTTCAAGGCAGCTGAAACTTCACCAAAACCTTCTCCAGTACAACAGATACCAGAGTTTAATGCCAAAATTAGGTTCAAATACAGAGGTAACAATATATAATCTTGAAATGCTATTTTGGCACATAGTGTTTCACCTTACAACCCCAATCTTAAATGTACTGTAAGATTTTACCCCGAACACACCATCCCCGCTGTGAAACATGGTGGTGGCAGCATCATGCTTTGGGGATGCTTTTCTTCAGCAGGGACAGGGAAGATGGTCAGAGATAATAGGAAGGTGGATGGAGATAAATACAATTTAATCCTGAAAGAAAACCTTTTGAAGGCTGGAAAGTTCTCTGAATTCAGCCTGGGAAGGAGATTTACCTTCCAGCAAGACAATGACCCAAAACATATAGCCAGAGCTACAGTGGAATGGTTTAGATAAAAGAATATTCATGTGTTAGAATGGCCCCGTCAAAGTCCTAAAAGGCCTAAATTTCGTTAAGCTTCTGTAGAAAGATGTGAAAATTGCTCTTTATCCAACCTGGCTGAGCTGGTTGAGGTGTTTTGCAAAGAAGAATGGGCACAAATCTCAGTCTCTAGATGCGCAAAGCTGCTAGAGAGAAACCCCAATAGACTTGTAGCTGTAGTTACTGTAATTACAGTGAAAGTTTTATTCGATTCAAATTTTAAAAGCATCATTTTTGTTCCACTTCACAATGATGTGCTACTTTGTGTTGGCTTATCACTCAAAATCTCAATAAAATACATTTAATTTTGTGGTTGTAATGTGACAAAATGTAAAAAGCCACTGTATGCTGCTCCTTTAGTTAATAAGGAATCTTATTAAATGCTGTGTAACCAATATTTGTGCCCTCAGGTGTGAATATAACCTGGGATCGTGGGGAAATGTTGAGAATTCTCAGCAGAGAGAAAGATGATAAACTTCTTGTGCGAGACAGTAAAGGAAATGAACAATTAGTGCCTTCTACATACATTACAGAGCTGCCTACAGCTGTAAGCATCACCACCAGACACTCGAAAACTAGAACAGTTTGCAATCTTCATGCTTCTTCTGTTATTTAATATTTAATATTATTTAAAACACAGCAAGCTCCACCTGCGCCTGTAAATGGGGTTCCAGAGACCCAGACGAGGAAGGTGAGCCGGCCTCGCCGCACTCGTTCCATGCGACGGGGCACAGCTGAAATCACCACCGCATCAATACCTGATCCACACTTCCAGAAAGACACCATAGAGTCTACTCAGAGCAACCTAGAAAAAGATTTTAACAGCCTCTATCAGCTAGCACAGGTGAGTACTACCAACCATAGATCACATATACACTGCCTGGCCAAAACACAGAGTCTCCACCAAAAAGAAGTTCACACACTAATATATGGTTGGATCTTCTGCACCGTCACAAGATTTATTATGGAGTCTGACCACTGCACAAAGCAGCTCTTCTCCATCCAGCACATCCCAAAGATTCTCAATGAGGTTAAGATCTGGACTCTGTGGTGAACTCTCTCTCTCTCAATCCATGTGTGAAAATGATAAATGATGATCTCATGCTCCCTGAACTCTTTCACAATTCCAGTCCCATGAATCCTGGAATTGTCATGTTGGAATATGGCCGTGTTCGTCAGGGAAGAAAAAATCTATTGATCCAGGAATAACCTGGTCTATATTCAGTATATTCAGGTAGTCAGCTTTCCTCATTCTTTCAGCACATACTGTTGCTGAACCTAAACCTGCAGACCAACTGCAGAAACCCCAGATCATAGCTTTGCCCCCAAAGGCTTGTCGCAAAGACTATCATAACATTATGATGAAACTGGCTCTTATAAGGACGAGCAAGGAAGAGCAAGAAGAGCTGGAAAGGAAGAGCAGGAGTTACCTCTGTTACACAGGATAAGTTTATCAGAGTTACCAGCCTCAGAAACCACCAGTTAACAGCTCCCCCAGCCCTTCACAGAGTATTTTAACACTTTTAATTTACTACACGATTCCTTATATGTTTCTTTATGACCTGGATGACTTCAGTATTAATTTACAATATAGGAAAAAAATCAAAACATTGACATTTGACTGGTACTGTATGTTCAATACTATTAAGGTATATTTGATAAACCGAGAAAAAAATGTTTTTTATTAAAACTATGTTGCATTTTTTGTTATGTCATCAAATAGTAGCTTTACTATCTCTGAATCTTGAATTGTCTGAATTTTGTTTCCGTTAGTCGAAGAGGAAGATCTTGGATGAAACCGCTCAGCTGCATCGGTTCTACAATGCCTGTGATGAGTTTGAGTCCTGGATGGAGGACAAAGAAAACGTTCTCAACACCTTCAGCTCCAACGCTGACAACATCGAGGTTGTTCAGGCCAAGTATGAGGTGAGTAAAATACATAGCAAGCACTATGCTTGAGTTTGAATCCCAGTCATGCAGCTTGCCATCAGCTGCCAGAGCCCTGAGAGAGCACAATTGGTCTTGCTCTGTCTGGGTGGGTACAGTAGATGGCGCTTTTCCCCTCATCACTCCAAAGGGTGATGTGGATCAGCATAAGGCTGCGTCTGTGAGCTGATGTATCGGAACCGAGTCGCTGCGCTTTCCTCCGAGTTTGCTCAAAAAGAGGCGGAGTCTGACTTCACATGTATCGGAGGAGGCATGTGCTAGTCTTCACCCTCCTGGTGTTTGGGATAAAAATTATTTTTTTTTGCTGCATAAGATCAGAGCTCATGGTAATTCTAGGTGGTAATTCTAATCTAAAACAGACATATTGAATCTTTATATCTGTATGTAGAATTTTCTTACAGAGCTGGCCAGTGGGAAGGGTCAGCTCGATGACATCACCAAACAGGGCGAGGAACTTGTGAAGAAACAGCACAGCAAAAAGAGAGATATTCAGTCCAGACAAGCCCAGGTCACTGACAGGTAGGATAAATGAAACAACTAGTGTAGATCTTTCTTCTTTCTATCATTATAAACCAAAATCCAGAAAAAAAACATTAATAACTGAACAGCTGTAAGTGATATTCTGAATATTTGCTCTTCAGGTGGGAGAAGATTCAGGCTCTAAAGGATGAGCGAGCTCATGAGCTCCTCAGCTCAGCAGATATCAAGTCCTTCCTGCACACCTGTGACGAGGCCAAAGCCCAGCTGCTGGAGAAGCTGGACCAACTGGATACTCCAGATGTTGGGAGTTCCGCTTCATCTCTGCAGGCTGAGGAACGCAGCCAAGCCCAGGCTGAGAGGGAGATAGAAGCTCTGGAGAGGAAGATAGAATACCTGAAGAGTGTGGCTAAAATGTGGGTGTTCTTTAAAAAGTCATATATTTATATGTTTATATTCTTGTTTATTATCTTCATTATGTCTTATTTTTGCCTCCATACGTCCATCCATCCCATCCAATGCACATTTATAGCGTTTTATTAAAGCGCACCGAACATGTGGAAGAATCTTTTTAAACTGGGCGGGTGTGATGCGGTCTCCTTTCAGAGTGGATGAATCCGATTCCAGGTTATGTTCAGAGAGAGAGAGCGCTCAGTCAGAAACTTTACTTCATTGTTACTTTTTAGGGCGTTTTCACACCAGCATTCTTTGGTCCGGTTAAAACGAACTCTGCTCCGTTTGTAACTTTAGTGCGGTTCGATTGAGCAGGTGTGAAAACAGTAATCGCACTCGGGTGCAGATCAAACGAACCGGATCAAGCGGTTCGCTTTGGTGAGAACGTAATCCAGTCTCGATCCGACCCAGATTTTAAATAAATAATTAAATAAATGTTTTTGAGCTAAACTAAAATCTATCTATCTGTCTGTCTGTCTGTCTAGATAACGCTGATTACCACAGCTATGAACAAACACTGTGTCCATGCTGTTTACACACGTGGTCTGTGTTGAGTTCACTGCTCACAGCTGCTTGATTCGGTTCTCTATGTTTACATCAGCGCTGCACATAGAAACACTGTGTTTAAAAGCACAGAGTTTCAGCGTTCAGTGCTAAAGCACAGATATACACGCTGGAACACAGAATCTTTTCGCTATATTTTTTACATATACTTTTTCGTATATGTGTATATATATATATTTTCTCCCACGCCAGAGAGCTCTGACCAATCAGAGGACACAGCGTGATCGCATGGTTTATTGGTGTGCGTTTTGGTGCGTTTACATTTATGTCTGTATGAAACCAGACCAAACAGAGGGAGAAAACGCTCCAAGTAAACGAACTCATCAACTCATTCGGACCAGAGAAACCAACTACATGTGTGAAAAAGCCCTTAGTCTGGGTGAATGAGCTACTGAGGTCCGAGTTTCCCCTTCTGAAGTCTCCATTGCTCAACCAGCCGCCAACGTTCAGTAAAACTGAGCTGGATTCTCTTTTTTTGAGGCTGTACGTGTGACGTAAGTACGTAAAGACACGTGCAGACACGTATGTGGCCAGAAGAAGAACTCCCGCGAAAAGCAACCCAGTTACCCCAGTTTTTAGAATGAATATATTAGGCATATTCTTCTTCACTCAGAAATGCTTCTGCATTTTTGGAAACAAAATAATACGGACTGCCACTTTAAATACACTTTAATTATTTTTTTCTTCACGTTGTAGGAAGCAGGACTGCAGCCCTGCAGAGAGTGCTGCCATCATGGAGGAGGTCCGTGCTTTGGAGGACCTTCTGCGGCAGGTCAAGACCCAAGCTGCCAACAGGCAACGCATGCTGGATGAGGCTCGACGGCTGCAGCTCTTCCAGAAGGAATACAAAGACCTGATGCTGTGGTCTGAGGTGATGGAGGAGCGCCTTTTAGAGGAGGAGAACATCTCTGATGTAGGTTCTGCTCATGCACTGTTGAAGGAGAATCAGGACTGGAGGCTGGAGATCGATCAACAGCGAGCCAGGTTTTGTACCAGATCAATAAATTCTGCTCAGTAAAGTTTTGAACATTTGAACATTCTTAAACCCTGCAATTATTAAGTTAGCAGCACTAATTGCTGCTAATAATTTAAAACTGAAATTTGCCTGTATCTGTATTTGTTCAGGTTGGAAGCCATGGAAAAGCTGGGTAATTCTTTAGAAGCATCATCTGGGGGCAAGGATGTGCAGCAAACACTGGCAAAGTTAAACCATGAATGGAATAAGCTGGACAAACTGTGGGCTAGTCGAAACAAAAGGCTGCAACAAACACTTGAACTCCAGAAACTAAACACAGAAGCAGATCGAATAGACGCGACGATATCCGGTCATGAAGCCAGGCTCAAAATTAACGATCTTGGGGTGAGCTGTGCTTTTGAAAAAAAGGAAAATAAAATTTTAAATTAAAGCCAACTGCAGCAGGATACGTTATTGACAAGACATTGTACCTTATTGACCAACTTTTCTTATTCAGTATCAGCTGAATAGTCTATTATAGACGTTTGCTATTTGCGTGTGCTGTTTGTGTGCAGGACTCTGTGGACAGCGTTCACAGTTTGCTCGGGCGACAAGAGGAAATTGAGAGTTTGCTCAGAGCTCTCGAACAGCAGATCGATAACTTTCAAAACCGAAGCCAAGAGCTCATTGACAAACGCCACTTCGCATCTAAACAGTGAGGAGAACTCTACTTTCATTTATACTTTTCGGCTCTTTTGATCGAATTGCTGATAAAATAATATTCTGTTTTTTTCAGGATTCAGCAAAGATCTCGAGCCATTGAAGAACGAAACAGAAAGCTCAAAGAAAGCTGTAAACAAAGAAGACTGGAATTATTAGCCTCCAAAAAATATCAGGTAATGCTAGGGATTATATAAGTCTAGGTAAAAAAAAAAGGTGACTACTGATCTCTTCTAAAATACTCACTTTAAGGCTGCAAGAAAAAATAAGGAAGCCAATCCCTTTATTTCTGCTTGGGTTTGACATTAAAAGATGATTATGAGACAACATTTCAACATTTAAGATATGGAAGCCCAAATCATGACCCTACCTCCACTGTGTTTCACAGATGAGCTAGTATGTTTGGTATCATGAGCAGATCCTTATTTCCCCCAGTCTATATGCTTATCTTTGTACTGCTTGGAGGATTCCAGCCTGTTCTTCCTATTCACCTCATTAATAGTGGTTTTCATCTTCTGGTGAAGTTCTGTACTTTTGTTCCTGAAATCTTCTGTGAACAGTAGATTCTGACACCTTCACTCCTGCCCACTGATTGGTTTGTTGCATGTTATGACCAAAGCACAACTATAAATAAAGATTTAATACATGACTTTTGCATTTCTCGAGCCGTGCAACACCTACTTTTCCCGTCGTTACGATAGCAAAGACGTGGCATGGTTGCCGGCTCACCTTTAGATCGCTAAAATAAGACCCATAGACATAAATATGCAAGTTAGTGTTGTTGAGTCACTGAACTCCGGACTTCCAATTGAATTTTCTACACGTTTTTAAAACCAAAGAACCTAACACTAAGCAAACCACAAATACACAAATAAATGCACCACTTTTAATAGTGTCTTTATCAATTTACAGGAGTTTTACCGAGACGCAGAGGAGCTGATTCTTTGGATGGAAGAGAAATTCAAGATTGCTGAAGATGAGTCGTACAGAGATCCTACAAACGTCCTGCGCAAACTCAAGAGACATGAGGCAGCAGAGAAAGAGATGCAAGCCAATCAAGTTCGCCTGGACAGACTAATTGAGGTATTTAGCTTCAAAGCATCCAGAGTTCACCGTTTCTCCCTAATATATGATGATACAGCATAATCATGTTATGAGTTACTACATAAAAAAAAAATCCTTAATAGTTCCTTAAATTAATTATCAACTAAATACTGGGATTGCATGACAAGAGCTTTGAGAATGGAGAAGCTAACACAAAGTTAATATTAATTTTCTTATTTTTTGGTATTCTAATACAAGTTTTTTTTTTATTACTGAGCACAACAGTAAATATATAAGCAGATAAATTTCCCACCACTTTCCTGTGGCTGATTCGGGCTCTGTTTTTTAATGCTATTATTATTTTATATAAAGTTAGGCGTGATAATCACAATATAGCAAAGTATAACAATTTAAACAGTTTTTTTTTTAAATAAAAGTTGCACAAGTGCATAGCCTTATTACTTTTTTTTATGTTTTTGCACATAGACTATAAGCTCAATATAAAAAAAAATGTGTTTGTTTAGAAATTATTTTTTCTGTTCTTAAACAATGTTAAATTATATTACATTAGAGGAAAGTCATTCAGACATCATTCTTTTAGCCTATTTTACCAATGTTTAGGCCAGTGCTGTGGATCATTGTTCACATTGTTCTTTTTTTAATTTCTTTATCACATTCTTAAATAATAGGTCTATGCTTCTTCAGTGTTGCAATGGTAATAAACATCATTCTGAGCAGATTTCACTCATTCAAACAGCCTTAAAATGTTTTTAAAAGCTCAGTTTTAACGCTCTACTTATTCAAAAAATGTCAGGCTTTAATCGGGCTCATATTGATAGTTTATTTGGCGGGCCGGGTCGTGCTCGGGCAGAAGGTGCAGGGGTTCGGGCCGGGTCTAACTGGATATTTTGGGCCCGATCTAAGCTCTATTTCCCAGTAAAGCCTAGTATACAGTATATAACCAAAAAAATCCAATAAAGATTTACAGAAGTGTAAATACATTTCCGATTAAGTTCTATAAGCATTTGAAATTTGTATTTTTTGCTCATTATCAGGCAGGAGAAGAGATGGTTGCTGAAGATCACTACAACAGTCAGAGCATCCAGAGGAAATCTCGACAGGTGCGGGGCCGGTGGAGCGAGCTCCAGAGGAAGATGACGGAAAGAGGAGATAAGCTAAGACAAGCTGGCCAACAGGAGCAACTCATGGAGCTGCTTCAGGTGAGTTTGAGTTTCTGCTGAGAATCAGAACTTTTTCATTCAGTTTATATCAAGGATCTGAAAGACAGAAACGAGTATCTTTAAGAGACCAATTTTTTATTTTACTTAGACACTAAACAGAGGGAGAAAACTAAGGCTAGTTATTTCCTTTCTTGTCTTTCAAACAAACTAGGAAAGCTGTCAGCTATCAGCATGATATAAAAAAGGCACTGTCTGAAAAGTAGGGCTGCAACGATTAGTCGATATAATCGACAATGTCGATTATAAAAATTTGTCGACTCCAAATTTTCATTGTCGACTAATCGTTAATTAGTAGCACTACACAAAGTACTGAGGACAAAAACACAATGAGAGAGGGGTAATGGGGTCGCTCACACAGTTTACACTTAACTTAGCCTGCGTCTTCAAAAGTGCCCAAACATAACAAAATACCCATTTCCTTACTAAATAGCAGCACTTTCCACATTTAAAGGGCAATGTTCTGGACATTTGAAGGGCATTTAAATTCCATCGTTTTGAAAAGAAAATCTAGAAACAGAAGCCGTACCCACAGGCGATATGGCCCTAAAATAATATCACGATATTTCATGGTATTATCGTGATAACGATACCCTTGGCGATATGACAAAAAAATAAAGATATCAAAAAAAATACAAGAATTTTAGCAGATTTGTAACAGAACTCCAAATATCTCCATATATACAGAATTAAACTAAAATAAATGATACTGGACAGATATAATCTGTCTCTAGTAGATATTTAATAGGAAATGAGAAAGGTGTGAATTTTGCATTAGTTGCTGGTCTACTGAAGAGTGGGCAGTCCTTAGAAAGGCCCTAACTAGGGGTAATATATTAGCCTGATGATTGTGAATGGTAGAGTGGCTGGAGGACAGGGCACGAGTGTCCCCTCACTTAATGTGTGTATACATTAGTAGTATGGTGAATGTAATTATATCTTATATATAAGGAGATTTGAACCTTTCCCCCATTGGTGCTCCTCATTTCAGACATAATGATGACTGTATGACTTCTTCTTTTCAGGACGCCAAAGTGAAAATTGATGAAATTCAGTGGATGCTGCAACATGCAGCAAGAGGCCATGACCTTCGCTCCAGCCGACAGCTCCTCAAGGAGCACAAGCAGCTGGAGCAGGATGCTCAGGAGCTGGCGGACAAAATCAACTCCATCGTCGCCCGTGCCAAACACTTGGCTGTGAACCACTTTGATTCACAGAGAATCCTCCATGAGACAGACACCTACCTGAAACTGTGAGTTCCCCTGTGAGAGACTGATTTTTGCAGAAATTCTCCTTTTATGTAAGGTGCAGTTATGTTGTGTGATAATGAGATTGAAGTTATTGGTCAGTTGATTAAGCCTTTTTTTTGGCAGATTTAAATCTCTACAAAAGCCTTTAGATCATCGCAGAAGCCAGCTGGAAGCGGATGTGTCTCTCTTCAGCTTTTACCATGATGTGGACCTGGAGCTTACTTGGATCGCTGAACATCAGCCTTTAGCAGATACCAGTAACTATGGCAAATCCCTGGCTGGTGCCATCAACCTTCTACAGAAGCACAAGGTGAAGTTATCTATTATCTACAGTTGGAAATGTTGAAATGTTGGCTTTTAAAAGAGTCCAAAAATTTGAGATTTCTAACTAGTATTTAGTAGTATTTTGGGCCAAATCTTGCCCACCTGTGAGTTACTGCAGTCAGAACCAGATGAAAAAAGGCAAAAATGAGCCACGTTTGCTCCATGACTTGTAAGAAATCTGGTTGCTGTTGTCTGTACACCAACACCAGATCTGTTTTTCTGGTCATTGATTGCACTCACTGTCAAAACAAATAATTTCATCCAGAGATAACCAACCAACAGGAATAAAACCTAGTGGGTAGTTGTGCGAAACAGTCATAGAGTGACTCAGAATGGCAGTGGATCGTAAGTAAGTGGTGGAGATGACCAAAGTGACCAAAGTGTCTTCGTTTGGAGGCACAAAAGGGCAGCAATAAATAACAACATACCAGAACGTAGTGAGCCAAAAGCAGGGTCGGTACACGGTTCAACAATTAGGAGTATAGGAATAAGGCAAGAGAGTAGTCAGAGAGGAAATTAAGGTCGGTAACTAAAGATCTACTGCAGAACAATAGGGCTAGACAAAATAGAGTAAACGATGAGCAGAAATGAGTCGATATCAAGAAGGCAGGAAAGCAAGGAAAACGCGTCGTAACAGAGCTAGAAAACTAGATAATACTCGGCAGAGAATCAAAGGGACAAAGGGCTATTTATACAAACATAAACAGGTGTGGGAATTAAGCAATCAGAAAGAGGGAGAGGCGTGAAAATGGTGTGAAAATGATGATGAGGGTAATTATTGCAATGTCAATGGTGAATGATGATTGGTTATTGGTTATACTCAGTGTCTTCTTTGTGTCATAACTTTCGTACAATATACTTTAGTTCTTTTTCAAGATTATGGCTTTTCTAAACCACACTAGGAGCTTCAAGCCGAGGTCAACGCCCACAGCCAGTATCTTCAGCGTGTGTTGGATAAAGGGCAGGCTATGGTCAGGTCCAGCCAGTGGGATGGGCGAAAGGTGCAGCAGAGGTGTGACCATCTGCTTGCCGAGTGGGAGGAGCTAGAAGATGCCTGTGAAAAACGCTCTGCCCATCTCAATAAAGCGGTTGTGCGAGAACAGGTAAAAAATCCTCTTCTGTAGAGAAGAAACATCTTTATATAAGGCATTACGTAATTAATAACTATTTACAGATCCTGCTTGAGTGCGCCGAGCTGGAGAACCGCCTGTCTGAAACATCAGCCTTGGTCAGCGCTGACTACGGCAAGAATGAATTGGCCACACAAAGTCTTATGAAACAGCATCAGGTGTGTAGAATGCTGTAATCATGTGCTTGTTGTGTTAATGGATTATTGTTGTGGATAATGGATAATTAAATCTGCCCATATTCATTGGGTATTGTATTTTTTGTGCAGGCTGTGGAGGGTCAGATTGAGGTGTTAGCCGCTGAGGTGGATGAGCTGAAGTCCAGCGTGGACCAGGCTGTGCGTACCTGGGGCCTGGAGGAAGTAAAAAGATCCTACAACCCAATCAAAACTCAGCTTAGTAAACTACAGCGCTCAGCTAGCCTCAGGTGAACGAGTGAATCAATAAAACATTTTGTTATTAGTCTTATCACATTATGTGCATTACATAAAATAATTAGGTAACACTTCACTGTAAGACAGCATTAATAAGGTTGCATGACACCTACATAAGTGTTTCATGACTAATGACCTAAATATCAGGGGTGTATCGTACGCAACAATATCTCTAACATTCTTAAATATCGTGAACAATATTATACCCTGAAATATCGTGCCATATCACTCACCCCTAATTATCACATCAGGGTACTACTTTTTTACTGTTTTAAGCAAAACAGAAAATTCACACTGTTCTCATTTCCCATTATACAGTATATCTATTAGAGACTATACATAGAGATTATATATCTGTCCAGTATCATGTATTTTACTTTTATTCTGGATATATATGGAGATATTTGGAGTGAATTATTATTAGTATCATGACATTCTGGATCATTGACTTAAAATGGATAAAATTCTTGTGTAATTACGCTTTGGGCAAGCGTTTCCATGGAGATCCACGTTAAAAACACAACAGCGAGTGGAAATGGAGGAGCTACTGAACACAAAGTCATGTGATCGAGGATGCCTAAAAAAAACTATTTTTTTCGTAGACGTCCCCCCTGAGAAACTAAACCCGTACGGATATGGCTATGGATACCATTTTTACCCAGTCTCTATCTTATTATTGAGTCATTAACACTGACTTGACTTTCTGTTAACTTTTTTTTACACAAGGCCAGGTTGGTTTGAATGGCTTTTTTCCCTTCAAAAATTAAAATCTTCATTTAAAAACTTTTTTGTATTTACTCAAAAAATTGAATATCTTTGTCTGATTTTAAAGATTGATTTTTTTATGAAACTGTAAGGATGAAAAAAAGGAAAAACAAAAGAAATCTGTAAAGGGGCAAGTACTTTTTCACAGCACTGTAAATGTTTATGTCAGTAGTCTTGAAGCACTTATGTAGGTGTCATGTAGTCTTATTAATACTGGCCTAAAGTGAAGTGTTACCAAAATTCATATGCTTTCTTTAATTTTGCTCCGACAGAGACCAAAGACTCCAGGAGACCCTTCACTTGCATGAATTTAAGCGCGAGTCTTCAGATCTGGAGGAGTGGATAACTCAACAGCAGCTGATTGCCTCCTCTGAAGACTATGGGTCTGATTATGAGAATGTACTGGTAAGACCATTGGTCAGGTCTATCATATTCTAAAGGACTAAAGCAATCATCAGCATTAATATGTCTTCTTACATCGTCTACTTAATGTAGCTGCTATACTGTACATTAAGTCATCTATTCTGTAACAGCATTTACAGGCGAGGTTTGAGGTGTTCCTGAAGCAGCTAGACGTGGGCTTTGAGAAGATGCACACGTGTGAAGAGCTGGCTCGCAGACTCATCAAAAACAACCATCCTGAGAGAAAATTCATCCAGGAGACACAGGGGATACTTAGGTACCAGTTTTACTACAACATGAACAACCAGGTCTATAGAAAATATACACGTCATAAAATATGGAATATACCACTTTAGTTTCTGAATCAGTTTCTCTGATTTTGCTATTTACAGGTTTATCTTTGAGTAAAATGAACATTGTTATTTTATTCTATAAACTACAGACAACATTTCTCCCAAATTCCAAATAAAAATATTCTCATTTAGAGCATTTATTTGCAGAAAATGGCTGAAACGGCTGAAATAACAAAAAAGTTTCAGAGCTTTCAGACCTCGAATAATGCAAAGAAAACAAGTTCATATTCATAAAGTTTTAAGAGTTCAGAAATCAATATTTGGTATTGGTGGTTTGATGGCGTGTGATCATTCATCTTCCTCTTGATTATATTCCAGAGGTTTTCTATTCGGTTGTATATATTAAATATATTTATATATATATATCTCTGTTGTATAAGGTGTGTATGTCTCTTGTGATACTTGTCATTCATGTGAAAAGCCTTTTCTGAAACAATGTTTTGGATTTGGTGATACTGCTTCCCATCCGTTTATCTGTCCACTGACCATCCATAGCTTTTGCTTTTTTCTTCCCCACATATTCCCCAAT
Source organism: Astyanax mexicanus (assembly GCF_023375975.1). Taxonomy (NCBI): domain Eukaryota; kingdom Metazoa; phylum Chordata; class Actinopteri; order Characiformes; family Acestrorhamphidae; genus Astyanax; species Astyanax mexicanus. The sequence continues at coordinate 45,902,028 of NC_064421.1, read as the reverse complement.
CTATGAATTGTGTGGCATCATGCCTTGCCTTGTTTGATTAACTGTAATTTGATTATATAACTGTTAATCAGAAAGCAATGCTCTTCTGTAAAATTAAAACTTGGGTCTTTTCATTGTTTTGTCAGTGAATCATGGGAGGAGCTGCAACATTTGTCCAAGGAGCGAAAAGAGAACCTGCACAAGTCTGGGAAATGTCACAAGGTGTACAAAGACTTGACTGTTGCTCTGGGACACATAGAGGTAAATCAACCAAATAGTACTTTAAAGTACTTTAGAGACGTAATCACAACCTTCAACCAAGTATGAATTTCCGAGGAGGACTTGAAGGCAGCAATAGCGCAGCAGGAGGTGCTTTTTCTGGCGGGGGTGCTGAGTTCGCAAATGGGCCAGGGAATGATTCAGTTTACCGTGACCCATGCTGGTGAAGGTGGTGTAGTAGTGCAATAAGGGATGTTTTCTTACCACACTTTAAGTCATTAACCCAATGTACTAGTTATTTATGCAACAGTAAACACTTTTTTTTCCATTCCTCCTATCTGAAATCCAACAGGATCGGTACAAAAGCATTCCTGAGGATGTTGCCAAAGACATTCAAGGTGTGGTGATGCAGATAAGAAAGCATGAAGCTTTGGTGCATGAGCTGGCTGGACATGAGCAGCAGGTACTGATAACGTCCAATGATGATCTGAATTTCTTTTTTCATTCCAGTTTCTTTTTTAATGCCACTAAACTCTTACCTGGTGAATCGACACTTGGGTAGTTTCACCACGTCAAAGCCCCAGGGTCCGCTGTATATCATCAAATCCAACGGAAACAGCACTTACTTTGACCAGTGTTCTATTGAGTTCTGCTGTCTTGTCAAACCATGCTTCCCTAGTGTATATTTAAGGTCACTGTAAAATGCTGAATCAACCGGAGATCCAATTTAAACCAAAAACTACTTACACTAGATAGCTGTAAGCTACAGAGCTGTAAGCTCTAGCTGACAATGTCGGCTCTGCTGCAGCCCGAGTTCAGCGCTGCCTGTGGGCGGTCCTGTGCCGAGGTGGGCGAGGCCATACATTTTTATGAGTTGACGTAGACAAACTAACATCTCTCTAAACAACTCGTATTTCTGAGGATTTTCTTTTTTTAGCTACTGCAGACAATGGAGGATGAGGAAGAGTGTTTTATGTGCAGCATGCATCTACAACTCAGAGAGACCTATAGTATTTGACCTCACAGTCTTGGTTTCTGATTGTGGTTTTCTTGGTATTAATGTATTTTTTTCAGCTGCAGGAGCTTCTGGATGCAGCAGACTCGATTCTAGACCTGTGCTCCACAGAACTGAGGGTTAAGATGCAGGAGCAGCAGCAGGAGGTGGTGGAGAGCTGGGAGAAACTGCGCATGACCATGGAGCAGAGGGAGGAGGAGCTCCGACTTGCCAAACAGCGCTACCTCTTTCTCAACACTGTAATATCTGCATTCTGACATTTAAACTCTTATATTTCACAGAACTCTGGTTTAACCCAGTCAGTTTCATTGCCACTTTTCCCTCTGGCTCTTTAGGTACAGGACTATTTTCTGTGGTGTTCTCAAGTCCTGAATGGAATGAAGGCGGAGGAATCCATTCGTGACGTGGCCACATGTGACCTGCAGCTTTTCCAGCATCAGCAGCTGTGGGCTGAGATCGTGGCTCGCGAGGAAACTTATGCCAAAGCTGTAGCTATGGGTCAGCAGCTGCAGGAGAACAACATTCCTAATGCCAGTGAGGTGAGTGCAGAGCAGAGTGTAAAGGTTCAATTAGCAGGGTAAGAGCACAGTTCTGCTCCAAATATTGCAATGCACACTATAACATTATGGGTGACATACCAGAGTTCAAAAGAGGACAAATTGTTGGTGCACGTCTTTCTGGCGCATCTGTGACCAAGACAGCAAGTCTTTGTGATGCATCAAGAGCCACTGTATCCAGGGTAATGTCAGCATACCACCAAGAAGGACCAGCAACATCCAACAGGATTAACTGTGGACGCTGTAAGAGGAAGCTGTCTGAAAGGGATGTTCGGGTGCTAACCCGGATTGTATCCAAAAAACATAAAACCACGGCTGATCAAATCCCGACAGAATTCAATGTGCACCTCAACTCTCCTGTTTACACCAGAACTTCCAACGAAACTGTCATGTGTTAAACTCTTCTGCCACCACCATGTGACCATATATAATGGCCTCATAAGTGGAAACCAGGCCCTTGTAGAGCAAGATTTTGTGTTGTGGTCTAGACAACCCAAAGTGAGATGTCCACACATGTGGACACCAGGTTCTAGGAGGTTATAAATACAATAAAGCACAATAGATTAGCACTGAAATTTTAATCAAGAATTTTTTACACTACTGTATAACATATGTTTATTAAGAATGTACCTTTTGACTATCAGGTTGAAGAAAAACTGAGAACTCTGCAGGCCGAAAGAGAAAAGCTGACAGATAACTGGGAATCAAAGCAGAAATGGCTGGAAAACACCTACTTGGAGCAAGTGTTCTACAGAGACATTGAAAACATGGAGAAAATCACCAACTCACAAGAGGTTTGAGCTTAGATAAACAACACAACATGTATATTTATTAGTCGGCCTTATTAAGGCTCTATTCATTTAGACTTTGGTTGGCTAGTTTTTAAAATAAGCTTAGAAAGAAGCATAACTTTTGTTTGTATGCACTATTAAATCAATGGAACACACCAATGAAACTATTAACAACTGTGAACATGTACCAAACATTTAATATGGTGCCCTGAAATGAGGGGGCTATTTTAAAAGGTGTTGTGTTTTTAACATGGTAAAACCAGAGTGTATGCTGATTTGTTTAATTTGATATTTAAACTATGCATCAGGAGGGCATATCATATCATATCATATCATATCAAGTGTTCAGCTGCACTTCTTACACTTCTTACTATTTACAAATCATGTTTTTACTTTGAATTTAAGATATGCTAAACTGTGTACAGTCTAGCCAAAGTGCTGGCACTATGATTGGGAGATTGCTGGTTTGAATCCTGGTCATGCAGCTTGCCATCAGCTGCCAGAGCCCCGAGAGGGCACAGATGGCGCTCTCTCCCCTCATCACTTCTAGGGTGGTGTTGATCAGCACAAGGCGTCTGTGAGCTGATGTATATTAGTATAAATTAGGATGCTTATGATACAAATTAGAAATAGATATGCTGAACTGTAATTATGGAGTATATTATTAAGAGCAAACTGTTATTTTTCAGGTTCAGTTGAAAAACAGTGATTTGGGAACGACGGTGGATGAGACAGACACTCTAATCAAACGTCATGAAGCCTTTGAAAAACTTCTTGGAAGTCAGGAAGACAAGGTTCGGTTCCTTCTATGAAATTTTAAATCAATGTTCAGAATTGTCAACATCTGTACTTTCTTTAAAAAATTGTGCGTTGCTTCATAAATATGTTGTTTTAGTCTAAATCATAAAGTTTCCAGCCTTTGGAAACTTCTAGATCTTTTAGCTGCTTGCAAGAATAGCAATTGAATGTTGTGTTTGTTTACAGATGACTGCTCTTCAGGAGACGGCCGATAGTTTAAGGCAAGGTGGAGTCACACGAGAGAAATCCAACCACATTAAAAACAAACTCAAAGGTCTCAAAGAGAGGAGGGAGCGCATTAAAGATCTGTCAGAGAAACGCAGAGGGGAGCTCGAGATCTCCAAGCTTCTTTGTATTTTCAACCGGGATGCCTCTGAGGTAATTTCCTCTATCTCACCATGTTACTTTTGCCTACAGTCCCCTCCATAATTATAATATAATAATGGCACCCCTGGTAAAGAAGTGTTCTTTGTCTTCTAATAAATTCTTCTAATAAAAATACAACAAAAGAAAAAAGTCTAAGATTTAATTAAAGTGCCTTTATTTGGTGGAAAAAATCACACATTAGGAAATTTTAAATGAAATCATGTGTGGTAATTTAATGAAAAATAATTATTTCTTAGTCAGGATTTTCTTTTACTCACTTAAGTTGAATGTTGCTTTTTTTTTACAGAGTAAGATTATGCTTCTGCTAAAAAAACAAACTTTTTTTAAGGCTTTTATTTAGGGGTGCCAATAATTATACAAGGTGCTATAAACCATCTCCACTGCAAGCTAATCAATTGAGCACTTCCTATGAATAACCATATATCGACCTTTTGGGAGAAATCATTTATTTTAGTTACTCTCAGTAAAAGATCGATTAGATTTTAATGTAAATGGAGGAATGGCTGATATATGGTTACTTGCTGGTTTCATTTGTTAGTTTCAACTTTTTCATCAAAAATTTAGTGGTTTTCCATTATTTTAATATTTGCATTGTAGAGTAATACTAAACTCATCTGAACTATGAAGAAAAAACACATAAAATGATTTAGTATAGAAAGAAGTGTTAAACAAACCAGAATATATTTTATGTTGAAGATTCTTCAACATAACAACCCTTGCTTAGATGACACCTTTGCACATCTTGGCTGAGTCAGTTTTATGAGGTAGAGTCTCCTGGAATTCAGGCTTTCAGTTAACAGCTGTGCTGAACTCATCAAGAGTTAATTACTTGAATTTCTTGCCTCTTGCCTTAATGTGTTTGAGAGCATCAGTTAAAGTAAAGTAGTGAAGAAGTAGAGTTACAGGTGTACAGTGAATAACAGCTCTATTTGAGTAATGTTCTAATCTAATACTTAAGTAGCTTTTTTTATTTTTTACATTTGTGAGAAATGTGCTGTAATTTTGGCTTCAGGCAGAGGAATGGATATCAGAGCGCATGCAGAAGCTGCAAGAGGATTCTAAGGTGGACCTGAGCAACCTAAAGACCAAAATGAAGCTTTTGCAAAAGCACCAGGTGTTTGAGGCCGAGATTCTGGCTCATGGCAAGATCATCGAATCTGTTCAGCAGGTAAAAGCTGTTGCATAATGCTTAAAACTGTATAGTTAATTTTGTGTTAAAACTCTACTAACAGTTTATTTTACAGCTCTTCTTTAAACTAACACTGTCCTGCTTCTTTTGACCTCCATCAGACAGGAGATGAACTGGTCTCCCTTCGTCACCCCAGGTCTAAAGAAGTGCGACAGAGCGTCTCTGCTCTGATCTCTCACTGGGAGGCTCTAAAACAAGCCGTCTCGGCCCGAGGGAAAGTTCTAGAGGACAACCGTGACTTTCTGGAGTTCCTACAGAAAGTGGAGCAGGTTGAAGTATGGATACGGCAGAAGGTAAAAGAAAGGAAAAGCTTCAGTATCTGTTATCAAAATAAATATAATTTTAAACTTAGCAGTATTTAAAATGAGGTGCATCTCCTGTTTCTATTTCTGTATTGTTTTTTTAGGAGGTAATGATTAATGTAGGAGATCTTGGGGAGGATTATGAACACGGCCTGCAAATATTAAAGAAACTGAGTGAATTTAGAAGCTCCAGCCTTGGAGTAAGTACTTAAATGTAATGTTAATTTATAGTTCTGCTTGCAGAATTAAAAAAAATCATTGTCTTAAACTTACAAACCTCAAAGAACTCCACATTTCTTTGGTAAAATACTGAGGCTTTGTGAACGTTGAAAATGTTAGAATAGGTAAAATTGGGAAACAGGGCCCTCAGAATTCTTTCAATGAAGTTTGGACGTACTTTGAGTTTGTTAATGGTGTAAAAATAGTGTTTTTTTTTGCATGGGCAACTCTATGCCCCTATCACTAGCATTGTAAGCCTGTTGGCAGCATCGGCTAAAATTCTGTATTTTTGAATGCTAGGGGTGATTGGAGGTGTGCTATTAAACAAACGTTTGTTCTTGTTATCAAGAGAATTAAGCAATAATACATGATAGGGAGTGTTAAACATGTACCATAGATCAGCACAGCAGTGCCAATATTACACGTTATAGCACGAACCTCGAGTGTATTATTGTGATTATACCACAGTTCCATTATCACTGTTTATTTAAAAAAAAGATTTTGAGTTAAAGAGGATGTGAAAATACAGTCTGTTTGGTTCTAAAAACTCCACCAGTTCCAAATAGTTCCATTGCTGCTCTGTTTGTAGCTGCTGTGCTGTTTGGCTTGTAAGCGCTGCATCATATGCTAGGTTACCTATATGTAGCGGAGTAATACACCGAGAGCTTCGGTTACAGTGCATTACCAGCTGATAACGGCACTCATAGAATGTCTCTCAGCCAATCACACTGCACGGTCGTAACTAACTTTGGTATAATTACCAATATGCAAATATATATCTACACAAAATGCATTGTTCTAATCAGCAAGCATAATCGCTTTATGGAGTCGCTCTATGTATATGGAGGTCTTTCAGAGGAAAAGCCTTATAAGTGTTTTTAATATTTTCCACAATTTAATGCTTATTACCTTTGTAGTTACAATAGATTGAAATTTTGAGAATGCTCAAAATTTGGGCTGCACAATGTAACATTTAAGCATATTCAATTTGCAAATTCAATTTGCATGATTGATGATTTTAATGTTGCAGGACAGTGTCAAGTACAGCAAAAAAAATCATACATATCATGCTTAATATAAGCTTTTTCACTCTCATGTATCTATACTGTATGTGGTAAAAATGCGTTTCTGTTAAAATACCCATTGATAATAATTCTTATTGTGAAGGGAAACAAATTATTAAGTGCTTTAGACTGACTTTTAATAATAATTACAAATCTAAACCCCTAAAATTGCCTTTGCTTTTCAGTTTATAAACTCATATAATCTCCACTGCTGAAGGGACACATTAAAAGAAGTAAATTAGAATAAGTTCATGTTAAGATTTCAGTTTATTTACATTTTGCAAAGGCAAACTCTAAATCCTTGAGTAGGACCTTAATAAAATGTATTTACTTTCAGGATGTGACTGTAGATGACGCCCACATCAAGACCATCAACAGCCTGGCAGCTCGACTAGAGAGGCAGAACATTGATGAGCTGGTCACTGTGAAGAAGCGCAGGCAGCAGCTTAATGAAAGGTATCTTCATTAATATCTATTATATAATTGTATATATTTAATTATAGAATTCTGTCTTATTGTCTTTAACTGCATTGTCTTTAACTGCAATAATAGTAAAGGAAATCGTGTTAATGTGTTAATTTGTATTTGCCCCTGGTCACAGATGGAATAATTTCCATGGAAATTTGAGCAGCTATAAAAAGAAACTACAGGGAGCACTGGAAGTTCACTCTTTGATCCGTGACCTTGAGGAGGTCAGGGAGAGGGCGAATGAAAAGGTAAGAGTGTCTTCAATTTAAAAGAGTTTAAATCCCAGAAAGTGTAGATAATTTCCCTTTGTATTTACAGCTCTGGAAAAAAATTAAGAGACTTTAAACCTAAAAATTATGATTTCGTTGATTTTACCAAATTAAAAAAACCTCTGGAATATAATCAAGAGGAAGATGGATGATCACAAACCATCAAACCAAACTGGTTTCAACTGTTTGAATTTTTGCACCAGGAGTGCTACACATAAAGTTATCCAAAAGCAGTGTGTAAGACTGGTGGAGGTGGAGAACATGATGCCAAGATGCATGATTAAAAACTGTGATTAAAAACCAGGGTTATTCCACCAAATATTGATTTCTGAACTCTTAAAACTTTATGAATATGAATATGCTCTAAATGACAATATTTTTATTTGGAATTTGGGAGAAATGTTGTCTGTAGTTTATAGAATAAAACAGCAATGTTCATTTTACTCAAACATAAACCTATAAAAAGCAAAATCATAGAAACTGATTTAGAAACTGAAGTGGTCTCTTCATTTTTTCCAGGTTTGTTATATATAGGAATAAAACTGGATTTATATTTATATTAAACATTCAATTAGCATTTAGGAAAATCTGAGAAAAATACCACTTGCATAATAATTTGAAATATGGTGTATTCCTCTTGTTCGGCAGATGCTGTTGCTGCAGGGTCAGAGCTGTGGAGAGGATGTGGAGAGCGTGGAGAACCTCATACGCAGACATGAGGAGATGGAACGGGAGGTTCAAGTGATCCAGGAGAGAGGCGCAGTGAGTGAACCAAACTAAACATGCAGAGATTACAGTTTGAGATTATGCTTTTTATGTTACAATGTATTTTCATGTATTGTTCCAATGCAAGGAGACAATGCATGTTGTGTTACTGTATTTTTCGCACTATAAGGCGCACTGGATTATAAGGCACATATCAATCAATGTCTATTTTCTGGTCTATTTTCATACATAAAGCGGAGGGAGTAGCTAACTAAGTTAAGTAAAGCTGAGCTAAGTAAACAAAGCTGTAATTCTTACAAAAAAATACTTTCTTGTAAAGTTAAACGAGCGCTGGATGTTAATCTACACAGATTTCTCTCCTGAAATGTAGGTGTTTACTTGGGTGAGTAAAGCACCTCCTTGTATTTACAGTAAGCTTAGATTCCTGAATTTCTCCAGCACTAAGACTGAAGCATTAGCATTAGTGGCTAACCGCTAGCAATTAGCGGGTAATGCTGCCCGACAGTGCTACGCTGAGGAACTCTGAGTGTTCTGGTAAGCCAGGGCGATGTTAGCTATTGGTTTGTTCCGCATATCTTGTTTAAACATGGTAAATGCATAGGCTACAATCTGATAATACTCATCTCTGAATGGCGAAAAAGCTAGTGCTTAGCGAGGTTAGCGGCTAATACTAATGCTGCTCCAGCAGTGCTAGCCAAGGTTAGCAGTAGGTTACAAGCCAATAATTCTCACCTCTGAAAGGCGAAGGAGCTAGTGCTTACCACAGTTAGCAGCTAATGCTAATGCTAACTTTAGCAGAGTGGCTTTACTGCTCCTTAATGGACTGGTAAAATTTATACATAAGACGCACCGGATTAAAAGGCTCACTGATGATTTTTGGAAAAGTTAAAGCATTTTAAGTGCACCCTATAGTGCAAGAAAAAACTAAAATTGGTCTGCTTATGGGTCACCATAGTTTTACTGTGTGTTTTTGTACATTTGTGAAACCAGGTCCTGGACAGAGCGACTAAAGATCGACTGAGGACGCATTCTGAGCTTTCTGACAAGCTCAGCAAGAAGCAGAGAGAAGTAAACACCACTTTAACAAAGCTGGATAAAGAAGTAAAATTAAGGTGTGTTGATGTTTTAAAGTGTTTAGTACAAATATTTATAGTAAGAATACAGTAAATTTACTTGTATTATGTGTGATTATAGGAGGGAGCATTTACAGGAGTCTCATCAGCTCTGCCTGTTTAAGGCTAATCAGCGGCTGCTGCTGGACTGGACTCTTAAACAGACTGCAGAAATTGGGAAGAAGGGTTTGCCCAAGAGCAAGACTGAAGCAGAGACTTTTATTGTGGAGCATCAGGATTGGAAGGTAGAATCTTTTTACGCAGTATTAGGATTCAGTATATCACAATATTGAGGCACTGTAAACAAGAAGATATATTGATTTATACCACATAGTATACAAATTCGCTATAATAAACAAAACAAAAATATACTTTTTATCCAATCAAAACAATTCCAACTCTGCAAAGCAGAGCATTTTCAGTGGCAGGTTCCTGTCACAGAGCTGCTCTACAGACAGACTCAGGAGATTATTTGTCCCGAGAGCCATCAGACTCTTCAACTCCTCCCAATGTAGCCAGAAGAGAGAGGACAGATGAGGAATGAGGCTCATGTATTTTTTTAAATCACAGCCTATTTTTATATTTCTATCTGCACTATAGTCAATTTACTGTACATCCTGTACATTTACACTCTTGGACACTATTGACACTTTACTGTACATCTTGTACATTAACACTTAACACAATATTTAGTGGTTAGGATTTAAAGATAACACAAACACTAACCACTGCCCGTAATATTTGCCTGTAAACAATTAATCAAATATTATTACTTTGTTTTTGACAATCGAAACAGTGTTGTAAAACATTAGAGTGTAGTTTGCTGTGTCAATCAAGGAAAAAATAATTAAATTAATCACAACAATATTCAAAGATTAACCTCCTGGACCTGGATTTAATCCCTGGCTACCAGGGATTTTTAGAACCCAACAAGTATAAAAACTAAACTTTTTACAAAAAAAAATGTGCTCATATGGGGACAGCAGTTTATTTGAACATTTAAAAAGTATCCTTGTCATTTAGCACTAACTTTAATCCTTTGATTATTTGCTTTTTTCCCCTTGAACCTCTATTGTCTGTCTCTGCAGGCAGAGATAGATGCACGTGGCGAGCGAATCGATTCAGTGAAGAAATTTGGACAGAATCTAATGAAGTCTGGTCATAGCGATGCAGCAGAAATCAAAAAAGCCTTAAATAAACTTGAAGAAGCTAAAGATGGACTCCTTCAAGCTTGGGAGGAGAGAAAAGCAAAACTGGACCAGGCACTTGACCTTCAGGTACCTTATAACTCAGTTTAAGTGTGCTGCCTTTAAAGAATAAATAACTTGCGTTTTTTTGTGGTCTTGTTTGAAATGTTTCTGACGTTGGATTTTTGGGATTTGGTGTAGATATTCCTTGGCTATGTTGAACAATGTGAGAGCTTATTAAGCAACATGGAAGCTTTGCTGGCCAATGAAGATCTTGGGGTAAGTGCTATTTTAAATAGCAGTTCCTGATAGGTTCAAAAGTATGTAAACACATCACACAAAATAAGGGTATTATGAATGAATAAAGTTATACTTGTATAGCGTATCTCAGTATGCGTATCTCAAATGTGCTAACCCCTTAAGCCACTGTGCCACCCATATACATTTATACAAAGCAATTGGAATTCTCTCATTCCCAAGAAGCGGACATTTTTGTTGGCAGGCCGTTTTATTTTTGTTAGAATTATCTTCCGCTAGAGTCAATAGAGCAAATCCAGCTTAACTGAGGATATAATGGCTGAATGGTCACATAGTATAAAAATTCACTATAATAAAAAAAATATATATATATACTTTTTATCCAATCAAAACAAGTTCAACAAGTCCAACACAATCAAAACATTGAATCAAAAAATTCCAACTCTGTAAAGCAGTTTCAGTAGCAGGTTCCTGTCACAGAGCTGCTCTACAGACAGACTCAGGAGATCCTTTGTCCCGAGAGCCTTCAGACTCTTCAACTCATCCTAGTGGAGCTGGAAGAGGAAGGAGGACAGATAAGGAATGAAATCACAGCCTGTTTTTATCTTTTAAAGACAACACAAACCAGGAATATTTGCCTGTAAACAATTAATCATATAGTATTACTTTGTTTTTGAGAATCAAAACAGTGTTGTAAAACATAATATTGTAGTTAGTTGTGTCAGTCAATGGAGAAAATAATAAAATTAGTCACAACTACTATGAATGGATGTGAATATCATTCTTTTATCATTATCATTTTCTATACTATGGCTATTTGTGTTTATCATATTTTTCGCACTATTAGGCGTGCTTAAAATCCTTTAATTTTACCAAAAATCGTTTATCTAATGAGACTTTACAAATTTACAAAGCAATGATTGACGTTTTTGTACAGATTCATTATATAAACACCCCTTAGTAACAACTGTCCCTTGCAGTCTTACCATACCAAAACCAAAACCACTGTTATACCATACAAAAGTACAGAGTATATGTTTTATATTTTCAGAACTCTCTCTCTGAAGTGGAGGCTCTACAGAGAAAGCATGCTCTGTTTGAGAACTCTGCAGAAGCTCAGCTAGAGCAGGTGGCAGAGGTGGAGAGATATGCTCAGCAGCTGATTCGGAAAAAGCATTATGACTCAGATAATATCAGCAAGAAGAGCAAATCTGTTCAGCGCAGGTGAGCTGGAGCCAGTTCTAAATCCACAGCACTGGATAACCCTGAGTTCAGTGTTGTTTTTAGTATAGCTGTATGCTCAATAATAACAGGTCGTCTGTTTTTCTACAGAAAGGAAAAAATACTGGAGTTGAGCAAAGTGCGACAAAAAGCTTTGGAAGAATCTTTTCAGCTACAGAAATTCTTAGAAGGTTCCTATGAGGTATGCCAACTATTTATTTACCAATTTATGCACCCTAATTTAGTTTAAGAAATTATTGCACACTTTCTGTAAATCCTATAAACTTCATTTCATTTCTCAAATATCACCGTGTTCATCTGATATATGCTATATTGAACTGAAATTACTAATCTGAACAACCAATGATTTATAAAGGAAAATTATGAAAATGATCAGGGGTGCCCAAATGTTTTTAATACCACTGTATCATATATATATATATATATATATATATATATATATATATATATATATATATATATATATATAAGCAGAATAAGGTGGATAGATTTTCAGCCAAGCTACTGAAACACCAGAGCTTTGAGTACATACACTTAATAACTGTAGCATGATAAAACAGATATAGACATTCTGCTGTTTGAGAATTTTAACAGATGCTTATTCTCACTCAAATTCTGGATTTTCAGAAATAAAAAATTAAAAGAGAAAAGCACTTTGACTGAACATAAATTCATTTTATTTCACTTCGCTACTATTTAACTGAAATTCATTTTATGTATTTTTATTTTTATCTGGACAAATAAAGCACATAGTCTCCCTGCTGTCTGGTGCTGCCCAACAAATATATATAACTTAAAACATTTAAAATTCACAGAAATATAAAGCTATATGTTAAGGGTTCGTTTCTTATCACCAGGGCAAATTTATTAAAATATTAAATATATTAATTCACTTATAAATATTTCGTCCAGCGCTCTAAAAAGCTGCAGGCACGCTTAGCGGAGTTTGGCAGCACTAAGTTTAATTTAGAACGATGCTACAAATAATATACAACTCAGTTCAGTTCAATAAAATAAGATGAGTGCGGAAAAGTAAATCAAATATTGTCAAATATAAATAAAAGGTTGAGGTTTTGGTGAGCTATATCCATGTTTTGAAACTGAAACTAACTGAAACTGAAACTTTTATTATTTATCAGGCAGAATAAGGTGAATAGAGTTTACAACATTATTATCATTACATTTGACTACATTATTCTCTGGTCATGTTTAAGGTGTGTTCCTGGTTGAATGAGAAGAAATCAGTGGCTCAGGATGAAAGCTGGAGAGATCCAATCAATTTACAAGCCAAACTACTAAAGCACCAGAGCTTTGAGGCTGAGATTCTGGCCAATCGCAACAGCGTGGAGACCTTCACGAAGGTAATGTGAAATCCACCAGCACTGTAATAATTTAAGATGTTCTAATGTTAAATTGTGCAATAAAGACAATGAGCTCAGATAATCCCGAATCTTATGTGGATGCTGTTTGAATCACAGGAAGGTGAGAAGATGCTAAATGCAGGTCATCCAGCCAAGAACAAAATTAAAGCTAAAACAAAAGAAATCAGCAGCGGCTGGGAGCAGCTTTTACTCAACTGCAAGGAGAAGAAATTACGCTTACAGGAGGCATATCAGGTAAGAAATATCTGGTAAATGTAACATTTTTAAAGCATTATGTGAAAAAGATTTCCTAGCAAGTAACATTATTTTAAAAATACTTCATAGCTACACTATTTAATTTTATAAGATTATAAACATTTACTTTTGTTCATAGATTATTTAAAAAATATTGTTTATGTTTTAGTTTTTATATTTTATATTCATTATATATTGAGTTACAGCTTTCTACACTGATGAACTGATATGCATTTAGTTCATACATGACCAGTCAAAAGTTTTTTTTATTTACTAATTTTGTAAATTACTGGTAACTTATCCTATACAACAGAGGTAACTCTTGGTCTTCCTTTTTTGGGGGTGGTCCTGATGAGTGCCAGTTTCACCATAATGTAAATTTAAACATTTTACTCAAATAGGACTATTCAGTGTATATCAACTCCTGGGACCTCTTAACTTCTTAATAAGTTTACAACTGATGCTCTCAAACACATTAAGAGACAAGAAATTCAAGTAATTAACTCTTGAGGAGTTCAGCACAGCTGTTAACTGAAAGCCTGAATTCCAGGTGACTCTACCTCATAAAACTGACTGAGAAAATCCAGCCAATATGTGTAAAACTGTCATCTAAGCAAGAGGTGCCTCTTTAAAGAATCTATAATATAAAACATGTTTGTTTAACACTTTTGTGTTCTATAAAAAAATTCCATATATTTTGATTGGAACTGTACTTCTACAGATGAATGATGTAAATTGCACATGAGGTTGTTGAGAGATTCATACTAAGAATAGTAGTGTGGTTGACTTAAATTTCAGGTTTCAGCCTTTTGGACACCCTCATGAATTGAACTGAAACCACCTTCTCTGTTCTTTTGTCCTCGTTCCTCTCAGGCTTTGCAGTTCCAGCGCTCTCTGGATGACGTTGAGGTGTGGCTGGACTCAGTGGAGGCTGAGGTGAGTAAAGAAGACTGTGGAGAGGACCTGGCCTCGGTCAGCATGCTGCTGAAGGCTCTACAGGACTTGGAAGAAGTGGTGGATGGTCATCTGGAGAAGGTCCAAGGTCTTGTGGACACGGCCAAAGACTTCAGCTCTAAAGGCAACTTCCTGGCTGAGGAGATCCAGCAGCGGGTTTGGCACACAGTCAACCGGTATCTAATGGTTTATTTAAATTTATTTTTTTATTTGACATTCTAGAGAAAGAAAATACAAATAGAATACAAACAGATTGGAAAATAGATGTTTCTACAATCCGCTTCCATTTTTTCCACCTTTTTTTAATAGGTATAATGGTCTGGCTGAACCGCTTCAGTCTCGTAGAGAGACTCTAGAGTCATGGCAGCTGCTGTACCAGTTCTACAGGGACATAGAGGATGAACTGGCATGGATTCAGGACAAGCTACAGGCCACAACTTCAAAAGACCTGGGTACATCTCTACAGAGCACACAAGCTTTGGTCAAAAAGCACCAGGTTAGTGTTGCTTTTGTAGGTTTAGTTTGTTTGATAATTGTTTGAAAAATGTATTGAATTGTAAAGCCACTCCGCTGAAGTACAGAGTTACACAGGAGTTTCAGTTTAATTCTCCAGCACCGAGACTGCAGCAGTATTAGCATTAGCCGCTAACCGCGCTAAGCACTAACTCTTTTGCCATTCAGAGTTGGGTATATCAGACTGTAGTCTGCTTGTTTACCATGTTAAAACAAGCTACGTGGGACGAACCACTAGCTAATATTGCCCTGTCTTACCGTAACACTCAGGATTTCTCAGTGTAGCGCTGTTGGGCAGCATTTACTAGCGCTAACCGTGGCTAATTTTTATGCTGTTGCGCCCAGGCTTAGTAGAAATCTGGAAATCTAAGCTTACTGTCAATAAAAAGAAGAGCCTTACTCACCCAAATAAACAGTTTTCAGGACAGATGTGTGTAGATTAACATCCAGTGCTCATTTGACTTACAGTTTGAATTACCTTAGTTACCACCCACCACCACTACCACCACCCAGTGGCGAGACCTGCTGAATTAGAAGGTAAACATGGTGACACCCCTGTTCCTTACTAGTGTCACAAAATGCGCTTTAAAATCCGGTGTGTATGAAAATAGACCAGAAAATAGACGTTCATTAACAGTGTGCCTTATAATCCGGTGAGCCTTATAAAAAACAATATGACAAAAATGGAACTGAACAAATGGACAGTGAGTGTAGAAACAAGGCGGTGGTCATGATATTCTGATGAAACTGTGTATAAAGTCATTTAATTGACATATAAGGTCCACCTATGTGTTTTCCCTGTCATCATGTACACTGAACACAGTTGTCCCAGGTAGGCCCAATGATAGTACGCACAAATCCCTACCAGAATTTAATGTCTTACTCTTATCTTTCAGGTGAAAATGCAGGAAATAGAAGGCCGTACTCCTCTGGTGCACGCAGTACTAGATGCTGGACAGAACTTGGTGAGAGGGAGGCACTTTGCATCACAGGAGATCAATGAGAAACTGGTTGAACTGAAGGACCTCTTCAACACATTGAAGAAAGAGTCTGCGAAGAAGGGTCGGCTCCTTCAAGAAGCACTGGAAATCCAGAGCTTCCTCTCAGAGGTTTGAAGACAATCAGTTATCAATGCTTAATACTAATTAACTTAAGATGTATCCTGATGTGGGGGAGATTCTAGGATCAGAGGTTTAGTGGTGCTGAGCACCAAACAATCCCATCCCATTTTATATCAAACATTGCTCACAAAACTGTATTTTTTGGTCTAATCTAAATAGCTAAAAGGAGAATGCTTAAAAAAATCTAGTCTGATTTTTTTTCTGGGTATCTGCTCACACTGGGCAATAAAATCCCATGATTTATTTTCACCTTATTCTCTCAGCTATCTTCTCTCACTCCAGTTTAAACACTGGAGAGAGGCTGATTTTCAGCCTTGCAGCATACATTTACTAAGTGTAAAATCACCAGATGATAACAGTATAGATAGTGCTGTGTATGTGTGTGCATGCTTAGAGTAAGTGCATCATACCATATGCATGGTAGACATATAAATATTATTTATTTAAGATTAAAATTCTGATAATTATATACAGCTCTGAAAAAAAAAATTAAGAGACCACTTCCGTTTCTGAATCAGTTTCTCTGATTTTGCTATTTATAGGTATATATTTAAGTAAAATGAACATTGTTGTTTTATTCTATAAACTACGGACAACATTTCTTCCAAATTCCAAATAAAAATATTGTCATTTAAATCTCATGTCCTGCTGTTTCTATCGTCTTTAGAGATGGCAGAAATAATCGTTGACTAATCGACTAATCGAAAAGATAATCGTCAGCTTAGTCGACTACCAAAATAATCATTAGTTGCAGCCCTAGATGTGTTTAATGAAGCAAAAGTACTCATGTATCTCAGCAATACTGACTTATGAAGATAACTTAGAATTGACACAACAGACCGGAGGCCATGCTACAGCTAGCTCACCATCCTGCATAGAGCACTACAACTCCAGTGCACATGCACAGCTGTACAATACACGTTAAACCATCGTTACAAAATATACATCTAAGAAACCAATGTCCTCTATAGGTTTCTGAGTTGGACCTGTGGATGGAGGAGCTGATTCCTGTTCTTGAGTCTAGAGACTATGGTAAAAGTGAGGAGGCTACAGGAACTCTCCTCAGGAAACTGGATACAGTAGATCTAGAGCTGGAGAACCACCGAGGCAAAGTGGAGTCGTTACAGAAGAATGGGACTGAACTACAGAACTCTGGCCATCCTAATAGGTACGCTTAAAATACTTTAATTTTCCGCAAAATCATTAGTGCACCTTATAATTATGTACAATATATATGAATTTTATGTGTCATTAAGTTATAAGAAGCAGTAAAGCCACTCTGTGGAAGTACAGCATTATACAGGAGTTTCAGTTTAGCTCTCCAGCTGTGTTAGCATTACCCGCTAAGTGCTAGCCATTCAGCTGTTCAGCTGTGGGTTAAAATTATCGGCCTGTAGTCTGCTGCTAACCCAGGCTAGCACTGCTGGAGCAGCATTAGCATTATCCACTAAGATCTAGCTTTTTGGCCATTCATATGTGAGTATTATCAGCCTGTAGTCTGTTGCTAACCCAGGCTAACACTGCTGGAGCAGCATTAGCATTACCCTCTAAGCGCCATTCATTCAGGCGTTCAGATGGGGGTTAAAATTATCGGCCTGTAGTCTGCTTCTAACCCTGGCTAGCACTGCTGGAGCAGCATTAGCATTACCTGCTAATTGTGCTAAGCATCTAAGCTTACTTTAAATAAACAGAAGTGCTTTACTCACCCAAATAAACAGTTTTCAGTAGAGAAATCTGTGTCGATTAACTTCCAGCACTGGTTTGACTTGTCTGACTGGTTTGAAAATGTATTTTTAAGAAGTACAATTTTGTTTACTTTACTTAGCTTAGCTTTACCCTGCGGTGAGACCTGCTGAATTCGAAGGGAAACATGGCGACACCCCTGTTCCTTACTACTGTCGCATAGTGCAAAAAATATGATAATTGTATGAAATTCTGCAAGTAGTTTCTAAACAGTACATATGTAGTACTTTCTAACCAGGTTAAATTGAATCAGCTGAGTTTTATTCTGCACTACTCTGCAGAATAAAAAAACTCTACTTTTATTTGCAGCCACCTTGTGAGCAGCAGCGTCACAGACATGGGAAAGCGTTTTGCGTTTCTGCAGCAGCTGTCATCTGAACGCCGCTCCGCACTAGAGGACCTGTACAACCTCTTTGTGTTTGAGAGGGAAACCAGAGACCTACAGGGCTGGTTTCTGTCTCACAAGACCCTGGCAGAGTCTGATGATTGCGGACAAGATCTGGAGGATGTAGAGGTAATTTTTTTCAGTGTTTAGAATTTACAGTGGCTTGTAAAATAGGCATACCCCTTGAATAATATATTAAATATATTTTATTGAGATTTTAAACACAAAGTATTGCATATATGTATTGCATATATATTTTTTACAGTTTTTTTTTTTTTTTTGTTAAAGGCCCTGCAGAAGAAATTTGAGGATTTTGAAGGTGAGGTCAAGAGTTTGGGTCAAAACAAACTTGCTGCAGTCCAGAAGCTGAAACAGGAGGTTAAATCCTCAGAAGCTCGTCAAAAAGAGAAGGCACTGCTGAATTTGTGGGAGGACCTAAACACGGCTGTGAAAACACGAGCAGAGGTACTTGTGCAAGACATTCGTGAAAAAAAAAAAATATATATATATATATACACTCAGTAATGGTAAACTTTGAAAAAGAGAGTTCATTATTAGCAATTCTTAAGTTCTAATGCATTTTTCTGTCTTTTTGTTGGTGATTCACAGAAACTGCAATCAGCTCGTGAAGTTCATCAGTTTGACCATGACTTGGATGAGCTGAGGAGCTGGATAAGTGAGAAGGAGGTGGTGCTGGACTCAGAGGAGCAGGAGCACGACCTGCTCAGTGTCCAGGCTCTTATTCGACAACATAATGGCCTTGAGGTAAAAAAAATAATAAATCTCCCAAATTCCAAATAAATATATTGTCATTCAGAGCATTTATATGCAGAAAATGAGAAATGGCTGAAATAACAAAAAAGATGCAGAGCTTTCAGACCTCAAATAATGCAAAGAAAACAAAAAGTTCATATTTATAGAGTTTTAAGAGTTCAGAAATCAATATTTGGTGGAAAAACCCTGTTGGTTTTTAATCACAGTTTTTATGCATCTTGGCATCATGTTCTCCTCCACCAGTCGTACACACTGCTTTTGGATAACTTTATGCTGCTTTACTCCTGGTGCAAAAATTCAAGCAGTTCAGTTTGGTTTGATGGCTTGTGATCATCCATCTTCCTCTTGATTATATTCCAGAGGTTTTCAATTTGGTAAAATCAAAGAAACTCTCCTTTTTTAGAGCTATATAAGTGTGCATTATTGGTGTTTGCTTGGTAACGCTGCACAGTTTCTTTCATTTAAAATAAAAGAATATATATTTGCAATATAATATAGTTTCCTCTGATTTCTGTTCTGCAGAGAGATTTGGCTGTGATAGAGGAAGACGTGCGACGGCGACAGGAAGAGGGCAGGGCTCTGGTCAGGCGGTATCCCCAGGTCAGGGACAGTCTGTCGGAGAGGCTGCAGGACTTGGAGGAAAGCTGGAGCAGTCTTCTGGAGAAGGCCGGCCAGCGCAGACACAGGCTCCAGCAGGCTGAGTCTGTCCAGAGATATCTTACCAACTGGAGGGAGCTCATGCAAGTCGCTTCATTTGGAACATTTCCACACATATGAAATTCATTTTACCATTTTACAGCATTATTTATATATTATATATAATATATAATGTTCTTGATGTTTCTACAGGGCGTGGCTAAAAGAGTCATTATCTCTGGTGACTGGGGAAGGACTCCGAGGCGAGGCTAAAGACTTGACTCAGCTAATCAAGAGGCACGAGGAGTATCGTACTCAGATTGACCGGCAACTGGACAAATCGGAAATGGTGAAAAATGAAGGAAGGCGTCTCATACAGGAGGGAAACTTTATGAGTCAAGAGGTAAAAAAATACTTTCAAAGTATCCAGAGTATTCAAAGTTAAGAACATACTTTTTTATTGATAGTATTGTATGTTGTATTGTGGGTTTGGCTGACCACAAATAAAACCTTCTTTAAACTACAGGGTGGACAACAATGCCTATACAAAAAGTCATGCGCACTGTGATCCAGACATGATTGTGCGGCTGACTGTTGACTGCTGTCCTGGTTTTAATCAGTCAGTGGCGCACCTGTGTTTCATTCAGCCAAGATAGAAACAAGTCAGATATTTACCTGAACACACCTCCCTTCTAGACCACCACAGCCATCGTAGTTAATATATTCCTAAACTCCAACTCTGTGGTAACGACGTGGGGGCAAGGCGTGAATACAGACTGTTAACACGATGTAAGATAGCAATGAGCATCGCCATCGTGTTTTTACAGCTGGAGGAACGTCTCACAGAAATCCAGGAGCTGGAGGCACTGGTGCTACAGGGCTGGGCTGAGAGGAGAGATGTGTATCAGGAGGAGCTGGAGCTGCAGCAGCTTCAGAGAGAGCTGGAGCAAGCTGAACACTGGTTGAACAACTATGAGAGTGCGATGACTGCAGAAGACTATGGGGTGAGAATGAGTGCTCTTCTGAAAATGCTGTAAAAATCGATGAATATATTAAATAATCTATTTTTAATTTTAAAAATGGTTCCAAAACTGTTTTCCAGGACTCGGTTTCAGATGTTTTAGAGCTAATGAAGAAACAGGAGGACCTGGAGGCCATGATTCAAGCTCAGAGTGAACGATTTAACATCTTACACGAGAGAAAAGCACAGGTAAAAGAAACAAACACAATATCATCTCTTTTTGTACTTTTTCTCATTATATTTTTTGATTCATGTAATGCTTTCTAATGAATCTATACACTTGCTGTCTTGCTGCATTCAAGTACTTTATTTTCCGCACTACAAGGCGTGCCTAAAATCCTTTACATTTTTATCCAATGCGTCTTATGTATGAATTCTACCAGTCAGGTATTAAGGATCGGTAAAGCTTCTTAAGTAGTAAACGCTGAAGTACAGCGTTATACAGGAGTTTCAGTTTAGTTCTCTAGCACCGGGGCTGGAGTAGCATTAGCATTAGCAGCTAACAGAATTTCACCATTCAGAGGTGAGTATTATTGACCTGTAGCCTGCTGCTAACCCTGGCTAGCACTACTGGAGCAGCATTAGCATTACCCACTAACCACTGTAAGCGCTAGCTCTTTTACCATTCAGTGGTGAGTATATCAGACTATAGCCTGCACATTTACCACGTTAAAACAAGCTATGTGGGATGAACAGCTAGCTAATATTGCCCTGACTTACCGGAACACTCATTGTTCCTCAGTTTCGTGCTGTCAGTTAGCCGCTTATGCTAATGCTCCAGCGTTATTGCTGGAGAAATCTGGAAATTTAAACGCTGTGTAGATTAACATTCAGCTCTCGTTTGACTTTCTTAAAAGAAAGTCTTTTTTTAATTACAGTTTTATTTACTTAGCTTAGCTTTACTTACCTTAGTTAGCTGATGTATCAGAGCTTTTAGAAAAGAGCAGTTAGAAAAGAGCTGGTTGCTGACTTCACATAGTTTTGGTGGCAAATGCGAGTTATCAAGGAAGTTCATATAAATGAGGATTTGATAAACAGCCTACCTACTTGGATCAAAATGGGATAAAATAGAATAGAAATAAATGATTTGATGAAGATGTTTTTACTAATTGCATAAGGAACTGTGGTCTTTCAGAGAGAGCACAGGATGCAAGAGGCCTATGGAGGACATAGTGGCTCCAGAAAACAGCCTGTTCGTGTGACGTCTCTTAAGAGAAAGCCATCAGATCGACCTGTTCCTGCTCCACGACCTTCTATAACCAACCCTATCCTGAGAAGGAACAGCAGTGGCCGGAGCAATGGTTCACCAGTGACCTCCACTGTTTCCACAAAGTCATCAATACTGAGAAGAAGCAGCAGCGGCAAGAGTGACCGTTCTCCTGGGGTTCCTCGAGTAGCATCTGCGTTAAGCAAGAGCAGCAGCACAAATGATACCACAACCTCAAATATTCAATCTTTAAAAAGTCGCCCAGACGTCGCTATTAAAGCTCTCAGACAAAACTCTGTAGAAAAATCACTGACAGATACAACAAGTGCTGAGAATTCCCTGCCGTCCGTTACTGACGGTTCTTTGTACAGATCCCATCTTGTTCCCACCACAAAATCCAACCAGAGCTCCATGGTTGAAGATGATATAGATGCCTTAAGACCAAAAGACTTAGACTACAAAGATTCCTCTCTTGACATTTCCAAACCAACGATCTCCAACAATGAGGTCAGACCAACAAGCCCCCAAAAAGAGATTGAGGAAAAACCTCCAACTTCAGCACCTCCTGAACCTCATTCTGTAGTCACCCTTGAAAAACCTGAGGATACCAGCGCTGCCTCCCCATTCCCTGACCTTCCTCCATCTCCACCACCATCTCCACCATCATCTCCTCCCTCATCTTCACCCACTCAAAGAAACGTAACCGAGAAAGCTGAGGACTTAACTGAGGAAACACCAACTGATCCTCCAGTACCTCCATCTCCTGTACAAAACAAGGTGAGCCTCAATAAAGTCAATAAAACAAAATCCTAGTAAATTACCTCTGTGTTCCTATATAGTATTTTCCTCTAATTGATTTGTGTTTTTAGGTCAGAGAAGACCCAATCAAAATGGAGGGACCACTGGAGATTAAACTAAAACAAGGAGGAATTAAAGTAAGCTTTTCAAATGACATCATACAGCACATATACAGCTCTGGAAAAAAAAATAAGAGACTACTTAAAAATGAGTTTCTTTGATATAATCAAGAGGAAGATGGATGATCACAAGCCATCAAACCAAGCTGAACTGCTTGAATTTTTGCAAAAGGAGTAAAGCAGCATAAAGTTATCAAAAAAAAAGCAGTGTGTAAGACTGGTGAAGGAGAACATGGTGCCAAGATACATATAAATATATATATTTAAATTTTTTGGAAGTTTCCCTATTTCTGCAATAAAACTGTACTTCAGTGAAATTTACTAGCAAAACTTCTTACAACATGTAACTGTGCTGAATAACATTTTATGTATTAAAACTTTACTCTAAATCTATACTTTAATCAAAAATCTATACTTTTAATATGTGTTGAATAATGTTCAGTTGGGCACACACAAATATAGTTACATTGTATTAAAAAGTGTCATGTGACTAGCATACTCAGTATACGCTTAGTACAAATTTATATTATTTTAATTACAAACAAGTAGTAATATAGTACAAATTAGTGGTTCCAATACCGCTGTTCATAACATAAGTACAGACCTAATTTTGAATTATTTAAGTATACTTTTTTTCACAAGGGCACCTTTACTGTATGCTTATATTTTTCACCACAAGTTCTAGGACTGTATAACTGGTTTTGGTACTACTCATGGAAACCTGCTATTGCCCTCACATTTATGTCAATGATAAGTGTATGTGAATGTTGCATTCCGCTTGTACACACTTGTAGTACGTAAAAACTATTTTGTATGATTAAATATTTGTGTGTTAATATTATTTAGGGTGTAGAGCATTGGGAAGCTGTTTATGCACTACTGGAGGAAAAAACACTGAATCTGTTTGTGGATCAGAATGCTGCCACTGAGGTACTGCACAAATAACCTTTGCACACACACACAAACAGCTACTATAATACAAACACTATATGTACTAAAATATATTCATTTTTAATGGACATATATGCAGCTAAAACAGGAAGCCTAGTGCATCCCAAATTTATCAACATTAACACTTTAATAATAGAACATTATGGTCATGTGGCTTTTAGAAAAATGTGTTATGGGGAGGGGAATGGGGGCGGGGGTATTGCACTATAGGACTCTGTGGGCGTGGCCTAAGCTTTTGTTCTTAATGTCATTTTTTCTTCTTGCATTACTTTTACTTTTATACTTTACATAGTTTTGAAACCAGTACTTTTACAATTTTACATAAATGAAAAGTTTGAATTGATACTTTAACTTCTACAGAAGTATTTTTAAACTGTATTATCCATACTATCTAATGAATGTGAATACATATGACATTTGTTTATGTTTCATACTTGATAGAACTGCACCCGATGGCCACCTATTACCATTGATGGAGCCATTTGTAAAGATAACCCGTACTACAGGAGAAAGAACCACACATTCAAACTCATGTGAGTATGTTCGGTATATTGACCACTGTTCTCTTCTGTCAGTGTAAGACAAGTGCCAGACATACATTAGTCCATTTTAATGATATACATACATAACCCAGAATTAACAAAATCCATTTTTTTATTTTCTTAATATTCGAGATTATTGAGCTCATAGCAAAACACGCTTAAGGAAGACAGCACATGTATTTTATATAAAATAAAGAAATAATTAGCTGTTTTTTCTGTTTCAGTCTGAATGATGGTAGCCAATA
The DNA here is from genome assembly GCF_023375975.1 of Astyanax mexicanus. Taxonomy (NCBI): domain Eukaryota; kingdom Metazoa; phylum Chordata; class Actinopteri; order Characiformes; family Acestrorhamphidae; genus Astyanax; species Astyanax mexicanus. The sequence goes on along the minus strand of NC_064421.1, from coordinate 45,877,621 downwards.
CCTCTTCGCCGCCTCGTCCCAGGAAGAACTACAGAAGTGGTTGGAGGCACTACAAAGTTGTACCAATCAGAAAAGCTCATCAGAGAATGCCAGGTAAACAAGCAGACAAAACACACACTCACATGCCATTCTCAGACTGCTAGATATTTATGTAGGGCTAGCTATTTTTGTTATAAAGTGAAGCACATTTGTAAATTGAATTGGTCTGGATAAGATCATCCTTCAAATATACAGGGGTTGGACAATGAAACTGAAACACCTGGTTTTAGACCACAATAATTTGTTGTGGCGACGGACAGTTCTGGTGAAAACAGGAGAGTCCACAGTTAATCCTGTTGGATGTGGTTGGTCCTTCTTGGTGGTATGCTGACATTACCCTGGATACCGTGGCTCTTGATGCATCACAAAGACTTGCTGTCTTGGTCACAGATGCACCAGCAAGACGTGCACCAACAATTTGTCCTCTTTTAAACTCTGGTATGTCTCCCATAATGTTGTGTGCATTGTAATATTTAGAGCAGAACTGTGCTCTTACCCTGCTGATTGAACCTTCACACTCTTACTGCTCTTACTGGTGCAATGTGCAATTAATGAAGATTGAACACCAGGCTGCTCCAATTTAGCCATGAAACCTCCCACACTAAAATAATGACAGGTGTTTCAGTTTTATTGTCCAACCCCTGTATATATGCACATATTGTATTATTCTTCCAAATAGATCGATATGATGTTCCCACTCTCCAAGGGCTCCACCTGCCCTCCCTAGTATGTTAATGTCTGTCAAACTATAATAAATACTACTTATATAAACATGTATTTAATATTTGTGTGAATTTTTTTTTTTTTATCAGAATGAGAACAGAAGAAAAGGAAGAGGCAGTAGAGCCGCTGGTTTTAAAATCAGCAGACACACCTGAGACACAAGCCTTCACAACAGATCCAGTACTGAAAAAGGGTGAGAAAAAGAGGGCATTTTATTTTTGTGTCTATTTGTATATTTGTACTGTGTTGCTAATCAGACTTTCTGAATTAACTACAGATTCTACAGAGAATTCTGACACAGAAACAGGACCGCCTCCCAAACCTCCACACACTTACTACAATATACATCGCTATCCAGATGGAGGAGAGAACAGCGACTCACGTGAGATATATAATATTTAGTGTTATTTTTATTTTTATCTTGAGTTCTTGTCTTACACATGCACTCATAGGACTTAATGCTTTGGCTATGTTCACATTACAAACCACATTGCTCAAATCAGATTTTTTGCTCAGATCTGATTTGTTTATCTTGATGGGATGTGAATACAGAATCTGTCCCTAAAACGTCTCACCTGCTGCACATTGATACCTGTATAAACGTCTCCTTCTTCACTACCAAACAAAAACCCTCATATTAGAGAGACGAGAGACTCGTAGCTTTATAAAGGGAAATGGATGAGTTAGCAGCTCATATGTGAAGCACCTTTTGCTGGAGTGGAGAAACAGTAAACAGCTGGTCTGAAGTTCATGACCAGGTCGAGGAGGAGAAAAAAGGGCAGTTGGTTTGCTTTTGCTGTTTTTTTGCAGCTATAGCTGCACAGCTGCACCAAGAGATACAGTGTGGGTACGAGAGAGAAGCACGTAGCGCTAATGCTAATGCTAATACGTAAAAGCAAATAAAAAGCATGAATTCCTATTTGACTCTTCACATTCAGTACATATCCGATTTAGGACCACATATGAAAGTGACTCAAATCTGATTGAAAAAAATCAGATTTGGCACGTTCACACAGCCACGAAAAAATCTGATCTGAGCCACATCAGATTTATGTCACTTCAGCTTGGTAATGTGAATGTAGCCTTTGTTTTACATTTTAACAAAACTTTGAGTGACTCATGGACACTCATGCTGTGGCTAGATTAAATACTTTCTACTACTTACTACTTTTTAGCCCAGTGGGTGATTTATTTGCAGCTAAATTGTCAAGAAATTCCAGGACACATTTAACTGCTTAACTGGAATGTAAAACAAGTTAACCAGATTAGTAACAGTAGAAGGCCAATGTCTTATGAATAAGTTTCCTTCTCTACTAATAATAGAGGGGTTCATAAACTGTGAGCCAGCTTAATTGGGTCCCCAACAAGATCACCTTTCTCTTTTATATATTTTTTGTGGAATTCGTGAAAAAAATGTTGATCAATTGTAGGTTTATATTAACCTGTACTTTTTATTGATTTCCAGGGTCTTTAGGAAGTCTTCAGAGGAATTTACCTCCCTCTTTCCCTCCAGATCAGCCCCCACCGATCCAACAAAGTGAGAGTGGAAACAAGGAGAAGGCCAAAAATAAAAATGTCTTCAAGAAACTGTTCAAAAAATGAAATTCAACAGTCATGCATCAAACATTTTTACATTTTTCATTCTGAAATTCAAATGTTATAATTAAATCAGTGTTTACAGTTTAAAATCACTATTCTGAATCTCTTATATTTAATCACATCACAGTTGTTGCATTAATAAAAACTACACGTTTAAATGCTTATTTGCTTTGTACACTAATTAAAATGTATTTTCACAATAAAATGTTTCTGACAAAGTAGACTGTCTTTCATAGTTGCTGTAATAGTAAAGATTTTACCTTTTATCCCTAAATACTTTCTAATCTCTTTTTCACTGAATATAAGCAGTTCTACCGAATGGGTGCCAATATTTTTCCAAAAATTGTATTTAAAAAATAAACTAATAAGATCTAAGAATTAATTTAGGTAACAGGACAGAGTGTTGAGATTGAGCTCCTCAGTCATAGTTTTACAATAAGATCAAATATACAGAAAAACACATCTACAACTTCCTGTTGTAGATGTGTAACTTCCTGTTGTAGAATACTCCAGATGTTTCAGATGGGGTAGGTAATGTGTTAAGGTAACAGGACTAACTTAAATATTATGGATTTATTATGAACAAAATATTTTTAAAGCGTAGATGATATTTGGAGTCACACAACAATGTAAAAAATTGAATCATCTCTGAATGATTTTAATAATTATATTTCATGGTGAAGTTTATTTTTAGAGAGTGGGGACAGGACAGGTAACAAATGCTATTTTTTCAGTGTTCTAAGTAGTTTTTATTAACGTTTGTAATTACACACCTAAATGTTGCAATTAGCTCAATGTACAGGACACTATGCTTAATACTAAAATGTATTTTAAAGTTATTTTGTGTGCACGTGTATACATGTAATTTCATAGGGACAGAAATGGCACTAATTCGGCTGAAAATACTATATTTTTGTGAAAACCCTTTGTCCTTAACATAACTGTCAGTGTGCATGTTGTTAATTGTAGAAGGCTATCAAATGAGTGTGCTCTGTTTAGTGAAGTGACTTTTGAGATTATTTTAACGAGTGGAGAATGGTTAAATTATGTGTAATAGAACATCTGCACCGCATGGTGGCGCCACAGACTGAAAAAGCCAACAACATTTGAAGGATTTTAGATGTTTTATCTCGCTTTTGGGTAGATAATCTAGTTTACGTGTAAAATAACCCATTCTGTTATAATAAGAATAATAAGCCATAAGGAAACCGAAAAATAAATCTTACATTTACAGTTATTTGTGTTTATTTATTGTTGTATGTCAACTCATATATAATGATAATAATTTCATATCAAATAAAAGCGTATACATTACACACTTGTTATTAAATAATATTATATTAATTGTTCTAATATTATAGGGCATTATAGTTTATTTTCTTCGGTGTATTATTATTATTATTATTATTATTTTATTATTATTATTATTTTATTATTATTATTACGCTATTGTCGCATGTTTTCTTAAAAAAAAAAATATGTCACTTATGTCAAAAAAAAGAATAGCGCCTATTGGTTTGTTTAGTTGGCTCACGTAGTAATTTCTTTTATTTGAGACGATGGATCGATTGAAATCGATTTTAGCAGTGTAAATGCTGTTGTACTATTAGTAGATTGGCAACGTGTGCGTTAAATAGCTAATCTGTACAAATAACTCATATTATAACTATTTAAATGAGAATCTGAACGAATCGTTGCGCATTTAGGCTGTTGGCTCTAGTTGAAAAGATGCTACATTTATGTACTGTGTCAATATATTCATGCTGAAAACGTTGATTTTTTTTTTCATTTGAATAGTTTTACCAAATGCATTTCTCTTTTCTACAAAGGCATGAAACGTTTTTTTTAATCCAAGAAAATTAGCGCGCATTAACTCTTATGATTAATGTAATAGTTTATTACTCTGTTTTTACCGGTCCAGCAGATCTGACCACCTCGTATCGATTAAACCCGTTCCGTCTACATCTTCGGACATCAGGCACTATTAGAAATCGTTACATCCCAGCTGGCGTTTGAACGTTGAATCAACGTTGGATTTGGTGTTGATTTTGAAAAGTGAACCATCGTGATATCGCAACGTTGTTTTAACGTTTTACGTTCAACCTTTAATAAACCATAGCTTACTAAAATGAGAAAATCCTATATGGTTAACATATGGTTAACAGAGTTACCAATAAACGTACATCACTGTAGTAAATCTGAGTATAAAGTAAGTTATCCATCACCACTACTAATCTAATTACTAAACATTTAATCTTAAAAACAACAGTAAACCAAATAGAAAAGAACATTCCCCCCAGGTATGGTGAAGAACTGGTGCCAAATTAAAAAGCAGTTACTGCCAATGGAATAAAACCACTTTTTCATCCCTCCATTATATGAAATCATATGGTGATGAAATGTAAAATGCTCATTCAAAGGGCAGAAGGTTGAGAACATTGTGTTGTTTAAACGTTAAAATGTTAATGTTTGCACAAACATTTAATACTAAACATACATTACTTCAATCATACTTCAACCACATTTCAAAGTTTAAGGTCGGTTGTGTGCCAGCTGGGATATCTCATTAAAACTGAGTGTTAACAATAAACTTACATCAATGTAGTAAATATAAGTATAATAAATGTTACCCACCACTACAAATCAGATTCAATATTTGATCTACAAAACACATCAGTAAAACAAATTAAACATGAACATAACCCCAGGTATGGTGAAGACATGGTGCCAAATTAAAAAGCAGTTACTGCAAATGGAATAAAAACACTTTTTTATCCCTCCATCCAAACGTTTTTTTTTTATTGTGTGCTGATGACATGTAAAATGCTAATTCAAAAGGCAAAAGTTTGACGACATTATGTTGATTCAACGTTACAATTTTAACGTTTGCACACCCATTTAACATTAAATATTCTTTCAACGTTGTTTCAACGTTTAAACCACAATAGACATTAATCAGACATCATATTTTAACCACATTTCAACGTCGAAGGTCGGTTGTGTGCCAGCTGGGATAGCTCATTAAAACTAGAAAATCCTATAGTTACAATAAACTTACATTACTGTAGTAAAGCTGAGTATAGAAAATGTCACCCACGACTACCACCAATCTGATTCAACATCTGATCTTAGAAACTCAATAGTAAAACAAATATAACATGAACATAACCATAGGTACATGGTAAAAAAAATTGGTGCCAAATCAAAAAGTAGTTACTGCAAATGGAATAAAAACGCTTTTTCATCCCTCCATCCAACCGTTTTTTAAATTGTATAGTTAAGAAATGTAACATGCGAGTTCAAAGGGCAAAAGGTTGAGGACATTACGTTGATTCAACGTTAAAATATTAACGTTTGCATAACCATTTAACATTAAGGTTAAAACAACGTTGAAACAACAACAAACATTACTTTTCAACGTTGAAGGTCAGTTGTGTGCCAGCTGGGATGGGAAGCAGGTGTATATAAGACAGAATTTCGAACCTGTAAAGAATTGTCTTCATAAACATTCCCCTCTCTGTCCTCTAGAAGGCGATGTTACTGCACTCAAACTCAATCGCTTTAAATGTCGCTCAGAAAGCTTTTGGGCAGCCTCGCTTCTCCACACCGAAATCTGTGTTTGTTTAACGCTTGTGAGGAACATTTTCTCGTGTATGCCATCGCTTTCTCCAAACAACTCTAAAATAAAAACAAGCAAAGTCTCTTTCTCTCCACTCAGTTTATGTTGTACAGTATATCTTCTTCTAACGAGCGGATTATAATTATGCACACTATAATTGCATTATAATAATTTTTTTTTCAGTTTTTTTCTGGAGTTCTGTAGCTACAGAACTAAGCTACAGAATTAAAGGCAGTAATTGCCACTGTTGTTACAAAGGTCTTAATAGTCTGTCTTACTAAAAAAACGGATACACAGCAACTTTGTGTTAAATGTACAGTGTTAATTTTATTACTAACAGGGTTAATTTAACACCGGCAAATTAAAACAGCTAAAATATATATATTTTAAGACAGTGTTTTTTTAAATCCAGCCAAAACAATTTTAGAGAATAGAGATAGATACTGCTGACCAGTAACTAAAGTTTATTTGAAAACTAGTAGATTAAATTACCGTACTTGTGTTTGAGGCAGTATGATTCAAGACTCTAACATTTTTTTTTTATGAATCTGAATATGAATATGAACTCGTTTCCATAAATTAACAGATTGATTGTTGGATTGTTTGCAGTGTGTTTGATAAGCAAGCAAGCAAAAGTCAGGTAGCAAAAATTGAATTAAATTTCTGCGATTTCACACTGCGGTCAATTACTTGGACGTGCCTAACATAGACTCAAACACTAGAAGACCGAAGAAATCATTTTTCAAAAGATGAAAAATGATTTTATTGTGCGTCTGTTTTGCAGGCAGATAATGATTTTTCTATTTATACTAAATTAGAATATCTCTTTAGCAACGTGTGGACGGACACAAGAGTCACGAATGTCTCGTATTTATGCACTGGAGAAAGTTCTCAGAGTTCAGAGAAAGATGATATGAGTCTATTTTGAGTTTGCGCTGATATATTTGGATGATGTTACACACGTTCCTGGATTAAATCTCTGAATTGCTCTACATAACACAAATAATAACACTATATATAGTATATATGATATGTGTGCGTGTGTACACGCGCGTGGAGTTGTTAGTATTGGCATAGATTACGTTTAGAAAAAATATTATATTGTAACAATTATATTTTAATTATAATTATGTAAATTATCAAAATTATATATATATATATATCGGCATCTGCAGTTGCTTGTGTGTGTCGTTTTATTACGTACGCATGTTTCTCGTTTTGTATTTAACGTGTTACATTAGCAATGAAAACCTACGTTAAGGGTTCACAAATTATATGTATGTGCAATGTCTATATCTATCTATCTATCTATCTATCTATCTATCTATCTATCTATATATATATATATATATATATATATATATATATATATATATATATATATATATATTTATTTATTTATATATAGCTCAGATCGGTGACTGCGCTGTGGTTTGTTTGTTTGTGCGCGCGCTTCGTCTGTGTGGACAATTTGCTGGCGCGCATGAATATGTGAGTTTGATTTTGTGTCCTTTGCACGTGCGTCTGTTGTTCTTACCCCCTGTAACGCCTCAAACACACACACGCGCGCGCGCACACACACACAGACAAACACACACGGGAACCTTTAATTTGGACTTCAAGCGTAAACACATGCATTAGGTGTGTATTAAGTGCAGTTTTGGATGAAGCCAATATTATTTATTTATTTAAATTTGTTTGTTTGTTTGTCTTAAAATTAAGTGAACGTTATTTCTCACTTAATCATGCACCGTAAATGGCACCTGTAATCTGAAATTACAGTATGATATTGCAGCCTGCAGCAGACGCCTTTACTGCCATTTCACTTCTACACACTTCACTTGAGTGTAATCACACCCCGAGAAAAAAGAAGCCTTCTGATGAAGGTGGTCGTCAACATAAGCTCAGACCCACCTGAAGGATTAAATGAACTCAGGTAGTCACTGGGTTTTTATAGTTGCAACAATTGTGCTGAACGTGGCCTTCTGGAGTTGTGCACGCGCGTCCTTTAACAAACATTTTACACAGCTAAAGCCCGCGTTGCACACACTTTAAATAATTATAACGCAAATGCAAGATTGTTCGGCCTATTTATTCGTCTTTGGCGTTATTGAAGACCATTTAAACGATTTGTGTTAAATGTCGTCGGTGGGATTCCAGTGTTATTACCCAAGCTGGATTATTAATAATATAAATATTACAACATTTTTTATTCACCAAACACTACTATTGTTCCACTACTGTAATGGAAACCCACCGTTGTCAAACAGAAACTTGCACAGGCTAAAGCTAAATGCTACCCCAACACACACACACACACACACACACGTACGCGTTGACGGATGTCAGAAGGCGTTTACTAAATAATAAAATAATAAATAATAAAAATAGTTCCCGGGACGATAAATAAATGGAAATTACGGAGAATTAAAAATCGAAATAAAAACACTCTATGCTCACTCTACATTAGAAAATAACGTCCGTGGCAGGAAGTAGTATCTCATTTAGATTTGGTTTAGCGTTTAAGACCTTTTACCTCCCAAACCCCCTTTCCTTTCCCTATACCCCACCTCCTCTCTGGCGCGGTATGAAAACAAGTGAGGGCGGATGCGGGTTTGTTGAAACATTGGGCTAAAAATGATCAAAAAAGAGAAAGAAACGTTGGTTTTCAGGTCTTTATTTTCTTGGTGGGAGCTCGTGGCTCCGCGGGCGCGCGCGCGCGCGCTCCTGTGCTTTACTCCTGCGAGCGCGCTTGCGCGCTGTAGTTCGGCTGCTAAGAGCCGCCCTCTGATTGGCTGTGAAAAGGGAGGACGCTTTAATACTTATTGCGGTCGTGGTTGGCTGCAGCCCGTAAAGGTTGAACTCATTTTTTTTCTAGCTTTAGTGTCTGTGGCTCCGTAATTAATTGTAGCTAGCTGTCTCTTATCGACGCGTTTTTCAAGGAACATGAAATAGTTTGTTGGGCCGTGTTTGTGTGAGTGTGTGTGTGTATGTGTGTGTGCGCGCGCGGTGTTTCTGGGCTGATTTCCCCCCTTTCCCCCTGTCGAAAGGAGTTGCCGGCGTTTAGGAGATTTTGAGGTCCAACTGTGCAGCTGGTTGTTGCTGTTCTACCTTTTTTGCGTGTGATGTTGGATATGGGAGACCGGAAAGAAGTGAAGATGATTCCCAAATCGTCGTTCAGTATAAACAGTCTGGTTCCCGAAGCCGTCCTGAGCGATAACCACCACAGGGCTGCTGGACCCGAGGAGGAGGAGAAGGTGCCCCTGTCCGGAGCGCAGGACTCCAAGTCGGAGAGCGCCTGTGCTAAAAGTGAGAGCACAGACTCGACGTGCGCGGACGAGAAGGAGAAGCAGGAAGAAAAGAAGGACTCGAAGGAGGGCGAAGGGGGCGGCAAAGACAGCGAGAAGAAGAACGGCAAGTACGAGAAACCGCCGTTCAGCTACAACGCGCTCATCATGATGGCCATCCGGCAGAGTCCGGAGAAGCGGCTCACGCTCAACGGCATCTACGAGTTCATCATGAAGAACTTTCCGTACTACCGAGAGAACAAGCAGGGCTGGCAGAACTCCATTCGCCACAATCTGAGCCTCAACAAATGTTTCGTTAAAGTTCCTCGGCATTACGACGACCCGGGCAAGGGCAACTACTGGATGCTCGACCCGTCCAGCGACGACGTGTTCATCGGCGGGACGACAGGAAAGCTTCGCCGAAGGTCAACCACGTCCCGGGCCAAGCTGGCGTTCAAGCGGGGTGCGCGCCTCACGTCCACCGGCCTGACGTTCATGGACCGAGCCGGCTCTCTCTACTGGCCCATGTCTCCCTTCCTCTCCCTGCACCACCCAAGGGCGAGCAGCGCGCTCAGCTACAACGGCACGTCGTCCCCGTACCCCAGTCACCCCATGTCCTACAGCACCATGCTGACCCAGAACAGCCTGAGCAACAACCACTCGTTCCCGGCTTCCAACGGCCTGAGTGTGGACAGACTCGTAAACGGGGAGTTGCCGTACGCCACGCATCACCTCACGGCGGCCGCCTTGGCCGCCTCTGTACCTTGCGGGCTTTCCGTGCCCTGCTCTGGGACGTACTCACTCAATCCGTGCTCCGTGAACCTGCTGGCTGGACAGACCGGCTACTTCTTTCCACACGTCCCGCACCCGTCCATGAGCTCGCAGTCCAGTGGGGCCATGAGCTCTCGGGCCGCCTCGTCCTCATCGCCCCAAGCGGGCTCATCTCTACCCTGTGACTCTTTACGGCCTTCTCTCCCCAGTTTCTCATCGGGACTGTCCTCGGGACTCTCTGACTACTTCACACATCAAAACCAAGGGTCAACGTCAAACCCACTTATACACTAACTAAACATCCACAGGAAGCAGACTGTAAGTGAACATTCTGCACCCATTCACACTGTAATATATATATATATATATATATATATATATATATGAAAAAGGAAAAAAAAAATACTGGGAGAGAAAGGAACATGCAAGCAGCCGAACTCCAGGTATTTTGTATTAAATTCTTCAATTCTCCTCCTTTATTTCTGTACACGAACGTCAAGTGTCGAGGAACTGTTTTTTTATGATTTACACTGTCAGCAACGTGCAATGTGACAAGATTTAAAAAAAGAGGGTAAAGAGTAGCGCTTTTTTTCAACGGCAGTACAAATTTTACATTAGAATGTGTATTTAAATAGTGGTTGCAGATTTGTCTAATTTTAAATGTAAAAAAAAATCTAAACCATCCCATGGACACCACCAGTCCTCATGTTTGCAGTATTATCACGTATCATGAGCGCACTGGTGGAGTGTGATTTTTCAAATTAACACAAAACTATTTTGTTTCTTTCTTTTTTTAAATAAATGTGCTCTATAAGTGCAGAATACCCGTTCCGATCCATGGCTCCTTGTTATTTTGTCAGTTTCATAGATATTATTAATGGAGTTAATGCACTCACAATGCGTTCTTTTATGCATTTTAAAAAGTACAATTTCTTTATAGACCAAAGAATGGGTATCAAATACATTTGTTTCAGTATTCACCATCAGAAAATCAGACGGTTTTGAAGGGAACAGACTGAATGCTTTTAGCTTGTGTTTTGCAAAATTAGGCTCCTGTGTGTGGTCACCACCAGGTCCCATTTCTTTCTTTTTTTGTAATTAATGAAATGTCAATTCCTGTTGTAATTATAGGTTAACTTTGCGAAGTGTAACCGTGTTGAGTAAATGCCTCATAAAAATATTGAGTGAATGTTTATGTCGTCTTTAAATTCCATGGTTGTGATTTTGTGGTCTTATGCCCGTGTTTGTCGCTTAAACTGTTAACCGAACAAAATAAAAATAATAGGTTTATGTTCATTGATCAGGAACATTTTGTCTTTTTTGCAAATCATCAGAAATTTTTAGCTGCACTTTAAAACAAGTTCAGTTTTTGTTGATGCTGTGTTTTTGACATTTAAGCGACAGTTTGCGGGCCCTAATTTGGTGGAGGTCTACCAAAATCTTGCGATCTGGCCGCCAAAAATACGCAGTGTGCCATTTTCTGCACCATCAAGGGAGAGAAATCTTAATGTTATCATAAACATAGTTTCATTGTCATAAACTGCTTATTGATCAGATGACCACAGGGACAACACTTTTTTGACAAACTCTCCCAGATTCTGTGGTCTATTAATTGTCTAAATTGCGTCTATTTTCTTCGTATTTCTTTCCCGTTTTCCCAGCCTTATGTGCAGGCCCAGTGGTAACACTCACTACAGTGTCTTGGTTTCCAGTAGACAATGTAGTAGTTAGTTGCAATGAAACGGAGCAAGAACCGAGCTTTCAGCACTTTAAGTCCAGTAATTTGTTCATTTCTTAAAGAGGCATCGTGTTAAATGTGGTCGGCTGTAATGCAATAACCTCGCTGCTTTTCACAAAAGGCCGGTGGAACCCAATATCTGCTTGCAAGATGTTATCACTCAAATGTTAAACGGAGTGACCACTCAGAAGAACAAAGAGCGAGGGAGTAGGGGTTAAATTTTAGAGACAATATTTTCTGAATGGCAAAAAAATCAATTAAAAATTATTGTAAAGGAATTACGCTCACAAACACAAACTCTAAAATTCAAAAGCCTCGGCTTTAGAGGGTCTTAGCCAGGTCACTTACTTATTTATAATTTATAATGCCATTATTATTATTATTATTATTATTATTATTATTATTATTATTATTATTATTATTATTATTATTGTTATTATTGTTATTATTATTGTTATTATTATTATTATTATTATTATTATTATTATTATTATTATTATTATTATTATTATTATTGAACAAACTATTTAGAATTATTTACACATTTAAAGCTAAATTGCAAGCTTATAATTTTATTATATATATATATATATATATATATATATATATATATATATATATATATATATATATATATATATATATATATATATATATATTTTATATTAAAATATTTTTGAATGATTTTAAATACAGACATGCGATGGGGTGGCGTTTGTAAATGGTATATTTGCCAGCAGCTTGACAAAGAATTTATGTACTTGAATTTTAATCTCGCTTTTAATTAGCAGGCTACAAATAGGTCTGTTGGAAGGTCTGTTTAATATTTTTTTGTTACAAAAAGAGTGTCAGCAAGCTAATATTGACTTGGAGCTTCGCAGTGCCTATGAATATATTGTTTATAGAGTGCTGATGCTGGAGCACTTATGGCAGGTCACTCTTTCCTGCGTTTTAATTAGCCGTCTGCAACCACGCGCAATCAATGTACCTGAACCACAGATTAGGTCTCGATCACTCAGAATTTTTTTTTTTGTATTAATGCCGAGCACAGGGAAAGCCTTTACGGTTCTATATACTCTACCATATTAATATTATTACTGTACATTATTATTATTATTATTATTATTATTATTATTATTATTATTATTATTAATAATAATAATAATAATAATAATAATAATAATAATAATAATAATAATAATGTTGTTGCCTTTTTTTCTAAGGAGCTCACTAGGTGTAGAGTTAGACCGAAGGCGTGGTTTCTTTCTTCCCTCGAGACAGAGGGAAAGCAGGATGGCAAGACTCCCTCACCACACAGGCCCCAGTCAATGTAGACTGTAAAAACTTATAAATAATGGTGTGAATACTGGGCTGTAGCTTATTGTGGAGAATTAAATAAGATATACTCATTGACATTTGATAGGTTACTTACTTTTTAATCATCAAAAGCTGTTTTGACTGTAGCCTACATACTGTACACTAATCGAGACCTGCCAAGTATCTGACATTTACAAACATCTGTTTTATAATTATAGGTAGATCATAACTATAAGGTACAACGTAACTTTGATTGCTCTGATTCAAAGAGTCTACTTCTGCTTATTGATTTAATTAATAAACTGGATTTTTTTTTTACAAAATTCTGCAAAATTTCGGGAACCGCTGCATAAATAACGGATTTTAATTGTATCTATTTTCTGAAAATTTTGGAAATAATATAAATAAAAAATAAAAGTGTTTAAGTGTTGAATTTACGCATGCAAGCGCGCACCCACACATAAGTAACACACACATAATATATATATATATATATATATATATATATATATATATATATATATATATTCTTCTTTTATTTAAAGTCATTTATACCTCAAAAAAGCATGAAACTACACGTTATAAACCCCATTTTTATTTATTCATTAGTTTATTAATTAAGTTCAAATATTTAGTTCTTGTTACTTTCTTTACCTGGGTGGCAATGTAATGAGAAATCCGTGCAGTTCTTCTCGCATCATTTGTATATCAATGAAACTGAAGTTGTATTTAGGATTAACAGTTCTGTGAACTCAAATCCTGCTGTGTTCATGGACATTCTGAATCGTCCTACACATTAAGGGTCACTATTTCAGGTTATGAGATTACAGAAAAGGCAGAAATACATGTAACAATGTGCTTCGGCTACAGTCACCTAGCGTTTTCTTTTTCAAAGGACAAGTAAAGAAAAAAATAGTGTAAAATGATCAGTTTCACTGAGGATATATATCAGAGTCGTTTATCCAAGCTGAGTTTTGTAAACCATTCAAATCTTTCTAAATGGTAAATGGCCGTTTCCTCTCTCAGTGTAATCTGAGCCGGGCAGAGTGAGGGCGCTAGAATAACGCAGAACTGCAAAGAGTCTTCTTCTCTATCACAGCGCAGCAATAGTACACACACACACACACACACACACAGTCGCCATACTTACTTTACAACCATGAACACAGTAGGAAATAAGGTTAAATAAAAAAATGCAATAATAATAACTTTAAAAGATTATATAAAAATGTCTTTATTTTACTATTTTTGGTTTCATTTATAGACCATGTTCAGCATTTAAAAAAAAGTGTATAGTGGCATCTGCATTGCCGATATTGTGTACAGCTACAGTAATAGCATAATTTATAATAATAATAATAATAATAATAATAATAATAATAATAATAACAACAACAACAACAACAACAACAACAACAACAATAATAATAATAATAATAATAATAATAATAATAATAATGACTATTAATATTATTATATTTTATTATTATTGTTGTTGTTGTTGTTTGGGTGGTATTGTTGTTTAAAATAGATTTACGATGTGCGTGTTCTTGATGTGTGCAGATGTACGTCCACACTGTACCTGCAATATTTAAATCGAGGTGCTGGTTTCATTAGTGTGTCGATTTGTGGACTGGTTCCGGGCTTGTTAAGGAGACTAACATTCAGTGTCTGAAATGTATTAAATTAGTTCTTTGTGACCGGTTTAAAAAAAAAAAACACGCGACAGAACGTAAATAATCGTTTTAATGTGCGTATTAAGCACCAACCTGTCGAAACAGGTTAAACTAACAATTTGTAGCCCAACGAAGTTGGATTGTTTAAGTGCAAAGTGGATTCAGTTTCTTTTTTTTACCATTTCTTTCTGAACCCACCGGTCACGCACACCTTTTTTTGTTAAGCTCCTAAAATAATATGACTCCCAACATATACTATGTTCAGACATTAATTCCCGCGAAGGAATATTTAAAAATGCTTTAATCATTTTATATTAAAAATAAGATCATAATTACAGCCACAATGAATTTTCAGTTTGTTTAAGAATTACAAAAAATTAATGGACCAACAGTTCATCACAACACAGTCAAAGTGTTTTTCGAAGCGCATGGAACGTAGATTGATTATATGTGGTCCATTTAAAAACACAATGGCAACATAACGGAACCTCGTTCATTTATTTTAAATAATGTGTTTAGTTTGACATCTGTTTAATTTATATATTAACAGCATCAACAGGACCAGAATAATTTGTTTTTATTAAAGTTTTATTAAAAAAAATATTCAAATGTTATTCAAATCTGTTATCATAAACAATCCTCATGATATATAGATCAAAATATCGCACGACTTCCTCTTCGTGCTCATTTCTCTCCCTCTTTCTTTCTCGCTCTCTCTATTTCTCTCTTTCATTCTCTCTCTCTGATCTTGCGTAGGAAAGCAGCCGTTCTGTGTCTCCGATTATAAAAATATCCGCCATCACTCTCAGACATGCCAATCACAACCCAGCCCTGACTCGGAGCTCCTAGGCTCTGATGATCTGTAGCCCGTGGAGCCTAAGGCCTGGGGGTTAACTGCAGACCACCCTCGGCTCTGAAGGCCAGTTTCTTTATCCACACCATGAATCATTCCTGTAGGGCTGCATGGTGTAAATGTGTTTATTTAAACGCCAAACAGTGTTTGGCATTGACGACTCAGAAAGACGTGAGCGCGCATTGCCCCCAGTCCAGTCTGCTCTTTTAAAGGTCTTTAATAATCTGTTTATTCCAGTTGTGAAAAAATAAAACACGTCTGAACTTTATTTTTTTATTTTACACGTAGTTATGCGCGACTTCGTTAACACACCCAAAATACCGCAAACCAAACACCATTATAAACTGGAGTAATATAACTGGCGTAATAACTAACTTACTATCTAACTATTTATTTATTTGTTTACTTGTTTAATGGTTTGATCGGCATTATTAGCTGTATGCTTGCCTCTAGGCTCATCTTCACTCAGCAGTGTCTCTACTTTGCTTTGCTGCCTCTGGCATCTCTTTGGAGCTGCTCAGCTGTGAGGCAGTGTGCAGAATCACGGCTCTGCTGCTATCACATGTCACACTCCCAGTGCGGCTCGCCTCTCCGAAACGGGATCACCAACAGGCCGACACAGAAGCCTGCCGACTGGGATGAATTCCCTCTAGCCACTCTCATACAACAGCAAACTATTACAGCGAGCCCTGTCCCTGCTTCTAATAATAATAATATATCTGTAAATCAACCAGTGTTCTCTACAGCCTCTCTAACCTTTCTCGCGTCTTTCTTCTTGATCAAGGCTGTTTTATGAACACTGATGTAACCTTACAATAACATATAGCTTCTTTATGTCATTCTCAATATAGCACTGCATTTATGCAGTAAACAGATTTGACGACCCTTGTAAATAAAAAAACCAATTCTACTTCTGAGACGACCTCCAGAGATATTACTCTTATTAAGATATATTTTATTATTAATATTATTATTGCAAAAAATAATACAAATAATTGATTATTGGTATTGATTATTGATAATGAATGAGCTGCTATTATTATTATTATTATTATTATTATTATTATTATTATTGTTGTTGTTGTTGTTGTTGTTGTCATCGCTGAAGAAGTAAAGTAAATAAATATAGTTGCGGTTGATGCATTTAGGCAAAATCTACCTTCCTATATGACATTTAAATGACCCCTTAAAATTGTACATTTTTTGAGTCCGTGTGATTTAAAAAAATATGGTGTTTTTTATACACACGTCAGTTAAATTCAACCTGTTCTCTTCTTGAAATTTGCCCTACATCGCATTATCTTGTCTCCTACACATAATATACAAGCTAACGCAAATACAAAAAAATCAACAAACCATACAAATAACACCGTCTTTGACAAGTTGGGTTACTTTTACTTGTTTTTTAGTCCCTCGGCAGAAGAATGGAGATATTTTTTTTCCGATTCCGTACTGTTGGGGTGAGGCAGGTTGTCTGTCAGTGCAGTATAGGCGACAGTCTGTCTACAAGCCGTAAGCTGATCTGCAGAGAGCTGGAGGAAAACGGGCAAGATTCCTGGCCTGCAAGCTGAGATATTGATCTACCTCAGGCACCTAAACAAAGCCTCACCTGTTTCCCTTGTCCATACTTTATTTTATGCCGTCTAATGCTTGTTTTGTTTGACATTTCTTTTATTTCCACGGATCCGAGCTTTGATACACGTTTGGGGGGAGTGCTACATAAACACGGCGTTGTACCTGAACGTCCACAATCTCTGGAGCGGCATGCCGCCACCCCTTCCGAAAATAACACCCTCCCGTTGTCTTTACAATTCAGTCCGGCCGGGTAAATAAAAAGTTTTTCTTCGGTCGAGGGCAGGGTCCAATAACACCCAACTTGAGATAAAAACTAATTACTCCCATTATGGTCCACCAGTCGACTTTTCATAAACACGGGTCTGCTAAAAGCCCCTGTATAATTTAGCAGGTCTAACTCCTTGAGCTCGCTTGTTAAACATATCAAGATTAGTTTCAGATCTTGTAGGGCTGTTCCCTTCTCCAGTGGTGGCGGAGATTCCTCCATCCAGCGCTTTATCAGCCGTGTTCTCCACATGGGGTTGCTGACAGACAGACAGCAGCCACGGCATGGGAGCGAGGTGCCTTTTGCCAAAGAAGCTAATCACATACTTCCCTGTAAATAATGCAATGTCAAAAGCAACTGTTACCGTGGTGTAATATTTACGGCGAGTTTGGAAACGAACATGTTTTTTTTATACTTATACTTATAGAACATTTCAACTTGTTGATGCAATGTGGAAGACTGTTATGAACAACATTTGCAGCTTAGGTGTATAAGCGCAGATTATTCGGTTTAATTGGCGAAATTTGAATGACTCCAGTCCAGTCCAGTTCTGCGAAATATTGTTAATTGTAAAAAAAAAAAAAAAAAAATATATATATATATATATATATATATATATATATATATATATATATATATATATATATATATATATTTTTACAATTAACAATATTTCGCAGAACTGGACTGGACTGGAGTCATTCAAATTTCGCCAATTAAACCGAATAATCTGCGCTCATAACTGAAGGTGATTAATTATTATACAGGACTAATGAAGACAATAGACCCAGGACTGCTGCTGTCCATAATTATCTAAATTACTCATTATACGTATTTCATTATACTACAGTAATGGCTGATATGTTCCATTTAGGAAATAATTTTTCACTTTTTTCACGTTTTTTCACTTTTGACAGAGGTAAACAGCTTAATCGGAAGGCTCTTTCAACGATACCAAAATGGTTATTTTATGTTTAGCACATTAGAACCATTTTTGTTTATCTTAGAACATTTTTAAGTTCAAATGTGAAGGCTTTAACAAATATGATTTTTTGGAGATCCAAAATGGTTCTTTTGTCACATTGCTTTGTGGCACCATTATTGCTTCTGACGTGCAAATGTACTACATCAATGGGAGGACAATCCTTAAGCTCACAATTCCAAGTAGCTCACTGGAAATGGACAGCACTGAGTAAATGGCAGCAGCGTTCTCAGTCCAAAGATAGAAGACAGAGGTTAGTTAGTGCATCAGATTCTGGAGAGAGACAGTTTTCAACTGACAAAAACAGGTGCCTGAACCCCTGATTTCTCAACAACCTCGCCCAGCTTCTCTAACCCAACCAAAAATCCAACTTCACTAGATAATATGTTAAATTGTCTATATGTTTGCAAATGCCGAATACCGAAAGTAATGTTGTGCAAACAGCGATGGTGCTCAAACTGACAAGTGAACTTCGATTTAAGGAATGAAGCATGGACTGGCGGAAAGTTTAGTATTGTCGATTCAGAGGCAAGGCGCTGAATCCTGAGGGAGTCAATGTGTCCAAGTAGGGTGGCTAGCTTGCAGCTAAATGGGCTACCAGGCACAAACCAGAGGCCGGCAGGCCTCGATCTCCCAATGGGGCACCAAAGAGAATGAATGGGCAACGAGAGGGTCCTGGTATATAGAACTACCGTTGTGCACCTGAGCAAAGCACTTAACCCTAAGTTGAGTGCTGCATCATGTTACCCTGGTCCCCTTAACCCCTCCTCCATCCAGGGCACCACTGCAAAAAGAAGAACTGTTCTCTGGGAGTTTTCCCAGGTTATAGAAAGGTATTAGGGGTAAATAGGAAGGCAGGGTGGGTTGAAGTTGTGGAGCGGAAAAAATGGCTGACACTGAAAGGCCTAATGCTTTGAAGCCGAGCAAATAGGGAACAAAGTGTGAAACAAAGAGCATACATTATTTGGTTGTTAAATATATAAGTTATTGTGGCACTTACAAAGCTAATCTAAAGCTGAAACTGAAACTGGTTTGGCTCAAAAAAACTAAGTGAGATATACTGCTATTTTGGTAAGTGGAAATGTGAAGTTTGTGAAGTTCAAAGTATCTCCTTAAAATGTAAAATCTAAGGCAATTTAAAGTTTTCTAAGCCAAGAACAATTTACTAATCTTTTTTATTTGATTCTGATCTGAAACGAGTGCCCTACTTGCGGTTGTATAAATAATTAGTATAAACTAAGTCAACACCTTTGATTTTTTAGTAAACCAAATAGTTTGTTTGAGTATAATGCGCTTCACTGTTTTATAGTGTATATTTTAAAATAATCAAACAAAATACAACTGGTGCTGAAGCAGGTTGTGCCTGGCGGGATGTGCCTGGATTAGGGGCATGAGGAATGTAATCTTGCAAGGATACACACTGTAAAACATTACAGCCACATTAAGTTATGTGAACTTATTTGTTCTTTTCAATTCCAATTGCCATGACAAGTTTAGTATATTGAACTCAAGTTCCTTCGTTTTACATAAAAATAACTTAAAATAACATATTGTCTTAACTTCCTGTGAGTTATTCAAATTTACCCAAGTTTATTCAACTTACGTTTTTAAGTTATTGGTAAAAAAAAAATGAAAGTGTGAAGATTTGAAAATGCAGAGAGGTAGAGTGATAGGCAGCAAGTTAGAAAAGACTGGAGTACTTTTTACAACTTTAAAACCGTGGGCACATTGGGCTAAACACTTTTTAACCGACGCATAGCAGTTAATAATAACAATGAGCAAAAAACTAAAGGGGATTACTTTCAGCTGCGTGAGTCACCAACACTCCAAAAAGTAATTCTGTGTTTTAGTCAGAAGAACTAATGTTATTAAGTTGAGTGAACTCACCGGCCAGGGGTACGTTTCCCAAAAGCGTAGTTGCTAACTACGTTAGCAACTTACATAGTCTGGACGATGCAGCTGCGACGCAGGTGTTTCCCAAAAGCGTGGTTGAAACTATGGAGGTAACCACGTTAGTAACTTGCATAGTGCAAACCTTAGTTAAGCTACTCAGGTGTTTCCCAGAACCGTAGTTCCAGCGAATATTCGCAACTACCGTGGTTCAGCTGCGTCGTTCCAACTACAGCTCTAGACCTGTCGTTAGGAGCTTAGTTCCTGGTTATTAGTGCAGACGATGGACTGTAGGACTCAGAAAGCTGATAAATCACATTAATATTGCTGCACGAGGATTTAAGATGTCAAGTGTACCTATTTTTTTTAAATGTTTGTGTTAATTACATTAATTGAGCCACTTCACTTTTACCCATGTGCGCCCAGGTAAAATAATAAAATTCAGTCCTTTTTTTAATGTATGTCTTTAACATTTAGCTTTATTTGGCAAACATGAATTCAGTGTAGTGAAAAGAGTGCACTGAAGTGCTCTTTAGCTAAAATGTATTTTACAGTCTTGGAAAGATGTATGTCAATTATTCAAGCAGGCATCTCTTGAGTAAAGATAACTTGTGCTGTGCACATTTATGAAATAGTTAATAATTATTTTTTTAAACCCACTGTGCTATATGCACTCTGTGAATAAGGCTATTAAACTGTCACTGGGGTAATACTCTAAAATGGCTTTAACGTAAACACCTGTACCCTAAGGACCTTTGAGGGTATATTTGCATTGTTTGTACCCAGTGAAACAAATATATCCATACAGTAGGCAAGAATGTGTCTTTTAATAATATATTCATAACAAGAAAAAACTAAGTAAAAAGTGTCTTAAAATAAATAGAGACATGTAATAAACAGGTGTTTTGAATTACCTAATTATCCTCTGGAGGTAACAGGGCCAGACAGAGTGTGAATAAAGAAAATGTATCATTTAGCCAATACAACGTGTGTTTCTAGGCCTATACAAATGTTATCAATTAGTATTTGTTAAATAATATATTACAGGAAATACGTAGAAATATGTAGGCTACATTAATATTTATGTAAAAAATAATAACATTAATTGTCATTATGAAAAATAAAACATTAAGAGAATAAAACCACGACTGGGATTCGAACTAGGTTTCCATCCGGTGTTCTGTCGAGTTTTGCTACCCTGTCAAACCGTACTACCCTAGTGCATATTTAATTTTTAAATATAAAATTGCTAGAAAAAGCCCCATATTTAAACATGCTTTCGGTAGAATATTTGGAAAGCCTGAATCAAAATATCAGGAGACAGTTTAGGGTTATTAGAGGTGATTATAAACCTTATGTTTTTTATTATTGCTAACTTATTATTACTTTCATTATCATCAGCTGTCATTTACGCATTTGTAATACTAAATAATAATAAAAAAATAATGGCAAGGGGGTTCTGGTTGTTTAATGCACCCAAAAAGAACAGAATTACCATAAAAAAAAAAAAAAAAAATAAATAAATAAAAAATGTTTCCACGCATGGGCGCTGGTGTTGAGAAGCACATCTCGATCGGTTGCACAATTCGACAGAACACCGCGCGCTGCACCGTCGTAGGCGCTCTGCTGAACCACTGAGTAACACACATTTCTCAGGTCTCATTTGAATAAGACTCATTCAGAATGGTGATTATTTTATTTTAAAAAAATATTGCAATAGCAAATATGTGTATGTTTTTTTTTTAAGTAACACTGTCTGTTACAAATAATAATTAATATATAGCAATTATTGTGTACATTTTACTTGCAGTTCATTGTTATTTTATCAATAGTATTGTTGTCCGTTATGTTCTGGTGATAATTACAATATAAATAGCCTAAATGATATTACATTATTATTTTTTGCATAATATTTTAAAGATTGTGAGTTTTGCACGTTTTCTGCTGGGAAAGTCTGGCCGAACACATCTGGAAACACCTTAGTTAAGACCACGGTGGTTCAAACCAACATAGTTCAGACTTCTGTGGTACCAACAAAGTACGATGGTTTCGGGAAACGGTCGTACTTCAGATGTTAGTTAGTTTAACGATACATCGTACCACGTTAGTTCAATGCTAGGCTCCGTCGTTGTACGGGAAACGCACCCCAGTACAACTCCATTGTTTTCAACCGGAAAACTTAAAAAGGTTTGTTGAGCCAATGAAAAAATGTGATTTCAACCAACTTTTAGCTCTTTCTACAGTGTTGGTTCATGCAGCTTTCCTATTGGTTCCTGGTACTATATATCTGCATATTGGGTGTAGCCGCTCCCTTACTTACCATCTTTGTGTTGTCTGTTGCCCAAAGCTACCTTATTCTGGGCGTGCACTAATTATAATATACGTTGATTGCCAGGCCAATATTTGCATATTGGGTGTGGTCTCTCCCTTACTTACCATCTTTGTGTTGTCTGTTGTACAAAGCTACCTGATCCTGGGCGTGTAGTAATATAATATATGTGTTGATTGCCAGGCCTCAGTGTTGTAGGCTGTAAGAGCACATTAACTTTGTTGTGTTTGTAGTGATCACAGTATGCTGGCTTTGAGCTACAGAGTTCACTCTTTACTGAGTTTACTCTTATTATGCCCCAGCAATATGCTGTCAGTATTGGCAGTTAAATAATAATGTTAAAAATGTTTCTAATACTTATGGTTAACTTAAAATAATAATAAAATAATAAATACTGAAGTTTTACTAACTTGAAAGTGTGTGTTAAAATAAAGCTGAATTGTTAGTTTATTTGACTAAACAGAACATTTTTTTAAAAAAGGACAAATTAAACACTTGAGTTGTTTTAACTCAGTGCATCAAGTTGAAACAATAAGTAATGAGTATTTGAACAACTTGTTTAACTTAACATCTTGAGTTCATACAAATGTTTTCATCAAGTTGAGTTAACTCAGCTTTTTAAGGCAGCAGGGGAACTTATGTTGCTGAGTTTAACCAACTTAAAATGTTTTACAGTGCAGGGGTGTTTAGATGCAAGAGGCAGATATTCCAGGATTTCACAGCAAGAAGGAGTGTAGAGGAACACAGAGTAACCCTGTTCGCAGTGAGGACTGGCCTTGGGGTTGTGTGGAAGTAAGGGTGTCTGGGGTGCCCTCCTACTGACCTAAGTCCTGTCCCTCTAATGCTTGGTGCACAAGCCCGTGACACAGTGAATAGTTTTCACCATTCATCCTTGTCAGAGTGATTGGACTTCAAGGAGTGAAAGAGACAGGGATAGAGAAAAAAAGGAAACAGAGTGGGAAAGAGGGAGAGAGATTAGGTCACACTTGTTTGTCCAATTTGATAGATGATTATGTTCTGTGGAAAACACAGCCTTTGGATGTTAACTGTATTTCATAATGTTTGATATCTTAGGGTTTGTATACTGCTTCCCAACTGTTCACATGCTAGAAAAAATACAAATAAACAAGAAAACAAATTCAGCTTAAAACAACAAGCTGTTAAATCAATCAATATTGTGAAAGAATGTCACCAGCCTTAATTCTATTTATATTACTTACAGATAAACCAGTGATCTTCTGCGGAATACAATGGAACGTAATTAGTGTAAACAAACCAAGTAAGCAAGAGCACATCTTTACGTAGGATGAAATTATATTTTACATTAGATTTACACTTGGTGCACAATAATGACTGACAAACAAGTCTTGCTTCATATGTGTGTTCTTACAACCACGTCAGTCCTAAATGTTATTTTTTGTTTGTAGGGAATACAATATTTATTTCGTGTAAGAAATGATAGGCGACTAGGAGATGTAAGGTTCTAGTTTCCAAAACCGTTTTTTTTTTTCAGTTTAAGCTGAAAGTCACTTTTGGATGCTCTATAAAAACAGAAAAAATAAACCAATAAATACAACAATAGTCAAATCTAGTCCCCAGGATTTAAAATGCTTATTTTCTATAAAGGCAAAAAAGCTAAATATTTTTAGATACCTAAAATAAATGCACATTAAGCGTTTAATTCATTTTTTTGCGTGTTTTATTGTTGTTTTACGGTGGACACATAAAAAAATTCAGCGCTATGCAGCAATGAAGTCAAAATTATATATAATATTTAGAGAAATAACAGTGTGGTTTTACTGAGGTTAAATTTAATTTCATCACAACATATATGTAACACAATACGTTAAGTAAAATGTATTTACGTATTTTCTAAAATATTTTATTTGCGAAAGTCGCGGAGTACAAGAAAATTTATGCATTTTGACCGACCATAAAACCATAAAAACCCAGTTTTGATTTGTTGTAGGAGGAAGGTGTTGATTGTAAATAATCGCATTTAACACATTTTGTCCCTTACTTTCATGACATTGTACTATTTCACCTTAATGTTTATAGAATTTAATTTAGCATAAGCCCATTTTTATAATTCAGATTTACGCTGATAATGTCCACATTTAGGCCTATATATAGAATTGATTTTCCCAGTACCTTTTTGAACATCAAAAGTTTTATTTCAACCCCTATTTTAAAGTCGCATTTAATCACGCCAACGTTACAAATCGTTGCTTCTTATGCCTTGCTATTATGAACCATGTAGCATCTGTTTGTGTCGTTTCATCGTCAAGATTTCGCTTTGGTGCCAAAAGGAGGAGAGAGAGAGTGAGTGAGATAGAAAGAGAGAGAGAGGGAGAGAGAGAGAGAGAGAGAGAGAGAGAGAGAGAGAGGTGCATGAAGCAAAAGAGAGAAATAACAGTCTTAAATTTGTCATTGTCTTCCTCCTGCATGTCTGGCAGTGCGTGCTGCAGTAGCCTGAATCCACCCCGTGATGCGCTCCTCACTCACGCTGAGAATGTTTACAGTCGTAATCAAGGTCCATGTAACTTGTTTGTGAAATGTTTTGCCTTTATGTTTTAGAGGTGCTATACAATTTGCAAATAGTAGGGCATGAAGTCACAGTTTGATTAAATTGCTGTCAGTACGAGAAACAGAAAAAGAAAACAGAGGCATTGTGCAAAAAGACACCGAGAATGCTGTTTTGCAACCTTTCTGAACGTGTCGAATTCTTTACCTTGGGTTCTATCATTTCTACTAATCCTGACTTACATTCCTGTTTCTGGTAACCACGAATTATTAGATGCACGATTATAATCAATGGTTGTTGAAAGGATGTTTGTGGATTATTATAAATTGTTTCCTAGCGTAGTATAATGTGTTGCCATAACCTTAAACCTGACATACAGCCATCAATTCGCTGAACCAGCTGACACTAAATTTCTGCTATCGGTTTATTAATTTTTTGATATTTAGTTTATAGTGTACTAAAATGTATTGCAGCTGTAATGCACCTTGTTTACATTTTGTATACTGTGTATACATCTAAAAAGTGCATTTTTAGTCTGCAAACGTATTTTAATGAAGGGTAAAATCCGTTACTACCAGTTACTATTAGGGCTCCTGGGTTATTCGCAATGTTTCCCAACAGTTCTCCCAGTTTGCTGACAAGTGAGACTGATGCCTAAATAGTATCTTTTCTGCGTGTGTTTGTGTGTGTTGCAGTGTGTGAGCTCAGGGGAGCCCTTCACTGAGCCTACTACACACACACACACACACTCACACACGCACGCACGCACATGCATACGGACCCAACGCATCAATGTTACAACAGCTACTTTAATAGGAAAAGAATTCATGTGTTTGTTTGCCATGGAGTAAACAAACATCAAATGTGTGTGTGCCCACTACTGGGATTCGTCCATGTGCCACGGTGGGTTCTTGCTTTTTTGCACACCCAAAGGCACGACTCCCAGTGGACACATCTCCAGAGATGTCCGCTTCAAGGTGTCTTTTAGTGTGTGTCTTCAGTGAACAAAGTAAACAACACATGTCTCATTCGAGCACACAGAGGAATATGAAGAGATACAGCCTCTCAATGAGATAATGAGAGGTTTTTGCTGCGTTCTTTGTAAACACCATATGCCGTAGAGGAAACAAGCGACAGAAATGTAACTCTTTTATACGTTAACGTTCGTTATTTAATTTGGCTGTCAATAAACAGTAAACATTAATCGTATTTATTTTATCTTGAACAACAACGCACAAGCCCACATCCGCCGCTGCCCTAAACACTCGTGACAGGAGCCACTCTATTACAGCCGTGCAGTGTAACTCTCTCGCTCCCCTGCGCTCACACCTGAAAGAGCAACAAACAAGAAGTGCCTCTCTCTCTCTTGCTCTTTCTCTCTTTTTCTCGTGCTGCGATGGCTTCAGAAAAATCAGAGGAAATAAAAGAATGCAGACGGAGCCTGGCCTTCCCCAGCTGGGCGGACACGCGGAGCCCGAACTGCCCCTGCCACCAATTTCACACACCAATTATCTACTTGGATTCATGGGAGTTGACTAAACAAACAGCAGCCCCGCCGCGCCGATCCGGCTCTGTGAGTTGGGGGATCAATTCTTCATCGCAAAGCGCCATCGATGATTAGCCGTACAGTAACGCAAGGCCATATCGATCATACGGCTCGTGTCTTAAAACAAATCCATTTATGCACCTGTTTACTTATTTAGCACCGCTCTTAATTACCCCACCCGCGCAGTTTTGCACGCTGACCCACAGTTAGGCCCAAAGCTGTTTACAGCAATTATCATTCACATGTTTGCTTTTTGTTGCTTTTTCTACCCGCCCAATCCCCCCCGCGCCACCCCCTGCTCTCTCGTTTTCTCACAAACCACATCAGCAGACTGTCGTGGTCAGACCACAGTCAATTTCACGTGTGCAGCTATTAGGGCAGACTTCGCTTCAGCGCCTGAAAGAGAAGAAAGGGAGAGAAGAAGAAGAAAGAAAAAAAATCAATGCCACCGTGATTAGACCGATGACAGCAAATTCACAGTTTCATCCAGGAGTGTTCAGACAGAGACGAGGTGTACGGCAAATAAGTCGCACTTGTCTGCACACAAAGGAAAAGTCCTCCCGTCTTTGTTTATAAGGTGCAAAGATTAGAAATGAACAGGGAGGGGGTGGGGTAGAGGAGTCTGGGGACATATTCAGTCTGTTTTCATCTTCAGTATTTCATGAAAGGATATTTGCGGCAATTTTTTTCGGAGCAATTGTGTAGACTGGAGACAGCCACTCAATACAGTTGATATTAACCAACCGCCTTGCTTTCGACTTTCTTTACCTCCAACTCCCCCCAGAAATAATCACCGCACAATGAAAGGAGTGCCTAAGCTGATCGAGTTCGTCTCTTAACCGCTCTGTCAATTTGACAACGGGCGATTCGATAAGAAAACATTAACGTTATTTCTCCACCCGCCTTTGAACTATTTTCGCCCTTCTCGCGCTGTTTTTGCAGCCTAAACTATTTCATTCACCACAACTCTCCCCCAGACAGATGCGGGGGGCGGCACTTTTGTGTGCTAATTGCGGTCGTTTTCGTTTGGAGAACTTTTTTTGCGGGGCGAGAAAAAGGAAGGACCCCTCCCCCCTCCACAAAAAATGAAGGTCTTTGGCCATAGAGCCCGAGATCAATCCGTCGTCCCTCAGATGGATATTATTAGACAGCATGGTGCGCTCGGGCGAGGCGCACGGCCTTCCGGGGTGCGGGCGACCCAGTGCCTCCTCGCGCACCGCAACAGGGCAATTGTTGACTTGCTTTTTTTCCCCCGCCCTCAGCCAATCAGCGGCTCTCCAGCAGCCGCAGCTGCCATGGCAACGCGCTCCTTTTACCCGCCGCCCCTCAAACCCACACTCAGTAACCGAATTATGGCTTCCACCGTGATTGGCGGGACTAGAGAAAACGAGGGACAGAGGCCTCCACTAAACAGGAACAGTCCACCACCGACGATTGATGTCTTCAACTGACCAAAAATAATAAATAAGTGTCCAGCGCCGTGGGTTCATGGACGTGGACAAGATAAGGTCGCGCCAGCTGTGTTACATGTGTGCACAAAACTAAACTAAACTACAAAATTTGGTATAACAATAAGTATAGCTTAACCACGTACGACAACAACGGGGTCAACAATGTAGCATGCACTTAAGCTGGAAAATAAAAAAAGGTTTATAAGATACACCCAAAAAACACATTCCTTTTTCAAATTATATCTACACGACTTGCCTGCAAACAGGTTGTTCTATGACAGCAACGTAGTCTACCTGCTAACACGATTACAATATCTGTACATCTCTGGCCTCTAAATCCAATTTAAAGATTTAGACAATGCAACAGAGTTATGCATGACTGGAGGTCCTATTAAGATTCTAGCTAGCATATCATGATGATGCAATGCAAAACCTTTACATTTTGGCAGTGGTTAAAAAGGCATGACCCATGTCATTGTCAAATTCACAAAGATAAATTTGATTTAATGGTTTAATGAAGGTCAAGTGCACTTGAATTTAAGTTAAGCAATATATTCTAGCTGAGATAATGTCATTTCATACATACACATTTAATAAAATGTTTCAATAATTACGGTTAAAATAATATTTTGATATTTCCGAATGTGGTCAGGCCAAAATGGTGCCACTAGTCCCACATACGTTTTTTGCTCTATTTAATGTTTTTGAAGACTCAGCGAATAACGAACAAACTAACGAAAAACATCACTTTTTAAAGTGATAGAGTCAGTTAGAAGAATGTCTTTGTTAACATCGATTTCACTCAGTCAAATACACATTATATCTTTATTATCACACTAAAACGTCTAAATGTATTAAAATAAGTTTATTATGCTGGGGTGCGTTTCCCAAAACGTTCTTAACGCTAAGTACTTCGTAACTTCGTACTTACGAACAATCTTAAAATTACGAGCGTTTCCCGAAAGCCTTCGTAACTAACGTAGTACTTAAACTCGTTCGTAACTTTACGAGTGGTCTGACCCACTCGTAAATAACTAAGTTCTTCTTAACGTGGAATCCACGTGCAGTTCTGACTCAAAAACGAAAGAGGCCGCTTTTGATCCTTAAAAAAATGCATTTAAAGATGCATTCAGCATACGTATTTATAAAAAAATAAACAATAAAAAAAAGACTAAATTCCAGACTATTTAAATTAATTTATTAACCTGCGCATATTTATTCATAGTATTTGGGTTTATTATATGGTTGAAATAATCGTATTCACGTGAAGAAAAAGTTACAATTACCTACAAATATAATTTTTATTCACACATATCACACACATATGGATTAAATTAACGGTTTTCCCCAGTCTGACAGTCGTAGTAGTAAACAAATAAGTAAATATATTTTATTTGGCTTTTTATATCATACAAAATTATACCTTTGTGGCTTAATAATGAAGAACTGTATATAAATCGGTGGTCTAGTTTTCATCTGGCTTTGCCTTAAACCTCACAGACACGGGGGCGGAGCCACCAAAGTGCTACTTAAAGGTCCTTCGTAAGTATGGAGACTTAAGAGTGGCTTCTGGAAACAGTCGGAAAAATGGCGTTCTTAAAGTTAAGTCGTTCTTAAAGTTGTTCTTAAATCCCTAAGAACAATCGCTATCGGGAAACGCACCCCTGATTCTGTAATCTAGTGCGGTATCGATAACGATTAATCTGAACGATTCACGCTACGGAATTTTACGAAATTACTTGTTTACGTAAATGTAATGAGCAAAATTAAACATTAGATCTATTTATGTTTTCTATTTTCAATTTTCTTGTAAGTTTTAATTGTTTTTTTTAAAGAAGAACCGCACATGAACTTCGACTTAAGAAGTACTTAGTGGGTTACGAATGGGCCAAAATAGTCTATAATAATGTATGGTTTCGGGCAACGCTTAAATTGGTGAGATTTTTGTAGTAGGTAACACGGTGCTTATTATGAACGTTTTGGGAAAATACAACCCTGATTGGGTAAGGGATGTTCTCAGCTGTAGTAAAATACACAAATATATAACCTTAGAAATACATAAATGCTGCACATTATTAAAATCATTCTTCTTCTTCTTCTTCTTCTTCTTCTTCTTCTTATTATTATTATTATTATTATTAACTCTTGAACAGTGCCAATAGAATAGACTC
Source organism: Astyanax mexicanus (assembly GCF_023375975.1). Lineage (NCBI taxonomy): Eukaryota > Metazoa > Chordata > Actinopteri > Characiformes > Acestrorhamphidae > Astyanax > Astyanax mexicanus. The sequence continues at coordinate 45,847,266 of NC_064421.1, read as the reverse complement.
CCCTGGAACAGATAAACACAACCCCATGTACCACTATGCCAAATGTCAGGTGTGGGTTAGAAGGTTACAAATCCCCAGCACTGAGCTGTGGAGCAGTGAAAACCTCTGGAATAATGGTGCTCCATCCAAAACTTTTGGAATGAGCTGGAGATAAGTGAGGTGTGACTATCCAATATCTAGACCTCATAGCTCCAAAACCTAATCGAAAGACGTTGATAACAGCAGAGATTAAAGAGAGAAGGAGAAATAATTAATAAACAAGTGTCTCAATACTTTTGTTTATATTTATATGTATGTTTAAGCCACCCTGGTGTTGTTGGTTTTCTCAATAAACACAAATTCATGTTTTACAGAGGAACAAACACATCGTTACACATTATATAGCTTGATAACAATGGCAAATTACTTTATTCATTTTATTTTCCTTTATGTAACCTTCAGAAAACAAAAAATGATGTGTCTTTAGGGAGCAGGACACATTTGTATTAAAGTGTAATAAGGATTTAAAAGGCTGTATATCAAATTAATTAAGTAACCACTATGTTTAGAATAAGAAATACGCTTTTGTTATTTAAAGTGTATTGTGTATATTTGGCAAACATTAAAAACACATATATTGTTTATTAGTTACTAAATATCTATTTCTCTCGGTTTGGGGTACTGAATTAAAGACAAACAAGTAGGCAGGTTTACTCGTTGATCTCAAACCTGTTGTACTTTAAAGTAGTCCTTTAAGAACTTTTGGTACACCCACCCTGCTCAGTTTCTAAACGTAGTATCAATGCACCTACTTTCTAATCACAGGAAACAGGTTATAGCAGACCTGTAGCATTTCCATGGCCGCCCACTGCAGAATATAAAACCTAATCTAAAGTGTATGCATGCTCACTTGTAAAAAGCCCAGTTGGTATTATATATACACTTTTTCATATGTATATACTCGCAAACGTAAACTGAAACATTTATATTAACACCATGACTAATTATGTACCTAAACATTAGAGCTTTTTAAAGTCGCATCATCAAGATGAGTCGCATCATGAAATAATAGTATTGGCTTATCAGCTAACGTTAGCCTCACAAGTACTTTGGTCAAGCTGATCATCCACCATACAGTCCATAAAAACAGTCAAGCAAAGAAAAAAAGAAGAAAATAATAATTTCGTTATATGTGAAAATGTAACTATTTTTTTCCCTAACTCAATTCTGGGTTGAGCATGTGGAGTCATTTTGCAATGCTCTGGTAATGTTATGCTGATCAGCAGTTGCGGTACTCACAGTAAAAACCAAGACAATGGGTTCACTATCAGCATTTACACACAACATCTGAAGGAGAAGAAGAGTAAAATAGTTGACTGCACCGAGGAAGGCGATTAAACTATGACTTACAGGAATCGGTAAGTAAACATCCTCAAAAAAAAAAAAAAATCATTATTTACAGTTAAATGAAACTATTGAATATTTGTATTCTATTACATGTAAAGCAATTTTATACACTGAAAAATCAGCTAAATGGGAAGTTAAAATGTTTGTTTTTTGTAGAGGGGGAATGGTCATTGTAGTTCATTTCATCACATTTGTCAATTTAAAACAGAAAATGAAGTTGAAATTTTAAGTACAAATTGACAATTGTGTGATATTGCTATTATATTAAAGTAATACTAGCCTGCTATATTTGGTAATCTTGATTTACCAAATTACCAAATATATAACTACAGTTCTCTTACTGTTTGGTTCATTATTCTGGATGAAGGGTGCAGGATATTTCATGTGTTTTAAGTGTGTTTTCTAAATTAACTAAATAAACTCCTAACAAACGTTGAAACCTATCCATGCAACCCCAAGCTTCAATATAAATAAATATTCATTTAAATCAAATCTCTTTTCATTATTGAGTAGTCATTCCGTTAAACCAATCAGTAATTTAGTTTAGTATGTAAAAATATGATACATAATGTTCGCAGTGCTCAGACTAGACATATATTTGGGTAATATTTATGATCCAGTATTTGGAGTTATTCAAACAAACAAACGACATTATGTCTGTTTTCTTGTACAGTGTAGATCCAGTTTTAGCTTGTGTAAATTACCAAAATCAGGTCGGCGGCTTTAAACCCAAACCTTTCTTGATGTAACTTTAGAGCCACATTAGTTAACATCACTGCACAAATACCATATATTTGCAGTGTAAAACAATTAACATCAACTTTATGACATAAAAATGTGCAAATATTAACTCAGCAGAGCTTTGTAAAGTGTGTTTATTCGGTGTAATTATTCAGAGCATTTCCAACTGACCAGCGGCGAAAAGAAAGTTGACCTAAAAAATAGCACATAATTGGTAGAGACTTTGTTTGAGGACAAGGGCGTTTAAAATACTACTTTTAAGATACTACTTTAAAATGACAATAAGTACAACATTATCTCTGTTTGATTTTAGTAAACCAACAAACAAATCTCCTTCTCACAGATCTTAACTTCATAATTCATAGTGCATAATTATTGTATTTCTGTATTTCCGACGACTTTCAAAAGTGAAAGTTTCTCACTGGACCTATATCTTCTTTTGCACCAGTTGATCAAAATAATAATTTTTGGTTGCGAACAAATACTGTTTTTACAGAAAAAGATAGGCTTGTGAATCTTTCCAGCATGTGTTCTTTTAAAGCCGGGTAAAATTTTAAATAGCAAAAAGAATATTAGTCAAAGGCTCTCTGTTAGGAAAAAAGACTAAAAGCATTTGATGTGTCATGGCAAGTAGATATAAAACACTAAGGCCGACGCGTTGCGGCCATCTTGGCTTTCTTCAGGGCATAAAACATGAAAAAATGTTTTAGTCGTTTTTCCTAACAAAATACTGTTTTTTATGTCTCAAGGCACTTTCTTACTTTCTCACTGGATCTTTGAAGTCTGCTAACAGGGAAGGTGAGTGCATCTGCTGTCCCTGACAGAGTCACCATGCTCCTCACGTGCGTGCTCACTCACTTTGGTGCATGCGCAGAGCTTACACACACACACACACACACACACACTCGCCTCATTATCTTAATCCGCCGCTTTCACCTGCGCCCAGCTTCGGCAGGAACGCTCTCATATGTCAACCTGCCGGCCACAGCGAGCCGCCGCTGCACCACTAAAACCCGGTAAGCGATATCTCAGGGTGTCACGCTGAAAATTGCACTTGGATTTGACTGGGGAATCTCTCCACGCACGGTGAGGAATAGGCCACAGTAGACGACTTTATTCAAAACAGATGTGCTCTAAAACACACAAGAGCCCTGGTGTGCATGTGTGTTTTCAGACGAGTAATCGGCGTGTAGAGGAGAGAAACAATTAATCAAAATCAAATGTGTTTAGGGTTATTGCGGGGTCAAAAAAAAAAGAAGATACGGACAACATTTTCCCAAGTTCCAAATTCCAAATAAAAATATTGTCATTTAGAGCATTTATTTGCAGAAAATGAGAAATGGCTGAAAGAAAAAAAAAATATGCAACGCTTTCCTTAAATAATGCAAAGAAAACAAGTTTATATTCTTAAAGTTTTAAGAGTTTTAAGAGAAATCAATATTTGGAGGAATAACCCTACTTTTTAATCACAGTTTTCATGCATATTAGCATGTTCTCATGTCCTCCTCTGCCAGTCTTACACACTGCTTTTGGTGCAAGAAATACAAGCAGTACAGTTTGGTTTATGGTTGTGATCATCCATCTTCCTCTTGATTATATTCCAGAGGTTTTCAATTTGGTGAAATCAAAGAAACTCATAATTTTACGTGGTTTTGTTTTTTCCAGAATTGTGTATATATATACAGGATGGTGCAAAAAAGCTTCGTATATGGGCAGTAAGTGTTTATTAGCTCAGTAAAACATTAACATTACAATAAATACAAACAGCAATTTTACAAAAGCAGTGCTTTTACAGCACTGTTTTCCTTAAAACATCTCCTAATCTCTTCTAATCTGAGTTCTAAAGAGTTATAGTTAAAAAGGTTCTAGTTCTCATCATATCAACAACTGCTTTGGTAAATTGGGTAAATTTGGTAAATCAGGTGAGCTGCTGACGGAACTGAACATCCAGGAGAAATCTGGAACTACACTTTATTCTTCACGAAGCTGCAGCTTAGCTCACAGGATATAACATACTTAGTTGAAAATTCCTTGTTAAATATGTTTTACTGTATGTATGTTTTTTGCATCTGTTCAAATCATATGTTTTAGGTAAAACACTCATATTGCTAAGATAAATGGATTAGTGTAATTTGCTTTGGTGCCTTAAACATTCGCACAGTACTGTATATATATATAGGCTATGTTATGTACATTTAGTAGAGGGCGGGCCCTCGAGACCACGCATGCAACAACATAAGTAAGAATAGTTTGCATCTCGCGCTCTGCCACTGAAACACATATTAGAGAGTAATTAAGTGACCTTCGACAGCACTCTTGACACATTAATATGCACCTGACATTCCGGTTGCAATATGTTCCAATATGACTCCTTCCTTGCCTGAAGAGATTATCATGTATGTTTATGACAGCTGAGAAAACCTTGCTAAGGACCTCCCTTTCCGAACAAAGAAATGATAACAGGCTAAACATGCGGCACATACGCTTTCAGATACACAAACAATGCGTCTGTTATGTGTTTTCTTTAGAAGATCTTCTGCCATCATACTGTCATCATATTTTTCCACATATTTATACTACAGCAACTTTTAGTTATTAGTAGCCTTTTCACCAACTTGAACGCACGTGATGGTTTGAGACTGAAGTGTTGTTGGCTTGAGACACAATTGCTGGTTACAGAACCCCTCCACTCACAGCAACAGCTGCTAAGCCCACTTTGCCATCACCTCCCATGCCATGCCAAGCGCAGCAGAGGTAAAGCCACACAGTGAGGGGAGAAGGGTGCTAATTTATGCTTTATTAGGTTCGAGCACAGCCCCATGATATATGATACTAATATGGCTGCGGTTTCCAGCTCTGAAATTGCATGGTAAAATGGACCACACATGTTCAGTCATGCAGCTCGCGACCTGTTTGCAGTCAAAAGCACGTTGCACCCCAAACGAAATAATCAGCCCTAAAAGTGTTTGATAAACATAGTGAGTGACATGGATTTCCAGCAATAGCTCGAGCTGTTTTTTTAATATATTGGGCACGAGAGCATGAGAAAGTTTTAAACAAAGTGTGCTAGTTTGTACTGAATTCAGCTGGGTAAAAAAGTTTAAAAAGTTCAATAAGATTTTTTTTCCTGTTCCAAACACCACAGTATGTATCAGTGTATAAAATGATTTTGTAATGTCTGTAATGTTCGCATTCTAAAAGTTCTAATACTCTGTATTGTTTTTTTTCCAGAAAAAAATATTTGCATCGTGTTTAATGCATTTCAACTCGTTAAAAAAGAATTTGAATTAACTTTGCACAATTACATTGCAGTACTATGTTTTTTGTAGAAAAATGAAGTAGGTGCTGACAACATAATATTCACATAATATTTCAAAACATGTCAGTATCAATGTGTCAGATGATATCTGTGTCGGATTATTGTGTTATTATTGCTAATTACACCCGAAAACAGTATCTCTTAAAACTGCATGAAAGTAAATCATATTATAGTTGCATAGTATTGTTAGCAAACTGACAAAATATCAAAAGTTTATTTTTTTTTTGTTTATGTATTTTGCTCTTTTGAAACAAGCTGAAGCACTTTGCCAGGGACACACTTTAGTTAACTGCACAAAGTGCATAAAACGTAATAAACGTAAATAAATAATTAAATAAACAAACTGATTGAATAGAGTAATGCTGTTTCTAAGAGGTATATATTAATGATGTAGTATATTAAACTGTATCAAAAACAAATGTGTGTATACTTCTGAACTAAACAAAAAACTATATTATATATTATAATTGGTTTTAATTTTTTATATTTGTCTAAACTGTAGCTTAATCTAAGTCTCAATTTTAATATAACTGTAAAAATAGCTGAGCATCACAATCAAATGAGGCAAAATACTGTTTTTCAAGTTGCTCATAGTTGAATAAAGAAGCAGCTAGTGGAAAGCATCTAATTAATTAAAATTAATCAAAGGAGAGTGAGATTTTGCTTTGACACACCTGTACAATGCATTTCACTTGATATGTACATTTTTTTATTTTACTGGTAATTGTAAGAAGAAAAATGTTATAGAAACCAACTGTTCCAAAAGGAAAATTACCCCTCTTTTCATTTTATACATAAATGTCTTGATTTTGACATGAGCTCTCAGTATTCTCAGTGTACGTGCATTGAGAAAATGATAATGTTCTGCACTAATGACTCTTTAATAATTTTAATGATCTGGATGTAGCCTATATATATATATATATATATACATATATATAAAAGCCACAACAGCAGTGAAAGACGCTTAGTTTGCACCAATTTACCAAGCATTAAAGCCATGTCAAGAAATCAAAGACTAGAAGAAGATGAGCTGAATACAATACAATATTCAATGGGATACATTTCTGTGCAAAATAACAAAAGAAATGTATGTTTCGCGGGTCTTAAATCTTGAATTCTGCAACCGATTGGAGACATTTGCTAGTGTTCGTGATGCACATAATTCAGTAGCTCTGGGAGATGGGCATGATTGCAGAAACACAAGTTATTCCAAGAGCTTTAGTCCCCCCTTTCATGCCAATCTCCTAATGCAGACAGCCGAGTCTTTTTCCGGGGAGAGAGTAATTTCAGGTATTATTCTTAATTCAGATGTACTTGGAGGATCTATTGTATAAGGAATATGTTTTGTTATTTGAGAGCACCATTAAAGACATTTCACTTTGTTACGCTCCGTTTTTATAGCCTTCACACAGAGCCAGAACGAGAGAGGGCATACATTAGCACCATTTCAGCCTTTAAAGCTGCCACGGATTGTGAGAGCTGGATGAGAATGTCTTTCAGCTGCTGAAAAATGTCATTTTATAGTGTTTCAGAAGTCACCAACGTGAAAAAGTACTCTGTTATTTGGCAGCGAAATTAGCTTATAACTATTAGGACAACAGCAGTCACTTAACAGTTGAAGAGTTTGTTAAGTTGTGCGGATTTTACTGTTAGTGTTTCAGAATAATTGTTCATGACAGAGAGAAAGAAAGAGAGAGAGAGAGAGACACTGAAGCAGCAGAGAATGTATGGAATCCATCATATGTCCCATGAATCCTGTATATTATGATTACAGCATTTTGTTTAAAGTCATTTGTGGGCATATATACACATTCAATCTGAGATCTTTGAGTTGAACCAACTTAAAATAGCTGAGTTTAGTCTGTTTTGCCGTTGGCCGCTTCTTTTCCATTGGCTTCTGTTCCAATCTATTTGCATACTGGGTGTGTCCATCACTTTCTGGCAAACACTCACCATCAGTGTGTAGTCATTCCCCCCCTCTGGGCTACCTTAGGTAAACTTGTAGATCATATATTATAATGATTAACTGCTTGGTCTATGTGTTGTAGGCTGTAAGAGCAAGCATCATTTTCTAAGCTGCAGAAACTCTGTGTTGGCTGTGCTCTCAATACTGTTTACTCTTGTCTACTGCATCCTTTTTTAAGTGTCTATGTTATGTCATTGTTTATATTAACATTTTTATCGGTGCCCCATTAGTTTAGAATTTATGGCTATAAAAACAACTACGATATGCATATGTTGAGTGAAAATAACCTATTGCAATTATTGTAATAAACTTAAGCAAGTAAGATAGAGCGGTTGTGCAATAGTTAAATACTTGTGGTTTGTCTGTTGAACCTAAACATGAACGTTTTTCAACTTCATACAGTATTATAAATAACTAAAAAAATAATTCATTTAAGGTAACAAATTGCCTCAATGATTTGAGTAAAATTAACTCAATAGAGTTTACAGTGTACACCACATCACTTAATTTATACTGAACATAATTATTCATTGGCTCAACTTCAATCAATCAAATTCAATCAAGTTATCATTTACCTTTGACTCAGTTAAGTTGTAAATATATACAATTCTAAATTTATCCAATTTTAATTTGAGCCAGTTAAATTTATTCAACTTAATACTCAAGAGTTTTGTTCACACAACAATAGTTTAATTAACTCATTAACAGTTTTCTTTCAGGTATTATGGGCTTAATATTTTAGTTTATTTAATATATATATATATATAGGTATTCTCAACATATTAGCATATTTTTATAGAACTGCCAATACTGGTAGCATAAGAGTGAAGCATAAGAGCTACAAGCCAACATACTGTGACAACTAGAAACACAGCCTACAACACTGAGGCCTGGCAATCAACACATATATTACACTAATGCATGAACGCCTAGAATAAGGTAGCTTTGGGCAACTGACAACATAAATATGGTAAGTAAGGGAGAGGCCTCACTCAATATGCAAATATATGGTGCAGAAAGAGCTTTGACAAGTGTAGTATAATAAAAGTTGGTTGAAAACGCATTTTTTCATTGGCTCAACAAGCATTTTTAAGTTTTCAGGTTGAAGTTCTCTGAACCAATTCTATTAAGTTGTACTGTCTGGTAAGTTCACGCAATCTGATAATATTAATTCTCCTGACAGAAAAAAACACAAAATCAAATTTTAAAGTGTATAATCAACTCTATTAAGACTTCTACAGCTCAGATATATAAATGTTGCATGAAATATATATCACAGATATATGTTTTATTGTGCAAAATCTGTAACGGCATAGCCAGATGTAAGGTTAATGGGCCCAGTGGATGTGTGAGTCAGAAGCCGAGCACTGGGAGCCAGATGTTCAGTGTAAGAGTGTGAGGAATGGGAGCCTTTCTGGATCTTCTGATTGTGGGAGGAGTGATTGGAGACTTTAGGCCAACATGAAGACAGAGCCCAGCTGGAGGACTCTTTAACAAGCCCCCCCCCCCCTCTCTCTCTTTCTCTCTTTCTCTATGTGTTTTGTTTTAAACAAAGCTTTTGTCATCGCAGGTTTCCATTAATAAAGCCATGGACGTTGCTTTCATTTAGTTTGACTTGAAAAAACAAAAACTCTGTAAAAATAAAAATGAAAATAATTGCAAGCCTATAATTCCACTGAGAAAGTTTGCACTGTTGAACAAGATGAAGAAAGAGAAATACAGTATTGGAAATGACCTAGAGTACTCATGGGATTTACATATACAATACATAACACGGATAACATGCTCTGTATTTGGTTTAGGACTGTCAGCTTTTGTCTGATTCTGTCAGCAATTTATATGATTGTTTGGATCTGAATTGTTTCAAACATTAAATAATGGCTGTTTCAAGACTTTAGCCTACATATTTGGGTCTTAAATTAAGTTTTTCAATGTTTCCAAAGGGCACATTTTACTGTAGGGCACAATTTGTAAGGCTGGATAACTACAGAAATGATCCTTTTACTAGATTTTTGACATCTGAATACCTAGATAATCCCATATAGGCTTAAAGGCTTGTTTCAGAAGAAAAGCCAGTTTCACAACAATTTCTGAGGTAAAATTACATTGAAATTGATAGAAAACGTTTTCTTGTTGGCAACACATTCTTGTTATAACAAGCTTTTACATTATTTTATATATTTATATTATATTCTCATACTTACATTTGATGAGTGATGATCATGTTGATTAAAAAAAAGGTTTATTAATGTATTAAATGTCTTTTTTTTAACAGTTCACCTGTTGAATATTGTGATGGAATATTGTGATGACATTAATTGGTTGGGAATTTCCAGTCTAAAAAAATTCAAAAGTCAAGAGGAGTGGCTTTTATTGTCATTACATCTGCTTTGTCAATTAGCTTTGACTCAGTTAAGTTGCAAATATATAACATTTTAAGTTAATTTAACTCAACTGAGTCAAAGCTACATGATAACGTGAATCAGTTAGGTTTAACTGAGTTTTGTTCACACAACAATAGCTTAATTAACTCAACATGTTTGTTCAAGTATTGTGGGTTTAAAAATTATTTGTTTGTTTAATATATATTTAGCATATTTATTATAGAACTGCCAATACGGACAGCATAATACTGGGTCAGCACAAGCGTGAACTCAGTAAAGAGTGAACTCTGTAGCTCCAAGCCAACATAACATACAGTGATTGTTCACTAGGAACACAGAATAAAGGTAACTTGCTCTTACAGCCTACAACACTGAGGCCTGCCAATTAATACGTATATATTACACTAATGCATGCCTAGGATAAGGTAGTTTTGAGCAACAGACAACACAAAGATGGTAAAAGTATGGGAAAGCTGTATGAACCAACACTTTTGAAAGAGCATTGCCAGGTGTAGTATACAGTACTAAAAGTTGGTTCAAATCACATTTTTGTCATTGGCTCAATAAACATTTAAAAAAAAAATTTAGGTTGAAGTTAGTAGTAGTAGTAGAGTCTACACTGTAAGCCTGGATAAGTTGAATTTACTTTTAAAAAATTGAGGAAGTTAAGTAATGGGTAATGAAAACATGAGTTAGCATAACTTAAAACATCAAGCTATTACAACTACAGGGAAAGCTGATTTAACTTTTTTTTATTTTTGTTATATTGTAAGACCGAGTAAGTTGAGCCAGTATGCTAATTTGTTTTAAGTAATGGAGAATGAAAACTTGAGTTAGCATAAATTAAAACATCAAGTTATTACAACTTAAGGGAAAGTTGATTTATTTCTAAGGTAGCCCAGGGGGAATCACTACACTCTGATGGTGAGTGTCAGTCAGAAACTGTTGGACACACCCAGTATGCAAATAAATTGTGACAGAAGCCAATGGAAAAGAAGTTGCCAATGGAAGTTGGTTCAATTTAAAGATCTCAGTTTGAATAGTACAGTACATGTGGCCACAAATGTTCAACTAACTCAAAATAGGTGAGTATTGTTTAAAAATATCCAATTTTATAAAAAAAACACTTAAAATAATTTAAGTTAAATAGAATAAAATAGAATAAAATATATATTTAATAAATTTATGTGTGAATGTGAGCGCGGGGAAATGATGGACGCAGTATCATATATGCTATATGTCTTGAAAAAAATGAAAAAAAAAAAAAAATAAATAAATAAGAACTTGTGAAAACTCACTCCCCATTACATCTTTAGCCAAAGCTTAGATTTCAGGTGGCCGGTCAGATGACTCAATGGCTTAAACGCCAGTCTCTGTCCAGAGGAGGGGCCCTTTTCCGGGCTTATGCATCACAAAAGGGGCCCTCGACGAGTGTTGCTAAATGTCCTCTCCTCACCGTGCACTTTTAGCGTAAACAGTGCGCAAGGACGGCCTGGAAGGGTGCACCTGGGGCGAGGCAGAAATCTGCGCTTGGAGCCGACACGCTCGGCCCCGAGGCAGCGGGCCAGGGAAAGGAGGCTCAGAAGAGAAGAGGGAGGTAAAGTGAGATATTACTCTCTAATTATTTGAACGAGTGGCTGTTGATGGAGAAGAACAGGCTTGGGGGGGGAAGCAGAGGGATTGGTTCTTTGGCGCTGTTAGCTAGCCGCCAACCACCCCCTCGCAAGTCTCTGGTGGGGAATTCATCAAGCAAGAGGAGAAGGATGATACCAAACACTGGAAAACATTGTTACCAGTGATAAGCTAATGACTGAGGAAAAAAGGTCAGGGGGTGGGGGGGGGAGCAAAGTCACAGACTATTCTGAAATCAAGGGAGTGAAGTATTTGGGCAATTACTCGATGCAATTATGATGGCTTGACACTGATTTCACAGAAAGAAAAACTTCAAGAAAGCATTTTCACCAGCAAAAGGGATTCCAGCCAAACAGAGCACAAGACCAAATGTCAAAGAAATGTTTTCATACAACAGGGATTTTTTGTGTCTGTGAACACGTGTTATATTTGTGTGTGTTTTTTTTTGTGGGGCCCTGCTTCTTTATTTGAAACAGAAATAAAAAAAGGATTGTTTTCACCAACTGGATCTCTGAGGCCAGAGGGACTTGATAGCTACAAATAGCTTCAATCCATTTTCACATGATCTTTTTTTTTATTCTTATTGTCCCTTAAAATCCAAAAAAAGGTATTTTCTGTGCCAATAAAACTTAATTTAAATGTTTTAAATGACCTTTCTCTGGTTGGTTGCTGTATACTTGCCGTGGTTGGTTGCGTATACTGTGCTTGCTGCTATAAGCATTTCAGGCTGAAATACACCTTTAAAATTAAGCATGACTGACCAGAGTCAGTTTTCTTGTTTGTTTCTTTTTAACTCTTTTAACCCCTTAAATGCCTTTTCCTATATACAGGCTACAGGTGTTGGTGAGACAAAACCATTTTTTCTTCAGTAAAATAACTTATTTACACTCTGAAAGTTTGAGGGCTTTGAAATCTCCTACAAGTTACTTGGAGAAGCTGTATGTTTTCTCTCTACTCCACTTAATAATTTCAGATCAGTAATAGTAATCAACCCAAATTATTAAACTAGACAAACATAATGAAACTACAGGTTTGGAGGAGATCAACTGTCTGATTTCCTTATCAAACATTCTATGTACGTTTATGTAACGCTTGAATAGAAATCTTCACGATTTCTTTCTAAAATCCTGGTCTGTTAAAGGGTTAAATGGTTACCAAGTGGCATGAACTTTACAAAACCAGCAGTTGGGCTTGGTCAAGGTTGAAGAGGGTTTATCACAATGCTAACAGTTGGCATCAGCACAGTTAAAGCCACAATTCTAACTGGTACACCAGTTGAGTTTGGTAAATTTGGAGTGTACTATTGTAACAAGGAAGGCATGGTTAAATAAAAAGCATTGGCCAATATGCAGAAAATCAGGTCTATACTGTGATACTAACTGCACAGTGTTGATTTCTCCAAACATAACACTTCTCATTAAAATTCTCATTGTGTTTTGGTTTTATCAGTCTGCAAAACCTTGTTCCAATAGCCTTCTGGCTTATCCATGCGAGGTTTAGCAAACTGCAGATGGGCAGCAATGTTCTTTTTGGAGAGCAGCAGTTGAATCCTTGCAACCCTGCCACGCACAGCAATGTTGTTCAGTATTCTCTTGATGGTGGACTCATGAACATTGTCATTACCCAACGTGAGAAAAACCCTTAGGTGTTCAAATGTTACCTTGAGTTCCTTTGTGAGTTCTGGGACTGTTACACACCATGGTCTGGGTCTAATCTTTGTTGTTCAAATACTCATGTGAAAGGTAATAATGGAACTGAATTTCCTCCATTTGTACACAGTGTACCGTAAAGAACATCAACAATTGATCAAAAAAGAAAAAACAAACTGACTCACCTCATTTTACCTTCAAATACTTTTGCCTTTTTTCTCTAAAAGTAAATAAACAAGTCAAAAATCATTGTCTCATTTGTTTGTTTTGGTTCTCTTAATCTACTTCTATTACTTGTGTAAAAATCTGATTCTCTTTTAGGTCACACTTATGTATATCTTACAGGCTGGTGCAGCATTAATCAGCTTCCATGGGAAAAGCAAAATGTTATATATATATTTATATTTATTTAACCTATTTATATATATATAGCTTCAAAAGTATTTAGAGAAACTAAACAATTTCACAGATGACAATCATTTCTAATAAATGGATGCAACTCCTTGGCCATCAATGACTGCCCCAAGTCTGGAACCATATGGACCATCACCAACTGCTGAGCTTCCTCCTCTGAGATGCTTTGCCAGGCATTTACTGGGACTGCCTCCTGCTTGTGTGTAAGTCTTTCTGCTTTCAGTTCATCTCAACTAGACTTAAAATTCCATTTATCTATATTGATCAGTACAGTGATGTGCCATGCTATCGGTCAATATTTGACTGAATGTGGTAGGAAAGGGCAACAACTCGTTTGGTGGGGGAATGGAGAGTGGACAGGGCTGGTTTATTGATAGGGGTAGGATGATGGGGAGATAGGGCTGGTTTATTGGTAGGGGTGTGGAGATGGGGAAAAAGGGTTGGTTCATTGGTATGAGAGATTGGGAGATAGGGATGGTTCATTGGTAGAAGTTTGGGGAGATAGAGCTGGTTCATTGGTATAGGGATGGGGAGATAGGGATGGTTCATTGGTAGAAATATGGGGGTGGGGAGATAGGGATGGATCATTGGAATGGGAATGGGGAGTAAGGGCTGGTTCATTGGTAAAAGTATGGGAAGATAGGGCTAGTTCAGTGGTAGGGGTAAAGGATGGTGAGATATGGATGGTTCATTGGTATGGTAATGGGGAGTAAGGGATGGTTCATTGGTAGAAGTATGGGGAGAGGGATGGTTAATTGGTATCAGGGTTGGGGACATCTGGCTGGTTCAGTGGTAAGGGTATGGGAATGGGGAGTAAGAGATGGTTCATTGGTAGAAGTATGGGGAGAGGGCTGGTTAAATGGTAGGGGGATGGAGATACAGGGCTAGTTCATTGGTTGGGAGATGAGGAGACAGGGCTAGTTCATGGGTATGGAGATGGGGAGATAGGACTGGTTCATCTGTAGGGGTATGGGGAGTAGACAGAACTGAGTCATTGGTATTGGTATTGGTTTAAGGAAAATGGGCTGGTTCCTTAGTATGGGGTATGGGGAAATAGGGCTGGTTTGTTGGTAGAGGTATGGGGAGTGGACAGGGCTGGATCATTGGTAGGGGTCTGAGGAAATAGGGCTGGTTTATTAAGATTGATCCATTGGTAGGGGTATGGGAAGGGAAGATAGGGCTTGTTCATTGGTAAGGCTTTGAGGATGGGGAGATTCTATTATGGACCTATATCCTTTTCATAATTAAAGCTTTCTGGATGATTATTCTCTGCCAAAAACAAGGAAACAAAAAGAAAGCAGTCTTCTAAGTTCAGTTTCTAAGTACAGAGTGGAAGGCTGTCCTCCAGGCTTTTTACTATTGCTAAGTTCACCAGTGTATTCCTTCTGTACTAAAAGATTTAAAGCCATTGGAAGGTTTCAGCTGTTTTGTTTGTCAGCCTAACAATAGCCTCCTTAACTTGCTGTGACATCTCGTTGAACCACATGTTATGAGTTTCCATAAACAGCTATCAAAAGCTGATTAAACTCTTGAAATCAATTCAGGTCTTGCTTAGCTTGTCATAAAATAATGAAAGAATTACACATCTTTATTTATGTAAAACATTTTGCATACCATGGATGAAAAAAGGCCAGTCTGGTATGTCAAGATCAAAAGACTGTTGTGAACTCCTCTAAAAAAAAAGTTTTACCTTAAAAAGGACTGATATCGTACGGATTGTTTGCTTTGTTGTTGTTGGTTGTCTATCATATGCATCGGGTTATCCGGTAATTAAAGTTTTTCTCGTGCTGTTTGCTATTGCTCCATCACTCTTAGCGCTGTATTCCGGCAGCATGAAGCACCCTTAATGAATGGAGGCAACAGAAGCATGGGCTGCATAAATTGACACTAGAGTAGTGTGCCCAATATCACCCTGCCCCCGTGGGAGCTGGGAAGAGGAGTGTGTGTGCTGTTTTCCATTTTTAATATTTGCACACATTTTTTCTGCTCTGAAAATAACAGTCCCTTGTGTGTGCACACACACTCGAATGACAGGAATGAAACTGTTAGCTAGCAGTTCAGAAACTCTTCCCCTGAGATGTTTGGAAAAGTTTTATTACAAACGACAGAATTTAATTTACACCCCGACTTTCATCTGGGAAGAATATCATACTTTAAAATAAGGTAGCTCTCACAGTTTTAGTACCAACATCTACAAGTTCCTTATGAAAAAAAATGTTAGCAATAGTTGCTTGCAGGTGTTTAAAAAATACATTTCAACATGTTTTTCTGGCTGGCCAATCACTGATATTCACTGATATGTGTTGCAGATAATTTGTGTAACACTATCTAACAAATACATGCTTCTGTTCATTTTTAAAATGTAATTATTTCTACCTCTATTTTTACCACATTTTATCATTGATTTGGGAGCCAATTGAACCAATGCCTGTTTATACTAGCAATACCATCAAAACTAGTACGCTAGAAATATAGACCAGCACATATTTCCTCTGATAGATGTGACGTTTCAAAACTACCTTGTTGGACAATGAAACTGAAACACCTGTCTTCATTTTAGTGTGGGAGGTTTCATGGCTAAATTGTAAATTAGAGCAGCCTGGTGGCCAATCTTCATTACTTGCACATTGCACCAGTAAGAGCAGAGTATGAAGGAGATTCAATTAGCAGGGTAAGAGCACAGTTCTGCTCTAAATATTGCAATGCACACAACATTATGGGTGACATACCAGAGTTCAAAAGAGGACAAATTGTTGGTGCACGTCTTGCTGGAGCATCTGTGACCAAAACAGCAAGTCTTTGTGATGCATCAAGAGCCACAGTATCCAGGGTAATGTCAGCTCAGCATACCACCAAGAAGGACGAACCACATCCAACAGGATTAACTGTGGACGCTGTAAGAGGAAGCTGTCTGAAAGGGATGTTTGGGTGCTAACCTGGATTGTATCCAAAAAACATAAAACCACAGCTGATCAAATGACAGAAAAATTTAGCTTGCCATCAACAACCAGAGTCCTGAAAGAGCCCAATTGGCCTTGCTCTCTCTGGGTGGGTAGATGGCGCTCTCTCTTCATATGTAAAACAAGTGCAGAATACTTTCCTTGGTGAACAAAAACCCTTTTACAACATCAAATCAGGTCAAGAAATGTCAAGCTGCTAACACTCAAGAAAAAACACCAGATTAGACCAATAGAAACTAAGAACATCTAATAATGTCTGCACAGGTCTGAAACAAGATTGTGTGAACAGATAAATTAACTTTTAAATTAACTTCAGTAGAAGCAAGTAAAGTTTTCATGGTCCAAAGCCTAACAAATTATCTGTCAAACATGGGGGAGGCAGTGTTATGGCATGGGCATGCATGGCTGCCATTGGACCTGGGTCATTGCAGCATGTTGATGATATGAATTTAAGTAGTAGAAGTATCAGGATGAATTGCAATGTGTGTAGAGCTCTCCCCACATACTCTGTCAAATGCTGTAAAACTGACATGATGGTGCTTTAAAGTACAGATGGATAATGACCCTTAGAAGGAAAGGCCTGGCCAAGCATCTCAAGGGAGGAAAAATAAGTATTTTGGTTAGATCCATGTGTTCTAGACTTTTGGCAGTCATTGCAAAAGATATGAATCCAATTTTCTGCAGTTTTCTTAAAGTTTATTGGTTTATTTGCTTAGTTAAACCCTTTTTAGACATGCACAAATGGTTTCTCTCAAAATGCCACATTTACTGATATGACAAATCATTAAACAAAAACATTATAAAGCATAATTCTACTGTGCATTAAGTGGTGTGACTATATCACTATCATGTTTTTTTTATTTATTTATGCATTTATTTATTAACAGCAGAATACTAGAAAGTTGTTTCTGTGTCATAAAAGTTGGTTTATGTGCTCAAAAATATTATTAAATAAGCTCATAAACCTCTATCCACTGGTCTGCAGGTCAAAATACCAGTGTTTGTATTAAAACTACAGTTCTACAGGATCTAACAGTTAGATTTCATTTATTAAACAATATTATACATTTTGTCAAAGATTCATAATATATCTTATACTTTATATTATTTTAAGTAGCCACATTCTTGGTATTTTAAGTATACCAAGAATACCAATCAATGGCAAGGTTGGAGCCATCCTGGAGGTAGTCAAGAGAAAAGGCATCAGCTATTGTTCAGCACCTCCAGGAACTCCTTCAACACGATGAGAAAACTATTCCCGGTGACTCTCCCTCATGAAGACACTGAGATTAAAATACCAAGAATGTGGCTGCTTAAAATAATCTAAAAGCATGAATTTTTGCACCAGCAGTAAAGCAGCATAAAGTTATCCAAAAGCAGTGTGTAAGACTGGTGGAGGAGAACATGATGCCAAGATGCATGAAAACAGTGATTAAAAACCACGGTTATTCCACCAAATATTGATTTCTAAGCTCTTAAAACTCATCATCAGCCCAAGTAATGTCAAGCCTGGACCCACCCAGATCCTGCCATATGTCTAGTCCCTGGGCAGCTGATGTGATGATCCTGGAGGTGGTCAAGAGAAAAAGCAGCAACTATTGATCAGCACCTCCAGGAACTCCTTCCTTCGAGACGCTGAGAAAACTATTCCAGGTGACTCTCTTTCATGAAGACACTGAGATTCAAATACTAAAAATAATCTAATGTATAAAACTTTTTTTCCACATGTGTTCCTGTATAGCTTTAATGTACTCTTCAATACTACATATATTTTTGTAAAAATATGTAAAAAATCATAAAAAAAGAAAGAAAACAGGTTAAAATGAAAAGAGGTGTGTGCAAACTTTTGACTGGCGCTGTGTATTACCCTTCTAAAAAAGAAATATACTTAAGAGCATTAAAAGTATGTTCAAATTAGGTAAAGAATACTAAAAGTGCATTTTCAATTTGATAAACTTAACAAAAATACACTTTAAACATACTTTCTCTGTATTTCCATAATATATATATATATATATATATATATATATATATATATATATATATATATATATATATATATATATATTAAGCAATATGCTTTAAATTATACATTGTGTTAATAGAAAATATATGTAGTGGCATTAAATACTGCCTAAAGTGCACTTTACTGTAGTTTTGTTTTACCAGTGTCATTAAGGTTTAAACAATATGTGCATCAATACACAAAATAGTACATACAGTTACAATATACTTCAAGTGTATTAAAAATGATGTTTTAAAAAAAACACATACCTAAATCTACTTAAGTTCACAAAAGTTATATGAATAAAAGCACTTTAAACATAAAAATATAATTAAGTTACTATAAGTTACTATAAGTACTATAAGTTCAAAAATAGTACATTTAGTACGTATTTAAAAACATATTTTAATTTTAATTTTAAATAAAGTATGTACTTTTCCATGTTTAGTATACTTTTAAAAAATATATTTTATAGACTTTTCTTTTACAAAAGTAGTAAAAGAAGGGATTTACAACATTATCTAATAAGACAAATAAAACAATGTGGGATTACTAAAAAATAAAAAGACACCTGCCTGATGCCATATAAAAAAAAAAACATATATCTGCCCTTATATAGAATTTTATAGAATCACAGCATTTACTCGTCATTGTATCTCAGTTCAGATGAAATACCACTTACATGACATACAGCGCATTAACCTTCAGGTCTTTGGGTACGAGAATAAGTCCTGTCACTTAAATTAAGCCTGAGACACGTTTACAGCTAAAGCAGCAACAAGCTGAGAGGACATCTAACTTTGATGGACATCATCAGCAAATGAAAAAAAATATATATATATATATATTTAGATATATATGAGTAGGACATAAAAGTAGTAATGTGAGATTGCATAAGCAAGAGGACCTGTGATATAGCTTAATCAAATGTGAATGACACTGAGGAATGAACGTAATGAGGAATAAATATAAAGAAATTATGTCTGTGGTGTTTTGTGATATATACCTTTATATATTTACCTTTTGACAGTTTGAAAAATGATGATGGGTGGAGTAAAACAAAGTCATCAACCTCCACTGAATGTTACGTTTTTTACTGCTTCATAAAATGGCCATTTTATATGCAGGCACATCATACCACAGTACGGCACAATATATCTAAACATACAGCTTTAGAAAAAAATAAGAGATCACTTAAAAATAAGTGAATAAATGAGTCTATAATGAGAATATAATCAAGACAAGCCATCAAACCAAACTGAACTGCTTGGATTTTTGCACCAGGAGTAAAGGATAAAGTTATCCAAAAGCAGTGTGTAAGACTGGTGGAGGAGAACCTGCCAAGATGCATGAAAGCTTGAATAAAAACCAAAGTTATTCAACCAAATATTGATTTCTGAACTCTTAAAACTTTATGAGTATGAACTTGTTTTCTTTGCATTATTTGAGGTCTGAAAGCTCTGCATATTTTTATTGTTATTTCAGCCTTTTCTCATTTTTTGCAAATAAATGCTCTAAATGACAAAATCCAATGTTCATTTTACTCAAACACATATCTATAAATAGCAAAATCAGAGAAACTGATTCATAAACTGAAGTGGCCTCTTAATTTTCTTCAGAGCTGTAATTCTTTTATTTTACTGCTTTTTTAAAGACTAAAAAAATGTATTAGAACAGAAATACTAGAAAAATAAACCAAACCTGACTGCCTAAGAACAATATTTGTCTTCTTTTCTCAGTGCCTAATGAATAATTCAGCAGTAAACTGAGTGTGTGTGAATGGTAGAACTCAGTAGACGAGGTTAACGGATAGAGGGCTGCCTCTGAAAAGTAAAGAACACAGATTTAAACCCAATTAATCCAGTATATGCATCTACAAGCTTTACATATTAAATACATTGATTGAAATAAAAATACTTCAAGATTTTAAACCACAGACAACATTTCTTTTAAATTCCAAATAAAAATATTGTCAGATGTAGAGCTTTCAGACCTCAAATAATGCAAAGAAAACAAGTTCATATTCATAAAGTTTTAGGGGATCACAACTTTCATGCATCTTTGCATGTTCTCCTCCACCAGTCTTACACACTGCTTTTGGATAACTTTATGCTGCTTTACTCCTGGTGCAAAAATTCAAGCAGTTCAGTTTGGTGGTTTGATGGTTTGTGATCATCCATCTTCCTCTTGATTATATTTCAGAACATTATGCTTTATATTTACTATTTACATCATATTTATTATTGCATTTGATTTAATTTGACAAGTTGATTAGTTGCACTGTGCGGTGGATTCACATTGCGTTCTGAGATTCATATTGTAGATGCCACTAAGCATATTTCATCAAATATGCGTTCACTACAGGATCTCCAGAATCGCCAAGTATTCCATTTAGAACAGCGCTGATAGGCTCTGAGAATCTATTATAAGTCTACTGTCCTTAAATGGTTTTAATGCAGCAGATTCCCGCTACGCCAATATGTAAGGGTAACAGTTTGTTTATGCTTTGTTGTTTTTGTTGATACGCAAAATGTGAATTTAACAGTTCAGCAGCAATAAAATGCAAACGTGACAAACATGCACATATTTTGCTGGGGAATTAGTTATCACGTTCGCGAAAGCGGTTCCGATTCATAAAGACGATATGTTTTCGTGGTTCATGCGCCATACGGTGTGTACGCAGACTTCGCCGAGCTTTGTGTAGCCCGCCTCATTATATGTGGAGTGTGGTGAAAGGTGTTCTGCGTGCTCTTTGAGGCAACTAGGAGAGCAAAGGGGGGAAAACTAATTTACACTCGTCTAGAGCCTGCAGATTCCTTTCTTCAGCCGAGAGCGCAGGCTGAGGGGACGGGCGCCCGGCGCGATCGAAACTCCGAGACCTTTCGCGCTCAGATAGGACGCTTCCTATAAGATTAATTGGTTTTGTTTGTAAATCGGTTCATTACAAGTTAATTGCTGTTAACACTGGGGAAATGAGTGGCTTAAGAGGGCTTGACCTCCACAAGTGAAGGTCTGGCCTGGTGAATGTGTGACCATTTCCTTACTTACATTGTCTGGGGTCAGGAGGGGTTAAGGGAGGATGGCTGCGGGCTTTGTTGGTTTTGTGAGAGCGAGAGGGACTTTGTCATTCATGGACTCGGAGCATCCAAGATCTGAGCCTGTCCAACAAGGGCCTTGATGAAAGAACAAGGAGAGCCCAGGGATGGATCTATTGAGACGAAAGCACACTTCCTTCGAGGGGGGAGCTCCTCTTCCCTCCCTCCCTCTCTTCTTTCCTCTATCCCCTGGAAATGGCTCGAGGGCACTGGCTGTATCTATGGTTCTCCCTTTTCTGCTCGGTGCTCATTAGCGAGAGCGCGATGGTAAATCCCACATATCCCTCTTTTACACATGTAGTATAATAGACCTTTCTCAAACCAGGGCCAAGTGCCAAAAAGCCCTCCACACACTGAACCAGAGGGGGAGAAACTCTATAATACCATGTATACTGATGACAAATCTCAGCTCAGGTGCGGCTCTCCTGACAACTTCATCTGCAGCTCAGCTGGAACTCAGAAGCCATGGAGCTTCTCGAGAAGAGGCAATTACTTTAACATACGTACGGATATTTAGGACAATCGAGGAGCGTAGAAATTATTAGCAAGAACGACATTTACGACATAGCGATAGATGAACAATAGTGTACCAATAACAACTATTTGTACGCCTTGCACTTGTGCTGTTAAAATAGCGTCAGAGTTTATGAATAAATCTTGGGTGAAGGGCGTCGAGGTCTGGAAGTGAGGTGTGTTCAGGTCAATTCTAATTCTGGTGTGTTTTTATCTTGGAAGCAGGACATACAGGTGCGCCACTGCCTGAATAAAACCCTGACAACAGTCAACTGTCATTCGCCCAATCCTATCTTAGCCATGCAGGAACGTTGTCCGTTGTTAAGATCCTAATGTGCCAAAGTCAGAGCTCACTTGGTTCTTAAAGGGAATGACAAGTGGCACAGTGATTGGTTTACTTTACACTACGCCCAAAGCACACCAATGATTAATTTAGAGAATTAGTACATGCCTTTTGCAATTGACCAGTGTGCTATAGATTGATAAAATAGAGCCCTAAGTGTTGATTTAAGACAAAGGCAAATTTACTGCATATGAAATTCCAATCTGTCATCACATTTAAAAAAAAGTTAAATTGTATCTGTAGTAATCATCACCCCCTTTTTAATGAATTAATTCATGCCTATGCTCAGGTCATCAAGAAGAAGCTTACACCTACACCTTTATGATTGAATCAGTTTTTACTGTAATGTTGCTTTTTTCCAAGTTTAAAGTTTAAAACACACACGCATGTATGTTTTCTAAGGTTTATACATATTCAACATTTTCCAAAGACAATAAAAAGTATTGTTTCGTGGCTGTGCACCAACTTTGCTGCCTTTAACAGCACAAACCTTAAGTATCTGCACTAAAAAAGAAAGAAGCTTTGGCCTCAGGAGAACACAACAGGCTCCTCATTATTAACCTCCTAATAGACAGTCGAAGCCTGGTCCGATTCCCACAGGTCTGTCGTGCAAATACAGTATCTGATTTGAGGAGGCCACCTGTCTTCTCCCTGTCGTCCCCTGGAGAGCAGAGCATCAACCCCACATCAGCAACCGCAAGATGAAGTTCTATACGGGTGTCGTGCGATACAGGTTGATAATAGTTGAGAGTGAGCGGTTGGAAGGCAGTAGTGCGCAGTGATGTAAATGCACGCGAGGTCTTGGTGACAGTCTTGGTGGCAACATTTCCACCTGAGGAAATTTTCAGTTTGCAGTTTTTTTGGGTGCCACTTAACAAATGCAGATTAGGTTGTGAGGTGGCGTAGCATGCTCCGAATTTCATGTTCCGTATCATCTTTTGGCGGTCGCGAGCCACGAAATTCCTGCCAAATCTCTCACTTGCGTGCATTTAGCATTGTGCAGCCAAAGGCTGTTCACACCCATCATCTGTCCTCCCATTTTGTTTTGAAGAGGGAAATCATTTTGCAGTTTCGCCTTGTGCCGTAGCAGCCCAGAAATCTGGCTCCGAACATAAACATTAAATTCCGCTCCGGATTACTGAACACTTTCCAACTGTTTGTGTTGAATGAGTCTTAGTGCGGTTCTGTTTGCAAATAAAACACGGGCTCTTCAAGGTACAGGGAGTGCTGGCGACACTAATCTTCAGCACCTGCCTTGGCACCACTCGTGGAAACTACTTGACCTGCCTTGGTACGACTCACGAAATCTATTTGATCCCAAGACTGGCAAAGGCATGGCCAGATTATACATATGGTTCAACCTTAACCGTAATAATAATGCATTGCAACTGACTGACTGCTCTTTCTGGGAAATAATGGGGAATAATAACAACCCTTGATAAACAGTCAGCAAACAGGGTACCACTTCGAAATAAGCCTTCTTTATAAATGGTTTATAAATAGCTTATAAAGGAGCTTATTAATGGTTATAAATTAATAACAATAAGTTGTAAATACTTTGCAGCTGTAAAAACATTTATAAGCACTCCCAACACAAATAAAAAGAACAACAGCCATGTTAATATGCAATTATAGTTAAATTAGTAAAGGTATTAACAAAAATGTTAATGATGACTGATGAAAAAGACAAAGTAGGATAAGCATCTAGTAAGATCTGAGGTTTAACAATATAAATTAATCACTATTTGGTACACGACAGGCCACTCTTGCCAAAGGTCCAAACTATTATGTGGAATAATGGTTAGTTAAAAAATGAATTAATTTATGATTTGTACTTTTTTACATCAAATAATTAAAAGTAACTATGTAACTTTTACTCAAAGTAAATTTTAAATTGAGTACTTTTTTTACTTTTACTTGAGTAGATTTTTAGATGGGTACTTTTACTTTTACCCTAATAGAATTTTAGCAAAGTAAAAAAGGTACTTTTACTTAATTACAATTTTTCAGTCCTTTTTCCACCTCTGCCACTAAGCCAACATGCAGCCAAAAAGTAGGATAAGTTAAATAGGCTACTGGCTACAGGCAAACAGGCGACTGTTGCCCTTCCCATTCATGTGTTGTAACTGTTTATTTATGGTTTATAACCTAATTAATTACCATTCATAAACTCCTTTATAAACTTAATTAACACATGTTGCCATCAATTCTGTAAAAAAACATAGATAAAATGAAAAAAAAAAAATGTGACATCCATAGTGACAGCAGGACTATGGATTTACAGTAAATTTAAAGTGTCAATCTGTAAGTTTGGGGGATTTGGGGATTTAGAGACCTCTCTGGTGAGAATGTGTAATTGCACATTGAGGAATCTCTGTGGAAGAGTACTTTTAATGTAGATTAATGTATAGATAAATTGTCGTGTGAAGACTGACAGTTTGTTCTGAGGTGTAATCCATATTTCTGCTTAAATAAAACATTATGTATTTAAAATTATTAGTTTTAAAATCACATTTTACAGTCTATTCAATTCTTGCTAAAAGTAAAAATTGCTTGACCATGGGTCCATTAAGCTTCCAGTGAGTCCCTATTATTAGTCCTGTAAGGAACACTATACAGGTTACTATACAGGCCTATAAAGGCTGTTCTCATGTCAAGCAAAGCTTTTCTACCCTGATATTCTTACCTTCTTTCCTTATATGTGGGTGGCATTCCTGTGAATCCTACCTATACAGGGATTTAGAAGACAGGCACCCATTTAAAAGCCTTTCTGAGAGGAGCGAGAGGACCCCAGGAGCGGACCCCCGTTATTGAATGAAAATAAACACTCCTGGAAGGTGCAGGACGGCCCCTGGTTCGCAGTATTTATTAATTTGTTTAGGGCAGAGGAGAGAGGAGAGGAGAGGAGTGGGCTCTTAGGCATAAAGTAGCTTAGGGGAAAGTAATCTAAGAGGCTAATGATCTTTGGCTTTACAAATGGGTGGGAGAGAACATGGGCTGAAACCGGATCCACCCCGAATCACCCTGGAAGGTACAACAGGCTTTGTCCCACAGGAAAAAGACATGATGGAAGTGGACGGGGGGCCATTTCTCCTGCGTGGCCATAGGCACTGCATGTGGAGCAGATTCATCAAGATACCTCCGGCTTTGACAGCTTCTAGCCTGCATCTGCAATCTGCATCCTCTTACAGGAGAGAGACCACCTGTCCACGAGATCGTCTGTTTCTCAGGGAAACCTCATCTGAGGATATCACCTATTAATTAAAGGAGAACTCCACTGTCATTAGCCCACTTTCCTGCATCTTTATTACTAAATTGTTCAGATGTAGCAAGCATACAGAGTCATACAGAGTAGTTATAGTAGATACAGTATATTATAAACGATAAATTTACTGAATCTTTTAAATAGTGAAGACGTCACGTCATATCCTGATGTTATGTTTTATGATTTTGTATGATTTTGTTATGATTTGTGCTGTAAAAAAAAAGAAAAAAGAAAAACTAAAAACAAAAAGTAGTAGAGACAAGGATTTATAATACATTTAAAGTGTCAATCTGTAAGTTTGGGAGATTTGGGGTTTTAGAGACCTCTCTGGTGAGAATGTGTAATTGCATGAGCATGAGCATTTTTATTAATTATTTTAGTTTTATATGATTCTATATTTTTTAAAATATTTTTAAATATAGTGATTTTTATTTTATTTTTTCACATTAATGAAACACTGTCAAAATAAGAACCTTTACACACAACAAACCTACCTGTTTGTTTGTTAGAATTAATATTTTGGACAGTGCAGGGATGGTTGATACTATTTATATTTTATATTTCGTCCCTTACAACTGAGGAATACTAACTATGCTTTCAATTTAAAAGAAACAATCTCAGCTATTACATTTACTATCCATAACCACCAGTAAATCTGCACATGCCTTTTATTTGAAATTTTATTTGTAATGTTCATGATCAAAAAGTGCACAGAAAAATATATCGCATCCTAAATATTGTGTCTCAGAATAGTCTTCAGTTACCTTCCCACTGAATAAAGCAATTAAATAATGTTGCAAAACCACACAAAAATAAAGCACAAAAAAATACAAACAGAAATACGAAAAATACAATCTCACATATAACTTAAATACATATACTATACATACATTATCGCACTGTAGGAGATACAGCTTATAAACTGTATACAAACTTTGCATATAAAGACATACAGCTCTAGGAACAAAAATTGAGACCACTTGGTTTCTGAATAAGTTTCTCTGATTTTGCTATTTATAAGTATATGTTTGAGTAAAAAAGTAAAATGAACATTTTTGATTTATTCTATAAACTGCAGACAACATTTATCATGTCATTTACAGTGTTTATTTGCAGAAAATGAGAAATAGCTGACATAACAAAAAAGATGCAGAGCTTTCAGACCTCAAATAATGCAAATAAAACAAGTTCATATTCATATTCAAGTTTTAAGAGTTCAGAAACCAATATTTGGTGGAATAACCCTGGATTGTTTTTAATCACAGTTTTTTTCATGCATCTTGGCATCATGTTCTCCTCCACCAGTCTTACACACTGCTTTTGAATAACTTTATATTTTATACTCCTGGTGCAAAAACACTAGAAGACTTGAGACACGTGGATATATGTGACGAAATGTGTGATGGGTGGGTGCAATCTGACTGCAAATAAGTTAGTAAAGTAAGTTTTTAATTTTTTTATTAAATAAGCTACAGCAAATTGAATCTTTTTGGCTGAAACTGTGTGATAACCTTGAGAAGATGAGGCATTGAGAAGATGTCTTCAGATGTCTGCTTTTACCACAGTGTGAACAGCAGTTCTGTTGCTCTAAACCTCTCTAAAACAGAGCTGTGCACGTCAAACTACTCAGAATAGTTTTGTTTAAATTATAACCTTTTAAATGATAGTTTTTTTCTTTTAATCTGCTGAAATGCTGAAAAAAGCAACACTCCTAAAAGTAGTTTTAACATTGTTGTTTTAATAAAAAAATAAAGCAACAAACCTTGTCTCTCTCTCCCCTTTAAAAACAAGGCAGACACTTTCTCTTTGCTAATTCCACCTTTGACCGTGGCTGTGCTGAGTGCAGACTCCAGACTCCAGCCTGAAGCTGAAGGAAACGAGAAGGAAAAAAAAATCAATTTCTCCTCCTCGCAAAGACAAGTTATACTAAACATGGACTTAGCTCACTTTAAACATTTTTTCGTGGCGCAGACGGCTAGTTTGGAGGGAGCGTGTTTTAAAAACATTGCCAGTTTCTTTCCCAACTGGAGGGAAATTGTGGTTTAACACATCAGGGAGCTGTCACGGGGTAAATGCTATGTGCATATTCTAATGTGCATATTTCTCGCTCACATTCTTTCAGTAGTATTCACCGGCTGTCAGTCAGCGGGGCTTTTTACTGACGAGATGCTGAGCCGTGGATTCAGTCACCATGGTAACTTTGCAAGGTCTGTGTCACTGCAAAATCCATTTAAGGATCAAATTAATCGAGAGAGAAAGAGAGAAAAAGAGAGAGAGAGGGAAGGGGGGGAAAAAAAAAGGTCTGTGCTGTTTGATTGCCGCTCCGCACCTTGACAAAGGCCTCGACACTGCAGTGCTGTCAGTTTCTGAAGAGAACAGTGTGTGTGGAGGCACTGAGGGAGAGCCCTGACAGAGGGCTGCTGCTTCATCCTTCAACCACGGCTAAATTAAAGGAATAGTTCACCCAAAAGTGCGATCATAGCCGGCGAGGGATGGAGGCAAGCCGGGGACTGTTAATACGGACTGGTTTGCTTGACTGCCTTTCACTAACAGCACTGTTAACACTTTTGAGTGAAGTATACTTTATAAAATAAAAAAAAAGAAAGAGAAAGAAAGAGAGAGAGAGAGAAAGAACAAACCTCACAATTTACTGCAGGGCCATTTCTGAACACGTGCAGACCATTAGATCAACTCAAAGACCTGCATCTGCCTAATCATATTATTTGTATGCAAAACAACACTGAAAAACACAAAAAATAATTTCAATAAACTCAAAAGCTTTTCTTTTAATATATGTAACTGATACATATAGATGTACAGCACTTAAAAATGATGAGTTTCTTTGATTTTTACCAAATTGAAAATCTCTGGAATATAATCAAGAGGAAGCTAGCTGGATGATTACAAGCCATCAAACCACCAAGCTGAACTGCTTCAATGCTTTTTGCACCAGGAGTAAAGCAGCATAAAGTTATCCAAAAGCAGTGTGTAAGACTGGTGGAGGAGAGAACGTGATGCCAAGATGCATGAAAACAAAACTGTGATTAAAAACCATCAGGGTTATTCCACCAAATATTGATTTCTGAACTCCTAAAACATTACGAATATGAAGGTCTTTGTTATTTCAGCCATTTCTCATTTTCTGCAAATAAATAATTGACAATATTTTTATTTGGAATTTGGGAGAAATGTGGTCTGTAGTTTATAGAATAAAACAACAATGCTCCTTTTATTCAAATATATACCTATAAATGATTCCGAAACTGAATTGGTTTCTTAATTTTGTGTGTGTATGTGTTGGTAAAAATGGGGATTTAATGGGAATCATAAGATCAGACAGAAATAAGAGTAAGAAGAATAAAAAAATAAAAAATACATTTTAAAAGGAGCTAATTTTATCTCCAGCAATTCTACAAGCTGTAAATAAGGTCAGATACAGGAGGATACAGATTCACACAGCTGTAAGGATGCTCTCAGGATGTTCAGTATGTGTTATTTGGAGACTTGAGTTAAATTGAAGGAAAAGAGTTCTGTAAGAAACACATACAGTGCATCAATCACTATAGGCTCTTTCGGGTTAAAGGTATATCTGTATTAGAAATAATATGAGAAAAAATTATTAGTGAAGTTTTGGTTAATTTTTAGAATAAAAAATGCGATCCACAGCTTTATTTTAGGGGTGGAAAGGATTGTTAAACTGGGCATGACCATGGATGATTTAATTTGCAAAAGAGGCCGACCACTGATCCCTGAGGGATTTGATCCAAGTGAGACCTGAATTGGTAATGTTAACCACTGAAATTATATATTGTAGTTTATTGTGTTCGAGAGTAGCGCTTAAATTTCAAACAATCATCAAACTCGGAGTCAGAGTTACCAGAGTTACCATCCTCAGAAACCGCAAGTTAACAGCTACCCAGATAAGAACCACTTATTTTGGTTTGTTTAATAATTGTAATGAACTTCACTGTTCATTTACAATATAGAATTATATATATATATATTAAATGAGAAGATGTGTCCAAACTTTTGACTGTTACTGTACATAATATAATAATGTTTCCAGTGAAAACAATGATGTCTGAAACGTGTGAATAAAACAGTGTTTTGCAAGAAGTTCATGAGATATTTAATCTAGAGTCAAAGTTTTAACGTGTGTTTTGTTGTTTTAAGGATGTAAACGATGACGACTGGATGTCTTTCTTTGCTATCTTCCATATTTTTGTCAGAAATGTAAAAAGCATAACAATTATTATTTTTAAAAACATGTAATTCAGGATGATTTAAGTCCACTGACATATATTTATGAATGTTACATTTATAGAACATATGAGGTTTGATTTAGGCTTCTTTCCAAGCTGTGTCTCATTTTAGTTGCACTGCAGGAACCTCTCTTTCAGGCTGCTGTGGAGAACCCATCCACAGCCCTTTTGTCATCTGCATGCCTGGACAGGTACAGACCACCACCAGCGCCGGTGTCGAGTGAACTGCTCGCTGAGCTTTTCTTAGCCAAGCATTTTTTTTGCATTCTGTCCAAAAAAGTCCAAAACGTCATCTGTGACACTGCAGAACCCTGCTATGGACTCTTGTCTCTTGCCATGTCTTCTTACCGGACATACCGTGCTTCCCAACCAGCGATCTGATCAATTGCCCCCCCAGCCACCCCACTCCCCACCCACTGACAACCTCACAGGTTCCCATAGTAACCAGTGACCCTACTAATGATCCTTATCACTGGTTTCCATGGACACTGGTAGCCCCCACCGCCTACTGCTGTCCACAGCCGAGATTAGAGGTAACCTCTAGCAACCTCTGCTTCTACCTTGACACCATTTATGCACCCTCACCCACAGCAACTTCATAAACAGTTCACAGTTCGTTGTTCGGTGTAGTCTAAGACAAAAGATTGAGGATTGTCTTGGAGTACACAGCATTTTAAATGGAGATTTCCTTTCCAACATATAGGAAAATATAGTCTACAACTAGGCTTAAACAAACACAACAAGATTTTCAGATCTTGCCTACTGAAATTACTCCAAAAGGGCATGGACAACTCATCCAAGAGGTCACAAAAGAACCCAGAACAACATGTAAAGAACTGCAGGTCTCTTAACTGCCTCAGATATGGTCAGTGTTAATGATTCAATAATAATATAAAAAAAGAGTAGTGGTTAAAAATGGTCTCCATGCGAGAGTTCCAATGCAAAAACTGATGCTGATAAAAAACACAAAAAAATTATAAATAACTAATAGTGATTTTCCATTATAGGGAAATATAGGAACATATAGTCTACAACTAGACTTAATCCTCATCCTAAAAAACTGCACACACAACATGATTTTTTTTAGATCTGGCCTACTGAACTTACTCCAAAAGGGCATGGGCAACTCATCCAGGAGGTCACAAAAGAACCCATCTAAACATCTAAAGAACTACAAGTCTCACCTGCCTCAGTTTTCATTATATGAAAATATAGGAAAAATAGTCTACAAATAGGCTTAATGCCCTCCTCAAAAACTTCTCCATATTGCCTGGCTCACACAACATAATTTTTCTTAACCAATGTTGAAATTCAGATATAAATCCTCAAAATCTGGCGAGAGTTATTTTTTACCAAACTTGATGTAAATTAACATGGCAGGCAACAGCACAACCATTACATTTTGTTTGGTTCAACATAGATTGAGTTAAATTCCACCACTAACCACAATACATTCTAATTATTTCTAGACATGTAGAATAAAAAAAAAAACACTTTTGACAACATAAAGTAGCTAAAAGGTCTCAAAAAGCAACACATTATGCCCCAATCTGAAGAAATTCAACAACAGATAAGTAAACAAAGTCATTGATCATCTATCAGTCTGAAAAATATTACATTTAAGCAATTTCTAACACTTTGAGACTCCAGAGAACCACAATGAGAGCTATTTTTGTTCACTAATGAGGAAAACATGGAACACTGGTGAACCTTCCCAAAAGTGACCAGCCTACCAAAATTACTCCAAAAGGGCATGAACAACTCATCCAGAAGGTCATAAAAGATCCCAGAACAACATTTCACTGGGTGAAAATGGGAAAGTCTCCATGGGAGAGTTCTAAGGCAAATAAATTTGTATCTTCACAGGACTGTGAGTTGAAGACATATAGCAATAAGAAGCTAATCCACCTTATCTACATACACACTGGGTATCATGAGGTCTTTTTGAGTCAAAGTCAAAGATCATTATTTTTACGATCACCCCGAAATCGAGTGTCCGGAAGACTTTTTTTTGGGTTGTGTGAGACAGGCATAAAGTATTATATTAATATATTAAACTTGTCTACAGTTGCTGTTTTTTTTTTTATTTAGTCACACACAAAACACAAAAGCTAGCATTTTATTTTAAGGGTTATGATTCAGCTATAACAAACCCCCCAAAAATGTGTCCAAGTGCAACAGGAAGCCAAATTAAGACGTTTACAATGCATGAAATATTAAGAACTGGCCAGATCTAGTTAGTGCGCCAGTGCTGCGCTACGCGGTTATCCAAAAAAAATCGTGTTGGAACCTGCTACTCCCAAATGAGTTGTGTGTTTTGCTATTTTCTTGAGATCCTTTCACATACGAGTAATTACACAGCAGACAAACAAAGTGCAATCCAAACATGCAACTGTATTCATGCAGCCTGTAAAAGAGTGTACGTGTTTGTGAAAGTCTCTGTCTGTGCGAGTATTTATGTGTGTATGTGTGTATTTGTGTTTGTGTGTATGTCTGGCCAATTACCACCACAAAAGATGAGCTCTACTTGCATCAACAAACACACAACCCCTTTATTCCCGTCCTCGAGCTGGAGCCTGAGCCTGAGCCGGATCCTGCACCCTCTCCCCCCGTTCCTCTCGGCAGCTCGCTCCTCAGAAAAGCCACGCGAGGGCATCCCCAGCCGTCTAAGATGTCCGCCCAGCGGCGGGATGACATGGGTGGGTGTCTGGAGAATGGGCATCCTGCACGTCGGGAGCTCTAGCTGTGGGCTTTATTGTGACTTCTGAAGACAGCTTTTCTTTGATGTTTATAAGGAAAGGTGAGACAAGCATTAGGTAGCTAGCCCCGGGCCTGACATTAAATCTTTACACGGAGCAAAAACTCCAGCAAGAACAATGGCCCCTTACATTCATTATTAGAAGCCATCAGTCACTTGTTTACATTGTCTCTCTGCCGGTTTGTTGGGCCTCTTTGTCAGAGAGAAGGAAACAAAGACAGTAACAAGGACTGAGATCAGGTTCTCAGAGTGTGTATGTGTGTATTTATGTATGTGTGTGTGTGCGTTCACATGCTCGTAAGCCCGGCGCAGATTACAACACGCCTTCAACCACATAGAAACACGTCAACTTCTCTTCAAATTTACACCTTGTGGCCCAGCGTAAGGGGTTAGACCATACAAAACATGACGAGCGAGCTGAAAACGTGTCAAGTCAAGGTCTTAAATGACACCTGAGAGGATATAATTACGCTAAAGGTGCTAATAGCATTTATTCAGTCTTGTGGAGAGAACACCATTGACAAGCAAATAATGGGCGGTGTTCCCTTGCTTGGAGCGAGCTTTGTTGGCGTGGAGGTGATAGGGATAAAAGGGAGAAGGACCAAACAGGTGTGTTGAGCGTGTTCTCTGACCACGGCCCTCTTCATCTCCCAAAGCAGGATTCCTTTCTTAGTCCTCACCTTTGGCGTGGAACAAAGGAGCTTCTCTGTTTCCCCGGCTGTTTGTTTTTCCTGATAATGCGCTTGGCTAGCTCCGGTTAAAGAGTGTTTTCATTGGCGAGCATGGAGGCAAATCTCCCTATTAAAGCGATGACAACAGTTTACACCCCATTGTCACCGGACTTGTTGGTGAACGAGTCCAGAGTTTATTTGCGGTGGCAAATGGTGGGTCGATTCCCAGGACGGACTGGGGAGGCCTCCCGGCGGAAGAGGTCCGAGATATTATTAGTCAGCCAAATATTATGACTGACTGCTTCTTAAATCCCCAAACTCGCTCTAAACAGATGGATATCGCGGATGCAGGATACGTTGGAGCCACTTCTTCTTCTTTTTCTTTCCCTGCTCACAGCAGCCTGACACAAATCGTGCATTGTCGCTAAACATGCCTTTGAAACAATTACAAAAAAAAAAAAAAAAGTCAGAGACTGAGTCATTTGTGTCGCTTTGTCATACTCGTATTTAAACGTGGCCAAAACAAAGGCGCCCATTCATTAGGGACCTTGTGGTCTCTTTTGTAACAGCTTTCGGAGCCTTCAGCCTGAGGAGCTAATTATTTGCACTGGAGACAGACATCTCGCACAGACGATTTGTCTTGCTTTTCCTTCTAATTCATCTAGGTGCATAATTCGGTTTATTTGGTCTATTGTTAAAACTAAACTAGCGATCCTGGGGGACTGTACACAGGGGACTGTACACATTCTTCATTGTCAGATGCTACTTTAGGTCGTAAAATTACCTAATTGCTCAAAACTGAGCAAAGCCAAGTTAAAAAGCATAGAAAAGGACTGACCAGAGTGTGGAACCCACTTACCCCAGAAACTCAACTTCTTTAAGGATGGGTTCTGTAAAGGTATGAAAGTTCTCCATTGGTGCAGATATGGCTCATAGCAATGCACTCGGCTCTGTAACTTCTAGAACTCCTAAACCTAAAGAGGTCTAGAGACAATAACTAGAGAGATTTGGTGATTGATATGGTCGTTTGGCTCAATGAAATTGTATTTAAAAACTGGATAATTTCATTTATTAAAGGGAAAAAATCTATTCAAACCAAACCTGGTCCTATTTGGAAAAAGAATAATAAATATAACTTGGTTGTGCCACCTTTGGTACAGCTACATCTTCTCAATCAGACTTTGATTAGGCAGCTCCAAAATCTTTATTTTTGGATCATTGTCCTGCTGCAGAACCCAAGTACGCCTGAGCTTCAGGTCACAAACCGATGGCCGGATATTCTCCTTTAGAGATTTCTGGTAGAGAGCAAAATTCAAGGTTTCATCAATTAGAAAAAAAAGTGTCCAGGTCCTTTACTCTACCACCACCATGTTTGATTTTCAGTATGATGTTCTTAAAATAATTCTGAAATATGTTAGTTTTACACCAGATGTAACACACCTTAAAAATAACTTTTAACCTTTTCTAGACTGATTGATGTTGATGACTTTAACCATGATGCTACCACCACTACTCTTGACTGTGGGAAATGTACAGTTTTCATGGTACTTCTCACCAGGGTGCCGCAACTCATGCTGGACACCATCTGAGCCAATTAGCTTTATCTAGATCTCGTCAGACCACAGGAACAATTCCAGTAATCCATGATATTTGACTGCTTTCTTCAGCATACTGTTTGCGGAGTTTCTTGTGCATCAGCATCAGAAGATGCTTCCTTTCGGGAATGACAGCCATGAAGATCACGTCGATGCATTGTGCTGCGTATGGTCTGAGCACTGCAGGCAGATCTTCCACTACTTCAACCTCGGCAGCAATGCTGGCAGTGCTCATTCATCTATTTTTGAACAACCCTGGACTACCCTAGGGATGCCTGTTCTAAATAAAACGTGTCTTAGAAAAACGCTGTAAGACCTGTATGATCACTGTGCTGTAGCTCCATTTTTTAGGGAGTTAAAAAATCGTCTTATGGCTTAGGCAATCTTTGTGAAAAGCAACAATTCTATTTCTCACATCCTCAGAGAGTTCTTTGCTATGAAGTGCCATGCTGAATATTCAGTGGCCCGTATGAGAGAATTGTAGCCAAAACACCAAATGTAACAGTCCCGCTCCACATTCTCACATAAACCTGGAACTAAAATGATATACAGCTCTGGAAAAAAATAAAAATAAGAGTCCACTGATTTTGCTATTTATAGATATATGTTTGAATA
Organism: Astyanax mexicanus; assembly: GCF_023375975.1. Taxonomy (NCBI): domain Eukaryota; kingdom Metazoa; phylum Chordata; class Actinopteri; order Characiformes; family Acestrorhamphidae; genus Astyanax; species Astyanax mexicanus. The sequence goes on along the minus strand of NC_064421.1, from coordinate 45,811,690 downwards.
AAATTAACAATGTTGTTTTATTCTATAAACTACAGACAACATTTCTCCTAAATTCCAAATATAAATATTGTCATTTAGAGCTTTTATTTAGAGCAGAAAATGAGAAATGGCTGAAATAACAAAACAAGATGAAGAGCTTTCAGACCTCAAATAGTGCAAAGAAAATAACAAGTTCATATTCATAAAGTTTTAAGAGTTCAGAAATATAACCAATATTTGATGGAATAACCCTGGTTTTTAATCACAGTAGTTTTCATGCATTTTGGCATCATGTTCTCCTCCACCAGTCTTACACACTGCTTTTGGATAACTTTCCCACTTTCCCTCTTGGCCACAGCTTCTTTATAACTACAAAGACAAAGGGTGTCCTAAAAATGCATAAAACACTGTGATAGAAAGTCAGACCACATTACAAACATCCTGGATGAGAAAACTAAGACCCCTCATGTTACTGTGAAATGAAAAAGTTGCAGAGGCCTCAGTGACACAGAACTGACAGGAATCTTCAGACTGACACATGCAGCATTAGCAGATTCACCTACAGAGACACTGACAGGCAGAGACAGCTCTGTCATGTCAACACCACCAGCTACTTTTCCCTTCAACAGGGGGTCGGTCTTCATAGCTGAAATGATTTCTGTGTGTCAGTAAAGACTGGCAGAAAACTTTTTGATGTTATTAGCTGATTTTAAAAGTTGTAGGCTGGTGTTTTTTTTAGTATGCCAACTACAATGATGTAATGATTTGCCTGTATGATTTTGATATATAAAATGTAGAAAATGCATATTTAGCATGTCTTATTTTAGCATCTTTCCTCAGGCCACCTACCTTCCACTACCAGAGCAGGAGAATCCCTCACTATCTTTAAGAAACTCCTAAAGACTGAGCTCCTCAAAGAGCTCTTACTCTCCTAACACCTCTAACTAACTACCTTCTACTACCAGATCAGGAGAATCTCTCACTATCTTTAATAATAAACTCCTGAAGACAGAGCTCTTCAAAGACCACTTACTCTCCTAACACCTCTAACTAACTACCTTCCACTACCAGATCAGGAGAATCTCTCACTATCTTTAATAATAAACTCCTGAAGACAGAGCTCCTCAAAGAGCACTTACTCTCCTAACACATCTAACTAACTACCTTCTACTACCAGATCAGGAGAATCTCTCACTATCTTTAATAAACTCCTGAAGACAGAGCTCTTCAAAGAGCACTTACTCTCCTAACACCTCTAACTAACTACCTTCTACTACCAGATCAGGAGAATCTCTCACTATCTTTAATAATAAACTCCTGAAGACAGAGCTCTTCAAAGAGCACTTACTCTCCTAACACCTCTAACTAACTACCTTCTACTACCAGATCAGGAGAATCTCTCACTATCTTTAATAATAAACTCCTGAAGACAGAGCTCTTCAAAGAGCACCTACTCTACAAACTATTCTACTCTGTATCCCACTCTATTTCCCTTTAGCCTCCTTTAGGCCCTGCCTTAAATGTTTTTTTTTACCTTGAACTTGATTTCTATAATATGATTTCTATACTTAAATGTACATAGCTATTGTAAGTCGCTTTGGACAAAAGCATCCACTAAATATGTGAATTTATTATTTTTTTTATTTTATTCAGACAATTGTTTTTTTCCTCAGCATTTTATTTTTTTCCTCAGTAACGGGGAGTTTTCCCCAATGTAGCAAAAAACTACTTTAAAAAATACAAATTACTCATAAAATCTACTCAATTACAGTAATGTGAGTAAATGTAACTCATTACTTTCCACCTCTGGTAATATGTCATACAGAATCACATTCATAGTTGTCTTTTACTCAATTATTATCCATTAAAAAGCAGATAGAGCTTCTCGGAGCTGCACATGCTGAAGTGATCCATCATGTGTCAGGGAGGCCGCAGGTACGGAATGCGGGAGAGGGCGATCTCCTGTTCCCTCTTATCTCTCTCTCTCTCTCTCTCTCTCTCTCTTTCTCTCTCTCATGTTAGCATGTCTTCATTTTCAGAGTGCTACATGATGACTCAAAGTTTGCCCCAAAGTTTGCACACATTCCACAGGGCTTTTTTTCTTCTTTTTTTTCCAGGAGAAGCGAGACACCGGCGCTGCGCGTAACGGGTGAGATCGCCGGTCAAATGTCAAGCCCCGCCGATAGGATGTTTTGTAAATAATGTGCAATAATGACTTTAAATACTCTCAGACAACAGTTTTACAACCAGGGTGCTGCTTTTCCCCTGCCGAAGCGAGAGGCTCTCTGGAGGTGCCTGGAGGCTAGGCTTGTCACGGAGGAGTAATAGGTCTCTTAGTTCAGCCTTGGCACTTGACAATGTTGCTGCTGCATTGAATTACAAACAGCCCATGGACAAGCCCTTCTCTTCTTCAGGGATATTTAATCTGGTGATAAATTGTTTTGGAATTCAAGGCCTCATTGAACAGGCTGTGTTTTGTTTTGTCTTATTTCTTTTCTCAGACAGGTTTCGCTCATTGTCTGCTCGGGTACAGGGTGAAGTTATGGCAGACAACGTATCTGTCAGGCTAAAGCCACTTAACATAGAAAGAGAAAGAGAGAAAGAGAAAGAGAGATAAAGAGCTTGTAGGGACTGTAAGTGGAGTTAGGCTAGGCTGGACTGTAAACCCATACATTGTTTGAACTCAAATTATTTAAGTCTGTTTTATAAAAAATGGATATTTCTAAATAATACTCAACTATGTTGAGTTAGTTGAACATTTGTGAGCACATATACTGTACTATTCAAAAGTTTAGTCTGTCCCCATTAACAGCTTCTTTTCCATTGGCTTCTGTCACAATCTATTTGCATACTGGGCGTTTCCAACGCTCACCATCAGTGTGTAGTGATTCCCCCTGGGCTACCTTACAAATAAATCAACTTCCTGTTTAGTCTTTAGTTGTAACAACTTGATGTTTTAATTTATGCTAACTCAAGTTTTCATTCCCTGTTGCTTAACTTTTACTTTACTTTTACTTTCATTTTTTAAGGCAACCGGTTTTCTCAAGTTTTTAAAGTAAATTCAACTCAAAAATTTGAGTAAACCAGCTGCCTTAAAAAAAGTTAAGTAAACTCAACTTCCCCTTTAGTTGTAATAACTTGATGTTTTAAGTTATGCAAACTTAAGTTTTCATTACCCATTACTTAACTTTTTTAAGGCAACCGCTTTCCTCACATTTTTTAAGGCTTATAGTGCACACTAAGAAGAATAAGTACAGATTTGTACTTAAAAGGGTACAAAGCTTGTCTCTGGGGCTGTTCCTTATATTGAGGTACAAAAAAGTACCTTTCAGTGAAAGTCCTTTTTTGTACTCATATTTTTTGTGCAAGTAAAGATTATAAAAACTATAAACATTATGATCAACTGAATATGGCTCAAAAACTTGATGATCGAAAATTGTCTGGCTTTTAAATAAAAAATGTGCAATTAAAATATATATTGTTTATCAGTACAGTGATACAGAATACTGAATGTTCCCCTTTGGCTGCAGGTTAAATGGTACAAATTTTTACTTATTGCAAAACAGTACTCATATCGTACCTGTGTTTGCAGTGTGCAGTGAAAAAAAGTAGATTAAAAAAGTATACTAAGCATTATTATCTGTTTCTCTTTTTTTATTAGTCAGCGTGGGGAAATCCTAGCAAATTATGATTTAACCCTGGAAAAGAGTTACTTTAACTTCTTTAAGTCACAGAGTGTATTCTATGGTCATGCATATACACTTAAAATGAGTTGATATTAACTCTCTAAGGGGGTTATTCCAAAAAACAGATTTTGCTGGGTAAAACTTCCTATCCTACAACTTTCTTCAATCCTTTCTGGATCCAGCATCCATCCATCCAGCTTCCATCCATTAACTAAAGAAGATAGCACAGAAATGTGGAGCAGTCATGCTGAACTGAGATCTATGATCTATGATCTGTGATCTGTAATCTGTGATCTGTGGCGGAAAAAAGACTAATAGTGGATTAGAAGTGTTTTTTGGGTCTTTTGAGTCGAGAGCACGATCAGCGAGGAGTGAGAGAACTGGCTCTGCTTCCATTGTCACCAGATAAACTGAGGGTGCAGAGGGAAGACCCTTCCCTGTCGCAGATTCTCTGACCAGATGGAGGGAAAACGTGTAAGAGAGCACAGCAAAGCCGAGCACCAGATAAAATCCATGTGGCTCAGGCACGATAGGCCAGAAGAGGAACCTCACTCATCTGCCAGACTTTCTCCTCTGTCATGCACTAATCGTAGGAAGAAGAAGAGGAAGAAAAAAATTTAATTAAACAAAAATGTGCGCCCTTCCATTTAGAAGAAGAAGCAGCTTTAACAAGGCAAGTTGTGTCTGATGGTATATTAGGTCACTTTTCCTGTCATTATCCTAATTAGTGCTGGGTGGAACAGAACGGAGGGATTCTGCGTCTTTAAACGCTAAGTTAATGTCAATATGCGATAATGGCAACGCAAAAACATATGAGGCGAAAAAAAAAAAGAAGAAAAAAAGAGAGAGAAATCTCCTCCGACGTTCCTGCAGTAAATTTGCAGCTCATTAGCGGTGAGCGAGTGAAGTGACCATCCTGGCATGTGATGACCTTGGATCATTGCGAGTGTGGGGCTTTTGGTAATATTTCCGCGTTTGTTACCAGACAGATTGGTGGTCCCTTGTCCTCCCTGGCGGCATGTCAATGTTGTCGTTCCTTGCTCGTGCGCTCGAGTAATTCTTTGAGTTTGAAAACAGATGTCAAAACAGTAACAATGGCGTGACACAGTTTGCTATCCTTTTAAGCCAACTCGACTGCTTGCACCGAAAGCACTTGGCAAAACTTTATGACGAGCGGACAGAGGAGCGAGAGAGAGAGAGAGAGATAGAAAGAGAGAGAGAGAGAGAGATAGAAAGAGAGAGAGAGGCTGCACAGTAGTGCTTTTACGAGCCTACTTTAGCAGCTTTCGAAAATACTTGGCATTTACACTGGCATTTAGATTTATATATTTATTTCGCTTGCTTGCAATAACATTCTGTGCAGGATGCAAATTTGGTTAGTTCTTATGAAGCCATGACATTTTAAAATGTAAAATAAATTGATATGGTCCAATTAAATTCTAACTGTTAGAGAGGAGGGGGGCGGCGGCGGCAGTAGCGATGGCGGCGGCAGCGATAGTGGTGGTGGTGGTGGGGGATCTCTCCAGCTTTCGCTAGGGCCAAAATTGCTTTGTGCTTTTGCATTTCTATTTAATTATGGCGGGCCTGAGTGTTAGGCGATAACAGTGAGATCCCTCTCACTCCTGGATGAAGCTCTCGCGGCGCTGAAATTGTGGCTGAGGGAAGAGGCGCTGCCTCTAAAAGGGCTCGCACCGCTGTGTAAAAGCATGCCGGGGGCCACCTGCAACGCCACGGCCCGGCCTAGACACTGTGGACTGAGAAATAGAAATAGATCTGACTCTTATTTTGCTCGGTGGAAAAAACTAAAACACACACACACACACAGACATATACGGAGCCCGGGAGGGGCCGTGGATAAAAAAATAATAAAATCGAGTGAACGATGTAGCAGTTCGTGCTCACGTTTTCTTTAATTCGAGTGAACGATTTGCAATTCGTGCTCACGATTTCTTTAATTCGTGCTCACGATTTCTGTAATTCGTGCGCACGATTTCTGTAATTCGAGTGAACGATTTCTGTAATTCGTGCTCACGTTTTTATGCGCAATAAGACAAGAAGCTCGGAGGGAAAGGAGCATTTTCTCTCTTGATCTGTTACAGGGGTGCAGTAATGATAATCAGTTATCTACCTTTATAACCTGCTGTTATTAATGCACTAGTGTTACAGTTAGATGTACAGTACAGTGAGCAGATTTTGCCTGGTGGTGGAATCTCTACAGCGCGTGGGGGAGAGCCGTCCGCGGCATCGGTTCCCCCGCCGCCAGACACCTGCCGCGCGCGCAGGTCTTCACGGAGCTTATTTACCAATAATGTAGACAAATACAGTCAATTCCAGTCATGAATAAAGGAAACAAACATTTTACTGATGCAGGACAACTGTGTGTTATTAAAACCAGATCAAAACAAAGTTATAATGCAATGTGCAAATGTGTTTATTAATTTCTAAATAACATTCAGCCAGCCTCCAAGGAAATGCACACTTTCTTAAATCTGGTTACATCATTATTACTTTTATGATAGATTTAATCTATATTTTAATAATTTGTATAATAAATAAACACATAATTCAGAAAATATACATTTAAGAAGTTTATAATTATTATATTTTTTTATTTGAAGCTTGTGGCATGTTTCTGGGCAGGACACTGTGATTTGAGAATAAGCAGATATTCAGGACATTTCATCAGATATAGAAACTTAATTATTTTAGGAAACATATTGGAATAAATTATCAAATTGATCCAAATTATTATATGAAATGCCTATTTACTAAATATCTTAATACATTGTATTAATAGTATTTTAGACCAGCTATTTTGATTTTATATAGTGTTACATATTTAAAGCAGCTCTTATATGAGCCATTCATAGACAACTGTCACACCTTGCATTAATTTTGTATTATCTTTATTAACTTTTACAGTGTACATTTGGACCTAAGTCTTATAGCTGTATATTTATATAATTATACTTCTTTACGTTATACTATTGTTGAAAATAAGAAATTATAAACAGTTCCACATTGCATTATAACTTTGTTTTGATCTGGTTTTAATAACACACAGTTATCCTGCATTAGTAATGTTTGTTTCCTTTAATCATGACTGGAATTGACTATATTTGTCTATATTGTTGGTAAATAAGCTCCGTGAAGACCTGCGCTCGCGGCCAGGGAACCCGTGCCGCGGACGGCTCTCCCCCACGCGCTGTAGAGATTCCACCACCAGGCAAAATCTGCTCACTGTACTGTACATCTAACTGTAACACTAGTGCATTAATATCAGCAGGTTATAAAGGTAGATAACTGATTATCATCACTGCACCCCTGTAACAGATCAAGAGAGAAAATGCTCCTTTCCCTCCCAGCTTATTGTCTTATTGCATAAAAACGTGAGCAGGAATTACAGAAATCGTTCACTCGAATTACAGAAATCGTGCGCACGAATTACAGAAATCGTGAGCACGAATTAAAGAAATCGTGAGCACGAATTGCAAATCGTTCACTCGAATTAAAGAAAACGTGAGCACGAACTGCTACATCGTTCACTCGATTTAATTGTTTTTTTTATCCACGGCCCCTCCCGGGCTCCGTAGACATAGACATAGACATACACACATACACAACTCACCGAAACCGAAGTGTTGGGTTTGGAGAGATCTGGTGTGAGGTTTGGGAGACTTTTAAGGTGACCTGGCTTAATTTGGCTGGTGAGTAAAACTAGCTATGCTCACAGTCCAGCTGTTTTATGCAGTGAAAAAAAACAAACAAAAAAAACGTTGGTTAAAGATATTAATCTAGTGGTGATTCAAGCTCCTCAATACAACAAACAATACAACTCTCCTGTTATGTTACAGGACAAATTGACCCTGTTTTAAAGTTTGAAAAAATCTAGGAAAAATAGATAAAATAAGAATAAATAAATAAATAAAATATTTTTTTTCAGTAGGAAACTTCTAAAAAACTTCTGCGTGCCTTAATTAGTGTAATCATTTAACATTTAATATGAAAATGGTTCATGTCACATATTTGCAACCAATCACCCCCTTTAAAAACAAAAACTACAACTGTTGTGTTTTATATGGTGGTCTTTTTTTAATAATAATAAAGTAGTGAAACATTATTATTATTTTTGTTAATGAAAAACGAGTGAATTATCCTAATTGAAGCATTACCTGTTAGAGTTAAGGAACATCACTGCAGTAAATATTGATAGAACAATTATTAATGAGGTTACCAATAAAATATTCACACTGTTAGTATTTTTTTTTTTTTAGTTTCTCAGGTTGTTACTTCTGATCTATCTATCTATCTATCTATCTATCTATCTATCTATCTATCTATCTATCTATCTATCTATCTATCTATCTATCTATCTATCTATCTATCTATCTATCTATCTATCTATCTATCTATCTATCTATCTATCTATCTATCTATCTATCTATCTATCTATCTAAGATTTAGTGATGTAATGCCAAGCAGATAATTTACAAAATTCTTAAGGATTAAAGAACAGCACCTATCTGTTAACTTTTTAATAAAAAAATGCACACAAGACAGATTATTAACATTAACATTATTTAAGCCATTCCAATAAATAATCAAATATCAACTATTTCTTCCTTTTAGGAGAAATTCTTTATTTCTTTAGTATTGTAAAAAAAAGTGATCCAAACAATGAATAAACACAGAATCATTTAATAAACTTTAAAGTGCTAAACAAGCCAAAATACACAAATACTCAAAATACTTGTCCTGTGTAACAGAGGAAACGCTTGCTCTTACTTTCCTGCGATGGTCCTGATGAGTGCCAGTTTCATCATATTGTTTTTTATGGTCTTTAAGACTGCACTTGAGGATACTTCCACAATTCTTGAAATTTTTCAGATAGACTTATCTTAATTTTTTTTAAGTCATTTTTTCTTTATTTAGTTGAGTAGTTGTTGCTTCTCATAACCTGGATTCGAACATTACTCAAATATTCTCTATTCACTGTATACCTGTAACTCCACCTCTTCACTACTTTACTTCTGCTGATGCTCTCAAATGTAACTTCTTCGAATAACTTTTTGGTAAGTTCAGCACAGCTGTTTAACACACTTTTTTCAATAAATAATTCCTTAAGCTTTTCTTCATAGTTTGGTTGACTTCAGTGTCAATTTACAATGTTTTAAAAATGTTTAAATAATGGAAAACTATTGAATTTAAGGCTTGTCCAAACGTTTAAATGGTACTGTAACTGTCCCCAGCAAGTCCCTAACGTGTGCTACGTCATTTCTTGAACATGTCTTGAGAAAAGAATGTCTTTTCTATCAGACAGGCTGTATAATAGTGAGCGCTGGTGCTGTGGATGAAAGGTTGGGCTGAAATGGAGAGGCATTTAAAGACCATGCTCTTAAAAGAAAAGCCTACAGGGTAATAATATACAGAGATCTTTTACTAATACCTGTTACCTTTGGGGAAAGACCTGGGTGTCAGTCTAGCTTGTGAGGATGGGGTTTAAATCAGGGGGGCAATTTATAAGAACTCATTACAGGACAGCACAGATACGTCCCTCGTGTTTCCTTTACATTGTAAGCCCAGATAAGTTCAATTCACTTAAAAAGTTAAGGAATGGGTAATGCAAACTTAAGTTGGCATAACTTAGAACATCAAGTTATTACAACTAAAAGGGAAGATAATTTAACTATTTTATTTTTGTCATACTGTAAGAACAGATAAGTTGAGTTTACTTAACTTTTTTAAAGCAGCTGGTTTGCTCAAATTAATTTTTTTGTTGAATTTACTTGAGAAAACCGGTTGCCTTAAAAAAGTTAAGTAATGGAGAATGAAAACTTGAGTTAGCATAAATTAAAACATAAAGTTATTACAACTAAAGGGGAAGTGGATTTATTTGTAAGGGAGCTCAGGGAGAATCACTATGATCACACTGAGGGTGAGTTTCTGTCAGAAACTCTTGGACACACCCAGTATGCAAATAGATTGTGGCAGAAGCCAATGGAAAAGAAGCTGTTAATGGAAACAGACTAAACTCAGTTATTATAATTAAGTTGGTTCAACTCAAAGGTCTCAGTTTGAATAGTACAGTAGTATATGTGCCCACGAATGTTCAACTAACTCAAAATAGTTGAGTATTGTTTAGAAATATCCAATTTTATGTAAAACAGACTTCTTTCATCATTTGAGTTCAAACAACGTATGGGTTTAGAGTGTAATGCTCTATTGCACCCCCTGGAAAAAAACCTCAATCACCTCATGAATCTCACATATAAAAAATAAAAAACTTTCTCTAGACTTACAATAATAATAATAATAATAATATTTAGATCTTTACAGGCTAATGCTTTTAAATGCATTAAACAAACCCTAACTGTTAAAACTCACAAAACTGTAATATCACATTTTGGCGAAACATTATTTTTGGATTTTACAAAACACTGAAAATTATGTAATTAATTTCAGTACAATACAAGATAAATGTGAATGTGAAATGTGAATTTTCCAGAGCTGTATGTTTTAAATGATCACATGTTGTGTTTTAAACTGCTGATAAGATGCAGTTTAATCTGATACATTAGCCAGATAATGCTAACTACCACAGCTACGACAGTTACAGTACATGCCACAGTTCCATGCTGTTTACACACGCCATGTGTGCTGCGTTCACTGCTCGCAGCTGCGCAACCCGTGTACTCGTTTACTTCGTGTAGCGATCTGTTTTAAAGCAGCTACAGACACAGACAGCACAGATATATATGCTGGAACACAGAATCTTCTCAATATATTTACTTTCTTGCTCCCATGTGCCAGACAGCTCTGACTGTCTCCAATCAGAGGAGATGGTGTGCTCCTGTGGTTTATTGTGCCTGTGTGAAACCAAACCAAACAGAGGGAGAAAACTACGATCCGGACCATAGAAACCAACTACAGGTGTAAAAAAAAGTCCCTTTACTCAACAAATTACATACAACTGTTATGCTACAACATAAGATAAATGAGACTTTAAGATTGTGTAGAATAAATAAACTTGAAATGGCAAACTGTGTCACAATTAAAATGATATGCACATCTGCATTCATATTGTGACTTATTCTGACAACTATAACCCCTTTAAAATAAAATAATATATATTATTAATATTATTATTAGTAGTAGTAGTATTAGTGTTACTACTACTACTACTACTCATAATAATACTACTAATACTAATAATGCATATATCAATAATAAAGTAGCTGTACTCTTCATTGTTAGATTTTTGACAGCCCTCATATTTAAAACGAGGCACTGAGAACTTTAAAGGTGCACAGGAAGTTTATTAATGATAAAATACTGTTTATACACATGGTATCTTGAGTTAGACAAGTAAAAATGTATAAACATTATAAGGGTTTTTTATTGGTGTGCATTTTGGTGCGTTTAGGTTTGTGCCTGTGTGAAACCAAACCAAACAAAGCGAGAAAACTATGATCTGGTCCATAGAAACCAACTACAGTTGTAAAAAAAAAAAAAAAAAAAGTCCCTTT